>NC_135788.1:32652500-33400000 GCF_051106095.1 Pogona vitticeps | reverse complement strand
TATACTCTTTCCCTCCTTTTAAAGAGAAAGATAAAAGGAAAAGGAAAAGAAATAAAGAAAAATAATAACAACAAAAAACTCCCTCTTTAAATCTTCCTGTCTCAAGGGGAACCAGGAGGAATCTTTCAGGTTTTTTAAAATGCTTTCTAGTGGCATAGCACTGAATTGGCTTGCTCAGCCACCAAGACAATGCTAGATTATTATAAGAGCTAAAAGAAAAAAAATCCCCATCCTCTTCTGTTTCCCCCTCTGCGGAGGGAGCGGGAGGAAGCGTTCAGATTTTTGATAAGTGGTTTGATTCTTCAACAGCTTAAGTGAAGTAGGTAAGCAACCTGCTTTGGTTCAGTCCTGGTTATTACACATGCCAGAATTGAACCAATATGGAGGAATCCTACCTGCATTTTTAAAAAAAGAAAAGATAGCCCTTACAGGTACCCAAAAAGGTGCAGATAGGCATAGATAAGGGACAGACTGGTTGACCATTGCCCATAAGTCATGTAGTTACCAGAAAAAGGAGGGAACTGCCCAGAGACCTTTGGGTAGTGTGGGTGGCATATAAGCTAAATAAATAAATAAATAAATAAATAAATAAATAAATAAATAAATAAATAAATAAATAAATAAATAAATAAATAAATTCCCAAATCATGGGACAAAGTCTCATATCATATCCATACTTTCCACAGTCTCTACAGGATTATAGATGTTGCCTTTTCTGAATGCATCACTGGAATTGATGCTCGTTAGTAGGATATAGCAATTAATAAAAAGAGCAATGTTAGACAGGACTGGTTACCTCTCGGTGTGTGCTGGCTGCATTCAACATGTTAGCATTCTTGACTGTGCAAGATAGCTACTCACATGCTAATGCAGTGTGACAGGAACTCACCTGCAGCAAAGAACAAAACTCTCCTGTGGAATAGCATAGGTCAAGTGCTAGATTTTGTGCTGTTTCAGCACCTGCTACCCAAGTACAGCTGGCAAGCTTACTGAGTGAGTTACATCCACTCCTCAACTGCCTTGTGTAAATGTGCTGTGGAGGTAAACCTATGGGCTTATGACTGTGACAGATGACACTTTGGAGACAATTTTGTCAGGGAAGGAGACAGTTCTTATGAAATGTATTGAATGTGTTGATGGGATAATTACTAGTATGAAGGTTAATGCTTTTACTTTTACAAGCTGGGATTTGCCATATTCTTGGGCGACTGGTCTAACAGAGGCCTGATAGATCACTTATATTTCAGCTGTTGTTCGGCCAGTGTGGTGAACAGTCATGAATTTTGAGTTTTCCTCCAAAACGTTTGGAAACCCCAGGTCAGGGAAGCTGTTTCACGAACATTTATTGCTTTGGTTTCTTCATGAGATAAAGAACAACCTTCCAAACATTATGCAACATAACAATTTCCAGCACTTTGAATGGTAAGTATTCTCTTGGCAAGGCAATTTTGTTCACTTCTAAACTTTAGTGATCTTTGCACAACACAAAGTTTCCTTAGAGTCTGCAGTTCTTTATCGCTTGTGAAGATTTCAAAAGCACAATATCTCAAAAGCTGTGGCATTTGGATGCACTAAAGGCAACTGGGCCTTTTAATGGCAATACATATTAAGCCAATGTTTTGACATGTATGAAAAACATATACATTCTGTGCTATAACATGGATATATTGAAAATGTGCATCTGTAGTAGCCAAGGAGCTGAGATAGGTTTTGTCATCCTGCCACGTATTACACACAGTGATAGCTACACCAGCCACTACAAAATGTGAGACGTGGCCTCCAAATAACCTAACTTTAATTTTATACCTGTATATTTGTGTCTTATTTCATGGGCACTGAAATCTTGAATTCAGCTAGCTTTCATTTCATTTTCACCAGCTCTCTCCAATGTGGAAAGCATAGTAGGTAGTTTTAAAAAAAGTCATCCAAGAACTATAATAAATAGATTTCTGCCAATGACAGGTCATGGGACCAAAAGGAAAAAAAAATCTCACCAAACCTGTGATGACCCTCTTTCCTCAACTCTCATTTATCTCTTCCTGGTGTCCACAGCTAGATTTCTCCTGCATGATTTATTGCAGAAAAACACGACCTAGAAATGGGCTTTTGATAAAATTGTTCAAGGATTCTTCCACAATAAATCCTAATCTTTACATGCATGCAGCAAGATGTTTCACCTTTTTAATGCTATAAATAATATATGCCAAATGTGATGATAAATCCATACATTTAGGTACTGTCTGTGCACTTTCAGAAACCAAGTTACAGTATGTAATTCTGATCATAGTAGTAGTTATATAAAGCTTGGGATATTGATGACAATATTTGTTTATTTGAGAACAAATTTCCAACACTTGGAGGCACTGGGATTTTATTGCTTTTATATGTCTAGATAGCTGTACTGTGCAAGGAATTCCATATTAAGCCTAGGAAGTATTCAATGGTTAGAAAAGGAGAGACTGCCTGACAATGCATGTGCTTAGCATATCAGCTGAAATTTCTGTTTCTCATCCATATAAAGATCTTTCCCCGTAATTAATCATCTACAGCAAGAAATGCACAGTAGTATCTCTCACCTTCCCATGACCCCACATTTGCTACATAGGTGTTAAATGTAGACAATGTCAGTAGCTAAAGCTCTTTATATATTGTAGGATCAAGGTCAGGCTTTGGCTTAATCATACAGAGAAATGAAAGTTTAAGTATAATTTGGTTGGCTTTGGGGGGTCCCCCCCTTTCTTGCTATAGCAACGTGGTAAGTTGGGTGGATTGACTTTAATTACTGCCTCATCTGTTGTTTGGGAAAATATTACAACCATCTATCTCATCACGTCATGCAGGATGTTGATGTTAAATTAGAGTATAAAAATGGAATAATGAAATATATGCTATTCCAGAAGACTCTTTGGCTGCGGTTTGCTTTTGGGACTGTGCCACAGAAAAATTAAATTTAAGGCACTGACAGCGCCACACAGCATCCATTAAAGTGTTTGTATGGTTTAGGCTTGCATTGATTCCAATTGCTTTTGCTTCTGCATGCCTTCCAGTGGAGTTTAGCATCCATTTTATTTCTCCCTGTGTTCATACATTTTGGATGGTGCCAGTGCAATGATCTATGCAGGTGCGGTTTACTTGTCTGTCACTTTGAATAGAACCACCATTATCATTTGATCTGTAATTTTTCACAATAGCACCACTCTTGTGCATCCGTGTGCTATCATCCTAGTACTATTAGCAACGGGGGGGAGGGGGGAAAGGAAGCAGCAAATATCCAAAGGTGACCACCATGGTGTAAGAGTCATGATTCTTATCCCACACGGTTTTATTAAACAAAAACTTAAGACAAAAGATGTTTTCCTTAACATTGTGACAATTTAAATCCCAGTAACCATTCATGCAAGATATCTTCACTGAGAATGGAAGCATCGGATGTATCTAATCCATGTCTTTGGTGTCTTGCTTTGCATATGGTGTACAGAAAACATGCAAAACCCTTGTAGTTTCCCGAGTGAATAACATTGTTCATCCGCCCAATTGTCATTGGTATCATTCACTTCTATTTGGAATCATAGCAGTGGAAGTTACAAGCAGCATCCTGTTAACTAGAAGTGTTGTCAGGGCTGGATTGTGAGCAGCAATCTAGGATCTGGGAGTTAGGAGCAATTGAGAACCACTAGTATTGGTGAACAAACTAAACACAAGATCGAAGAGCAAATCACAACCGGATCAGAGATGAAGCAGGAGTGCTTAGGCTGTGATATGCTTTTGAGGCTGAAGAACTAGAGTCAGAAGACATGAAATAGCTCAACTAAATTTTGGTTTTCGAATGGGCAGATGGACAACAAGATTTAATTCCTCCTTGAATGGAACCAGTGACCCTATTTGTTGGGCGGAGCCAAAGTGGAACAGAAATGTTCTTCCAGAAGAAGTTACAACTCTCTATACCAAGGGAAGTCTGCAGTCCTTGAGAGGCTGAAATGATATAGCTTGCTACAGAATGCAGAAGGCAACAGCTGTTGACAAAGACCTAATGTTTCAGCCATATGAACAACTACCTGGCAGTAAATGTCAGAGTGAGATTATTTTTAAATAGAGTGGTACCTCAGTTTATGAATTTAATGCGTTCTCCGTTCTCTGTTTCGTATTGAAAAAAATTCGTAAACCGAAATGTGGTTTCCCATAGGAATGCATTGAAAACCAATTAATCTATTCCAGTGGTCAGAAAAAAAGTTTTTTCAAAGTATTTTATCTGATCAAAACACAGTAAAAGGATGCAAACGACGAAGCTCAGCTCCCTACCTTTCCACCGCTTGAGAAATGCACCAAACGTTCCCAAAAGTCCCGAAACTGCTGCAAAAATTTTCCAGAATGGCTCCAAAACTCGATGCAAAAACCGCTCCAACACCTCCACACTCAACACCACATGCTACCCACAGACTCCAGCATGCATGGGGGCAGCATTATAAACCTCCCAGACACAATGCATTCTGGGGAAACTTGAGTTATATTGTGAAAAAAATTCGTAAACTGAGGCATTATTTTCAATGGATTTTCATTCGTAAACCGAAAATTACATTAACTGAGGCTTTGGTAAACTGAGGTACCACTGTAAATGTTAAGGCATAATATGTTTCTTTAGCATGTACAGCTCTCTACAAACACAACTATGCTCACTTTTAAAAGCAGAGGTATAGGATAGATAGAGATGAAGTGCTCATCCCAAGTCGAATCACTATTTTAGACCAAAAATAAAACTGCAGCCTGTCTCTGTGGCCTTCAGAGAAGCTAGGGGTGGGATTAGGGTCATTTAGATTTCATTTCATTGGGACAGAAGAAAAGAAGGAGTAGGGTTCAAGCCCACATACGAATTCTAGGGCACATTTTACCAGAGTTTCCAATCACTGTGTTTTGGAAGAAGGATTTTGACTTTAGTAAACTTGCTTCCCGTGTGTTCTGGGAAGGGTGGTGAAAAAAGAAAGCAGTGAAATGGTAGCATTTGTCATTAATTCTCACATCACAGACAGGCTGTGTGGACTTGAAGGTATGATATGGAAGAAGAGGCAGTATAGATGAGATCTGCAGGTGCAAAGTTTGGATTATGAGATTGCTATTCTACCCATTTTACCAGGGATCACTATTTAATAAGCCTGAAGCTGGTTTACAAGCCACATAACTCCCTAGCCCTTCCACCTATCCTTCTGAAGCTTTCAAGTCTAGGGACACTTGTTATGCCTCATTTATAATCAAATGATCCCAAAAAGGAAAGGAGAAAGGGAAACCAAATCTTAGGACTCAGCTTTCACTTAACCTGCTACACCTACCATTCTGCAATGTGCAAGTCCACTAGTTAGGGCCACTTCTGCACAGCCCACTATTTCCAAAACCATATTAAAGGCACAAAGAATGCCACTGACACCTATTTACTGTACTTAAATAGCAGTAGGGGTTTGTATCTGTGATATCTGATCCAAATTTCATCTGATGGAAAGGAGGGAAATGTATAGTTATTTTTATATTTGAAATGATAGTGGACAGCATGAACCTTCAGATTTCTGAATCTCACTGGGATTTGAAGTGGCTGGCTGTGAACTGGCTAAGTACAAACAGATGAATTAGGGGTTCAAAACCAACATCCTTTAGAGTTTTTTTTTAAATGAATTATCACTGCATGGGAGTGCAACAAATGATATTGTGTGGCCCAGCAAATCAACATTCTACAAAGAAATTCTGAAAATGGGGGCACCTCACGTACAAATTCATAACTTTGAACCTGGACTTCAGAACCAGATTTGGCACAAAAATAGCAGATGGTCTGCTCTTGCTCTGTACCAAATTTGGGGAGGTTTGCGCAACTCCAGTGGCAGCAGTCAAGATGGTCTTCAGGATACCGTCCTCTGCTCGCTACCATTCACACTTGTTTAAAAACAGTCCTGACAATTGCTTTGTGTTTGGGTGAAAAGTGGTTAATCAATGGGAAAGGGAATCGGCTTCTGGGATTTTCCCTTACATGGTGTCACTTTGTGAATGGTAGTGACCTAAAATTTCAGTAAATGGGATGCTGTTGATCTGGCAAGTCTGGTCACTAGCCCTATTAGCTTCTCCTGTAATTTGGCCCTGAACAAGGCAATTAATTTCACATCATGCACTATTGAGGTCATAAGAAAAGGAGATCCATAGCTTGATGGTAAACTATATGCATGCAGAAAGGTACCTCTGAAGTCTTTGCCATCTGCAGGAAGGGATGGGAAAAGAAGTCTGTCTTAGAAACCTGAAAATCATCTGCCAGTTAGTGTACTTTCCTGGATGAGCCAATGTTGTCACTCAGTCGAGCTACTAGCTATGTGCAACTGAGCCATAAAAGGGAGTGGAGAAGGAGTAGAGGCAGGCTAAATGGCAACACTGCAGCCATATTGGTGTGTTGGCCTTGTGCTTGAATTCTATCTAGTGTCACAGAATATAGGTTGTGAGACACATCATTGCATCATACTAATGATAAATGCTGGAATAAACATCTTAGGTTAGCCTTGAAGTGGCTACAGGCTACTCTAGAACATGTTTTTTGCACTAGGTGGGCCAAACGTTGATGGTGTCTCGTCACATGATGGCTCTGTATGCATGATTTGCTTTGACATGGGCCTTCTCCCTGGAGTGGCAAGACTGGTGATTTGAAATCAACCACTAGAAAGAAGCTTCTTCTTTTTTTTAAAGGGAAGAAAATAAATTCTCTCTGTCAACATTTGGTTCCAACTCTTGACTAGAGAGAGTAAGGCTGAGATAATTTATGAGAGAGTAATGATCTGCATCTGGAATCTCTAGCTCACCCTGAACGCATGACTGAGCTAGTTTTTATGAAGAACGGAGCAAGCTGGCGCCACAGCAAATGAAGAAAATGAGTTTAATCACTTTACAAGCTTGCTGCTTGTGGTCTTGCTGACTGGATCTGAATGAGACATAAGGGGAGAAATAGTGACAAAAAGATATGGCTCATGCATAAGCCACTGGTGCTTGATATTTGTGTACACGTGTCGGTCTGACAAGTAAAAACTAGCCAATTTGGAATGCAACACACTAAAAGTCTGCTGTTAGAGTCAGAAAGACGTATAAGCACGTCAGTACCTTTTACTTATGTCTGTCCAATGAGCCAGAAAAGGATCTCAGAGGAGAGAAGAATAAGTAGTGACTAAGTAAGCACCAGGCCAGAGGGCAATAGCAGCCTCAACCAGCTATTCATACGAGCATGCACCTTGAGATCTGTATGTGTCTGCTTGCAATAGCTCTTAATAATAGTCTCCTAGTACTAAACAAGAAGAATTAACCGTTGTTGTTTTGTAAAGCCATGTAACAAGGCAGATTTATTTTTACAACCATAGATGATGCTCTACCTGTAGAGCAGGACAAAAGAAGAAGAATACATTTCTGAAAATGAGGATATTTGAATTGGGAGAAAAAGAATGCAGTTCCCAAACTGGGCTCTATTTTTCCACATTTGTGGCCTGGAGAACACCAATAATGGTGATGGTAGAGATATTGGTCAAAGTTCTATTGCTTAGTGTACTAAATTGCATTAAAGTAGGTCCACTGAATGAGTGGAGATTTGGCAAGTCAACTTCTCCATAAGCTCCATTGATTCAAATGGGCTTCCTCTAACTGCAGTGTACTGTTGCAAAGGCCCCCTTGTATCAATGGAACTTACGGAGATGTTGGCTCCCAACTGCCACATTGTTTCAATGGGCCTGTTCTAGTGAGCTTTACTAGGCTAAGCAACAGGATTTGGACCATAGAGTAAAAAACAGAAGAACAACAGAAGATATAGCATGAGCAGTCCCTCCAGTTCAGAATCAAGTGTCTTGCCTGCAATTCATTTTTTTTCTCTTTTAAATGCAGTTGTATAGCTGTGGTTCTGCACTGGGGTGAGGGAGATCTCTGAAAACTTCATGTTTTCCTTCCGTTCTAATCTAGGGGTTGAAATGTATAGCTCTCCAAATGTTGCTTGACTACAGTTTCAGTCCTGCATGACTGATATAATTAAAGAGATGAGAAGAGCCTTATGCCAACAAGATCTGGAAGTTCACACATTTCACACCCCTTTCTGATACCCTTTGCCACTTATCCCAGCTGAACCAAGAGAAGGCAGGATAAGAACAAAATCCTAAAAGTTTTATAAATATAGTTTGCAGAATCTTACTCTGAGAACTGGGCACTTTCGCTTAATTTACTTCCACAGTACATGAGCGGTCATTGTAACGCTCATGAGAAGATAAATACATTCTGCTCAGCTAATGGAGTATGTTAGGAACAAGTCAGGACATATATGCCCACTAATATTTCAAACCTTAATGACACCATGTTAGGCCTCAACCCTAAGAATGCTTACATGCATACATGTCTTGTCATCTAATTAATCAGACAAACAATTAGCTAGCAGGGAAGCAACATGACATCACTGTGAAATAAAAACAAGATCAGGTTTGTGGAACCCCTAATATCCAATTTTTAAAGCTATTCAAACACAGATTTTCTGGCTGTACCACAGATGAGAAGGTTACTTTCTGAAAGTCATTAATACGTTACTTGCTATGGCTCCCTCCCAGCAACCCATTGGCCAGTATAGCTTCCAAATCCCGCAAGGTGCTAGTCACCCTCTATTCAGCACTGGTTAGGTCTCACCTTGAGTATTGTGTTCAGTTCTAGACACCACACTTCAAGAAGGATGATAACAAATTGGAACAAGTTCAGAGGAGGGCAACAAGGATAGGGGGCTGGAAACCAAGCCTCATGAGGAAAGGCTGAAAGAATTGGGCATGTTTAGCCTTGAGAAAAGACAACTGGAGTGATGTGATAGCACTTTTCAAATATTTGAAAGGCTGTCATACAGAGGAGGGACAGGATCTGTTCTCGATCATCCCAGAGTGCAGGACACACAACGATGGGCTCAAGTTAAAGGAAGCCAGATTTCAGTTGAATATCAGGAAAAACTTCCTAACTGTTAGAGCAGTATGACAGTGGAACTAGTTTAACCTTGGGAGTTGGTGAGTGCTCCAACACTAGAGGCATTCAAGAAAAACTTGGATAATCAGCTGGCAGATATGCTTTGATTGTATTCCTGCGTTGAGCAGGGAGTCAGACTTGATGGCCTTGTAGGCACCTCACAACTTCATGATTCTGTGATTCTATCTTTGTGAGAGGCAAAAAGCACACATAGTCATCAAATGACTGATTTGCACTGTTTGCTCCCTGCACAACTGATTTTGTAACCAGTGCACATCTGGTCACATGATGGACACCTACCATAGGCACCTACCATAGGATTCTGTTATCTTTATGAGATGGCAGCTCATGAGATTATGCAATAGATTACTATATTTATTACTTTTCCTATTCTGTGTCATTAAAAATAAATATCAATGAGAAAGCTTTATGGTTACACTCCCCAAAGTAATTATTATCTCATGAGTTTTGTAATGTAACTTTGTTGCCCAAAAATTAACAAGATACAAATAACTAGGGTCCTGGTTAGAGGCCACTTTGAACCTCTGAACGGCACAACGTGGTCAATCAGACACATCATGCTATAGATGGCGTCGAAAAGCCAAACACAGAACATACTTGGTTCCATGTTCAGGCTCTGCATCTCTGATAGTCTCTCCACATAACTCATCAGTTATTATCAACCAAGCACAAATAATTCATTTATGAAGCTGCTACTTCAATAACAAAAGGGCTTTGATATTTCAAATTGTGCATGGGTACTAGTTTTCTCCGTCACACTTTCCAGTGTTTCAAAATAGAAGAGAATGTCCTTCCATGCCCCCTTTTTTTTCCAGTCTCCCTGATCACCTGGAGATCATCCACAGATAAATAACACAGCCTATTCTGTTCAGAAAGTCAGCCTTTGAATATTGAAGGAAACTGAAAATTGCAGTGGAGGAGTGTGTGGCTAGTGCACTGTCCATCTTGGTGAATTTATTGCCATGATTCACAAAGCACAGATAAGGCTAAGGCTACTATCTGTTCCTGCTGCCTCCTTGTGCTGTCAAAATTGCTACTAGTCAGGCTACTTTTAAAAGGTCCCTACCTATAATGCTTTTGAAAGGTTTGTCTATGCTCATGCCATTAACCTTCCATTCCTATGCTCTATCCACAATACATAAGATATGTCTGTTTCCCCCTGTTTTCTAACTTCAAATTCATCAGCGTTCCAGCTGTATGATTTTTCTCAGCACTGAATTTTCTGTCCTATTGCATGCTAAAATCACTTGTATGCATGCATGCACGCAACACACATTCCACATCAATTCCACAATTATGTGATTGTGACAATACACTACATGTGGTAATGAAAACTGAATCCATAGTCATACAGAAGTGTTGGTCTGTTTAATATGATCTGCATGCTGCTGATAGATTTCTTAGGTTGAGTGTATAATATGTGACAGGACTCTTTTTACTTAATCAAATGCACTCTTTTCTTCGTAGCAAGGAAAACTAACAGAAAGGTTAGACATAATGTTTCAAAGCTGATATGGTAGCCCAGGGGAAGCAGCGCGGGGCAGAGGACTCAGCATAGAAAGTTTCAACGAGTTTACAAAATGAGTACATTTCAGTAAATGGCTTAAATTAATCTGTCCCTGATTAAAAGAATTGTGAGGCAAATTACCTCAATAAAAGTGAAACCTTAATAAGTATTATTACACTTGAGAGCAATTAATGGAATATAATTACCAAGCTTTGACCAGGTTTAAAAGGCTATCTTAGGCAACTACATTTTAGTGCTGAAAAAACAAAAACAAAATGCATCATGAATGAATTGTACTATACAGCTCCACTCAACTGCACACACCCTTAATTCTAGGATTCAAGGAAATTAAGTGAGGAAGGGAAATCAGTTAATGATGTGAATGATTATATTGAAAGTATTAAAAATTATTTTCAGGTATTATAAGTGAGACTATATTTTTCCAAGATAGCGAATTTAATACTGCTAATCAACTGTTTTGGAGGAAGGGTCTTATATACCAGAACAGTTTATCATGTTTTTTTTTTCACAAATAACTTTTGAAAATTAAAAAGGAAATACATGTCTTCTTGCATCACTAATACAGTTGTAGGGCCTCTAAAGAGATAGCCAGCAATTTTTTATGGTCTGCCTTCTTCAGTTGCTGCCCCAAACCCTATATTTGAAACATGTCCTAATCCATAATTTTTTGTGACCCAGAAAACATTTTAAATGATTTTTATCCCATTGATATAGTACTACAAGACCACTGTTACAGAGGTGACTTAAAAGACTGGTGTCAAAAGGATTAATCACGCCTAAAGACAAGAATTCCAGCATGTGGTTCATGGTCACCACGTTGGCTGAAATCCTGTGGCTTAGCTTAGTAAGTCACACATTGAATCAATGGCCATTTGATGAGGTAGCTGTGCTGTAAGTTCTGTTAATTCAAATGGGCCTACTCTAACTTCAACTTGCTAGCATAGTAAACCAGTTAGAGCAGGCCCATTTGAATTTGTGGAATTTATGGAGGAATTAACTCAACAAATTCCCACTGATTCAATGGGCCTACTATAGTTGTAACTTACTGTGCTAAGCAATAGGATTTCAGCCATTGAGGAAAACACCTCAGGGATGTCCTAAGGAATAACTGGCCTTAGTTCTGAGAACAGAACAGAACAGAACAGGAAATCCTGCTTTACCTAACACATATTTAATTTTGGGGGCATCACTGCGACAAATTACTGTTACTGTACGAATCTGCTAGTATTAATGATTCTTCACAAAGTCTTAGAACAATTAATTGGAAATGAATCTCATTATTATGGCTATTTTATACAAGATCATAAATGTATATAGCCAATAAACTAATGAAAGCAACAAAAAAAAGCAGCAGTATTTTCTACCCAGTTTTCCCATTTCGTTGTTTTAACAATGGGGAAGACAACTATAGAAGGAGAAGCAAAGTACAATGCACAAATATAACATGATTAATGCAACCAAGTTCATGTAACATATAAGCTTTATTGGTTAGGCAGTCTCTGGCTTCTTGCTATGATAGGTAAAAATGGAATGTTAGGGAATAGAGGGAATGGATATTTTGAAGCTCTCTTTCACAATTTCCCTAGAAATAGAATCTGGAATAGATGTTTTGACCCAGCAAGCTAAGTACGTTCTCACGCTCAGAGAAGGCAAACTGGATTAGGATACTTCAATAAAGTAGTGCATGAAGTGGGAACAGTGACCAAAGATGGAGTCGGGAGCCCCAGGGGCTAGTCCCTCCCACTGCTGACTTGCCATACAGGCGCTCCAGCTCCACAGTCATTTGTATCTGGTGGCAACCAACGGAGATGTCTTCTTAAGTGTAGCATCTTTCCACAGAGACGTCTGTACACAGAGAACCCATTTTCACAAAGAGCCATAGAGAATTCATTGGAGAAACAACATAATAGTCTGTTGGTGTGTACAGCTAGCCTGCATAGCCCCAGGATCTCTTGGATATATTCAGTCAGTCCATGTGTGGAGTGTTACAGAGTTTTGAATTTCTGGTTAAATTCCTCTAACTGTACAGCAGAAATGCAGGGATTCACAGAGCAGAATAGCCCTTTTCTCATTCAGCTGGCACTTAAAGTTTCAATAACTCATTCTGAGACATTAGTGGGGGAAAGAATAAAATATTTCATTACTTAAACCTGAACAGATCAAACAGCAAACTGACAAACATGACTGCTTTCAACAACAGACTAAAGAGAGGGAAAGAGAGAGATGTCACTCTCTTTGAATTCAGAGGCAGGAGGGAACTATTGGTTAGTGCTAGATAGACTGAGAGTCAGCTCAGCCTGGAAGGGTCCCTCCCAGTCACAACTTCTCCAGGCAGCATGCGAGGTTGTAAAAAATTCCAGCATTAAGTGGCTCAGTTAAGCCCTTCTAAACTGATTTTTAAAAGGGAGGCTCCACAAGACCAAAGGTAGAGAACAGAATATAATGATAAGATCTTTTGTAAAAATGTTTAAACATTCAATAACATTTGTGCCCAAAGTATATTGCAAACAAAGGAGGTATATTCATTCATTCATTCATTAGTTATTCTGCACATTTTATGTACCTTGCCTTCATTCCATTGAGAATTGCTGAGTGCACACAAATGCAATCCACTAAAACTAAAAAGCATTTGAGAAAACCACATCGATTTTATCCTTAGCTGAGCTCTGTGTGTGTGTGTGTGTGTGTGTGCGCGCCTTTTAAAATAAACCAAATAATCATACACGAAAAGTAAAGGACATATAATTTATGTATAAATAGGCTTTTGTAGTAGTCATCAGGCAAAAACATGTTTAGGTTTTTATCAATACTCTATGTTTTGGAATGAATTTTAAATCTTCTATATACCTTGACATGATTCTGCTTGAGTTTGGTGATAGCAGAGCTATGACATTTCACTGGAATTTCTGAAAAGAGGAACCTAAAAAAATACAAAGAAACTGATTAATAATCAATTTGCAAATGTCTTAAGGAATCTGTCATGACACATCAGCTAAGGAAATGCAGGTAAAAATTACTTTTTTTTCCCACCACCAAAGGAGTCACAAATAGAAATGGTTTCCTTGGAGATTTAACAGCAGTACTTAAAAGCAAGAGGAAGTTTCTCGCGAATGGGTTTCTGCCCAAGCCATTTAATTAAATCTCTCCTTGTGGTGTAGAGAGGAAAAGGGAGGAAGTCAGAGAGAGAAAAACAATGTTAATTTTCTGTACAAGTCTATGCTTTTATGCTAATACGCCATTTCCACCATGGAACATTTGACTCAGGAAAAAAAATATATAAAACAGCAGCTAACATTAGAGCCATCTAACTTACCATCTCAATTTCTTTTAGCATTCCTGAAGATCAGTGAGACTCATTTCTGAATATGTGGCCCTATTTTGTTACATTTCTCTAAGGAGTTCAGTCTGGTGGTCATCACCCTTCTCTTTCCTATTTTGTTCTCACAACACTTGTGAGGTAGATCTGACTGATACAGAGTGATTGGACCAGTTTCACCCAGTGAGTTTAAAGACCAAAGAATTTCTGTCTGTCTGAGCAGCTGGCAAATTTTAAGGTGAGGGGAGAGGAAGACAAAATATTGTGGCAGTTTAAAGGCCAATAATGGGGCGCTGTGGAGGTTGGCAAGAATAAGCATCTCACTAAAGGAGGCAAGAAGGGTGCGAAGAAGAAAGTGGTTGATCCTTTCTCAAAGAAGGACTTGTATGATGCCAATGCACCAGCAAAGTTCAATATTCAAAACATTGAGAAGACATTAGTCACCAGGATTCAGGGAACAAACATTGCCTCTGATGGACTTAAGGGCTGTGTATTTGAAGTAAGTCTTGCTGATCTTCAAAACAATGAAGTTACCTTCTTAAATTTAGATTTATTTTAGTGTGAGTTTTCATGGATTAAAATCCAGTTTTTTGAGTGACCAAGGATGGTTTGAACCCAGGTCTCCTGAGTCCTAGTCAAATCACTATATTACAGGCAATAAAGGGATAGTTGTTAATTTGTGTTTGGTCTCAGCGTAATTCAGTGGTAATAATCAGTTAGGGTGTCCATGTCTTGTCTATAATTTGGAATGGCAGCATCCATTGCAAGTGTGATTAGCAGCCAAGAAATACCAACAGCTATGTCCTTCAAGCAAACCAATGGATGAGTGGGCGCCTCCCACAGGGGTTGGAGCAGCCTTGCTAAAAGATGGTATTCCTGGCAAGTGCAAAGATTTTGAGATGAGCACCCAGAAGACTATTTGAGCAGCAAATAGTATTTGTTCAAGTACTCAGGGACGTAGTACTCAAAGCATTATGGGAAGGCCTTGATAATGCCCTATCAATCATTGGGGAGGAGTGGCAGACAGAAGCCAAACGCAGAGGTGGGGCAGGAGTGATTTGACAACTTTCACAAACTGTACCGTCCTTTGGCTCCAGTGTATGACTAGGTCTTGCCAGGGCTTAACTGGCTGCATTAATACTAGGAGAAAAGTAAGTCAGTAAAAGCACATGGAGATCCACTGATCATTCCTTACACAGCAATACATCTGTAAAAAAGAAAAAAAGAAAATGTTGACGCAGGAATGATGTGGACTGGTGCCCCTTTTTGATCAGTCAGATAGGATAAAGTAGTAGAACTGGGAGAGAAGGAACATCTTGTGGCTGTTCTTCCTTCTGGTTTGCTATCCAGCTAACAAATTCCTCACAGCTCTAGCTGCACCCCACTGGGTAAAAAAAAATAATTCCAGATCAGTTATTGGGAAGAAATGTATAATCCAGGACTTCATCTTCTGTGAACAAGCTGACTTGGCATGCTTACCTCCAAAGGAACATTAGAAAGAAGCTAGTGATGAAAAAAAAACATTTGGGAATGGAAGAGATCACCTTAGAAGGTCATGAATTCTGGTGTTCAAAGTTTTCAAACAGAGGTTAGATGGCCACTTGAGAGGGATTCTTGCGCTGGCACATGACTGGACTAGGTGGCCCTCAAAATCCCTTCCACATCCAACATTGTATGATTCTAGGATTCTTCCTTTTTTCATGCTGTGTTTCTGAAGGGGCATTTTGGTGCAAATTTTCATATCATCCTTAATGGCATGTTTTCATTTTTTTTTCCTTTCTTTTTTTTGTGCATATTAACATATAGGACAAATTGCAAAATCTCCAAGCTACTCATCAGTTTGTACAGCACATTTCATGTGCCTGATATTAGACTGTACAGTTTTGGGGATAAGGTTGTGTTTTTTTCTCCTTTGTGGTGCATCAGCCACAACTTCTTGTGTCTTATCAACAGGTAAATAGGATATAGGATCCTGAGGTTTAGGTCACATAGTCCAAAGCTAATACAACTACTTTGCTGACAAAAAAAATAAGAATAAAAAAAATGCTGGAGCTTTTAATTTCATCCCTTGGTGTGTTTTCCCCCCCAATCTGGACGAAGTGAACAGACAAAACTACTTGTCAGTGCCCACAATGGCACCTCAACAGATGGTCGTGCATGTAAACAACCATCTGCCCATACTGAATTTAAGGTTATGGTTACAGAAAGAAATGTGCCATTGTGCAACCACGTTTAGGATAATTTAATGTGCACAAAGCAAAGTGAGTTCTAAAGTGATCTAAAGACATATTGATAACCTTAAAAAGGTACCAGGTTTCCAATGGAAATGCCTGTTGGTTCAAACAAATTTGGCCCTAATGTGAAGGACTACAGATCTGGAAGAAAAGATAGAATTATATGTATCTATTATATGTATCTATTTTATATTTTATATTGATTTGGTTTTACTGGTGGTTGACTGTAATAAAGTACAGCATTCATTCATGCAGATCTGGAAGACCAGACATAATTCACAGCATGTTTTATATGCTCACACTTTCTTATATTTTATTTGAAAGGCCTTTTTAAAGTTAGTACATGTTGTTCCTATTGAAGAGGAATTAATTATGGGTTACACTAATACGTTGGTTGATTTCTAACTTATTTCAAAATGTGCAGTGAGGATCACCAGACATTTTCATTTATCATGATTTCTCTTCAGCAGATTCACACCCTACCTATAAACCTTCTGAAAAGTGGCAAACACTGGGATATTAAATTTGATACTACTAGAAGGTAATTAGAATAATTTTTCAGAAAATTTATGGGGTGAATTATATACATCCAGGAGTCTTAGTCATGCTTAAGGCAAACCCATTTGAATCAAGACTTAGTCATGCTTCGGGCAGACCCGTTTAAATCCATGGAACAAGCAAGTTAATATGAATCCCATTGATCTGAAGGAGTTTGTTACAAATACACTGCTCCCTTGAACTTCACAGGTCTGAACAACATGGTTTTGATTTATACATGGATTTTTTTCAATAAATAAATAAATTTTCAAATAAATAAATACTCAATAAATACTGTGCTGCTGGCCAGTCAGAAATTGAAGGCATCAAAGTTCTCTGCTTGCCCCCAAACACAACATCTCTATTTGAGCCTCTAGTTCAGAGGGTCATACAGACTTTTAAGGCTCATTACACACAGTACAGTACTGTATGGAAAGGACTGCCAATGCTAAGGAAAAGAACACCAACAGAGAGAATTGTTCTCTCTCTCTCTCTCTCTCTCTCTCTCTCTCTCTATCTATCTATCTATCTCTCTCTCTCTCTCTCTCTATCTCTCTATCTCTCTATCTCTCTATCTCTCTATCTCTCTATCTCTCTATCTATCTATCTATCTATCTATCTATCTATCTATCTATCTACTTTTTATGCTTTGTAGTTACATCCTTGGGAGCATAAGAATTATACATGGATTTTGAACGATACACCCTGAACTTCAGCACTGTTGAAGAGAGAAGTACAAAATTAAATCTGGTATAACTCTACACAGAATATACAAAAGCAGGCAGAGCTGCCTGATCTAAAAGCTCCTATGGAACCAGTGGTTTCTGTTCATTTATGGAATGGGCAGAGGGATAGGGCCATAGTCCTCTGCCTATAGACTGGCCTCCTCTGTAAAAAGAAACATGCTACCTAAACTTCAATTGTGGCTCTCCAAAAATGGTTGCATTGCAACTCCCATTAGCTCTAGTTAACATTACTAAGCATTGGTAAAATGACAAAACTAAGCTCTGGCAGAATAATGGACTTCTATTAAAACACACGTTATATCTCCTGTAATTTGCTCACGCTGAGCAGATGTCCTACTGTGACAACTCTCCTCCCTCCAGGCATCAATACCAATGTTTCGGCACCCAAGAGGAGGCAGGTCTAGTATCACGTCCAGTCCTTGACTAGCAATGGAGCCCTGCTTTCTGGTTAGCTTGTGAAGTTCTCATCATGCAGGTAATATGGAAGGTACGCTCTGTGTCACTTGCAACATAAATTTTATACAGCTGGCAAATCTGAACTCCCATCCAGTCTTCTCTCTTTAGTTAAGATGGCTGGCCCACTGGGTGGCCTGAAGGGAGGGGGTGAGGCAGAATCATGGCAGCAGCTGGCAATTCAAGAAGCAAGGAGCACAAGTCCCATCTCCTTCAACCAATTTGGAATGGCAGGTCCTGAGGGCAGGAGCAAGACACCTGGCTCTGATGTCAAGTGTTGGTGGAAAGCAGTGGCAACCCCTTCAGCTGTTCTTCCTTAACACTGCAGCACTGTTTGTCTCATGTAGTACAGTGCCGGGTGTGTCACACAGCCTGCCAAGCATCTCCTGAACTAGTCGAGGGAGGGCCCGTATCCTATTACCCGTGTTGAAGGAAGGCTCATCAACTGGCTAGTCAGCTCCTGTCTTTGGAATGGTATGGAGAGTCCATGACCAACAGGAAGGAAAGCTTGTGTGCAAACAACTCATGGATGCTGTGACACCATCTGTCAGGATGATATTCTTGCTTTTAGCATAGTTTAGAAGTACATACCAGACCAGCTCCAGTGAACTTTTCGCCTTGCTTCCAAATACAAGAGATTTCCCCATGCCATCAACTGGAAATGTAAAAAGCCTCCCTGTCTTTAATTGCAAAGGTTTCCATTTGCTTTGTTTGCATTATAGAGAAACTTCATGCAAGATTTTGACAGGAAAGACCCTTTGGGATTCCACCACAGGACTGAGTATGCATAGCAGTTATGAAACCAATGTTTGCAGAAGAAGGCCTCTTCTGATGGCAACAGCAGTGCTGGGGAAACCCTTCCTCAACAAAAAGCTAAAGGAAAAAAATCGTTGTATTCATTGAGTAATTCCATTAATAACTACCTCATTTAATAAAGCTATCATTTCATGGTACAAATGGCTTCTAATCTCCTCAACTGCCACTCTGAGGAAATCAGACCTCACACTGAGACAAACGAAGAAGAATGCTCTCGTGTCTTTGGCACTGCATTGACTCTGGCACTTGGAATGACAGCGGGTGTTCCTACTTGTTGTGTAGCAGTAAAAGTGTGTGTGTGTGTGTGTGTGTGTGTGTGTGTGTGTGTGTGTGTGTGTTAAAATGGGAATGCCTTCATATTGGTGGCGGCGGCAAAGGACCTCTTAACAGCCCATAGTTACTGTCTGCTCCAGGAGACTGACAGATCAGACTGAACATCATCCTCTCCTGGAAGTTAGTGTTGCCCTGCAACAAGATTTAAGGCATCTACCGTGTTTTCCCGAAAATAAGACAGGGTCTTATATTAATTTTTGCTCCAAAAATGCATTAGGGCTTATTTTGGGGGGATGTTTTATATTTTTTTCATGTATAATAATCTACATTTATTCAAATACAGTCATGTAATCTTCTTCTGGTTGCTGCACAATGCTGCATAATAGTGCAGGGTGAGGTTTCACTTAACTGGGGCTTCTTTTGGGGTAGGGCTTATGTTGCGAGCATCTTGAAAACCCATTCTAGGGCTTATTTTCAGGCAGGGAAACGGTAGTGGGCGGGGCTTATCCTCTTCTGGACAGTTAGAATTGTGATGTGGTTTTTAGTTGCCACTTGTGCTAGAAGCATTGGCTAATTGAAACAGGGGATAGTTTTCTTCCGGTGCCTTGGCAAGTCTTGTTTAAAAATGCTCAACAATCAACAACTAATCTGCTGCATTTATTAAGCAAATAAAATTTGCTCATTTAATGTTCCACTTTTGTATCTGAACATTCATCTTCAGAGCCATGTCCAAGCAGGTTATGGCCTGTTGGGTAGGATCCTGACACGTGCACAACCTGTTGGATAATGTGCTGGTCACACTCCTAGAACTGAATATGGGGTATTGGGTTTGTTTTAAGTTACCATTCTCTATCTTCGGGGGCCACAATGAGATAACTCCTGATATTTGAACCATCCAGATGTATATACATGATTTATTCATTCATAGCATGAGTCAGCTAATTAAAGTACACCTTCACTTATTACATTTTATGGACTCCATTACTATAATGTAGGCAGCTTCAAGCAGCATGAGACAGAAAATCATCTTAGGGTGGGGGTGGGAATGAAGCATGCATGTCCTTTATTTCATTCTTGCAGAATGTTGAATGGTAGCAGATGAGATTTTGCAAAGCAGAACAAAATGTGAAAGAGCTACTATAACACTGAAATTTATAGCTTTAAATGAATGTAAAACATATCCTGGATTGAAAGTATAGGTCCAGGTGCAAACACAGTTATGTTGAATGTTTTCCCCTAACCTACATTAACCCATCCTCTCAATTACTATCTCATTTTACAATCAATTTGTTAATTTTAAAGCTATGCTTATAAATTAACTAAATATCACTTCTTTGTAATTCTCCTTCTCAAGGAAGGGAGACTGGGGAAAAATTCTAAATAGTTCATACAAAAGAAAACAAAAAGACAATTATCACCATAAGAACCTTCTGCTCATTCTTCTTAAAACTGCAGATGCTAATAGTTAGCAGCTAACTGTATCTCATTCCAGTTTATTATAACTGTATACGTCTTATATCTAGTTTTTCATGAGCCTGGCATTTTTATAGTATGTCATTTCCAGAGGACAGATTCAGGAAAAAAAATATGGCTTCTTTGGCACTCAAGAATTTCATTTTGCAAATGTTATCAGGAAGATATTAAGATAATCTGTGGATTCAATCAGTTGTAGGAAATTTGTAATACCTTGTCAACTCTTGGGTTAATATGTTTTATACATGATCTTCCTCAAGGTCCTTGAGTAAAATCTGTGTTTGTTTCAATCATTAATCTGTCTTCTGTGGTGCAATACAGGCTGTCTGGTTGCTTTCATTAGGCACATGCCATCCAGAATATTTAATCAAAGAGTAACAGCTCCAACATAAAACAAAACAAAACATTTGCATTTAGTTATTGAAAAAATACAGGCCAGAATCTATCTGGTGATTTATGCTTGTGTAGATGAAAAGGTATTAGTCGTTGTGGCAAATTGCTGCTAATTAACAAGGTACTGTTGTTTTTCTGGATGCACGCCTGACTGTACTATCAGGAATGCAACCAGCACCTTGTTAATTAGCAACAATTTGCCACAAGGATTTATGCTACTTCACTGACACTAGTATAAATTCCCGTTTGGATTTTGGACAATATCAAAATTTTGGATTTTGCTGGCCTAAGAACCCCTATTGTTGAATTCTATCATCAGTTCATGAAAACACTCCCAACACTTACCCACTTCCTTCTGTTTCTTGGGCTTTCTGCTGAACTCCTGATTTAATGAAATTGAGCATAATCCTTAAATTCATGGATCATGCTTAATAATGCTACCATATTTGCTACATCCCCACATTTGTTTGTTTGTTTGTTTGTTTGTTTATTTATTCACGCCCCCACCCATTTAGTGAGCGTGCCACTACTCTAGGCAGCTTACAAAATATTATGAAACATACAGCTAAAGTATTAAAACTATATAAACCATATTAAAAGAAAACAAACATTTGTTACATAGAGTTCTGAAAGCAAACTCAACCACTTCCTATCAGAAATAATGCTGGTTAATATCCTTGCCCAGTTGAAGTAATCTGTGGAGCAGTGTATTTCCTATACTTGAGTACGGGGGGGAGGGGAATGATTACATCTCCATAGCATAGTAACATTAGGTATTTCTGTTTTAATGAAGTTCATTTTCAGGACTTCAAGAAATAGAAAATTTGAATATAGGTTGAACATCTTGGCTTTCTTTACAGTGGGGTCTTGACTTGAGAACTTAATCCGTATTGGAAGGCGGTTCTCAAGTCAAAAAGTCTGTAAGTCAAGTCTCCATTGACCTACAGTGCATTGAAAACCGATTAATCCCGTAACAGGCCGTTTTTGTTCCATTTTGGTTTTTTTCTGGTCTGTAAGTCAAATCTCAGTCTGCAAGTCAAACCTAAATTTTGCAGCCAGAGAAGTCTGTAACTCAAAAAGTCTGTAAGTCAAGCCATCTGTAAGTCAAGGGTCCACTGTATTTTGAAAACAATGTTTTAAACCTGTTGTTGTTGTTGTTGTTTGTTCAATGTTGTTTTAACAATGTTTTGTCCACCTAACGAGCATATTCAGACCAGGGGGAAGTGAAACTAATGTGGAAGATATATCAGGGATCTCCTACCAACTCTCCTCAGACTGAAGAAGCTACTTGGATGAGTAGCGAAATGTTCCAACCTAAAGAGAAAGAAGTCCAGTTGACATGACTCAACTTCCAGATAACCTCACCTGGATGACTGAGAATATTCACAGATAAATGTTTTTCAACTGTTCTCTATTCTTCCTGCTTAAAAATCTTGAAATTCTGACAAAAGTGCAAAATATGTTAGGTGAGATTTGAAAAACAGAATTCAGAAGACACACCCTTATTAGGAACTAGAATATACTCTTAATTTTTTCTCGTCACTATACTTAATGTCATCTGTAAAATATTTCCCATTCGCCTAATAATTCTGCACACTGGAATTCACTGGAAATAAACATTATAGGCAGTCTTTAACTGGGCAAGATTATATCAGATCTCAGTTGTGTCTATTTCTGCCCACCACAGTGTAGAGTGATACTGACAAGCTGGAACATGTCCAGAGGAGGTTGAGCAAGAGAGTAAAAGATCTGAAAAACAAGGCTTATCAAGAGCAATTGATAGCAATTGGATATGATTAACTTGGAAAGGAGAAGGCTGAGAGATCATATGATAGCCATCTTTACACATTTGAAAGGCTGTAATGTTGAAGGGGGGGGCAAGCTTGTTTTCTGCAGCTCCAGAGGGCATGACTTGAGGCAAATTACAAGAAAATAGATTTTCACTAGACATTAGGAAGAACTTCTTTACAGTAAGAACTGTTTGATAATGGAATTGACTACCTTGGAAAGTGCTGGTCTTCACTGAAGGGTTTTTTTTTTAAGTGTGTGGGTATTCATCTATCTGGAATACTTTAGCTTCCTCAGGGACTTCCAGTTTCTTCAGAGAGTTGGACTCTGTAACTTTTGCCCTCCCTAACATCACTACAATTCTATGATCCTATGCAGGAATCGAAATTAACAGAAGTGTTTGCTTCAGGTTCTGTTTTGAGGACCATCCACTCCATAGTCGGAATCACATAAGTTCATATCATCTTTCAGATTATTAAATCAATCTGTCAATCTTTTCAGCTGTCATGGGCCAGAATCCAATGATGTCCTGCTGGAGGTTCTTTGGGACTGGGACAGGTTAAACCTCCTTACCCAGAACTGAGATGTCTTTACATAGGTAGGAGTGCTGCTGCCACCTTCTGTATCCCTGTTTGAGTCCTGGGTCAGTAGCAATAGCAGTTAATTTATTTATTTATTTTTATTTATTTATTGGACTTATATACTGCCCCATAGCGCTACAAGCACTCTCCGGGCGGTTTACAATTTTAATTATACAGGCTACACATTGCCCCCCCCCCAGCAAGCTGGGTACTCATTTTACCGACCTCGGAAGGATGGAAGGCTGAGTCAACCTTGAGCCGGCTACCTGGGATTTGAACCCCAGGTTGTGAGCACAGTTTTAGCTGCAGTACAGCGTTTTAACCACTGCGCCACGAGGCTCTTCTCCATCCTCAGATTCTGGGGACTCAAAAGTCAGGCCTGCTGAAGGACTAGATGTATATCTTCACAATTTAAAAATATATGATGGATGCTGTTTTAAGAAGCCTTTCCATAAAATGTCATACAGTTGATATGCTCCAGCACTGAGAAGTCATAATGCTGCCTGAAGTGAAAAAGATGATGCCCACCTCCTATTCCAGAAGCAGGCTGGATTGGCAGTCAAATCTTTCTTCACTGACGATAGTGGGACAGTATCCTTCACAATGCAGCAAACTAGACTAGTGGTTGCAGAAAGACCATGTGACACAGAATTCTCTCCACCAATGTTTGACAACAGGGATAAGCATTGTGTAGCCTGTGAGCCAAATATGGCCTCAAAGCTGATTTGGGCCCCCAAAGCTCTCTTAAAAGAGTGTGACTGAATTTTGATGGCAAATTGCACAGTTGAATTTCACCAGAAAATTGCATGATTCAGAAATGGGACAATCCCAATTTAGAACGAACAGTTTGCTTGTTACATGTGCCATGTGGCCAGTTGCTGTTCCAATCCAGCAGGAGAGAGGGGAAACTCAGTTAAAGAAAGAAAAGGCTATCTATAGGTAAGTTGTAGCAGTCTGCCATCAAACAGCTACAATGGACCTAAAGCACGTAAAAGTTGGATTCTCCCTGGCTGCTGGTGAACTTTTCTGTGTAGCAGAGAAGTGCAGGCCACAGTGAGTAACAGAGGGGGAAAAAGACCCTCCAAAGTTGCCCAGTTCTGCCTGATCCTTGGAAATAATGCACTGTAGTTAACATGTTAATATGAAAGTGTTATTTCTCAGCTCTGATCTTGCCTTTCAGTTGCCTTCCAGAATTTGCTGCCTGGGGTGATTGCCTCCATTGCTATGCTGATGTGACCTGTCCTCTTCCCATTAATTCACCTTTTGGTGGACCTGAATATTGCCAGAAAGGGTGGTTTTTTTTTATTGCAGAGTGCTACTTTCAAATCATACATAATCTAGAGGAATTTTACATAAATTATGAAGAGTGAATACTGTTCTGATTACTGGCATACTGCCTTTCAATACTGGATTCCCCCACCCTCCACAGGACTTTCTGTTGAACTAGACAAACTAATTTCTAAGAACATACCACACATGTTACAATGAGACATAAAGCGCTGATTCTGTGTGACCAAAACCAAAGCCGAATGAATGATTTCCTAGGAATAAGCAAATCCAGATTTATAATACAATGCATTTTATTGATTGACTGCATTCTAGTTGTTATACTCTTCTGATATACTCCGTATTTTTGTTTAAAACTGCTAAATCTATTCTTTTAAAAAATATATATATATATATTCTGGCCTTTTTCCCTGCTGGGATTTTAGAGTTTTCACCTGATGTCAAAATTGGCTCACTAAATGGAGGGCGGGATTGGTGGGAGAGTTTCCTTTCATTCAAGGGCATAAATAAATAAATAAATAAATAAATAAATAAATAAATAAATAAATAAATAAATAAATAAATAAATAAATAAATAAATAAATAAATAAATAAATAGACAGATAGATAGACAGACAGACAGACAGACAGACAGACAGACAGACAGACAGATAGATAGATAGATAGATAGATAGATAGATAGATAGATAGATAGATAGATAGATAGATAGATAGATAGATAGATAGATAGATAGATAGATAAATACGTAAATACGTAAGTACGTAAGTACGTAAGTAAGTAAGTGTTGGGTTTTGGGGGGCAAATATGATATTTAATCTCCCCCCCAACCTGGTCTATTTTGTATGTAGCAAAATTATAAGGGTTATGAAATGTTGTGCAAAATAGCCAACCATTTAAAGCAAAAATAAGCTCTGTTAATTTAATCTGCTTTCCTAAATGTTAACAGCAGTGTAAAAATGGATGCTCTCATCCTTGTAATCAGTTGCACGGTGCAGGAGGGCAGTAGTCTCTGGTGCCTCATCTGTGGACTAATCTTTCATTTCATAGCAGATCTTTCCATATCAAACAACACAAATGACTTAATTTGCATGACAGGATTTGTAACGGGGCAAATCTAGTGTCAAAGTCGATTAAAGATTACACCGGAGAACTATCATAATCAGGACTCTAATGAGCCTAAATAGTACATGTAAAGTCTCCCCTTTTTGCCATTCCAGTCATGTATAAAAATAGAATGCGTTTCTTTTCATCGGTGAGCCAGTCCTTGGTTTTGAACATTACGCCCTGCCCTACGTTGAGCTAAAGTCATGTCAGTCTAGTTTCAGAAGGAGAGAAAGGGAAATAATAAAGCAAACATCACTTCACAAATGACATTGCTTAGTATAAGCCAACGTTTGAAGCCCTTAATTCTTCTAATCTGCAAAATAGTCAATGCTAATGGGTTTTTGCCTTTGTGAAAGCTGATGCATAGAAAGAAAAACTTTAATGAGCTGCCTGGGTTGTATGCTTACAGATACCTGTCAAATGTCTGTCATCTTAGCTATCGTTGAGGCATTATAAAGAAAGTAAGAAGGAAGAAACGACAGTATTTGTACAAGCATTTTCATGCTAAAATGGCACAATTTTCTTCCTGTCATAATTTCATTGTATCCAAAAGTCAGAAAAAGCTTAACCCTTTCATATCAGGCTTCTTGTGCACCACACTGCCTGTCCTGCACAGTCGCTTTAAAAAGAGGATGGCGGCTGTCTTGCCAATAGCATGTTCTCAACCTGCGTCGTTGACCTGAATGGACCACAGTTGGGATGAGGATGTGGCAACTATTGGCATCAACTGCTACTCCCCAAAGAGGGAAGGGAATTATTAAATGTAATGAACCCATAGTATAGAAGACTGTCATTGGAATTTTTGTAACTTCTTAATTTTAGATCCCTTTGTACCTCTGTACTATTCAAATGGATTTAGCAAGAATAAGGTCACCAAATGTCTCCTCGTTTCTCACCTTCTCTTTTGCTTACAGGGAAAATATAGAGATATCTGTTAACATCATGCCCCTCTGTCTTTATACCGTTAGCAATGTGGTTGAAAAAGCTTGGTTTGTCATCACTTCTTCTTAGATTTCCCTTTTCAGTGGCCAAGCAGTAGAGAGTATGACCTGATTATATCCCCCAGGTAACCTTTTTTAAATTGTGCTCATTGAGTTACTATTTAGGACCTAACCTCTTCTAAGTTTTCTGCATGCTGCTTGTGGTTACAGACACTCTTTCTGCTAATGACGAGATCTCCTGAGATCCAGGTCCTTCGTAGACTGATCTACCTTACAAAATATTGACATCCTACAATGAAAGAGTGAGAGCCTGCTGTTCATGTGAGAATGTGTTTTTCAAATTTTAAATTCATCTTGGTAACTCTTATCGCATAGGGTTTCATTATTTTCAGAGCATGCAATTTGTTAAGAACCAAAGGTCTCACAAATACAGACACTTTTTATCTCTCAGATGATACAGAAAATGTGCAGGACACAGATGCGACAGTTTCCTGATTTTCGATTGGTGAATTTTTGCCTTCTGCTTGCAAAAGAATAGGAACAGAGCGTAAGATGTTTTCTTAGGTGCAAAGATGTGCTGAAATGCATGACACAGTTCAATACTTCATAAGTATCTTTTAAAATACCTCAGGCGTTTTGCATCAAGTTTCCAGTGAGCCATTGCAATTTAAACTGGAGGGAACACATTGGGAGGGAGTACATTGCGCTTTTCCAATGGATTCACTGTGCACTTAATGAAAATATCTCATGGGTGCCTCTGCAGGTGAAGACTCCAAGTGGAACAGTTTCCCCCCACTTCTCCTTGCCACCTCCCACACCACATGACAAAAGCTTAAATAAACACAGCAGGCAGCTTCAGCCACAGCAGCAGCATTAATGTAGTACTTGCTTTTTTTCTTTAAGGGTGTGAAATGTTCTAAGTGTTTATGATTCCTAGGAGCTCTAAGGTGGAAGCCTTTGTGTATTCTATGATACTGCAACCAGGTGGATTTAAAAAAATATGCCTCTACAGATGTCCAGGCTATGGTGAAGGATGGTCTGTCAAGGAGGAAACAACAGCAAATTAAATCAGCTGCCAAACCCTGGTGTGACGGAAGAATTCCCTGAAGTGGGTGGGTCAGAAGTACATGTAGCCAATTGCTGGAGCTCATTAGTGCGTTCTGTTTGATTTGGTGAATTTACATGTCCAACTGAAACTTCTGCTCCACCAGAGAACTCTTCCTCCCATATTGCTGAAGTTTAGCTCCAAGATGTCAGAGCTAGACATAAATGTTCAAAAAGGGGAAATCATCTAACCTTTGAATTCACTCTAGATTGAGTTTTCAGTTGCTTCTCCTCTATTATCCTCCTATAAAGGTCCCCGAGTTCTTTGTGCCTGAGGAGAATGTTGCACTGAACAGAGCTCATTTTGGAGAGAAAGGCATACTTTCAAAATATTCTTTCATTAAATCTCTTAACATTATCTCTGTTTTCTAGTCAATGTCCCGGATATAGTAGTTGCATATTAATACCAAGAGATTATTGAACAAACACAGACAATATACATTATATCTCTCTCTTTCTGTGTGTGTGTTTGTGTGTGTGTTTGTGTGTGTGTGTGTGTGTGTGTGTGTGTGTGAGAGAGAGAGAGAGAGAGAGAGAATGTGCACGCACGTGTGCGTGCATGCATGCATGCATGTAGCTCTGACTTGGATTTCATCCACTCCAAGATATGAATAATTCATTCAACATCTCCATTCAATTGTTCTTTTAACAACTGCAATATGAATTTAAAAGGTTATAAGGCATGTTGCTAAATAATCCTTTGTGGCTTCCTCAGTGCCAGTCTGTGTGCAATTTTCCACTGACTCTAGCCTTTGCCATTGCTATTTCACAGTTCATTCTCCCTCCCTCCTTTCCAAAGCAAGGTTAGCCTTTTCCTCCGAACACTACCTCTGTGACCTAACTGCTACACCTCTGATCCTCCACACCCCAGAAGCTGTCACAAGTCTCCCTCCTTCCCAGGAGTTGAACACACAATAGAGAATAGGCCCTAGCTGTGAGGTTCAGCAGCCATTAACCCCTACCAGCTGTTCCTGCAGGGAGCCTTCTGTGGCTGAATGCCCTTTCTCTGAGGAGGCCCTCATTTCCACTAATCTAACTATTGTTGGATAGGAATGCTGACAGGAGAAAAGAAATTTTTCTTGTGTTCATGCAAGTGTGTGTATCCATGTGTAAGTGAAGGAAGAGTGAAGGCTAATTTCTATAGTAGGCATGAATGGAGGGAATGGGAAAAATACTAGTTAAAATGTGTTTACTTGCTTAAAAGGCTCAGTCAATTTAAATAATTTCAGTACCATGCTTTTTTGGCTCTAGTTAAGGGGAGAAAACTGGTTACTATTATTTTCTTTCCATAAAAGCCATTGAAAGCGGCTAATATTGCCCATATCTTTTGAATAAAATTGTTACTTTATTTCAATGTTATTTTAAATACACGACTGGTTTACATCTTTATTAAAGTGCTTTTTGTACACAAACCTGCACTTTTGGGATGTATCTCCATTGTAAATAAATTTCTAACAGATTTCTGAAGTATCTTAGTTTACTGAATATTTTTATTGATTCTGAATGCTCTGTTTATAACATTGTTCTTTTAACCATGAAAAAATGATTCAGTTGTTGCATTTTGTAAGCAAATTTAGACTTAATCAATATTCTTATATATTTTTTTAAAAATCAGATTAATTTATCCTTTCAGTAGTTGGAAATGAAATCTCACATTATTTTCAGAATGATTTAATTTTTGCAGGTTTAAATGAACTTCCATTTTAAAAGATTTTCAGTGGACTCTGAATACTTTACTATAACACAAAGTAAAGGTTCCTCTTCATAGCTAGCAAAATTGCTACCATCTAATTAGCATGCATAATAAAAATGTTAGTACATTTAAATAGCCTGATCCCTATAGATTTTTTAGTTCCCCTCAAAAAGACTGATAATTTTCTAGTTTTCCTATTCATGGTTATCAAATGATAAACTACTGCTTAAAAAACTCCAAACAGTTGCTGTTATTCAAATCAGAAATAATTTACACATGATTATATTTTCTAAATAATTAGACTGTATCATAGTAGGTGAACGTCAGATATAATAAAGCTCTACAGTGCATCTGTTCCTATGTCTAGACTGCAGCAATTATGGTCTGCAGAAACAGCCACGTAAAATACTTTGTACGTTTTCCAGTGATTAAAACCCAGTATTTTCTTTCTTTGACCTCCCTCTCTACCAAAATCACATATAGATTCTAAAATAAATTCTGCTTTCTTAATTTCAAATGTAAATGAACAAACAAGCAAGTGTGACTTCCTCTAAAACATGATTTCCCTAAACGTTCAGTGGAAGTTATGGAATTATATTTGCACAAATAAATAGTACTCATTTAAAACCAAGGAACAGACATAGTTCTGTGTAGATATGGAGAACATTCTGCATTTGTAAAGACATTTTCAGCTACTGGTTGATTTGAGTGAATTACATTTGCTAAAGCAGAAAGACGCGCATCTGAAGAAAAAAAAAGCACCACCAGTGCATGTGTGCAAATGGCAGTAATAATATCAAGAGAAAATCAGGGAGAGAAAGAAATCTTTGCTTAATACAGAGGTTCTCAAAGACAGTTTTGGAACTCCCTTTGACATCATATTGACATCAGTAAGAAACTCTGCCTCTAGATTAAGATCAGTTCACTGCCTTAGGCTCTTGTTTGGTAATGATCAGATGTACACCTACTGTTGATTGCATCCCATCATTTTCAGCTCCCAGTGTGCTAATTTTGTCACCTCAGCAGTTAGAGCTTCAGACCATAATTGCATTTTAAAAAGTTGGAAGATGAAATCCAGTCTGAATCAACAAATCGTCAGAAGATTGACTCAAGACCCATGTTTATTAACACAAGAAGTCCAAACCCATATCTTAACAACAGTTCTGAAAAGGGGGACAATAGCCAACTATGTAAGCTGTTCCTAGGTTCCCAACCAACAATGTCACATCCATTAAGGTCTCAATCCTGCAGAGATCCACATGCCTGGATATTCAGTTGGCTGGAAAAGTACACAAACATGTAAGCTTTGCTTGGTTTGAGAATATCTACTTTACTCTTAAATATAAAATAACTGCTCCTGAATAAGTAAGGCGTAGACATTTTTAGAAAGCTACATATTGCAACTCCCAGCCAAGCAGTTGTACAGCCTCCTATACAGTACAGGTAAAAAATTATTCTATCCATGAAATCTTCTCCACCCTCGTCCATCTCCCTTGGATTCTCAAATATGCCACAGAAGACTGTAATGCTCACACTCATAGTAGCATCAGAATCAGCACTCCATGATTTTGATTGATAGCCAGGCCCTTCTTGTTACTCCTGTGCAAACTGTGGATGTATCATGGAACGTGCTTAGTATTTCCCCATGGATGCACACTATAGGCATGATGAGGAATCTCAGACCCTGGAGCTAAATCCAGATTCTAGAGCACCCAAGATGGGAAACACTGCTTGATACCACAATTTTCTGGTTTCTCATACTGTGCCCCCCCCCCACACACACATCTACAAACATGCTAATTCAATCCTTGGGTTTGGTTACAGGCAGGAAGATCTGCAAGCTGCAATATGCAGGTAGTTTTGGTCTTACCCTAAAAATATATTAGTCCTTTTGCAGGGTAATGAAGCTATTTCATTGCACTGAAGTCCAGTCTACCACTGGGTACCCAAGAATTTCCCTGGAAAGGATTTTTGCCCTTGGGCTTCAAGAGATTCCTCATTCTTGTTGTAGGAAGCATCAGTAAAGGTAAACTGTCTTTCAAGGAATCTTACCAACCTTTACTGATGCTGTAGGTGAGAAACTTGTTCAGAGCCACAGATTTCTCAGGAACATGATCACTGAAGGTTCCAGAGAGTCTAAGAAAACAGTTTGAAGATTCATGCCCAAGTAAGTTATCTGATCTTGGGTAACAATTTAGCTTTGGAAATGTAGCATGTAGGTTGGTGGGTCATGTTAGACCTGTTCTCAGCCACCACTAAATGGCATGCCAAAGACTCATTCACACCTAACCAGACTAACCTGCTGGTATATACTCTGATTTCAAAACACACCTCCATATTGTGTCCTAAGCAGAGAATTCCCAGAGCTAATCACATATTTCCTTGTTTCTTTCTTTTTTATGAGAGCAAACTCACCTAGCCAGCCCTGTTGGCACAGATATAGAGCTTATTGGGTATCTGTAGCATACATTCTTCCAAAGGTGAGATAAATAAAATAAAATAAAATAAATGGTTAAAAGAAACTCTCAGTACTAAACAATCATGGGTCAACAGTTGGTGGTATTCCCAAGGAGTCCATGATGGGCTTCAGATTGTTCAACTTGTTTACATGAATCATTTGGATTCCTTTAATCTGAAGTGGAGAGAACTCTTAAATTTACCGGTGGTACAAAGCTATGAGCTGTGCAGATATCAGCAGAATCAAAGTTTCACAAGAACAGAGGTTTACCATTATGGTAAAGATTATTCAATGTTTGGCAAAAAGGCCCAGTTCTATAAGGAGCTAGCTACCTGCTGGCAACCCACAGTTTGCAAAGAAGCAATATTACTTTACTCCAAGACTTCCTGCTGAGTGTTATTACCTTTACCTCTAGGCAGCTTAGCTCAAGAATAAAAGGATTTAGAGAAGCGTCATGCATAGGGACAGAGACCTAGAAGATACAACTTTGAAGGAATGTTTGAAAGAGGAGAATATGCTTTACCACATCTTGTCAGGAAGTTAATTAGACAGATTAATTAACATTAATTACATCCAGATATGTACAGTGTATCTCAGAGCCAGGAAAAAAAGAAACACACATTTATTCACAGAGATTAGGACAATAATTACCTGAGCTGAAATTTAGGTGGATTTAGAGGTCTGTCTACTAAGCACATTTTTGGACCTTTGGATATATTTATTCGGGTTCCACACAGCCATCACCTTTAGGACAATATTCCTGACTAAAGAAGTAGTTCAGAAGTTTGTTTCCTCAGGAATTATGTGAGATCTAATTCTTCAGAGATTTTTTTGTGAAAATGCTGGGCAGTTATTAGTTACTAGAGGGAAAGAGCCGGCTTCCAGAGGTTGGACAGCAACATCCACAAATCCTAGAGAGCATAACCAATTGTGAGAAATTAGGAGTTGCAGTCCAGCTATATGGGGAAGGGGGCAGGACCTGCAATTCCCCCACCCCAGATATAGTTACTCTATCTGAGGAGGTTGAGGTTCTGTGACCTCTTTTGCAGTATCAGGCTGTACATAATTCTGGTTTCTTGCTAACTAGAATTAGCACATCAAGGGATAGTCTCAGACAAATACTTATAGAGTTCTCCCATTATAGGAGCACATTCTTCATTCTGATATACCAAAACTCTATTCAGTCCTTAGGATTTTGGGTGGACAATATTTTCTGAATGCACAGTTAAGATTGGTCTTGAGAAACAGACCCACATATTCAACATGTCTATTACAATTCCTTAGAAATTTTGCCACAGCATAATATTGCAGATTGGTGTCAACTGGAGATGCCAACAAAAATGTTTACAGTGAGATGTAATGTTTCCTTTTCCACTGTCTATTTCTTATATGGGGTTTCCCATGCAACAAATAAATATAATTTTCAGCACCACATCTAGTAAAAGTGGATACTTCTTAGAGGAGTGGTAGCATGTGTTCTGGTACTATAACCCCCAGAATTGTCTGCACAATTCATTCACTGCATGTGCTGTACTCCTAAACACAAATTAACATATTTCTCAGGTTTTTATGCACAAGGGGAGGTACAGAGTGCAATGTTTCAGTCCTGTGTTTCCTGGTATTTTTTGAAGTTAATTTTTGCTAAATGGCATAGCACTTAAGTGATGTCGTGAAATAATGGAAGAGTGTTTTTTTAAAAAATAAACTAAAAACAAAAAATGGCATTTTTCAATTCAAAATAGGATGGAGGGTGCCATCGTCAGTCATGGCCAGACCACACCTACCTCTACACATCAATACTGATGTGTACGAAGAACATACCCATCCCCACACTGGAGCAATCTAGATGATCACACAGCAAGAAAACTGTGCTTATTTAGACTGATCCCAATTATTTCAAATAAACACTAGGCTCCAGTCTTAGACCAATCTAAGATGGAGTAGTCCCCATTAGGGATGGATGGAATGCTCTATCAGGAACTTTGTGTAGTCAACTGTTTTTAAGAGTGGTCCCAACTGTTCCAGCAGAGGGCTACAGAGTGGGAAAAACTCCCATGTAGCCCGCCTCATACATTGATGCTTGCACACATATGCATAAGCTTTTAGAATTCAGTTCGGTTTTGAACTTATGGGAGTGGGGGAAAAAATCTATTGACTGCAACATGACTGTATCAGAGAAAGAGAAAGTGTTAAGTCAGTCCATGTAAGATGAAGGGCCTACAGGATGGACACCAATCAAGCAAAATAGCCCATCCTGTATTTTATAAGTACTCTTCTAAAGAACTGTGGAATTGAGGTTTCCCACCATTCATTCAGTACATAGCTTTCCCACAAGTTCTGTTTCCCTTAGATTTTTAAGTCATGCATTCAAATGTCCAGCATTCCTCCTTTTCTCAAAAAGGAGAGAGGGAGAAAGAGAGAGAGAACCCTTAAACACCCTGGATTAGCACTGGGATGTTTCATTCCCCCCCCCCCATGTTGGCCTTCTGCTCTCACTTTCTCATGTACTAGTTCAAACATTTATGTCACACAAGACTAGTTGATTGCCACTTACCTTAGATTTGCATAATGAAGCCCCCCCCCCATTTATCCACACAGATAATTGTAATACAAGCGTTAGCAAGGGGAATGGAGCAACACGCTGCTAGAGTCACAAGGACTAGGAGTTCCTCCCCTTCTCCCCTGCATGCTGCAGGACTGCAGCCCTTCAGAAGGTGCCTGTACCTTTGCAGAACCATTAAACCAAAGAAGGGAGGGAGGGAGGGAGGGGGAAGAGAGAAAGGAGAGGAAAAATACAACTATTAAAAAAGTGCATACACTGCTGACACTGTTGTGACAGCCAGCAGTATCAGCAGCAGTCAATTATCTTCACAAATGCCTCGTGTGCTAATGAGACTCACAAAAATCACCAGACTTTCCTGGCAAGGAGAAAAGATCAGTTTCACTGCTTGCAGAACTAATTCAGTGTACAAAAGTGAAGGTTCCACCATCGCTGCCTCTTTTACTGCTCCTTTTGTAAAGGCTTTTGATGTCCACTGAAGAGTCGGGTCTGTGTTTGGGGCTCTTCATCTCCAGTTCATTGCCTGTCATTAACATACATATCCATATGAAAAGTTTGGTAAGTCACTAACAGCTGTCCAGAATGGAGGTTTTGGGGGAGGGCCAGGGAAAGAACCCTATTCCTTCTCAAAATGCTGACAATGCTATTTAGCCCTTTTTGGCAATGATATACCTAACTTTTTTAAGCCGTCTTTCACTCAAAAAGCAACTAGGCATAATGCTACATTCAAACACGTTGTGGTTTTCATTTTGAAGCAGTCATTTGCTGTATTCAGGAGAGGCCCAGAGTAGCCAAGAGCAAAAGAAACTCCATCATTCATTATGAAACAAAAATACTTTCCAAGTGTAGCTTTTCACTGTTCCAAATAACGGGGCATATTCAGAGTGGTGCAGAGAGAAAGACCACAGCAGATGCTCTGCAAGGTTATCGTATGCTAAACACTTGGTCAGAGTTATGAGACCTCACAGTTCACTGTCAGTGACTGCGGGGGGACAAAAGGCACGTCAAATCACATCTGATGAAAGTCTGACCATAAGTGATTTGCAAATGTATGTGCTCTACTCTTCTGAAAGGAACAACAGTTACTCCCGAAGCCCAGCAGAAAATATACTGAACCTGGTTATTGTTCTTGCCTTTCTCTGCTGGGAAGAGCATTTAATGAAGATTAGAACTGGTAGTAAAATAAAATAACATAAAACAGTTTATGAAAGTCACGCTCTAGAGGCAATTTCAGTTTCACTCATATAAGTTTAGGTTATACAGTACCAAATACTTATTTGATTTTTTAAAACATCAATCTGACCAGTTATATTTTCAAGGATTACGTTGAACATACAGTTTTCTGTCAGAATAGACATCAAAAATGAACACCAGTGAAATTACAAATCAAATCTAGTTTCAACGAAAAGCCTATGATTTTAGCTATTAAAATCAAATAAAGGATACCTCCTTTTTGACATGTTTTCAAAAGTAGTTCCACTGAATGAAGGAGGGTTCACTATTGGATTCAGTGAAGTAAGGATTACACACTTGGTTTCAAGTTAGGTCTTCCCACCCACCCAAAACAATTCTCTGGAAAAAAATGCTTTGATTGATAAAGGCTTTCCTCACTCTGTGGAGTTCATGACCCTTGAGCCATAATTTATAATACATTGCACCCAAGGTTCTCCAGGTCTGTGTTGGAAAGCCATGATGGGTGAATCTGTGTCAATCATTAAGGGCTTTACATAGTTTTACAGGCATTTTTATCAGAAGTAAAGCACCCAGAAAGCTACCAACCCCCAATTCTGGATGGGTTTTATACATGCCCTGCTCCTCCCCCTATGCAGAAACAGCTTGTGATGCATAAAAACTGAAGCATTTAATCCCACTTGTTGCTGCTTTCAGTTCTTTTGTTTGAAAAAGATCCCAACTACTTTTTGAAGATCTCTTACATCAGCTAGATTTTTAAAAAGACCGCGAGAAAGAAATCTCACACAAGAATCTATATTTTGATCTGAAAATTAAATCTTGCTTATTGTGCATCTTGTTTGTGGTCTTTGAAGAAGGTGAGCATTCATTTTAAAGGAGGCCAGAATGACTTCTTAAACACATTTCTCTCTTTGCTGCAATTAAACAAAGTGGAACTGTGATTAGTCCACCACAGGGGGGGAAAGAAAAAGGACACCCTTGAATCAAAATGGGGGGACCTGACTATGCATTATTGCCTCACAATGCCGGAGTTTATTGCTGAAACCTGCTTATCGCCTTGCACAGCAAACCATGGGAACCCCAGTCAGGTGGAAAAGTGATTCTCTTCTCTGAACTGAAGCAGCTTTAAGGATCGTAAGAAGAACAGCTGAAGCCCGCTAAAGCTCTTCCTAGTAACTGAGACATTTAGGATAATCTTTATGAGAGTTTTACATGAGCTTCTCTTGTTTTGTTGGAGAAGGTAGAAGTCGAGTTAATGATGAGCTTTTGCCAGCTGCTGTTATTGCTGTGTGCCCTCTCTGTCTCTCTCTCTCAGTATCTCCCTTTAAAATCTAAGCCAAAAGCTCCTGTTTAAGTAAAGTGCCACCTCCCCTCTAGCCCTTGAGAACCACTCAAGGGGGATTTGGGTTGGCTGTGTGTGCCTGGCACATAATGAAAACAATTTTACGCTATGGATGGAAGTTATCAGGCAATTACTAAGTAACAGCCACCTGCAGAAGCGAGCCCTTGGTTGCAGCACTGGGGTATTCATGAATATTTTATGGTGTGATGCTATGCTGAATGGCCAGAGCAGGTGAAGGGGCCTGTGGTGGTGGTGATGGTGGTGGTTGGGGTGGGGGGGGAGTGTAATAAGTAACTCTGCTGGAGACTGTGTAGCAGTCCTGTTTCTCCACAGTGGTCCATCATGTTGAACACCACGAAGAATTCTGACCCTACCCAGGACTCCGCCACAGCAGCTGAAGCTGAGGAAAGATGATGTGACAAGTCATGGTGGGCGCTCTTTAAAAAACTGTTGTCTGCCAATTTTACACATGATGTTCCTCTGAAAGACCCCCCTCCATCAATCATGTCCCATTTAATTTGGTTGGCTAAGTGGTGGAGAAGGATTAGATGAGAATTTGGTAACGGAGAAAAGTTGTTCTCATTTTGAATCTACAAAAGATTCTATGATTTACCCAACACAATAGGATGGCGGTGAGGGTGGGGGTCAGGGCAGAGTTGGGAACACTTTCTGCAAAGTCACTATAACTTTTTAGGGGTACAATCCACATATTCACACTAGTGTTAAAAGTCTTATTTGCTTTTTTGTCTGCCCTTACGGTTACCACCCCCTTAATTCTAGCCTACATGGTCACATATGTTTCATAAATATATTGTTCAAAAATAGATAACACAAGCTATAGCCAATGCCTGTGATACACAAACAATTATTTACTATTCTAAAACAAAATTGTGTGGTGTTTTACATATCTAGGAGGCAATTGTGAGAAAATTCTCTGGATTTCCACAGCTTAAGCAGCTTGCCTTGATATACTGGCCATCCTGTTGCATAGTTATGGAAATAGCTTAATTTTTAAGCTCAAACTGCTGCAAATTAAGATATCTCCATAGATGTGTTCTATGCCAAGTTGCACAACTCAGTATGCAACAAATACAGTCTATAGAGAGTTTTTAATTCATGGGAATTCATATCTACAATTTACGCCATTTATGTAACTGCACGACAGGATTTCGGACACAACATAGGCACACATTATCTCTCCCATTCCTGCACTTGCCATTTCACTCTTACATACTGAAAGAATAGTTCACATCTTGGAGGAAACAGAGAAATAATATTTCACATTTCAGCTTTGGGTTTACTACTCCACAGTCTGCACAGGAAGAAAGGAGTAACAAAAACAGAGCAATTGTAAAGCGGTTTAATTGGCATTTGGGAGCCAGTGCAAAATAATTCTACAGAGACAGAAAGAGAAATGTTTAGCAAAATTAAAGAACAATTACAAAAATTGTGACAAGAGGAGGTGGAAAGGCAGCATATTAGATACGAGGTCTGGTAACACAAGGAATACTGTACTTGGACTAATGCTGCGACTACACAGGTAAATAGTATGGGATTTGCTGTGGAAGTAAATAGATGCATTCAGCTTTTTAATAATGATTGCATGAAACAAAGGCCATTGCATCTTGGCCCTTTTTGCTTCTGAAGCAGAATTTGTTCCTTGCCACTGGAAGCCTCTACTTTTTTCAAGCAGATAACTTCAAATTGTGTTTTCATTGGCAGAGCATGTGGGAAATTGTTGGCTTAAGACCTCCAGATACACAGTAGAGAAAATCTAGACAGGGACCTACAGAGCAGATTAGTATAACTATAAGTCTCCCTCAAATATATCACCCTTTATTGTATAGTTAGTTTTAGTTAGATTTACCTCAGCTTACACAACATAGCCTCAATAGATTCAGTCAGAGACTCTGGTGTTGAGAAAGAATAAAAATGTATCGCTTTTACTCACAAAATTTTCATATATGTCAGAATACAGACAAAACATATTCACTTGTTACATAGTATACTATCTTAGTTGGTTAACTTCATTATTTTGACTAACTGGTTACATAAACATTTCACACAGACTCTAACTTCTGACTCCATGGCTAACAGACTCTCATATAGAACACTGACATTGAAACAGAGCTCGGACTGAGGTAAAAAGTAGGGAAAGGAACCTGAGGGGTGTGTGTGTGAGGTAGTGGATGGTATTCTGATAATAAAGGTAAAGGTAAAGGTTCCCCTTGAGATTTTTAGTCCAGTTGTGTCCGGCTCTAAGGGGCAGCATTCATCCCGCTTTTCAAGCCATAGAGCCAGCACCTGTCCGAAGGCAGTTTCCATTGTCACGTGGCCAGCGTGACTAGGGAACGCCGTTTTACCTTCCCACCGAGATGGTACCTATTTATCTACTCGCATTTACATGCTTTCGAACTGCTAGGTTGGTGAGGAGCTGGGACAAAGCGACGAGAGCTCACTCAGTTGCGTGGATTCAATCTTACGACTGCTGGTCTTCTGACCCTGCAGCACAGGCTTCTGCGATTTAGCCCACAGCACCACCACGTCCCTATTCTGATAATATACCTGTACTAAACTGGGCATAATGTTTTGGACAGCAGGAACACCCACCTCTACAATCTTTCCCTCTTGTAGCCCTGAAATATTTTTATAAAACCAACAACTATTGATTTTAGCATGAGATCACCTTACCACCGCACTGATACATTAGTTTAGTGCTAGATCACCCCTACACAGAAAAAAAGAAAAAGATAAAAATCAGTATGAGCTAGAAACAACTCCAACGAACTACAGCAGAATAATGTGTTTCTGTGGTATGTGTGTATATGCTTGCATGTTATGGACAACTTTGGAAAACTGTCCCTTTCCCCTAATGCCGTGCAATACTTCAAACAGCCCTCTGGCTTTACAATGAACCATAAAAGGAGAGCTGGAGATTGACAGAGGACGGGATCAAAGGAAAAAGGGCTGTGGTGCAGATCAAGCCTCATCAGATTGATGCGGCCGTGTAGACACTGGCACTCAAACAATTTGCAATCTCTGCATGATCACATTTGAACAGAAGCATAAAATAGGCTGCAAATCAAGCTGCAGCAAAGTCAAATTGCTCAGCGTTGACTTGCCACTGTAGTCCCAGCCTGAATCCAGTGCTAGTCCCAGCTAGAATAAATCCGTCAAAAAATAAACGGGAGTTGCATTTGTTGTGAGTAATAAGATATATCTTTTTCAATCAGTCTACTCAAGTTGGCTTTAGCCCCTAGATTTATAGAACAACTAAAAAAAACAATGCTGAGATTTTAATTTTAAACAGTAATTTTATAAACACATTCATAATATTTCATACCTTTATTTTGTAACTTATGCCAAGAAAATAATGACATAGCAATATGTTAATTCTTCTACCAATGCATCACCATTCTAATATAGTATTAAAATTTTCCTCCATGTAATACATCTCTTAATGGTTTCCAGTCCACCTTTGCAAATAGTGATCTGTTCAGTTCAATTTTTATTAAGTTATTTTACTTAAGCGGAGCACTCACTGAAGACGGTCTATTTGTAATAACCAATTTACAAATCTACAGGTAGAACCAATACTGCAGCGGTACAGAATAAGGGTGTAGAATTATATTCTCAATAAAAATAGGATATACGTAGCTGATTTTCTCTTAATCCCTAAAAAAATATCACCTCCTATATCTACCCAGAAATTGACAACAATGCCAAGCTTGCTTTGCTGCGATTCATGCCTCCCCCATTCATTCATTCATCCACGTCACCACCCAGGCAGGTGGATGTGCCTGAAGGTGCATTCCAAGGTAGCTGACCATCAAAACAGGTTGAAATGATCTGCAGCACTGATTACCTATTAATTAGAGTTCAATTGTCCATGACCAAATCTACTGAGAATGCTAACAGTTGTCTGAACTCTTACCGTGAAGTTCTGGAACCTAAGAGGCATTTAGAGAAACAACTGTTAACATTAGCATTCTGTAGTTCTGCAACAACGTGCCATGCAATACCCATTAATAACTGTGCAATCGGATACGTTATTGCTCAGAAGTACATCTCACTGATTTCAATTAGGCTTATTCCAAGGTAAATGCAGTGCAATGTTAGTATTTCTGAAAATAGCGGACATACGATATAGGTCCTTTCCTTGTACATGACAAATGAAGTTACCCAGTTTGTGAAGAGGATGATAATAATCTTAATCATGTTAGAACTGTGGAGCCGGGAAGGGCCCTATAGGTCATCAAGTTCAGCCCCTGTCAAGAAGGCACAGTGTGGAATCCAACTCCCAAACTCTGGCTCTTCAGCCATCTCGAGATGTTGCCCTGAGGAAGAACTTCTGGTGTAGGAAATACTGCCCAATTTCAAAAATGCAATATTTTGCCTTTTCTTTCTTTAGACAAAATGTCTGTTACCGTTTACAATGTACTGAATGACTTGAATATCTGCAGAATATCATAATGCAAAGGCAGGAGCTGGTGATACATTTACTAGACTGATAAAAAAAAAAATCAAGCAAGCAGCAGGCCCTTAGCTTTTAATGATAATTCGTCTTTGTCAGCCTATGCTCCAAGATTTTGTGGATAGTTCAGAAAATTATTTATTAGTCTCAAAGTTTCATGGCAGTTGTTCTGTGCCAGGAAAGCCTCTTGAGAGGAGTTCAGAGGTAGACTGCAAATGGCTTGTGGGGAGTGTATGGTTTCAAATACTTCTCCAGGCAGCATTTGTTTGAGATTTACTCACCAACTCTTTAAAACAAAGAGCAGCCAAGTTATTTGCATCCAAGGCAGACCTTTCAACATCACAGAAATCCAAGTTTATGTACTAACCACCGATGCTGAAGAGGCTGAAATTGACCAATTCTATGAAGATTCACAACACCTTCTAGAACTGACACCAAAGAAAGATGTTCCTCTCATTATAGGGGACTGGAATGCTAAAGTAGGGAGTCATGAGATAACAGGAACAACAGGTAAGTTTGGCCTTGGAGTTCAAAATGAAGCAGGGCAAAGGCCAATAGAGTTTTGTCAAGAGAACAAGCTGGTCATCACAAACACTCTTTTCCAACAACACAAGAGGCGACTCTACACATGGAAATCACCAGATGGGCAATACCGTAATCAGATTGACTATATTCTCTGCAGCCAAGATGGAGAAGTCAGCAAAAACAAGACCTGGAGCTGATTGTGACTCTGATAATCAGCTTCTATAGCAAAGCCCAAGCTTAAACTGAAGAAAGTAGAAAAACCCACTGGGCTAGTCAGGTATAATCTAAACCAAATCCCTTATGAATACACAGTGAAAGTGAAGAACAGATTTAAGGAACTAGATTTGGTGGACAGAGTACCTGAAGAACTTTGGATAGAGGCTCGTAACATTGTACAGGAAGCAGCAACAAAAAGAACCCCAAAGAAAAGGAAATGCAAGAAAGCAAAGTGGCTGTCCAACGAGGCCTTACAAATAGCAGAGAAGAGAAGGGAAACAAAATGCAAAGGAGATAAGGAAAATTACAGAAAATGGAATGCAGACTTCCAAAGAATAGCACAGAGAGACAAGAGGGCCTTCTTAAATGAACAGTGCAAAGAAATAGAGGAAAATAATAGAAAGGGAAAAATCAGAGATCTGTTCAGAAAATTAGAGATATAAAGGAACCTTTTGTGCAAAGATGGACATGATAAAGGACAAAATTGGTAGGTAGAAAAGAAGAGTTAGAAGCAGAAGACATCAAGAAGAGGTGGCAAGAATACACAGAGAAATTGTATCAGAAAGATCTGGATGTCCCGAACAACCCAGATAGTGTAGTTGCTGAACTTGATCCAGATATCATGGAGAATGAAGTCAAGTGGGCCTTAGAAAGCACGGCTAACAACAAGGCCAGTGGAGGTGGTGGCATTCCTGTGGAACTTTTGAAATCTTAAAAGATGATGCTGTTAAGGTGCTAAACTCAATATGCTAGAAAGTTTGGAAAACTCAGCAGTAGCCAGAGATCAGTCTACATCCCAATCCCCAAGAAGGGCAGTGTCAAAGAATGCTCCAACTACCCTACAATTGCACTCATTTCACACACTAGCAAAGTTATGCTCAAAATCCTCCAAGGCAGGCTTCAGCAGTACGTGGACTGGGAACTCTGAGAAATACAAGCTGGATTTCGAAGGGGCAGAGGAACTAGAGACCAAATTGCTAATGTGCACTGGATTATGGAGAAAGCCAGTGAGTTCCAGAAAAACATCTACTTCTGCTTCATTGACTAGGCAAAAGCCTTTGACTGTGTCGACCACAGCAAACTATGGCAAGTTCTTAAAGAAATGGGAGTGGCTGATCACCTTATGTATCTCCTGAAAAATCTATATGTGGGACAGGAAGCAACAGTTAGAACTAGATACGGAACAACTGATTTGTTCAAAATTGGGAAAGGAGTACAACAAGGCTGTATATTGTCTCCCTCCTTATTTAACTTATATGCAGAATACATTAGGCGAAAGGCTGGCCTGGGTGAATCCAAAGCCAGAATCAAGATTGCCGGAAGAAATATCAGCAACCTCAGATATGCAGACGATACAACTCTGATGGCAGAAAGTGAGGAGGAGTTAAAGAACCTCTTAATGAGGGTGAAAGTGGAGAGTGAAAAACATGGTCTGAAGCTCAACATCAAAAAAACTAAGATCATGGCCACTGGTGCCATCACCTCCTGGCAAATAGAAGGGGAAGATATGGAGGTAATGACCAGTGGTGGGATTCAGCAGGTTCGCACCAGTTCTACAGAACCGGTAGCTAATGTATTATTGGTTCTGCAGAACCGTTTGTTGGCCTGCTGAATCCCACCACTGATTCTGGCCAGTGGTGGGATTCAGCAGGTTCACACCAGTTCTACAGAACCGGTAGTTAATGTATTATTGGTTCTGCAGAACCGTTTGTTGGCCTGCTGAATCCCACCACTGGTAATGACAGATTTTATTTTCTTGGGCTCCATGATCAATGCAGATGGTGACAGCAGCCACAAAATTAAAAGACGCCTGCTTCTTGGGAGGAAAGCGATGAAAAACCAGCATCTTAAAAAGCAGAGACATCACCTTGCCAACAAAAGTCCGAATAGTCAAAGCTATGGTTTTTCCTCTCGTGATGTACGGACGTGAGAGCTGGATCATAAAGAAAGCTGACCACCAAAAAATTGATGCTTTTGAATTGTGGTGTTGGAGGAGGCTCTTAAGAGTCCCTTGGACTGCAAGGAGAACAAACCTGTCCATTCTAAAGGAAATCAACCCTGAGTGCTCACTGGAAAGATAGATCCTGAAGCTAAGGCTCCAATACTTTGGCCATCTCATGAAAAGCGAAGACTCCCTGAAAAAGACCCTGATGTTGGGAAAATGTGAAGGCAAGAGGAGAAGGGGACAACAGTTGGACAGTGTCATTGAAGCAACCAACATGAATTTGACTAAACTCCGGGAGGCAGTGGACGACAGGAGGGCCTGGCGTGCTCTTGTCCATGGGGTCACTGGACGTGGCTTAATGACTAAACAATAACAACAACACATGTCCCATCAGCTTATTTTGAAATGCAAGATTTCTTCTTAAGGTGATTTTAAAGCCAACAACTGGGCTTTGGGAGTTTGGTTGACTACTTCACCCCGGGAACATTTTAGCTTTAAACACACCTTAAGAATCGTACCTGGCAAATGTCTGCCATGAATTTCTGGGACATTTTATTTTATTTTAGCACATTCCACAAGATACTGTGCATGCCTGAAAAAAGTATATTTTACTTCATGAAAGTTTTCATTGATTGTTTGATTTTTTAACATGGTCTAATAAAGGTATCACGTTCTCCTGCATTTCAGAAGATGGTCGCTACCAAAGGTTTTGCAGGTTTTATGTGAACATTGATAGTATTCTGGCCATGATTTGGTTTGTTCTACTTTAGTATGTGTTTATTAAAGTTTGTCTGTATCTGCTTTAATTTTTCAGATTTATTTTGCAGGCCGGATCCCACTTCTGGGTGAAAGGTGAAATATAAATCAAATAAATAAGCTGTAAGCTATAGATGGGAGACAATCATACTTGGGATTTGGAAATGCATAAAGAATTTTTCACACCCTATTTTTTCTCATTGAGTAAAGACATAACTAATGCAGAAAACATAAGTGATTGACAGGCACCTGCAAGAAAAAGAACATATTGAGTCACATGTGTGAAGACATGTGTTTCCATGGTGCTGTTGATCCACACAGAATAACTGTTTCTAAATCGCCTGTCCTTTGAAGTGAAAATGCCACATGGAGACAGTCTAAAAATAAGCTTCATTATTATAGCTGCACTTTGATTTAAGATGGTAGCACAACCAGCTACACATATGAATCCAAGAGAAATACCATTTGAATAATATTAATCTGGCTAAGAGTCAGCAGGAATAATCCCACAGTTTAATATAGCCCAAAAGAGGACTGAATTTTGCATGGTTATAAAATACATGTTAACTACCATTTCCTCAAAAGTACACATGTCGATTGGTAGATCACAATCAGTAAGTTTGCTTTTAATTATCTTCAAGACAGGAGACAAGAGCAGATGGGTGGGATATATATATATATATATATATATATATATATATATATATATATATATATATATATATATATATATATATATATATATATATATATATATATATATATATATATATATATATATATATATATATATATATATATATATATATATATATATATATATTTATATATATATATATATATATTTATATATATATATATATATATATATATATATAAATAAATAAAGAGTATGTTTTAGAATAGGCATTTTTGTAGTCAGACTAGATTACTTACATGGATTTGTCCCTGTGTTTGCAAATAAACACATCCACCTCCACACACCCATTCCAAAGTGCGGAAAGTTCCTTTTGGGATGACAATGGACCACCATGTCAAGTGCATTCTTCTTCACATCCACTTTCACACACTTTCCATTACATAGAGAAGGTGGTTGCCCATAGGGGCCTTCTAGAAGTTGTCACACAAAAAAAGCATCCTTATCAAGCATGCACGATACTATAGCTTGTCATTACATATATTTGGAAGGTAGAATAATGAACAGAACTCCTTATCAACAACAGAAAATGTGTGTATGGTGAGTCCGCCCTGTCCATGTAGAAATGTTTCTATAACTAACTACAGTGGTACCCCGCAGAACGAGTGATTCGTTTAACGTTCGCATTGCAATGTTTCTAATGGTAAAACATTGCTTTGTGATGATCGGTAAGCGTTTCGCTTACCAATTTTCGCATAGCGATGTTTTTTTAACAGCTGATCGGCAGTTCCAAAATGGCCACCGGGTAAAGAAAATGGCCACCCGCTGTGTTTTTGCACCCTTTAGTCACTTACCAGGCAGCGAAAATGGCGGCTGCATGGAGGATTTCTGCATAACGGTGAGTTTTTTACCCATAGGAATGCATTAAACGTGTTTTAATGCGTTCCTATGGGATTTTTTGCCCCGCATAGCGACGAATCCACATTTTTAAAGAATGGATTATCGTTGCTATGCAGCGCACCACTGTATACTATTGATAGCATTATATGCCTGTATAGTGGATATATATGGGTGGAGTGATGGTGTGATTGGCAGGTGAATTATTGGTACCGTATTTTTCCGTTTTTAAGACAACAACTTTTTAACCCCAAATTAGAAAAATTGATCACTGCTTTTCCCCTCCACTTCCGAAGCCCTGCGGAAGAAAGATCAAAGGGCTGTGGAAGTGGAGGAGGAAAGCAGCGATTAAAGGGCTGCAGTGTTGCAGCCCTTTGATCCTGAAGCCCTTCCATGGCTGCTTTCCCCCTCCACTTCATATGCCCTGCGGGGCTTAGAAAGTGGCAGGGAAAGCTGCAATCAAAGGGCTGCAGGATCAAAGGGCTGCAAACCTGCTGCACGTTGATCCCTTCCCCCCCTTACATCCGTGTATGACTCTCAATTTTTAGTCTAAAGATTTTAGATAAAAATATTGTCTTATACATAGAAAAATATGGTATTTGGGATTGGAATGTTTTGGGGGAGGAGTCTCACCTGTATGGCAGATTATAGTTTAGTTTGTTTAGTCGTTTAGTCATGTCCGACTGTTCATGACCCTATGGACCAGAGCACACCAGGACCTCCTGTCTTCCACTGCCTCCCGGAGTTGGGTTAAATTCAATTATGTGGCTCCAATACTTTGGCCACCTCATGAGAAGAGAAGACTCCGTGGAAAAGGTGCTGATGTTTGGAGGAGGAGAAGGGGACGACAGAGGATGTGATGGTTGGACAGTGTCATCGAAGCGACCAACTGTGGGTAGTCTTTAAGGTGCCACAATGTTTTTCTCCTCTTTAGTTTTTATTTTTCATTTGTTTTTGCCTGATCAATTAGTCATGAATTGATCATTCATTTCAATCCACCAACATCAAAGTAAGGAACAAAAATGGGAGAAATAATGAGATCAATTGAACTGTTCTGTTTTTTCAATCTCTTCCTTTTCCAGCTTAGAATAAAGAGATAGGTTCCCTCATTCTTTTATTATCACATCTAAAATCTTGTGCACACATAGTGGATCCTCTTTTATTCAATGTGATACTTACTGACGAATGAATGGCTTAAATCCTGTTGCTCAGCATGGCAAATCATAACTAGAGTAGGCCCATTGGATCAATGAAACTCAGAAAGGAGTTGATTCACTAAACACCCACTGATTTAGTGGGCGTACTCTAGTTGCGACGTACTGCATAGAACAATAATGAAACTATGCCACACAAAGTTGATGTCATCAATTGTGATCATGGTACAGCTGTTTCAGGGCAACAAAAAGCATCTGAGAGCCCTCCCTTGCACATTTCAGGCACCCTTAGAGAACCCCTTTATCCTGGAACAGCCTTAAGGAGATGTGGAAGAAGAGAGGGAACAATTTAAAGTGAGAAACATGCCACAGCTGGTCCCAACTCTTGTGTTCACTTTTGATTTCTTCAGTTAATTCCTGAAAAAAGCCTCTTAAACTATTTTTTTGAAATGAAAGAGGGCACACAGTGGTACAGCATGGGTTGCCAGCACTTGGAGTATGGCAAGTATTGTGGAGTGCGGGTCACGTGCTGGCTCTGTGATGCAACACATGGGTGGCGCATGGCATGGGGTTGGGGTGGGAGAAGCCTCTGGGGTGGTGCCATGAAGTAACAATGGAGCCGCTCAAGGTCTATGCTGACAGCAGTGGAAGGCCCAGCACCCCTGGTGGCTTTGACCCAGACTGCTAGGAGTGGGAAGAGCAGCACAAGGGCACACTGGGCAGAATGGCCCACATGTCCCTAAGAATTTTGCACCCAGGGTGAGTGCCCCTGTAGTCTCCCCGGGCTACATGTACTCACTGAGGGCTCATGAAAATTTTCATGGTTTTTCATGTTTTCCTCTTTTGTTGAAAGTTTCCTTCACTGTTTGCTTGTCAAATTGCCTAGGAAATTCTTCAGACAGTAGTGGTGTGAGGCTGCTGTAATCAGCCAATCAGAATATCCAGGAAGAAGGGAGAGGGAATTTTGAAAGTGTAAGGGGCCTAGATTGGTTGAAATGCAGTGAGGAGGAGTGTGGCTCTTCCTTTGTTCAATCAACACAACTGTGCAATTTATGCTGCCTGCTAAAGATCTCCCCAGCAAAAACTTTGGGAGCTAAGACAGAAGGAGGTTGGACTGAAGCAGTCTCTGCTTTTTAGATCTGTAACTCTTTGTCTCTTTTACCATGCCGGCTACCTGTGTTTTGTTATGACTTTTTAAGGGCTTTTTTGTACCAGCGCCAGAGAACACCAATGGGGAAAATGGGAAAAAACCAAATGAAATAACATGCACACTCACTTCACTAATATGTAGGTGATGTTTCATGTCACAGGACATGGCAGTGGCTATGAAGAAAATGCCCAAGCAAACTTGCCCTAAAACAGCCCTTCAGATATTGTAGATAGAACACTATCTCTAGAGAGTATAAGCAATGATCAAGAATTGTGGGATTTGTCACCTAGAACATCTGGACGGCACCTGTCTGAGAGAAAAGAGTTTTTAAAAAACCAAACCAGTGAGTTTAACACTGAAAGTGGAGATAAAACAGAGAATAAACTGAATTAAATTCTGCATCATGGATTCATCACAGAAGTGAGACTATAAAATAAGAATGTAAGAAGGTATGTCTCCAGGCCTGTCCACTGGCAGAGGAGGGAGAATGAAAGCACAGTAGGTGAGTAAAGACAGCTTTTTGGAAGAAAGACAAGGGAGAAAAACTGAAAAAGACATGTGGTATTTCATCGCCTCCCCCTCTTGCTCACATAAAATCAGGGGCCTGTGGTAGTGCAGGAACAGGTCTTGAGCTGAAGGTCTCACGGGACCCCCTCCCCAACCAATCCCAGGATTGGGATATTGAAATCCTTTTGTGGAGAAACTTGTTGCACTTTGTTAACTATGTACCTCTGTTTTGTTCTAAGTGGAACACAGTAAAAAGCGAGAGCAGATGAAAGCAAAAAATGAAAAGCAGCAATAAAGGTGGGCATGAGTGTGTGGCAGGAGGTTCTTAATAAAGTAATCTATGAGAAATAGTGGAATTGCTATCTGATGGAGGAAAGGGGAAATGCCAAAGCCAACACAATATGTTTACTACAAGATAGTGTGTATAAAATGTCTTTCTGTTGCCCGTTCTCTCCTAGAAACAACCACCTCTTCCTTTGTGTGTTTCAAAGTAAAGTTGTTTAAAGCAACAGCTAGCCTTCGCCAAGATGTTGGCTTTCCCAGAAATGAAGGCTTGGAGACTATGGTATCTCTTCTAGCATGTATCAGCTCCTGTTCAACACCTGTATTATGAAGTAAAGCCTCAATTCATTTTAATGATGGTACCTTGAAAGAACACCTCTGTGGGGAACTTAATGAACCAGCAATTGGCTCAAAATGTAGGAGATAATACCAACAATAATGAGAGAAAACTATTACTTTTCACATTTGAGAACTTGAGTGATAAATGACAGTTGAGCTGCACATCAATGTAACAAGTCAACTGCTCAGAAAAGTATGTAATAGCCAAACTTTGAAAAGGCATAGAGGAGAGCAAGGGCAAAACTACATGGTACACACTGAAATATTTAACAAGAGAACAATAGCTGGGTTTTTTTTTGTGGTGGTTTTTTTTTGAGGAAAACCAGCTTTGAATGTGATTAGTATTAAGAAATATGTGTAAAAAAGTGTTAAGTTCTTCTTCAGAATAATAGGCCCTGGAAGGTTCCTGTTTATAAATACATTGCCTGAAAGCCAGTGTAAAGTCAGGCATGATTAAGTCTACTGAAATCAAAAGATCCTGGAAAAAAAACATTTTTTAAAATTATAGTTCCCAAAATTCTTCAGTGGCTGAGGGATTCCAAGGTTGTAGTCCAAAGATTTTTTTTTCCCCAGCCCTAAAAACCAAGTGTCTGTTTTTTCTTTTAAAAACAACATTTATTTATGAAAGTGGAAGATCCCCTAAAAGAAGAGCTGGGAATGACAGCAGTAAAAAAATTAGTGTGGTGTATTGGTTAGGATGTCAGACTAGGACCCAAAATAAAAAAGGTTCCCCTTGACAATTTTTGTTCAGTTGTGTTCGACTATAGGGGCGGTGCTCATCCCCGTTTCCAAGCCATAGAGCCAGTGTTTTGTCCGAAGACAGTCTTCTGTGGTCACATGGCCAGTGCGACTTAGACACGGAAGGCTGTTACCTTCCCACCGAGGTGGTCCCTATTTATCTACTTGCATTTGCATGCTTTCGAACCGCTAGGTTGGCGGGAGCTGGGACAAGCGACGGGCGCTCACTCCGTCGCGTGGATTCAATCTTACGACTGCTTGGTCTTCTGACCCTGCAGCACAGGCTTCTGCAGTTTAGCCCGCAGCGCCACCACATCCCATAGGACCCAAAATAGCTAAGTTCAAATCCCTGTGCAGCCATAAAGCTTGTTGGCTTCAGGCAGCTGTTTTCAGGATAAAATTGGAGGTCGTAGGGTGGACAAGTATATTCTACTCTAAATTCCTTGAAGTGAAATGTAATAAATGTAATAAATAAATGGCAGTGAATCAAATGCAGAGCTTGGAAAAATTACATTTGGGAGGGTTAAACTTCCAACATGCCCCTCCCCCAGCGGATTCTGAGCATTATGGCCAAAAAAAATGTATATTTCCATTTCTCCATCTCAAAGTTCTTAAATGACCAAATGATAATCTTTTTGTGAACCTTTTTGAACATGTTATTAAAAGATAGTAGGCAAACAGGATACCCAGTGTGATGTGGTGGACAGAGTGATGGAATAGGACTCAGTAGGCCTGGATTTGAATCCTCGTTCAGTCATAGAAATTAAATGGGGTTGTAGAACTGGTAAAACTATTCCTTAAATATCTCACTTAGCTTGAAAGCCCTATTACAGTTGCTATAATTTGGTTCCGACTTGATGGTGGATAAGAACAAAGTAGGCAAACACCAATCAGTCAAAAGATCAAGTGACTGATTTATTAAACAGTTGGTTGACAATCATGTCAGATTACAGTGCCACAATATCTAAGTAGCTATTCTCTGATCAGGAGAAACATTAATAAAGGCATTTGAACTGAATGGGTAAGTACAGATAAGTACAATGTAAGTAAAAAATATATCAGTGTTATCATAAGGTTCTGTTTTTTAAAAGTGGTATTCCATTCCACTAACATTCTGTAAATTTTTTTGGTGATCTCTCCTTCCTCATCAATTTTCAGTGATGAGGTCTTTCCTTCAAATGTTACAAGAGATGTTATGCACCATGGAATCTGTTCTTTTTGAGATGGTCATAAGAAAGAAACCAGAATTCGACAAAAGACAGAACAGGGTATGACGGGAAACATGTTGTTCTTGTTGTTTAGTCATTTAGTCATGTCTGACTCTTCGTGACCCCATGGACCAGAGCATGCCAGGCCCTCCTGTCTTCCACTGCCTTCCGGAGTTGGGTCAAATTCATGTTGGTAGCTTCAAGAGCATTGTCCATCCATCTCACTCTTTGTTGTCCCCTTCTCCTCTTGCCTTCACACTTTCCCAACATCAGGGTCTTTTCCAGGGAGTCTTCTCTTCTCATGAGATGGCCAAAGTATATCTGTCCTTCCAGTGAGCACTCAGGGTTGATTTCCTTCAGAATTGATAAGTTTGTTCTCCTTGCAATTCAGGGGACTCTCAAGAGTCTCCTCCAGCACCACAATTCAAAGCATCAATTCTTCGGCGGTCAGCTTTCTTTATGGTCCATCTCTCACTTCCATACATCACTACTGGAAAAACCATAGCTTTGACTATGTGGACCTTTGTTGGCAAGGTGATGTCTCTGCTTTTTAAGATGCTATATAGATTTGTAATCGCTTTCCTCCCAAGAAGCAGGTGCCTTTTAATTTCATGGCTGCTGTCACCATCTGCATTGATCATGGAGCCCAAGAAAGTAAAATCTGTCACCGCCTCCATATCTTCCCCTTCTATTTGCCAGGAGTTGATGGGACCAGTGGCCATGATCTTAGTTTTTTTTATGTTGAGCTTCAGACCATGTTTTGCGCTCTCTTCTTTCACACTAATTAAGAGGTTCTTTAATTCCTCCTCACTCTCTGCCATCAGAGTTGTATGTTCTGCATATTGGAGGTTGTTTTTATACTTCCAGCAATCTTAATTCCGGTTTGGGATTCCTCCGGTCCGGCCTTTCGCATGATATATTCTGCATATAAGTTAAATAAGCTGGGGGACAATATACAGCCTTGTCGTACTACTTTCCCAATTTTAAACCAACCAGTTGTTCCATATCCAGTTCTAACTGTTGCTTCCTCTCCCATGTATAGGTTTCTCAGGAGATAGATAAGGTGGTCAGGCATTCCCATTTCTTTAAGGACTTGCCATAGTTTGCTGTGGTCCACACAGTCAAAGGCTTTTGCCTAGCCAATGAAGCAGAAGTAGATGTTTTTCTGGAACTCTCTGTCTTTCTCCATAATCCAGCGCAAGTTAGCAATTTGGTCTCTAGTTCCTCTGCCCCTTCGAAATCCAGCTTGCACTTCTGGGAGTTCTCAGTCCACATACTGCTGAAGTCTACCTTGTAGGATTTTGAGCAGAACCTTGCTAGCGTGTGAAATGAGTGTAATTGTAGGGTAGTTGGAGCATTCTTTGGCACTGCCCTTCTTGGGGATTGGGATACAGACTGATCTTTTCCAGTCCTCTGGCCACTGTTGAATGTAGCACCTTAACAGCACCATCAGCAATCCATGAAGGAGGATGGGAAACATAGCAAATACTAAACTTCAGATGGAACACTCAAATGAAAAAAATATGCAGCCACTCAGTGTTGCAGATTTTTTAAACATTTAACAAAAACATAGAAGTTTCCCTCTGTTCCAAATTGTGATGCCTCAAACATAGCAGAATGTTTAGATTATGGGCTTTTGAATACAGCTTTAACAGGATTTGCATAAAAAGAGAATTATTTGGGTTAATAGATTCAATATGATTAGTGGAGTTCCCTGAGAACTCATTTGCAGAATGTGAACGGTATATGTCACAGCCTGAATCACTGCCACGTCCAATGGTTATATCTAAAAAGAGGCTGGAAATTGAGTCTTCGTGGTTGCTGCACCATACAAGAAGATAAGAATTGCTGCCATCTTTAAAAGATGAAAAACAGTAATGATATAAAATCCAGTAAAAGAGGAAGAATAACTTCGTACGCAGGCATAAAGAAGAGAGACCTATAGAAATGCTGGTATTCTGTACTTTAAAGATATAATTGATGTTGTCTAGACAGTAATTGTTCCCCAACTAAGGCACATGTTGTAAAAATGTTAGATGAGTCGCTGAAGTGATACCAGACAAGTTATACGATCTGTTCGCTCCCTCTTACTCTCCATGCAGAGCCTCCAAAACAAGTTAAAGCATGTTCAGAAAATCTTGGTTTGACGAAATGAAGAGCAGAAGGAAAAAGGGATTGGGGCAGGGGTGGAGAGCAGAAGTAAATTAATCTTCTTATACTAAAAAAAAATGCCCAGGACTGTTATTTGTGATAACAATTTGAGATAAATGAGCAGCCAGTATGTAAAGCTCTGATGAAGGACATGCAAGAGAGACAATGGCTTTCCATTTTCAAGTTAATCAGCACCCAAGCGATAGAGTTTTGAAAAATAAGAAAATGGATTAATCAAGTTCTAAGGAAAAGGAGAGGACCAGCATTTTATTTCCATCACGTGGAGATGAAATATACATAACATAATAAAGGGTTGCTGTCGACGATCTACAGGAAGAGCACCTGGAAGATTAAAGCTGTGGACATAACATTAACAAAGTACAGACCACACTGAATTAATGAGCACAGGAGATAGACATTCAGTAGAGTCTTAATTTATTTTCCTTTTCGAGCTCATCCTTTAAGAAAATGACAGTGTCTTCTTATCGATTTTACACTCGGAGATCAATCAGAATTGCCCTGACTCAGACAAAATTTACAACGCTCCCTGACATTGCTTGGAGCACCTGGGCCTAAACAGACATTACCAGGAAGCAATAGATCATGTTTGTATGTCGACCCTGACATGCTTAAAAATAAGCTAATCTGTAGTGGAATTTCCTTCTTTTTGACAAGTCGCTCTGCCCAGCTCTTTAGCCCTTTGTTATGAATTTCTCTCCTAGTTCCTCTATTAATTACAACATGTGGAGAGGATTCATGTATTTAGGCCCTGAGGGAGGTCATCTGCTCTGCAGTTTTAGATAAAATATAAACTAACAGATCACTCCTACTTAAACAATGTGAAATGTCACTTTGATGCACTCCATAAAAAACCTAGAGGTGTTCCATCAAGAGCTATGATCAATTCTGACAAGCCAACAATATCAGAGCTAAATGATGGGCCTGCTACATTCCTAAACAGCCCTTGGTGGAAATTGCTATATCCGGAAGCTGTTTTGTGCAAGTAACTAGCTGTATTAAATGCAATAATTACAGAAAAGACACTGACTGAGATGCTCAGGCAGTTGTTGGATAAGCTCTCTCTCGTTTCCACACTACCATTTATCTTGTAACAGGGGATTGCTTCTGTGTTGACTTTATACACTGGGGAATGGCATACAGACCCTCTGCATTAAAAAGATGAGATTCTCCGGACTGCTTCCCATGCAACATTTCTGGATGATGATAGACTGCTCAAACTCAACATTTCTTTTAGCTAAGAATATACCATACAGAAGGTTTCCTGTTCTCTTTGGGAAAAGTGTTTCCATCTCAGTCCTTTGGAGTGGTTTTCATACATTATACAGGGCAAAAATGGATTTGCTACTGAGTGTATACCACAGTCCACCCCAGCATCTTGACAAATGCAGCTGTATGATACAGGTGTTCCATGTATTTATATTTTTAATTTTATCTTCACCTTCATCTTTTTATATATGCATTCAAATGTGATGCCTATGTATTTAACACCCATAGATCTTATTTAAAAGTTTTCAATCCCTGCTCAACTATGCCACTATTCTCTGCTATATTCAAAATGCTAGTTATTGACATTGCGTCTTTACTTAGATCAGTCTACCTTGTCCTTCATGGTCCAATAGTAGTTCATAGAATGGCTAGTGACACAGAGATAGAAATAATTAAGACAATAACAACTAGATTATTCCCTTTTGTTTTTCAGTATTCAACCCTTTGTTGCCATCAAAAACATTTATACTTTCTCCACTGGATGTTTAAGGTACAGTAGGGTCTTGCAGAAAATCTCTCCAGTTTATCTCCTTTTCACTGCCCAACAAGTTTGTTTATTGCATACACATTACCCCTCCCAACCAATTAGTATTCAGTTGGTCCTGTGAGAACTAACCACACAATCTTTACACATCTGCTCATATGTAAGCTTCATGTAATTCATGGAGATTTACCCATCGCTAAATAAATTCTGTACAGGATGGAAGCCTGATGGGGTAGAACACAGAATCCTAGAATCACAGAATAATGAAGTTGGAAGAAGACTATAAGGTCATCAAGCTCAATCTCCTGCTCAATGCAGGAATACAAATCAAAGGATATCTGCCAGGTGGTTGTCTAAATTTCTTTTGAATGCCCCCAGTGTTGGAGCACTCACCACCTCTCGAGGTAACATTTCCACTACTCTGATAGTTAAATTTAAGGGAATGATTAACATTCTGGCTGGCATGAATCAACTTATCAAAGTTACCTTTTTGACATGAACTGTCCATTTTCTCTTTTCCAACTAAACCTTGTTTTACAGTATTTTGAGAAACATGGGACCCATAGTTATAAGGAAATAATAACCATATTTGTGAGAAAACTATTGTCTTGATTTTATGATGCACACAAATGTGCCATGCTTGAATAATGAACAACTCTTATTTTCCAGTAGATTTAGAAGAAGGTGGCATCTTCTGCAAGGCTTTGATCCTAGAAGCCATCGTGTCCACCACTTCTTCCTTGGCCTTATTTGTTAATGAATGATAACTTTCAGAGTTGTCGTGGGCAGCCCAATGAAAATACGCTTTTGCCATGCCTTGTGCCTTTTTAAATTGGTCATTATTCTGTTTCTAGGCAACTGACGCCTGCACCAAGGCTATGCAGAATTCCTTCCATCTACTGCTACAGAAGAAAGTGTTGCCTTATGTAGCAACCTGTGCAAAACAATCCTATTGATGCCCAGTTGCAAGTAAACCTCATTGAGTTCAGTAGGTGCAACTCCCAGCTAAATGTTTGTTGGGTTGAAGCTTAAGATACCTAGTTGAACAGCGGATCTTGATTATACACTCTTCTTTGATTTCTAATCACTTCCAAACAAAACCCAGACTCTATGGGTTTTCTTGCACAAGCTGCAAAGTTACGTAATCTCCAGTAGGACATGGAGAAAGGCATTGAGCCATTAGAGGAACATTCACATTGAGTACTGTACTACCTGACAGTAATTTAAAATTCAGTTCTGAAAATTGTACAACTACTACCCCAAGCGACATGAGTGGGGCACAGAATCCTAAACAACAATAAAACTATGACTGACTCTTTTAGGCAAATATCTGCATAACTGATTGCTGTAAAACAATTAATAATCTAACATTCTAATTTTCAGTACTCCACCTGACCACACACAAGCACAATAATAATTAATCTGTAAAGAGGCGGCGCATTTACAGAAAGGACAAATTTTTACAGAAAGGGCAAATTTATTACTGGCCTCACTCATAGTAATTAGAGAGCTTGATTTGTGATGCTACCAGCTATTTAATTAAACATTCTTTACGTTCAGTTACTAACCAATAAACTATATTTTGCAAAGATTCAAGAGTTGTTGGAGTCTGAAAATGAAGGTGGAGGAAAGGACAGAAGCATTGCATCAGGGAAAAAAGTGTGTAGAAAGGGGGAGCTTACAATCAGCTTACATTGCAATTTTTTTTGGAAAGCTTCAATTAAAAAATTCACTTGCATTTTGTGAAGAAAAAAGAGAAAGGACTATTTGTAAGCTTTGTTTGCACATATATTCATATCTGAGCAGTCTTAGAAGCACATGGAGTTCCTAATGGTTAAAAACAACTATATACTGCTTTTGGACATAATGATCAGGAGTTAATTAGATTTTATCTGAATGCTTGCATGCCGAAAGCATGCTATGATTAGACATAAAACATATACAACAACACTGATACTGCTTTTAATATTTGTCACAACATTTAGATGTGCCTGACTTGATAGCAAAACTTGAGTTTTTCTGTGCTGAAAAACCCAACTTTGCATGATGATGTTCTACTAGATTTGGAATGAGATGCCATCGTGTGAGGATGGTAAACACCTCTGTGTGCTTTACATCTGAATCATGCAAAGTAATGGAGATGTTGAACAGGTGTCTATTGATGGTCTATTTGGGGTCAATACACTGGAACTCACAGAGAATAGAGGTGCTGTTCGTCAGGAGCACTGCCTCACCTGATTGGTTCAAGGCACTATGTTTTGGATAGGACCATATTAAGGATAGGTTTGTACACTACAATTACTCTTATATCTATATTTTGCTTTGTGGCATGAAATACTTAAGCCCATACATCAGCAGCTAGCTCTTTGTTTACCCACTACCTGGAAAATTTAGATTTCTGCATTAAAACTCCCAGAATCCACCAACACTATTTAGAGTCAATGAGGATGCTGGGAGCTGTAGTCCAAAAAAAATACAGTTTCTAAATGTGGCCTTAGTCACATTTAAACTCAACACTACAGTGTGTTGTATGTAGGAATGCCTGAGGAGATTTTTGGGAAATAGCATTTGATTCTCAATACAGAAGCTACTGATGACTAGCTTTGTCTTTAATTGTGTTGTTTGTGTGACACATTAAAACATAAAATTAAAGCCAAGCACAAGCAGCTGCAGGTGTGATTTGGGCAGGGAGCACAGCATGTGAAGAGGTGCACTTTAACTAGTCTTGTGATTTCCAAAGTAGTTGCCCTGTTAGCCAAAACAAAATTAAAAACAAAACACAAGAATGTGATAGCACTTTAAAGACGAACGCCTATATTTCAGTGTAAGCTTTCATGGCTTAATCCACGAAAGCTTACATTGAAACATAAAAGTTAAGTCTTTAAGCTTCATGTCTTTTACTTTGTTTTGGTTTCATTTTAACTACTTTGTTTAACTATTCTGACACTCCACTCTACATGCTGCCAACAGGCAAATGAACAAGCAAGCCAGCAAGCAAACAGACAAACATCTCTGTCAAGAAAAGATTCCCCCCCCCCATGCAGTTTGTGGCTGATTCCAATAGTTGAACTATAATTAGAGTATGCCCATTAAATCAATGTAAATTACAGAGAAATAGACTCACCAAATTCCCACTGGTTAAATGGGCCTAATCTAGTTATGGGAGTGCCTGACCACCTTATCTACCTCCTGAGAAATCTATATGTGGGACAGGAAGCAACAGATAGAACAATTGATTGGTTCAAAATTGGGAAAGGAGTATGACAAGGCTGTATATTGTCTCCCTGCTTATTCAACTTACATGCAGAATACATCATGCGAAAGGCTGGACTGGATGAATCCCAAGCAGGAATTAAGATTGCCGGAAGTAATATCAACAACCTCAGATATGCAGATGATACCACTCTGATGGCAGAAGGTGAGGGGGAATTAAAAAGACCTCTTAATGAGGGTGAAAGAGGAGAGCACAAAAATGATCCGAAGCTCAGCATAAAAACAACTAAGATCATGGCCACTGGTCCCATCACCTCCTGGCAAATAGAAGGGGAAGATATAGGGTCAATGACAGATTTTACTTTCTTGGGCTCCGTGATCACAGCAAATGCTGACAGCAGCCATGAAATTAAAAGACACCTGCTTCTTGGGAGGAAAGCAATGACAAACCTAGTCAGCATCTTAAAAAGCAGAGACATCACCTTGCCAACAAAAGTCCAAATAGTCAAAGCTATGTTTTTTCCAGTAGCGATGTATGGAAGTGAGAGCTGGACCATAAAGAAGGCTGACCGCCGAACAACTGGTGCTTTTGAATTGTGGTGTTGGAGGAGGCTCTTGAGAGTCCCCTGAACTGCAAGGAGAACAAACTTATCAATTCTGAAGGAAATCAACCTTGAGTGCTCACTGGAAGGACAGATCCTGAAACTGAGATTCTAATACTTTGGCCATCTCTTGAGAAGACTCCCTGGAAAAGACCCAAATGTTGGGAAAGTGTGAAGGCAACAGGAGAAGGGGACGACAGAGGATGAGATGGTTGGAGAGTGTCATTGAAGCTACCAACATGAATTTGACCCAATTCTGGGAGGCAGTAGAAGACAGGAGGGCCTGGCGTGATCTGGTCCATGGCATCATGAAGAGTTGGACACGACTTAACGACTAAACAACAACAAATCTAGTTATGATTTACTGCTCGATTTCAGCTCTTGTATGGAGATGGAGTGTCCAGGATTGCAGTAGAAACTGAGTGCTATAACTTTTTTTTCTAAACACTAGTTTAGAAAGGTGGTAATGCCTCCCATTCCACATACTGATGATGTAAAGAAATGGCAACTATAGACATCATCACAGACAACAGTTCAACCCCAATTCAGGATCAAGTTTAGTTGGACTTTGAACTAGAGCTAGTAGATCAGTTTTATAGTACAGTGGACCCTCGACTTACAGACGGCTCGACTTACAGACTTTTCAAGTTACAGACTTCTCTAGCCACAAAATTTAGATTTGACTTGCAGCCAGAGAATCGACTTACAGACCAGAAAAAAACCAAAATGGAAAAAAAATAGAATAAAAACCGCTGGTTATGGGATTAATCGGTTTCCAATGCATTGTAGGTCAATGGAGATTCGACCTACAGACTTTTCGACTTGCAGCCACTGTTCCAATATGGATTAATTCCGTAAGTAGAGGGTCCACTGTATACACACCAGACAGAGGCAGTGGAATCTGGTGGCCCTGATCTGAGTGAGAGCAGTAATCTGGGTTTCAGTTTGGGCTTTAAAGGAGCTATCCAAGGTGCTGAACCTACTATAATGCTAGGGTTAGGGTCAGGGTTAGCTCCTGCAAAGTTCAAACCATAGTGGAGTCACAGCACAACTGACATTCATCATTGACTGATTCACCAACAATTGTACAAAGGGCCCATCTGTATTTAACAACAAAAGATGATAATTGAGAGAGAACCTATCTAGTCAACTGCATGCTGTAAATACTTCAACTGAAAATGGAAGGATGGTGCTTGAGAGCAAACTTGGGGACTTCCTAGTATGGGAAGCCAGGAGACACCAGTTAATAATAGTGGTCTAATAAAGGTGTCACCTTCTACTTCATTTGTATTATGTAAGGACCACATGACTCCCTTTGTGTCTCACCCCCACTTTTGTGTCTCTAGACTTTCCCCCTGTACTCTACATTTCATAGTCCTCCTCCCCTTGACAGCGGATTATTTATGATTTGAGAGTGAGGACAGCTCAGGGACTAGGAAGAGAGGTACCTTACTCCAATCTTCGCAAGGATCCCCACACTCCAGCTGCTTACACTTACAAGGCTTATTGAAGGTATGTTCTTGATGAAGGGCTGCATGAGGCTCATTATCATAAGGAACTGCAGAACAGGGATAACATCAGTAGACAAATACTGTAATTTAAGTCTTTGCTTTTCATTTCAGTCATTTTTTTCTTCCATGATTAGGATCCCATTGCCAACTTTAAAAAAATTAAAGAAAAAGAATTTTTAAATAGTACCCTGCAATGACTACTACTGTATTGAGATAGAGATATCACCATCTGACCATAGGGAACCAACAAAATAGGTTTCACAAAAGGGATCAAATAGCTGAACATTGGATCAGTTCTATGTGTAACTGTAGATTTTTGCTTGAGACGTGAACAGTGTTTGGGAGGCAAAATGGACCTGACATGAATAGGATAATTGTGTGATTTTTGTGGGCAGGGGGCATAGGGTGAAGCAAAGAGCTTTTAGCCACCCCTGGCTATACACCTATCCTTTCCATTCCATGGAATTAAAAACTTTTATCAAAGACATCCAGCCTTCTGAACCAAAGAAAGAGAAAATGGAAAGTATTATACAGTATCAGTAGACAAAGTCTTTGTTCTGGAGAATCAGGTAATATCCAGATATAGCAAGAGGGTGATGTGGTTGTTCTACGTCAGTCTGGTCTGAATGGGGAGGGGAAGACGTTTCTGATTCCTTACCTGCATCCCACATGAGTGTGTTTTCTCCATTATGGGGGATGTAATGTCATGTATATGAGGATGTGGTGGCGCTGCGGGTTAAATTGCAGAAGCCTCTGTGCTTGCAAGGTCAGAAGACCAGCAGTCGTAAGATCAAATCCATGCGACGGAGTGAGCTCCCATCACTTGTCCCAGCTCCTGCCCACCTAGCAGTTTGAAAGCATGTAAAATGTGAGTAGATAAATAGATACCACCTCGGTGGGAAGGTAACAACGTTTCGTGTCTAGTCACGCTGGCCCCATGACCACATAAACTGTCTTCGGACAAACGCTGGCACTACGGCTTGGAAACGGGAATGAGCACCACACCCTAGAATCGAACACGACTGGACTAAATGTCAAGGGGAACCTTTACCCTTTACCTAATGTCATGTATGCAATGATAATGATGCTTGCCACTTGGAATGTGACTTGATGAGACAATTGGTTGGCCTAAACGTCAACCTCCCCTTGCTTGGATACCTCAAGATTAACATCAACACTCACCAGCCATGACTGACACTCTGAGGAAAGTCTGCTTATTTAATGGGTTGCAGGCCGCCCCTGAAAATGTGTAGCTTTGCTCACTATTCTATATCACAATGAAGATATTCTGATCTGGGATGGGAACACAGATTTGGCTGGTCTGAGACAATGGAAATGTGGTTATAATAGAAGGCTTTGAGAAATATTAGCCCTATCATGCATTTTGCCTGTGGGGACAGTGTGAAAAATGGTCATGAATGCAAGTGCCACTCTCCCACAACCCCACCTACTTGGTCCCTGACTCTCCATGCTGAGAAGGAAAGTCTTGAGACAGAAGAAGCCCCCAGGCCTCTGTAAAAATGTCAAGGAAAGAAGAAAACAGTCTACTGAAGGTGGGGCTTCTATTGATACTGATGTCCCCTCTGCATTTTTAGCTTTCTGTTAAGCAGGTTATGGTTGGCTGAGGGTGTATTCTGCTGTTACTGTGGCAATACTATTGTTGGCTGACATTTATTATATTGTAGTCATTTGTTGTAACAGTTGTAAAAAATAATATTATTTTTATGATTATCTCTTTGCTGTCTTAAGGGTTCCTTCTGGTACAATTGTATGGTTGACATATTTTAATACAGTATAAATAAAACTTCAATACTAGACCTTTCTTGCCTGTGCCTTTAGATTTCCCCCTTGAATTGGAGGAAGACATTTAATCAGATATTCGGGAAGTGGAGTCTTACTCAATGCTAACATGAACACAAGTCCAAGACACTGTAACAAAAATTTTCAAAAAGCATCCATTTTGTTTCTTATTGTTTAATTTATTAAGCAGCGACTCATGCTAATAACCATGAATTGCTGATTTTGTTATTTACCAAAATTATGGTTTTGAAGCTCAGTTTTGAAATACGTATTTTTGTATTTAATAGAGACATTAACAATAGTTAATTTGCATGCTGCTATAATTTGCTAATCAGATTAATTGCATTTATTTCCTATACACATAGGAACGTCTGCATAAAAGCAGAGTTTATGCTGGATCTCTAACTCAAACATTTGAACAATTATGGTTATTATCAGATGGGGAAAAACTGAAAAAAAAACCCAGTGAACCAGTTTGCTGTTTGTTTTTCTGGTTTGTGCTGGGAGGGCACCTACCAGGTCCTGCCACTTCAGCCTCCTCTGACGCTGCAGTGGGCCACCAGTGCCATATATGGGCGGGCGCATGCTCAAAGGCAGAGTGCCCAGATTCCCTGACAGAAGCCTGCCACTGCCTCTGAAGGATGGCCCGCAGCAGTGGCAAAGAGGTGGCAGGACCTGGCGGCAGGACTAGGTAGGTATAGGCAATGGGGGGGGGGAGAGCAAGAAGTGGGCAGGTGAGCCATCTTGGTTTGCCCAGGCAAAATGAAACACCAAGTAGAAAAAGTTTGGTGCTTGGTTTTGCATCAGCAAAGCAGGATCACTGAACTGGATCACAAACTGACTCACCAACCAGCTCTTTTCTTCAGTTTTTGGGTTCGTAATTTCGGTTAATGCCCATCTCTAATAGCAAGTTGTCCAAACCTACACAAACACTCATCGGAATCTAACCATTGGAGTTGCATGAGGTCAAATCTGCAAAGAAAAAGTTAGGGTAGCTACTGGGAGGAAGAAATGCTATTGTGGAAGAAATCTCAATTTTTAATTTTTAATTTATTTATTTTGCTATCAAGATGCTGCCCACAGTCACCACCCTGTGCCAGAAGATCCTTATCAGCATACTTACAGGAAACCTCCCTGTTCTATTTCAGATCTTTTTTGTTCTGATGCTTATACCCCAAGAATTTGCATTTAATGATAACTATAGCACAGCATACTTCATCCTTGGCATTTCCAAAGGAATGGCTATGTCAGTTCTTGGAGCAAAACAGCCCTAAGCCTTCTTAAAACCAATACATTTTCGCTCAATATATAGTTTTCTTGATTATTGCCCATTTCACTATGTCCGTAAAAAATCATCCTGTAGCAAATTTGGTGGACTTAAGATGCCATGTGTGTTTTTTGTAGTTGTTGTTTTCATCTTAGCAAATCTTGTCTAGACTGCAGAATGCATACAGGAAGCAGACTGTAGGCACAGACAAAACAAACAGGTGTTAATAGTACTCTGAACCTCTGTGTCACCCCAGAAGGACCCAAATCTTCCCAAATTCTCATCTAAGGGCCTGCTTAGTTATTAGTTCAAAACCGAGGGCCAAAAATAAAATAACCTTTTTTATTTGGATTTCTTTTGTTTGCTGCAGTAGATTTTCTTTCTGTAGGGGGTATAATGATCTATTCATTTGCTACCTTTTCTCCTCTATTAGAGCATGACTAAATTACTTGTAGAGCTTTTTCTGCATTGCCACTTATAAGTAATGATATAATATCTGAAATCATGTAAACAAATACACAAGGCTAAGCTCTCTCAAGTTCTGCAGAATCGCATTCTGTGTTACAAGTATGCGAGCAAGAAGTAATTTACATGGGAGTTGCTTTTTTACAGAAACAAATCAGTTCAAATGTTCAAAACAAATGGACACTTATTGCTGAAATCAAACTGCTAATAATGGTGTATGAATATATAAATATAATATGTGTTCCTTTCAACATTCTCTATATTTATGGAAGGCATAGTTGGCACCTACCATTTAAACCTAGGAAACATTCAAATTCACCCTGACTTGATGCCGCCCATGCTCTTTCAAAAAGCATGACACTTAGAAATCATGGAATTCTAATAGGTCTACTTAATTTTTTTTAATGATGGAAATTTTGATTTATTTGGGTTTTTAAGGACTTCATGGATTTTGTATACTTATTCCCACTCCTTGAAAAGGAATCCTGTATTATTAGTGGAGATAATGTATGTGTCAAAAAGAAGCTTCAAAAGTACTTCCTGTGTACTTGACAGGGTGACAAAATATTTCTCCTATCCTTTCCTAATTGAGCTGCAGTACAAAGGAAGACATTATAATAATATTAATAATAGTTACATGGATATTTGTAGGTGCCGTGTAACCCTTCAGTCCATTTTCCCAGACAATGGTGACTACAAAGAGGCTTCAAAATAGAACATCACACAATATGAATGCCACTTTTTTTTCTATCTTACATTTTAAAAACATCATTGAAATCAGAAAGTTCATTTACAAAGGACTGGCAGTTGCAATCACAGCAATAATGTAGTGCTGAGAAAAAAAGGGTAATTGGTTTGGTAAAGATCGCTTTCCATTACACCATAAAGCACTACACAATAGAAAAGGTCGCCAATTAAGCAATCATGAATACCAAGTACTGAAGCTGATGAAAATAGGGCAGTGGTTTAAATAGATTTGCAAGCAATTTACCTTTTCACAATGTTGGCAATCTGATGCAATTTGCTTGCAATTTTGTCTGCTTTCAGTAGCACTCGAAGCTGACACTACACAGACCAAATGGCAAGGAGGCCTGCATAGAAAATGTAAAACTATCTTGGCTGCATCAGGCAACCAGAATGGTGGTTCATCAGGAAAATTACAACAATTAACATAAGTGCTGCAAAAATCAACACTTTAAATGTCACACTCTCTAGTCTGTCCAAAGACTGTAAAAGTACCATCTCCATTGCTGGACTAACAGTAAATATGAAGCAATCACCAACAAGCCTGGAGGCTGATGGCTTTACAATTGACGTGACATTCTCTGAGTGATAAAATAGCCCCTCATTTGACAAAAGTAAGTATTTTTCTTCTTTAGATTTAACCTGGATTATGTCAACACAAAACTTACATTTAATTTTTTTTCAACTTTTCTTCCTACAAAACTGGTTGGTTTCCTCCCCACTTTCACCCCTAGGTTTGATCCATCTTTAGCCGCCTGGGGTTCCAAGGAAACCAGTCTTCATCCTGCGGAAAAAAATCCTACCTACACTGACAAAAACCTCAGGCATTGATCTTTCACTCTTCACTGTCTGAAGCTTGCATCAATATCTGCTGGGACAGCCAGGAAGTGAAACGTGTACTCCTGTGCCTTAGTTTTACAATCCAATGGAGGCGGGAGGAAGGGGGAAAAGGTCCTCTCTGGAGCATTTGCTTCGAAGATAGGGCAGCATCACATACGTATCAGTGTAAACCCAGCAAGTGTTAAAGAATGATGCCTTTTGGAGTAATTGATATCTCATGTTATTGCTCCCATGTTTAAGACAGAGATAAATTTGTCAGGCAGTGAGCAGAATTGACTTACGGGATACTATATATACTTAATGATTTATTTTCCTCAAAAGGTAGTAAGAGAGCAAACTAGCAATGTTATTCAGCTGATCTCATAGAATGGGAGGCCTGCCTTAGAGAATGAAAGGAAGTTGCATAGGTTTTGCTGATGTCATGTGTTTTTAAAATTATGCCAGCAGAGAGTCTGCACTTCTGATATTCATTAACCTACTAGGGGATATAAGACGGTGGTGCTAAAGAATATGCTTGAATTGCAACACTGAGAGTTGTATGGTCAGTTGCGAAAGCAGACCAGCCCTTCGGTTAATAAAAGACATGTAGCTGGCAGGTTAGATCGTAGCTAATTCACTTAATAGTAATTTAAGGAGTCTATTATGGTACCAAATAAGTAAGGTCTCTAAGAAAATTAACCTTGAGACAAATCAAAGTCATTTCAGTGAGAATGTATTAAAGGTTTTAATTGACTGGTTTGTTGGCATGGTAATCTAGCTATTGTTGCTAATTTTTAGTTTGATGCTTTTATTTTGGATTTTGAAGTTCAAAACTGTTTATGTTGTTGGAAGCCATATTGTGAGCAGTTTTTTTAAAAAAAATCCTAAAAGGCAGCTTATAAATCAAATCAAGCAACAAATATCTCCAACAGAGAGAAGGCAAACTAAGTATAACACCACATTTTCAAGGGAGAGGTTAATTATAAGAACCTCTCTCCTGCGAAGCTTATCAATATGTCTCTCATTTGGGTTGGGATCTGGCATTATCCTCCTCCAAGTATCCATAAGATTATTTTTTCCTTTGTTGCATGGATGAATAGATAAAGGATGGTGACCCTTGAGTGACTAGTAGTTACAATAGAAAACCTCATGGCATATCAGCTCTCTTTTGAACATCAGCACAATATTCTTAATGGAAAAAAATGTTGAAATAATGAACATCATGCTACATCATTTTCTATAATAAGCATTATTTTAACTTGAACCACTTACCTAATTCACTTGTACATGTTGTCTAATATAATACACTTAACCCTTCCTTTGGAACCAGTGAGGGGGGATGGGAAAGAATGAGAAAGGTCCCAACATCACGGTAAAGGTGAGGTTGGCTTACTTATCAGTTCAGAAAGCCAATGATGTAAGTTTACACATGTGCAGCCTTAATATTTTAAGTTTTTTTCTTAATATGCCTATTTGTGCTGGTGGACAACTATATAGGAAGGGACAGAAACTGGGAGGCAAGCTCCTGAGTAAGTTACTCATAATTTAATGCAGGTAGAATCATCGGATTGTAGAATCTGAAAGGACCTGAATGGTCATCTTGTCTAAGCCTCATCACTGCAGGTATTTATGCTTAAAGCATCTCTGACAGGTGAGCATCCAACCTCTGTTTACAAATCTCCAGTGAAGGAGACGCTGCTTTCTGAGGTAGTCTGTTTTACTGCTGAACATAACTTAATAAACAAGATGTTCTTCCTAATGTTTAGTCAGAATCTATCCTGTAATTTGAATCCACTGGTTGGGGTCCTACCCTCTGGAGCTGAAGGGAACAAACTTGTTCCATCTATTGTGTGATAGACTGTCTGATATTTGAAGACAGGTGTCATATTGTGTCTCAATCTTCTTTTCTTGAGGCAAAAAAACCATCCAGCTCCCACAAATGTTCCTTACAGAGTTTGTTTTACCATCTTGGGCACCCTCCTCTGGACACATTCCAGAAACCACACTCACTTCCTGATAATGGGCTCCTCATAGCCAGCTAATTGGCCACTGTGTGAAAATATTGGAATAGAGAAGCCTTTTGGTCTGATTCAGCACTGCTTTTCTTCAGTTCTTTTGATACTATGTATCAGGACATTTAGGATTTTGTCTCTCAGAAACCCCCAGCCAGCAGAAGCAATAGTAAGGGATTACTGGAACTGCAGTCCGAAAACCTCTGGTGAGCCAAAATAATCCATTTTTGGCTTATACAGTATTACCCTCAAGTGAGAAGGCAGAATAATATAGCTGTACTTCCTGATTTCCAGTTACTGCTCATATGATTCATCTAATGAAGTTGTTTCTGCTGCAATCTTGTACACACTCAGTGGGGAGTGACCTGCATTGAAATCAATGGGGCTTACTGCTACGTGGATATTATAGGTGTCTTAGAGCACTGGTTCTTAACCTTGGGTTACTCAGGAGTTTTGGACTGCAACTCCCAGAAGCCTTCATCACCAGCTGTCCTGACTCGGGTTTCTGGGAGCTGCAGTTCAAAAGCATTCGAGTAACAAAGGTTAAGAACCGCTGTCTTAGAGCAATACTCTTACAGCCCTAAATGTGAGATTAAGGGAGTGACAAGCACTCAGTTTCCAGCAGCAGCAGGCCAAAGCTAGAGGTAACTCAAGGGTGCAAAGACAAATGCTTCCCTCTTTTGTTTGTCATCACCTCCTGATCTTTGAAGGTACTGCCTTTGAACACAGGGATCATGCTTTTGTTTGTTAATGCCTGAAGGATTTCATCCCTATGGCTCGTAGAAAGCACTTGGGATGAGTAAAGAAGTGGGAATATATGGTGGAAATGGCTTTACAAGATGTGGGGTGCATATAGTAACTCCACTGTTTGAAGGAAACATCCTTCCCTCTTTATATTTTCTATCAAGGGTGGAGGACTATGTGTCCTTCTCAGATGTTGCTGGGCTACAGCTTCTATATTCCATAACCACTGCTATGCTTGCTGGATTGGATGAAAGATGAAGTCCAACAACATCTGCTGGGCCCCATGTTTCCCATTACTAATAAACCAATCATCACTTGCAAATAATATCTCATCCAGGAATATACAATTAGCCTTATGCTTAAAACCAGGGATGGCTGAGGAACCACCATCACCTTAAATGCAAGCCTTATGTCCATCAGTCATGTTAATTTTATAAATTTTATTAGATCATACAAGAGCTCTCCTTCTTTTGATTAGAAAATAGAACTTTTAAGATTCTACCAAGTTTCCTGCAAAACCACTACCCTTCCATTTTTCCAAATGCAGCTCCATTTCAATTTGAGATATATTGAGATGTGTGTCTTTGTGTGTTCTTAACTTACTTAAAGCTTTCACAGAATCAGGATGCCAGAACAAACTTGAAGAACACCCAGAAATATTTAGTAACCAGATGCATGTACCAACCACAAGATTTAATTCAGATGACAACCTGATGGTTGAAGAAACAGCCTAATTTGGCTTGGATTTTGATTCAGAGGCCAGATTAGACTGACTGAATTCAAATTTTGATTTAAAAATCTACATCTGTGTGGTTTCATTTGATAATAATTGGAAATCAAAAGTATCTAATTTTTTTCCTTCTTCGGCATAATGGAATGAATTTTGTAGGCCTCTTAATTCTCCATAGGACTGTCCTTGCCTAACTTCAGACATATAATTGCAGGGTTTCTTCTTGTGCTATGTATTCTTAAGCCAATAACCTTTCTATTTCTTGGCAGAACTGGATGAAATTTTCAGGGATTTTTTGCCCCTTTTAAAGGTATCACGCCTGCCGATTTTCAGAAAACTGCATGTGAGGAGTTTTGTGTAAGACCAGATGTGTACAGTCTCCCCTTTACATAGGCAATTAATATGAAAATGGCAAAGAAAACGGAATTGAGAAACTTCCAGAATTTCAGAAGGGTGTGTACAGGGTGTAGGACAGAAAATGAATATTTCCAAAAAAAATGTATGATTTGAGATGTAGATTTTCAGTTTATATGAAAATAGTACATGTTATGAGGTACCGTGAGATAACAGTCACTCAGTCTGTTACCTAGCCTTGTCATTTGCCTTTCTTTGTTCATAGGAGTGGGGTCGTTACAAAGAACTGGAAACACACAAACGCCATATTGGACTCAGATAAGAAGTCTGTTGGAGTGTCATTATAAGGGTACAGAGTGGGTTAACCCTGGTCTGTGTGTTCTTTAATCAGCAGAAGAGAGCAGAAGTATCAGCACATATTACAAGGATATAGTAAGGTGGTTCGAAATTAGATTTCTCCATGTAACATGATAGCTTTTCTTCCTGTTGAATTTGGCTGAACAGCTGATGATTGCTAGATAATTTTTCCACTTTATGCCCATAAATGAGAATGGGTCTATGAAGATAAGGAGGAGGAACTGATAACATACCTTTACTTTCAAAAGTATAATTGTTCCTAACTTATTTAATAGGATTGATTGATTGATTGATTGATTGATTGATTGATTGATTGATTGATTGATTGATTGATTGATTGATTGATTGATTGATTGATTGATTGATTGATTGATTGATTGATTGATTGATTGATCACCTGCCTTTCAGCTAATGGGTTCCCAGGTTGCTAATGTAACATATTACCAAGATTTTTTTTAAAAAATATTGAACATGTACATTAATCAAAAAGGCAGAAACTAGGTTAATCCGTTTTTTGAGAAAATCAGTTATCATCAAAAATACAGGTAGGTTGACTTTATGTTGAATAGCCAAAGCAGAAGGAAGAAAATTATCTTCCACAGGTTCAATGCCACTACAGACATGGTTCTGTCCTGCTGCATCACCTCTCACTGGACTTCAGAAGGTGGATTACACAAAACCTCTATCAGGTTATGGCTGAACTTGGGTAGGTACACCTATGGAAGAGTGATTATGTCACCAGCAGCAGAAGGTTTTTGGCAATGGCAAACTTCCACCTTTCCTTCTGTGGCTTTTTCTGATCTGAGAATAATCCCTTTCATCATATGGAAGCTGTGGGAGCTGCAGAACATAAGGAGGAAGTATTTCATTACCTAAAATGAAACACCGTTGATGACATCATCACTTTTCTGCCAGTATATGTATGCCAACAGGATTTCAGCCTCTGACTCTTAAAAAAACAATTTAAGACCAAAACCATATCTGATGTTGAAGATCCTGACTGTTCTCTTTTCAAATATCAAAGCTGTGGTGGTGAGAATTCTCATTTTGACTGAGACAGCTGCGCTGTGGGAGAGAAGCTTTAATTATTTTCCTAGGGTGAAAATCTGTTCTACTTTATGGAGGACAGTCCTCTCCTGAAATGCATTCTTCTCAGAATGGTCAATTCCAAGTCTAATTTCTTTTAAAAGGCAAAAAAGAAAGATCAGAGGATTTGAAATTACTGTCAAATATTACTAGTACTAGTTATTCCTGTCAACCTAGCAGTTCAAAAGCATGCAAATGTGAGTAGATAAATAGGTACCACCTCGGTGGGAAGGTAATGGCATTCCATGTCTGGTTGCGCTGGCCATGTGACCACAGAAACTGTCTTCGGACAAACGCTGGCTCTATGGCTTGGAAACGGGGATGAGCACCATGTCCTAGAGTCAGACATGACTGGACTAAATGTCAAGGGGAACCTTTACCTTTATCTAAAGTAGACATACTGACTCTGCACAATTCATGTAAATTTTCATTTAGTATATTCAGTGAGCCTGTTGTTAGTTGAGACTAGCAGTAGGATACTAACCTATAGCCTATTTAACTCATAGCAATAAAGTTTGCATTTAAACATAAATTAGTTTTTTTTTGTTAGAAGAAGGTTCTTAACTTCCCACATTGTATCACTGGGGCCTTAAATATGTATATTTATTTTCTTAACAAAAAGTTCAATACATCTACAGTACCTCTGTTTCAATAATAAAAATATATGGATACTTATCTGAATCGAAGCATTCTTCTCTGTGTGCGCTTTTAAAAATTGTGCTTTTTACCCTAATATGTTTTTTGAGGGCTATGAGATATTTAAGGAGTGGTTCACCACTGTCCTCTCCAGGGAATTCCGACTGGCAGATTTCAACTTAGGTCTCTTGAGTCCTAGTCTAACTCTCTATCCTGCACCACACTAACTTTCAAGTTACATGCATCAAATGTATTTTAGTGTTGCTTCACCTCTCTCTCTCTCTCTCTCTCTCTCTCTCTCTGTGTGTGTGTGTGTGTGTGTGTGTGTGAACAAGAAGACAATTTCAAGAGCAAGTTTTACCTTCAGTGACAACTGCCATCTGTACGAAGGAGTAGTGCTCATTTCAAAAGCACATATAGCTTTTATCATGTCATTCACACTGAAAACCTAGAAATCAATACAATTTTAATAAAAAACTTGGAAACACTTGAGGGCCATTCCAAGCGTGAAGAACCCTTCCGCTGAATCCAGTGGAGCTTACTTCTGAGTTAACAGGAACAGGAATGCTGCATCCTGCAATCCAGCTGGACTGTGGCATCAGCATGCTTGGCTTTGGAAATACAGTAGGTATCTCATGAGCATGAAGCTCATGAATGATAAGAACATAAGAAACAGACCTGCTGGGTCAGGCCAAGTGCCCATCTAGGCTAGCTTCATGTATCTTACAGTGGCCCCACCAGATGCCTCTGGGAGCACACAGGACAACTAGATACCTGTTGATGGTTATGAGGGTGAGCAGGAGTTTGGGATTAGGACGCAGTGGGCTGCATGGGGAAATCAGTAGATGCATGTGCAGCAGTATTTATAAGCCCCATACCTTCCAAAGGCACACTTCACGGTGCTGTGCATCAACTTGACAGATACTTCAAGGTATGGCCTTAGCATGTGTTTGCCTAAAGGCATATATATAGTATCGGCCAAAATCCTAGTAGTTACACCTGCAGGCATAATCCTCGAGGTGTAAATCTGGGTGGTGAATTGCTGCAAGTCAAGAAGGCAACACTGGCATTTGCTGCTGTATGCTTAGTCACATGACTCAATAGTGAAATTTATGCCAATTGTATCACACCTACAGCAAAATGCTATAGGATTTGGCCATGCGTACAAAATGGTTACTAGTGTACGAATGGCTTGTGCAGATGAGGAAGAACTGCAACGTTCCAACCACAATTAAAGATTTTGAGTTGTTCCCTTGTGTACTGCTGTGTATGCAAAAAGGGATTCTTACAGGGCTAAGTGGAACTTCCTTTTCCTCACACGCTGGTCCTCAGCTACTAGGACCATACACACTGCAGTGTGCCATAACCAGATAGAAATGGCTTGTAAGTGCTTCCTGTACAAATATCCAATGGGTCCTAGAATGGAAATGTAAACATAGTAGCTATGTATGTGGCTCCCAGAAAAAGGAATCAATGATGTACTGTGATACGTACAAATCTGGTTGACAGCTGATAAAGGTGGGAAATGGAAAGAGCAGGGGTCCTCTCTCTCATGGATAATTTAAAGTGGCTTAGTACAATAGGAATAATATATAATGGGTATAATTCTATTTGTTTTCTATGCATATGTAAGAGGGAGACAGCTACTAATTAAAGAAGTGCCGGTCTTGTATCAATCACATGGTTAGTTGTGCTTCTGTTTGTGTGCCTACAACGTTCATAGCTTTCATTAATTAGCTGCGCTTAGCCGTGGGAATTTCCACAATTCGTTCTACTTGGGTGCAAAAATCCAGCAGGATTCTGCCCATGAAATATAAGGTGATCTAGTAACATAACAACATTTTCTTCTGATTTGTAAAATTCCTAGCAATGTCTGAATATTGTGTGTTTGCTTTTCAAAACAACACTGTGTTTCCTGCTTGCCCCCCCCTCTGTGTGTGTGTGTGTGTGCCTGTGTTCAAGAGGGGCTGCCTTGGGAACATTTGAAACCTTGAAAGACAAGACAAGACATATTTTAGCATCCCTTTTCCCCCAAGAGGACAAATGAACAAACAGTTGCAGATTTCCATTCACTCTTCCCAAAGGAATATGAACTTCTCTTAGTCTTAAGGAATAATTCACAAATTGTTGAAACTAGTCAGCTCTCACTACTTTAAAGTAGTCAGTGAATGGCTTCTTATAAAGCGGGTTAGGATTAGCAGTAGTGTAAACCTACTTGCCTGGCTAATGGCTGCTTAGGCTACCTCACATGTGAATATGTAATTTTTTGGGGGGTGGGGTGGGGAAAATGCACAGATGGGACTATAACTGACCATAACCTGCTCTATTGTATTTTCAGTAATCACTAATTACAGTGGCACATCAGAGGAAGAAATCTGAAAGGGCAGGTGATAGTATAGGAGAGAAACCTGTTTGACTTCAACATCGCAGGATCCCTCACCATCAGGGCTGATGTACATCAGCCTGACAGCTAATTAGGGTAGACATGAATTTTTCCAATGTAACAGATGTTCGCTAATCAGGCCAGATTTGGAGCCCTTGCGCCAGCAACATTTCATGCACAATTTAACTATCTAAAAGGAATAAACTACTTAATGCATTGTACTGGAGGCACAGCTGTTTCACAATCAGAAAATTTGCTGTCAAAGATGTTCTCTTTAAAAGTGACATGTTTTTATATAACTCTGATGGGGTGTTTATAATGTATTAATAGTTGTCAGTAAGAGCTGCTGTCATCATCAAGAAGTAAAATATTTCTGAAGGTATATTAAAAATGAACAGACGCCATTCTCTTACCAAAATCTGTTCAGATAATTTAAACATTTGAATGTGGCCTGTTTAATTCTTACCACGTTTAAACAAAAGATTTAGCAGATAGATAGATAGATAGATAGATAGATAGATAGATAGATAGATAGATAGATAGATAGATAGATAGATAGATAGATAGATAGATAGATAGATAGATAGATAGATAGATAGATAGATAGATAGATAGATAGATAGATAGATAGATAGATAGATAATCTCCCAATTTATCGTGATTATTTTATTTTGTAATGTCTGTATTCCAACAGTAGCAGAAAGCTTATCACTGTTTTCATTCAATCAAATTTCATTATGGCCTTGTAGAGAGAATTATTTAATCAGCTCATGGAATGAAACAAAATACAATTTCTTTAAAAAGTAGATGCACGTGTCTTATTAAGAAAACCCTGTGCCTAATAAATTTCCTTGTCTTTGTGGGGTTTTTTAATAAAAAATAAAATAAAACTGTCTCATTAGAAAACAATGAGATTGTAATATTTGATTTTCCCAACTAATTTTCTGAACAAAAGTGCTAAGCTAATTCATTCCATGTTTCACAAACACTACAGTCTATTGACATGAGGGCATGTTTTGCCTGTGGTAGTTCTGAAAGTCCCTGTTCGGGTAGTGGTATAGTGGTCAATCTGGAAGTGCCATTGCTCATTGGGCCAGTCCCTACAGCTGACCTCACTATCCAAATATGCAGATAGTTGGATCAGTCCGTATAAATCAAGTGTATATGCAGAGGGTCTTTTGTAAGCCTAATGGGTTATAATTAAATACTATACCAACTCTCAAATAAAGGCTTAACCATCCTCAAATACTCTACAATGCAACATGGATAGCCATTTCTTTGACAGATACTCTGAAGATTGTAGATAAGCTCAGGAATAAGAGGGAAGGGGTGGTGGTACTAAATAATAAAACAGTCTATGCTAATCAGAAAGTTCCACTGCTGTCAGAGCCTGCAGAGTCCATCTTAGAAGTGGCCAGCAGTATTAAAAGGAAAAAGTCAGGCTCCAGAGCAGCAAACTAAGGTTAGTGGGTTCACTCAAGTTCTGAATGGAAGTAGTCCATACTCCAGAGGCAGAGAGAACATAAATTACTCTCACTGAAATGTAAAATCAGGGGCAATGTTTATACAAGGCAAGAAGGACCCTATTTTCAGCAAAGGTAAATAGAAACAATTTTCTTTATCGGTAGAGGCATACCCCACCTTGACTTTCTTCTCTCCATATTTAGGACCAGAAGCCCAAAATTTTTACCTCCTTTACCAGCTTAAAAATTTGATTCCCAAGGTATGCATGAGAATCACCAAGTCATAGCACTTTGAAGATTAAGCTATGAACCAGTTAGTCAGCACTGAACGCCATACCAAAAGCTGGCTGGTACCTCAGTCCATTAGCCTGTGGCACCAAGAGTAGGGAGTACAATTCCTCCCTGAGCTTCCTAGGACAGCCACCCTGTATAGTTGTGGGCAAGCTGCACAATCCTAGGCTGCCCCTAGAAGAAGAGAATGGTGAACCACATCTGAGTATACTCTGGCTAGAAAACCCTAAAAAAGGTTGCGATGAGTCAGAATTGACTTGACGGCACACAATTGTTTGTCTTATGTTATGTTATGTTATGTTATGTTATGTTATGTTATGTTATGTTGTGTTGTGTTGTGTTGTGTTGTGTTGTGTTGTGTTGTGTTGTGTTGTGTTGTGTTATGGGCCATACCAGCTTGCTCTAAGAGTAGATTAATTGAATCTAGATGGGTGGGGCAAAAGCCAGAAAATAAATAAATAAATAAATAAATAAATAAATAAATAAATAAATAAATAAATAAATAAATAAATAAATAAATAAATAAATAAATGGATGAATGAATGAATGAATGAATGAATGAATGAATGAATGAATAAATAAAAAATAAATAAATAAATAAATAAATAAATAAATAAATAAATAAATAAATAAATAAATAAATAAATAAATAAATAAATAAATAAATAAATAAATAAAGACAGTACTTTCTCTGGCAATTGCTACAAAAGCTGAAATTCCTGAGTCCAATGCAGTAGGCTGTACTCATGAACTCATGAACTTTGGTCACAGGTTTGTGGCTACATCAGGCCATGACTTTGCTAGAGCTACATATGCCACTTCTAGTGGCAGTGAAAGTCAGTACCCCACCTACCTCCTGCTGCTGATTCAAGACTTACCTCTGAATCAGTGGATCCAAGTGCTGTATTCTGCTCTTCTGCTTCTGTTCCCGTGATGTTGCTATAGCCCCCTTCAGAGGGTTATTCTCACATTCATGTGAAGAACACAAGGCAGAAGAACACTGTCCTTACCCTCAATATCCCCATTGGCTTTCTATTCACATACTAGCCCTATTAGTTACCTCATTCTCAGCAATATATTTAGAGAAGAGCAACTAGTCCTTTTCCTTTCCATCATCTTTATATGGAGGGTGACATATCTGAAGGGAGGTTTTCTTTGCATGTACGCCGTACATAAGAGCAAGAGACATGTAAATAACAATGGAGTAGGAAGAAAGTAGGGAAGGAGAATCTTAGCATGTTCGGTTGAATGGACCTAGAGTCCTCCACGCAACTGGAAATCCACCCTGCAGTAGTGCAGGGTAATGTGAAGGGTCCAACTTAATGGACAAGGGTTTTCCTGTCGGACCTTGCTTTCCATCATGAAGAGACCAGAGATGGGTGACAACTCACTTTGCTTTGTTCCCTTCCAGGTGTTCTCTAAATGCATGGGAGATAACTTTTGAAGAAAGGCAATATCTCCTGGTGTGGGCTCCTATCTCACCCTTATTCTGGGAATTTTCTGAACATTTTCTTGGGGTATGCAAACTACCTTTTTAAAAAGAGGTTTCCAGTGTCTTTTGAAACTACTGGTACCTTGGGTTTAAATCAGTACTGGACATTAAGGTTGATACAGCAGAAGGCATCACAATCAATGGTGGACTGAGACGTGACCAAAGTGGGTATTCTTTGTCTCTCTCACACCCAAGTATATTAATACAAACAAACATAGGCATAGGCAGGCAAGCTTACCTACATATAGAAGGCTTGTGGTTGCTTGAGGCTGAGACACTCACTGTTACTTGCCCTAATGGATGAGTCATCACTTTGTAGAAAAAAATTTAAGGCCAAAAGGTGGTGCAGAGTAAAGCGGATGGAGCCAGACCTCAGTTATGTGTAACAGCTTCCCGGGCTTTAAATGGTTTCTTATCCCCAATCGTCAATCAGGCATAAGAGCAGAAGCCTGCAAATGATGGGATAGGCTTGCAGGCCAAATCTACCTAGTCCGGTTCACTATCCCTGTTATAAATATTTACTCCATTATGGAAATTATGAGCATGCCATTCTTTTTTGAACTCCTGCTCCCAGAAATCTCCACACAAAATTCTGGGAGTTCCTGTCTATAGCCACATAGGCACAGGCACCTATATGCACCTATACACACTTACATTTCACTCATGTGGAGCAGACCCTATCTTACAGGCTCTCTCAGGTCTACTTCTTGTAAAAGAAGGAGAGTACCCTGCACTTCCTGGTAGACCTAACTCTTTGTGGGAGTGTCCTAGGCCTGTACAGGACGTAGGCCTAATAGAACCTGAAAGGGCCTGTTCCAGGTGAGTGAAATGTAGGTGTGTCTAGCTGTGTATCTGTGGGCAGAAACTCCCAGAATTCTGTATAGGCAATTCACAGAGAGTCCAAAAATTTTAAAAAGAAAGAAAGAAAGAAAAAGCACAACATTAATGGAAACATTGCCTTGCATTTGATTATAAATAGAAACCATTAGTTTGCATAAAACATTTGTCTTTCTCTTGACCAGGGCAGAGTGATTGAGAGTGCAATGTATCCTAGCTGCTGCTTCCTCCTGTTCCTGAGGTAGATTTTGACTTGTGTGACTCTGGACAGCTAACATGAAGAGGCAGTGGTCTTATCTCCAGAGTGTTGAAGCCCACCATTTTGTGCTGGATAGCTCAGTGGTGTAGATATTTGGCTGTGGAGTTGGAGTTTGGGAGTTCGATTCCCCACTGTGCCTCCTTGACAGGGGCTGATGATACAAAGGATCCCTTCCAGCTCTGCAGTTCTAAGATGATGATGATGATGATGATTAATTAATGATTATTATTAAGGTTTCTCTGAAGAAAAATAATTACTGAAGGCTGGTGCTACCCAGGAGCTAGTCTTACATATCACTCTCTCCATGATAGGAGCATGAATGAACTTGTCATACCTAACCAGTACTGTTGTGGAAAAGGTTGACAGAAGGATGTTTTTTCAGCATCCTTCTAGTATCCTTTCCACTAAATTCAATTTTACTTCTCCTGGAGAATTGTTTGCTTCTCAGAAAGAGAGTTGCCTCTTTCCACCCTCATCACCTGACAACATGTAATGTAGTAGCCCATTTATGTGTACAGTACAAATTCATATCCACAAGTGGCAAACATTGCAATCATCTGTTGTTGCTACTTAATAGGAAATGGTCAACACTTTTCTTCTTATATACGAGCTTTGGCTCCATGCATTTTGTGGAAGCAAATGCACCTCAAGAAGATAGGTTTTTACAAAGCAGCGGAACAGTTAAAATTTTAGACCAGCCTAACAATCAGACTAAGATGCCAGCTGAAGAACGAATATTGAAACAGGTTAAAATGGGTCATTTTCTCAGTCTAAATACAAGTTGTGCTGTGCTTTCAGCACACTGAAAAATTAAATGACTGCAGTCAAATGGTAGTGCATGAAGTGCTACCTACAGTGTGACTGACTGTCCTTTTTAGGGCCGCTCACCCCCTTCCCCATCCACAAATTTAACAATGCAAATGTAACAATGGATTTTGTCCAATGGCTGCCAATTTCAGCACTGACATTCTTGACAGAATAGCCTGATTAGAAAATAATTGTACTTCTTTCTAGCTACTGTTACCTCACCTGCACTTTTCATTTCCTCTAAGGTACAGTGCCGAAACTGCATCTTTCAACTCTCCCTCTTTTATCTGATGTAGTGGATGACAGGTAATCTAGCTGAAAGTTCCTACAATTGCGCCACAAGAAAAACACTGGCTGATGAAATCTGAGCAGTTATCACCCTAACCATCACCTGTCAAGCCTCCTGCTTCAATTTAAGGGTGCATCAATTTTCTGAAGAGGAAATCAAGGGCAAAGAATAAAAGCGCTACAGATAAACACTGACAAAGGCCCTTTCTGCCTTTTTTTTATATTTATGATGGGATGTACTATCATAGGTTGCTCTGTGAGGTTTTATCAACTCTCCTGATACATCCCAGATAGCTTGGAATTCTTTGGCCAATGATGAAGTGCTACACTTGCACTTTACTGAAAGGGCAGAAAATTTCTAAGTGAAAATTACTTTCACTAAATACCACAAAGATATTGAAGTCCAAAAGAGCAAGGAGATGGGACAAATGACAGCTGCATATAACAATAAACCCCTCTGTTCTCCCGGATGGCAGACAAGACTGATTAGAGTAAGAACATGAAATAATGTTTTCTTAAAAGCCAGAGAGCATATTGTGTGAACTGTCAGACACACAGAGTTCATATGTTGTTTGTAGTGAAATGTGAATGCGCCGACTGCCAACTGTGTTTGTGGTGCAGTCTGTCACTGTTCCTAAGCAAACATATTTTTTTTTGCAAACATATCCAACCACATGCCTAGCTTTAAAAAAAAAGTCAAAGGAGTTGGGGGAGGGATGAAAGGGCTACCAACATAACAGGCATTTGATTTGAGGGCCAAAGGACCACAGACCTTTCATTTAACTGAGTGCTACAGAGCCAGTTCTTAAGTCATCTTCAGTACAGCACATAGATCAGACATGCTTTTATTTTTCTGTAAAATTGCAAAATGAAGTTTCAGACTGAAATGTGCACTTGCTCAGTGCTGGACCTATATTTTTGGGGAGTCTGAAGCTTGAACTGCTACTGTGTCCCCTTTGTAACCAGCAAGGTCGGGTAACCACTGTTACCTTCTTCAATGGAGTTGTTCCATGACAGATAACTACAGTTTTGTTTTTTAAATTGAACTAAAGTTGCTTTTGGGACCCCTTTGGGCTTAAGCTTCATTAGTTCATAGCAGATCCACCCGTTAGCAATTAAAGTGTGAACTTAGAAGTAGAAGCTTCTCCCCATCAGGGTACTAGAGTAACAGAAGAACTTTACTTCCCATGTAAAACTTTCCCCCCGTTTACAGGTTATAACTGTCTGTATATTGAGAAGAGCTAAAACTGTATATGCAGAAAAATCATAGACTCAAAGAATAATGGTGTTGTAAGCCCATGGAGTCCAATGCCTTGCTCAGTGCAGGAATCCAAATCAAAGCAAATCTGGCAGATGGTTGTCTAATTTTCGTTTGAATACCTCCAGTGTTGGAATGCTCACCACCTCCCAAAAATCACTTAGTATGATTTTCTATTGCACTGGACTAACTCACAGATAAAGGAGGGTAGTCACGAATGTTACCTCTCATGTAACGGTGTTGGCATTTCAATATGCCATACTTCCGTTTACTAAACTGACCTATTTTATATGCCTCCCTGGGTTCATATTTCAGGCAAGGCTTCTTATGTAAAAACTGGGCAAGCCTGTCCAAAACTCTTTGCTTGTCATCATAAACGATGGATTATCCACATACGCACAGCCTTTCCAGAAATGAAAAAATTGCAGCTTTCCACAGGGAGGGAATTTTCACAAGGTGAAATATCTACATTTTAAAGACCTTGGTGGCTGCTTTTAAGGTCAATATCCCAAATCCATTGCACATTTTGCATTTAGGATCTGGAGGGTGGGAACCATAAAATCTTTAGGGTGTTAAAAACACTGGAGGAGGAGAAAAGAACATAAATTCAAATGGTGGCAAGCAAGCTTTCTTTTATCACTCTTGCTTTAGCCATAGTCATAATGTCCATCAGTATTGATTAAATAAATTAATAAGAACATCTAGGCTTTACAGGATAAGGTATAATAATGCATAGCCACAGAGGGGAAAACAAGAGGTTTGGTTTATAGCAACTTTCAGTCTTGCTACTCCAAATCAGTTAAAAGTGACTGAAATGAACATCCATATCCCACCCGGCACTTGGACTAGTCCACTCTCTTCAATCAATCAATCAATCAATCAATCAATCAATCAATCAATCAATCAATCAATCAATCAATCAATCAATCAATCAATCAATCAATCAATCAATCAATCTATCTATCTATCTATCTATCTATCTATCTATCTATCTATCTATCTATCTATCTATCTATCTATCTATCTATCTATCTATCTATCTATCGAGTTAAAAATGGAGGGTACTATGAATACAGCCAACACCTCCTAGAAGAGATGCCAGAAAATGAATATAAGCATAAAGTATAATATAAAGTTTAAATATGGCTTTCAGAGCTGGCCCTACCATTAGGGAGAGCGAGGTGGCTACAGCAGGCTTTTTTTTTTTTTTTTTTTTTTTTGTAAAGCTAGTTTGTTGGAAAGGAGCAGCAAATGGTTCATTATTAAATTATCATTACTGTATTTTTGCTGGATGGGAGTGTTGAATCTTGTGCCAAATAACTTCGTGAGTCTTGGATACTCTGTAACACCACATGGCAAGAGCACAATATGATGCTCTTTTCAGGGAGCAAATTATCTGAGGATGGCTCTCAGGTTTTCACATGCTTTCTGAACCAAAGGAGTTTGTAACACACGAGAGCAGAAATATCTCCAACCTCATCATGAGTTAAAAGAGAAGTCTTTGCTACTCCCTAATATACACAACAGGCACTGCAGGTTCAAATACTTTCAGAGTATCACGCTAGGTAGCTGCCAGCTTTCTACCACTCTGGAAATGCCCACATAGGTGCAACAGTTTTGTCCCTTGGGAAACTGCTCTTTAAAAGAAATGGTTACTGCTACTTTTTTTAAAGTGACTTTTTACTTACCAGAGGGTTTTTTTTTCAGTAACTTGTTAAGTTTGTTTTTGTATTTCTTCATGTTTTTCATTACTTTTCATTACTTTTTATTACATTCCAGTTCTTTTTTTTAAAAAAATCCCTCTCAAGCATTTCCCCCAAGATTTGTTCATTGTGGTGGTGAGAAGCAACAACTAAATGTTATTCGGTACATGGAAAAAGAAAACTTCGCCAGTCATTAGTTTTATTCCGAAAGCAAACTGAACTACTTGTTGCTTCTTCGTTATTTAAAAAAGTAGCATCTTGTAGGTAATGTGGGTGACAAGTAAAAAGTGACTTTTTACTTGTAGGTAAAAAGTCACATTAAAAAAAAGTAGCAGTAACCATTTCTTTTAAAAAGCAGTTTCCCAAGGGACAAAATTCTTGCACCTATGTGGGCATTTCCAGAGTGGTAGAAAGCTGGCAGCTACCTAACACCCTTTCTTTTTTTAAAAAAAGTTTACATCCATTCTCTGATAGGCACTCACGAAACATTGCCACCTTTCTTACAGAGGCTAGTGAAACCAAAGACAAACACGGAAGTAGGTCATACCTTTATAGACCACTAACAAAAACCATATAGTTGGCTAGCTTTTGTGGATCAGGGCCCACTTCATCAGGCCTGCACCCGTGTCTTGTCCTTAACACAGAGAATTTAGAGTCCCAAAAGTTCATGACAGATGGATTTGCCAGGCATCTTTCTTAGATGTAAGTAAGGAAAGATGCAGGCTGCACGGGCGGTGTGGTTTTGAAGTTACAGCTGAGGAAGTTGTCGACTGGTTATCACACCCCAGTTCCTCAAAAAAGAAAAGGAAAGCTCAGGCATTATACTATACCTTCCTGCATGGCCTTCCTCTGAAGCGACACATTTCTATTTTGTATTGCCTACTCCTGTATTTGTACCAGGTAAGGACCACACCGCTCCCATTAGTTTCAGCAAAACCAAAGAGAATCTGTGAGACAGTCTTGCATATACAGGGAGAAGCTTCATAGTTCACACTCCTGAAGCTTCTGTGCTAGAAAATCACCAGTTTTCCTTTCCACAACATTGAAATTGATTCCTCCCCCACCCTCAACAAACATTCTATGGCATTCACCTTTTTATTTATTTAAAATAGGACAAAACCTCACAGGGTTCAAAGGGAGAAGGGGATAATAAGGTGACAGGTATAAACTTTGATGCCCAGTTTTCACATGACCATTCCTTTATGTTTGTAGTGTTTATGACCATTTTACAGGTAGGCAAGAACAATGTCTAAATTTTCAGCACAAATATTGTTATCCCTCTAAGCCTTTTTTTTTTTTAAAAAAGAGGTGTTCTGCCCTTTCTCTCTCTGAAGAGATTAAAACATGCATTGCATTTCATGCTTTAGCTTTAAGAATATCCCTGATTTAAAATGTTACCTACATTTAAATCATTATACATGTTTCAAGAGTTTCTCTCCTTCTGTGTCACACATATGAGACATTTATCATTTGCATCCATTTTAGGTTGTGCAATTAATTTCCTTTTTTTGATTCTGAATAACTATTATTGGGCTTTTGATTGACTTCTACAGCAGCAATTGAAATAAAAGATTCTGATGGTGCCTTATGAATTGCCTGAGCTGAGCTCACACAGCTTATAATATCAGCAGTTTTTATATATAATGCATATCTTGGTTAGTGGTGCTTTTATTTGCATAATCACTGAACCAAATATAGTCACACTGCAGGCAAGAGAATCTAGCTGACCTGACCCCATTAAATCACTTTGAAGGGAAAAACTATTACAGTTGGTCTAATATTAAAACAAAAAATCAAAAAAATAAAACAAAAAACCCCAGCCTTATTCAGCTGCCCCCTTCTTTTCTTTTCTGCAGAGACAAACCTGAAATTTAGTGAATTATAAAAGCATTCTTTATTTTATTTACAAGTATTAGGATGTCTGTAGCATATCTGTAGGTTTATGCTTGTATTATATTATTTTATTTATATAATGCACCTTAGCATTTACCCTTGGATATAAGATTCTGACCTGTGAGTGGTGCAAGGACTATGATATTTAAAAAGTCTTTTTAAAGGAACAAAGGAAGACAGATGAGTGTAGAAAGAGCATTAAAGAGATAGTCATCCAGTAATAGCAGATATATCTCGATACAGGAAAAACTGAGTCAAGGTTTGCATTGAAGAAGTGAAACCGGTAAACTACATGGGCTTGTCCACACTATTATTGTGTGTATGCTTTAGAGCATTCTGGCATTTTTGTCGTAGATTTGAATAGGGAGATTATTTGTTGCTGGATGCACTGGGTTGTCCCGCTACAACCTGTGCACAGACATTCCAAAATTGCTTCCTGAGGTCTCACTCCCAACACAAATTGCTCCCCTCCCCTGCTTTTCCTTCCTCTCCATCATCTCTGTATGTACTTCATTCTCTCATCCCTTCCCTTCTTATTTCACCATTCTGAAATCTTCTCGTTTCGGGTGCAATGCTCTTTTCTTTTAATTTATTTTTACTTTTCACCTTTGCGCTATAGTACAAATAGGATACTATTTCAAAAGATTAAAAAGCCAAATGCAGGAATAAGTGATATCTTTCCTATACTCTCCTTCCCTCTTTGTTTTTACCTATTTCCCTTGTTTTCTCTCTCTTTTTTTTAGTTTTCACTTTTTTTAAAAAAAAGATATTAATATACCTTTTTATAAAGAAAACATGAAAACAAAACACAGGAACGGCTGATATCCCAGGAGAACAAAAGAGGAGTGACAGCAGAAAAAGCCAGATCCATGGTGGAGAGTGACAGGAAAAAAAGCACCCGCAAGAAGTTGTCACCCAATGGATCACCCATGTGGTGCTGGGATCCATACAAGCAGATACATCATCACCCAGGATAGTGTAAGAACTGCGAAAGCAAGGTTTTTTTCCTGCCTTGATTCTAGTCAATGCTAATTTCAGCCTTCCATCATGTGTACACTGGGATGAAGTTCTGGTATAATGGGTGCAAGGAAAGCTGAACAAATACTCAGTGTTGATGAGCCTACAGTTCTTTTCTGTTTAGCTTATCAGCCAAAATCCTTCTTAGTTAAAGATAAAGGTTCCCCTTGACATTTAGTCTAGTTGTGTTTGACTCTAGGGCGCGGTGCTCATCCCCGTTTCCAAGCTATAGAGCCAGCGTTTTGTCCGAAGACAGTTTCCGTGGTCACGTGGCCAGTGTGACTAGACATGGAAAGCCGTTACCTTCCCACTGAGGTGGTACCTATTTACCTGCTTTCGAACTGCTAGGTTGGCAGGAGCTGGGACAAGCGACGGGAGCTCACTTCGTCACACGGATTCAATCTTATGACTGCTGGTCTTCTGACCCTGCAGCACAGAGGCTTCTGTGGTTTAACCCGCAATGCCACCACCACAAAATCCTTCTTACAGTAACTCAAAAAGAGTAAGAAAAGATTGGTGTACATGTACAACATTCAAGCAACATTATAAAGCATACCAGAAAGTTAAAACAGCAGTATATCCATAAAATTTTCTAACAGTCCAGTAGCCAAGAACCCCAAAACGTTGACATCTGTTCCACTTGAAACCAAAGCCAGGCCCATCAAAATACTAAAACAAAGCAATAAATACCATAGAGGGTCACTGTCATTTAGACAGCTGACCAAAGGGGATGATCTTCTGAGCACCTTATAAGCTCCCAAGTTATGTTGGGGAGTAGCTGGGAGAGCAGATTGGAGGCAATGAACTCCCACTGTCAACATTACTATCTTTTCTGCAACTACAGGTAGATGGTAATCAGGAAAAAAATGATAAAAACAACAGTATGGACTTCACAGCACTTACACCTCCCTGTACAGCCCCCCCCATACACACCTGAAAAAAATATTACTTTTTCAAGTGATATGTGTTTTTCATATCTTTTTCTTTCTCCATCTTCCTTTTGAAATATTAATGCTGGGAACAAACTAGCTACAACTAATGGGATGTTGGTATTTAATTCCTTTTTGTAAGGTAAGATAAAGCTAATTTCCATCAAAAGTGTGCACTCTGACTGTAAAGTAAGGGGGGGAATAATATCACTCCTTTTATAGTATCAGTATAATTTTGGGTTATTTTTCTCACTGCATTAAATAATGAAGAAGGACTTTCAGAGACATGGAATGCTGACTAAGGATTGGTTGCGATGGTTCAGCTGACAATGAGTTGGCTGGAAAGAGAATGTTTTTTGAACCAGCAATTCATAGTTACTTCTGAAAAGCTGTACTTGTAACTAATTACCTTTTTTCCGAATGTCTGAATTCCACCATGAGCAGCCAGAACACACACACGGAGCAAACGTTTTCACAACTTGTCTTTTAATATATTTAACTGATTTAATGGCAAGGAAAAGGTTCCTTGAAATATACAGTGTACACTCAAAGGGAGTCAAGAATGCCTGCCAATTGTGCTGTAAAAATCCAAAATGGATTCTAGACAGAATGAACAGCACCAGACAGTTTGCGCCATTGCTTCTACTTCCTATACTGTTATTACTGCTCAACAATCCTGAAGTCTGAATGACAGTGGTCTGAGCCCTTTCAAACAATGGAAGGAAGGTCAATTTTTGTAATGAGGAAATGGAAGTGCTGGTGCAGAGGACTTCTGACCCTTACAGTTTCATGTGTGATGAAGAAGCAGTGAAGTGCTTGAACAAATTATGGTTTAGGAACACAGCGACAATTTCACTATGAAACACAACTGGAAAGCAGCTAACAAATCCACTTGCATAAATCCTGCACATGAACATCAAGGCTCCATTTGCAGTCCTTTTAACATGGCAAATCAAAACTATATAACTATCCATGGGGAGAGCAGCAGACAAAAATAAGAGCACTTAACTTGGAAAAGATATAGTGCCCCATTCATGCTTCCTGTTCTAAGCCATGGGAGTTGAAAGCTGCATTTTGTCAAAATTAAAGGAAAAGCCCTACCCATTGGAGGTGGACGAGGAAGGATCTTTTACATTATTCCTTCAAGTTTAGTATGTCTGAGAATGTTATACCTTGTTGCACCTTTATAGGTGCAGTGGTAAGTGATTTACTAAGTAGAGTCGGAGGGACTCCAAAACTTTGATTCAAGCATATGCCCAAACTAGCCACTTTCTAAAATTCTGTAAAGCAAATATTTTCCTACAATGAGGGAAGGCTTTGCCTGTCATGGGCACAAATGTACTGCCATACATTGGAAGTAACTCATAGCATGATCTAGTTGTGGCTTGTCTTCATATAGCACAAGTTACACATTTCTTCCGATGCAGCGTTACGTAATGTACAGACCTGCAATACAGACTTACAGACCACAGAAGTTTTTGTCTGGCTACATTTAAACAGTCCCTCAGATTCATCTTCAAGGGTGGCCAGGTTTTAGAGCACCAGGTTAAGCTTCCATTGGTCTCCTCTCCAGATGGGGAGACACATCTCAAAGCAACGAGATGAGACAATAGTTTGATTTTGTGCACTGAAGAGGCTTTAAAGTCTGGACAATTCTCACCAGTGGATTCATTGCCCATTGCACTATTCAAAGCAAGGCAGGGAATGGACTGCCAGCATTGCTTTCTTAACTCACAAGCCCTGGCATCAGTAAAACAGCCTTGTGCTTTTAAAAAAAGTTCCCTGTGGTCTGGCTTTGAGTATTCCACATAGCCTAACTGCAGTGTAAGACACCCTACCCCAAACACCCTACCTGCCAAGAAGGAATAAAATGCTGCTGACCTAGAGGCACCATCTTGAAGGCCTCTCTGCAGCATTACATATGGGTGTCAGTGCCTAGGAAGAGACTTCTACCTCGAAATCCACACCTCTTGTGATTGTTCTGCAGCAAAGTGAAATTTTCCTCCTTCCACCTTACTGCTAAAGAGAGTTTCTTCCCCATCCCCTCCTTGAGTTGTCTTCCCTATAGAAAGAATGCTTTTTGAAGGAACCAGAGAGGCTAGACAGCTACATCAAGTTGTTCTGGCCAGCCAAATGAATATAGTCTTGCTCCGTTTTGTTTTCAGAACTGGAGTGGAGCCTGCATTTTAATATGCATAACTGAGGTGATGATATTGCTCATTTCAGGGGTGGAGAGAATGTGTGGCCCTTCAAATGTTGTACGATTGCAGCGCCCACAGTTCCTCATAATCTGTAACTGTGGCTAGAATTAATGGGCACTGCAGTCCATCAACATCTGAAGGTTCTCTGGCATACCAGTAGGACAGGAATATGTGTGTATGGTGCCCAAAGAGAGTTTTGAACAGGATAGATTGGGCTAGTATTCTACTGTTTTATTAAAAGATAGTAGACAATCTGGACCTTCAGGTTGTCTGTATATGTGAACAGTGGACTTTACAAATAAATAGTCACAGGTTAACATTTAAAGGGGCTTCACATTTATTAAAATATATTGAATTTTAGATTAACCTGATCCACTTGCAAAGTTATGGTATGTGGCATTTTAAGTGCCTCTAAGGCTGAAGTTATAATCATAGTTACTAAGGAGCCAAGCCAAATGAATTTATGGGGATTTACTTCCCAGTGAGTATGGATTATATTGTAAATTGTATATTTTGGAGATATTGCTACAAATACTTTGAGGCCATCTGACATCTAAGAAAGATTCAATAGTTAATTGCAAGCTGCATGTAATTTCTGGGTACAGAACAGTTACATTGCAGCGAAGGCAACATATAGCCTGGTAGAAAGAGTGCAACAATGTACAATATCTGCAATCATTGAGCCCTTTTAAAATGTAGATGGTGTTTGAGAAATAATTTATCCTCTTATTAGCATAACTAAGCTGAGATTTCTGCACCTATAATGGCTGAGCTTTCTACCCTCTGGCTAAAAAAGGCAGCTGCTAGTGACACAGTTTGACTTCCTTCCTCCTAAGTAAGCTGTGACTCTCACATTATGCCCCCCATGGGAGAGGGAACACTTATGCACACCACATTCTTAAAACAGCCATTCAGTGTATGACAACGTTTATTGGGTCAGATTTTGAGCAAGCATCTAGTAAAAAAGACAGAATGCTGAAAGCCCAAGTTTTTGTTAATTGTTTGTCCTTTAAAAATATGCTTTAGGCTAGCCATCTCAAATGCATTGGACTACAAACCTTAGCATCCCCAAGTGAAGTGGAGCATGGTGGGTGGGGGTTGGGTTGCAAGTGGGGTGTTTTTAATGGGTGACATAACACACTGAGTTAATGGAACAAAATGAATTCCGTAACATATTACTGCTGAAAAGTTGTCTGGCAGAATTTGCAAGCAGACTCCTTTGGAGCATTCTCCCCATCTTAAAAAAACAAACAAACAAACAAGTCAACATATGACTATTATAATAACTATTATAAAAGAAATGCCTTCTCCATTGCCCTAAGCTAGCCAGCCCAATCATCCTCAAATCTGTCGGACAACCATGTATTTACTATGTTGTGTGCCAAATTCAGACAAATATCAAATTTGGAATTTGCTTGACTCAGACTGATTGGTATTACAGCAGAATGGGCAGTTCATTTTTAGAGTGAAACCAAATAAATTTACACAGAGATTTGCGTCCGGAGCACAAATCAGATCAGATGGTGCACAAATTATGTTCAGTCTTCTTTTTTCTTCTTAAACCTAAACATGTCTAGTATGAAAGCTCTTGAAACTGGCTGTCTCAAGTTTGGAAACTACTGTCCACTTTAGGATCTAGTTATGCTGGTTTTCCAGTGCAAGTCAATAAGATGCACAAATGGATATGGATCCAGGACACAAAATGAATTTGATGGGGCACAAATTTCTCCAGATTGAATCCAGTTATGTTCAGAAGCTCCGAACTGGCCTCCAAATGGATCAGGTTGACCCCATGGAGCTTTCATTTATATTCCCATATATACATCCTATGTTGCAGTGGTCCATGTAGGATGCCCACAATTACTTTAGCTTTGGGGAAAAATATACTGTACTTTCAGATCAGCAGCACTGCTATGGGCAATTGCATGGCACCACAGTAAGCAAACATCTTCATGACTGACTTAAAGCAATGCTTTCTCAGCAGCTCCTCAGGGACTTTAGTAACTTTCACTTTGTCAAAGTAAGGCTAGACTAATCCATGCAGGAGGTTCAATTGCGCTCCTGGGCTCTACTGTACAACTACTTTTCAGAATATTCAGGCTGAAAAGTAAAGGAATACAGTACTGGTCACACCACTGATGATACACGGATTAATTTTTAGTCGGCAAATTTGCCACATTAGCAACAGGAAGCTGGGAATCAACATGATACCCAAAGACTCCTAAGAGCGTAACTGCAGTCCTTGATACTTTCCATCTCAACCAGAAATGTCAAACTCAATTTTAACTGCCAGGAGCTTGAATGAGCATCTGATTTTTCCTTTAGATAGCTAATTAAACGAGTTCCTAAGTGTATTTGCTGAGAGACATCTTACGGAGACAGATTTTTTTTTGAAAGGGAAGAAACTATTTGTCTTTTCCCCTCCTTTGATGAAAAAGACTATTATGGCTCTTCAAAGAAATCAGCCATGAGATGTACAATATCAGTTCATCACTGGGAATGCTGTCAGCATGTAGATAAAGTCTTTGTAACCCAAGGGTCTGTGTAAACACTTGTAGTGACTTTTGCAAGGTGAATTCACGTAAAAGCTTTATTCCCAGTAGCACAGCTGAACCATACAAATCACTGACCTATCTCTCAGGATTTGGGAGGGGGTGGATAAATATTGCTGCATGTCCAACTGCGTACATAATAGGTGTGTAGTGCATCTTTTTAGCACCTGAAAAGTGTAAAAAGTTTGTTTCACATAGCATATATTTTCATAGAATTAGATTACCACAAGCATTTCTTTTTTTTTTTAATCCTGTTGTTTAGGAAGTCTATTTCTCTCTCTACCTGACACAACCACCTATACACCCACCCACACTCACACCTCTTTTATATTGACTATCTTTAATATACAGGTATTATATATGTATCTGCCCAGCTTCAGAACTTCCTAAACCAGAAGACAACCTTCACCACCCAGATCCCCTCCAGATATTTGTACTATCATGCCTAGTTGGCTTATGTCCAACAGTTCTGACAGGCATCTGGATGAAGGACGCTACCCTGTAATATTACCACCTCATCCTCCCCAATTCTATATTCTACCCTACTGCTTCCCTTACTAAAGGTGCTACACATCCCACCACTAGTTTTGGTATCTTCTCTTTTCATGACATGACATGTCAGCCTGAGTACCTGGAGTTATATTAATAGAATACAAATGGCCCTATTCTTCTTCTTCTTCAGAAATTACAGTAGGCCCCTCCAGAGTAAAGCCACCATTCTGAAAATCTTAAATCTTGTCCAGGTGTAAGCCTGTAAGTCAGTCACTCACAACATTGGATCTCCAAAGGTTCTTGGACTACAAGTTCCAGAAATCCTGGCCAGCACAACTAGTGGTGAAGGCTTTTGGAAGTGTTAATCCAAGAACATCTGGGGACCCAAGGCTGAGAACTAAATGTTGCCACGTTTCAAGGGCACTGGCTGACATTTCAGACAACTGCTACACTTTTCCAGGTCTCCAGAAGCAATAGAGTATAATGCTTGATTTTTGTGCCTGAGGTGGGCTTTAAAGTCTGGACACCCATTTCTACTTATTTTCACCCAGTGCCATAGCTCACTGACTCAGGATGAAGATGTTTGAATGTGGGTTATGCTTGCTTTCCTTCCAACCCTTGTCTCTCTTCCTTTTGTGGTATCACAAACCCTGCCTCTGGTCTCAGGTTTAAACCCAGATATCTCAGCGAAGAAGATGTGGGTGATCCAGCAACCTTGTCAGGGCTCCACTTACTGGCTGTACTTTAATGACTGCTGAACAGCCTGGAACATAATGAGCTTTTAACTAGAGGGCTGGTGAAAGATTAAGGACAAATACAGAGTTTTATAAAGGACTAAGTGCGGCTAATTTTACATAGCTATAGCTTCATATAATACTGCAATCCAGATTGCTCTATATTACACTTTTCATTTCATCATTATATTGCATTTTGTTAGTAATTCACTGATTTTCTTTTGATATCTTTTATATCGTGCCTTCATTTCATGGATCTTGTTCCCTGTTTATCTGCTGTGATTTAAATAAATATTCAAATTAATTGCACTTGTAAATAGCCTCAGTCCATCTCTGGTTACGTAGTTTTGGCCGTTGACACAAATAAAGGGCATCATTTTCAATAGCCTGTCATGCAGTTATACAGATGGCATAACTTTCAGAATCAAATTGCCGTAAGTTACAAAATTTATGCAGACATTATCTATTGCACATCAAGTCACACAAACTGATAGATAATGTCTATGGAGATTTCCAAACTTTCAGCAGTTTGCATCTAAAAGTTGTGTATTTGTATAATTGCAATAGGATTTCAGCCATTGTTTGCTAGCTAAAAAAAAAGACAACAATAATTTAAAATAACTATATACTAATGCTATAAATTCTTTCTTCTTTTCTGTTTTTTGAATTCCAGAACCTTATTTAATTGTAGAAGTAAACAGACTGAGTCCCATTTACTTTGGTTTACTCTGCGCCCCCAGGTGAAGCCAGTTTCAAATTTTATTTTAATGCAAATTCACCACTCAGTATTTAATATTTTAGTTCTGGTGCTTCTTTCCACCTACTAGCACTGAGCAAAGAAGTGTATATATATTCTGTGAAATCTGGTGTGGTTGGAGACAATTTGTTACTGCTCTCCAAGGTCCCTAAAGACATCAATTAACTAAAAACATGGGTAGTGACAGTGCAAACAGGAAGAGTTAACCCCCCACCGTTATTCTTTATATAAACCAATCCACTCACCTCGTTCCCTCCCTTCCCATCCCCTTCATTTTCCTTCCTAATGAACAGGGAGAGATACTTCTTTCTATGGAGATGCTCTTCTACAATGACAATTCCCTGGCTCTCCCCAGGTGATTTACTTTTCAAGCATTGCCCACTTATTGATCGTCCTTCTGACAAATTTCAACACATGCATAGCCCTGACAAACATTCCTGTAGATGAATCCCTCCTGCCGTTCAAAGAGGAGGATTATTTTTATGCAGTATACTTCAATAAACAACTCCATGTGTGTGAAGCCAATTTCAAACAAACTACATGACAGTTCTGGAGGGGGTGGACAGGCGGGGTGGGCGAGAGATCTTTGTGTCTCATCAAATTCCTAGGGAGAATTGCTCTGGAGACCTCTCAGATGCTATTTAAAAATTATTATTCTCGAGGATATGTTGCCTTCCTTCAAAGCCTCCAGCATTATAACAGATGCTTGAGGTGAGCAAATACAGTCAAAAAGGAAGCTGCCATCTATATGCATATCAGATCAGCATTCTATTGATCTATTAAGGCTGATCTGGCTATATCTCGTAGTGATTCTATTGTTGCATATGTCTGCTGTGTAGGGGGAAATGGTCGTAAGGCACTTTTCATTTTCCTAGTACCCCATCAGAATACAAAGAGAACACACACATGTGCACACACACTATACCTGCATGTACTATATTTGCATGTACTATATTACATGTTTGCACAGGAACCACTCTGTTGGTTGTTGTGGGTTTTTCGGGCTCTTTGGCCATGTTCTGAAGGTTGTTCTTCCTAACATTTCACCAGTCTCTGTGGCTGGCATCTTCAGAGGACAGCACTCTGTCCTCTGCACAGAGTGGACATTTACTTTGTGCTGTCCTCTGAAGATGCCGGCCACAGAGACTGGTGAAACATTAGGAAGAACAACCTTCAGAACACGGCCAAAGAGCCCGAAAAACCCACAACAACCATTAGATCCCAGCCATGAAAGCCTTCGTGAATACAAACCACTCTGTTGTTAGGATCTCTTGCAAAATGTGATTGGATTTCCATTTGGGCAGTTAGGGTTAGAGGTCTGGCTATTGTGCTAATGACTGACTTCATGAACAAACTGTTATTAAGTATCTGAAATAATCAGTTAGCAAAAGAGATGACTAAAGAAATCAAAAAGCCAAAGTGGTACATGTGGGTGTGGGTGTGCGCATGCTTGTGCATGCATGCCAGTAGAAATCTAAGCTCTAAAAGAGATTTTGTAAGCAAAGGATCTGCATCTTTTCTCCTCAGGTGGATTTTAGTAATTATAAGCTGTGAAAAAAGACACCTGGAAAGCACTGTCAGAACTGAATTCCCCATGAACTTTCACTCTCAGGGAGATGCTTTGCACGTTTATCATTCCATGTTGATCATCAAAATATGCACTCCTTATAGGCTTAGCTGAAAAGTGAAAATGCACATAAATATGTATTCCTTGGACCCTTAATTCAATCTACATATTTTTGAATCGCAACCAAGAAGACATCAATTTTTTCATTCAGGAAAAAATGCAACTTTCTTATAGTTATTTGCCTATTACTCTTCCTTTATGCCAGCCATAAATGAATACTATTTTTAGACACACACACAAAATTGGGTACAGGGTACCATAATAATATCTCAACCACAAAAACTACACACACAAAAAAAACAGAATATAGCAATATTCTCTTGCTATAAACAGTCAGTGGTGAAATATAATCCTTTGACTGAAGGAATGAATTTAATCCAATGGAGGGAACTCTCTCTCTCTCTCTCTTTTTGAAGGGGGCCATTTGCTTGTGAGCAATCTGCTGGGAGCTGCTCTATAGAGCCAAGAGCAGAAAAAACCATTCCTCTCTCTGTCGCTCACTCTCTCTCTATTTCTTATCTCTCCATTTTCCTCTGTCTACCACAGTGTTTCTCTAACTCAGTCTTTATCAGACTCCCCTTTCCTCCTCCTGAGGGTGCTAATAATGTCCCAAAGTGAGTTACTGAGACTGTAAGTGCCAGTTACCGAGAAAAAGTGGTGGACCACTCTGGGCAACTTGAAGCTAATTCTGCTCTGTGAATCCCTGCACTTCTGCTGTGCAGCTAGAGGAATTAAATTTGAAACTCTGCAACACTGCTGGAGAGATCCCTATTGCAGAGGCCTCCCCCACTCCTGTAACTCAACCTGTTTTGGCTCCCCATTACCCATTCTTACCTCTTTGCCAGAGGTTCAAGTTGATCATTTGCAGAGGATCTCCTCCTCGCCATTTTCGTTACTCCAAAGGATTTGGATCTTCAGAGCCTCTCCCCCACTGCTGCCTAGCCTTTTTGCCTTTGTCTGGGTCCCCCTCATATATGAAATTAGGCAGTGGGCCATGTGTGGCCCAAGGGCTAAAAGTTGCCTCCTCCCAATTTAGTCATTTTGGTTTGATTAAGCATTTTAAATCTATCTGCAGGGCAGGGATTTAATCAGCTGGCTTCCTCTCACAGGCACATGGCAGGCGTACAGATCTCTCTCTCATTGCTTTGCCTTTACATCTCTGCTCTATTCTATGGCACACTCTGAGATTTCTCCCTAGGACTGGATGAATTGGTTTCAGAGGAAATATTGGCTCGATTAAGCTAATCAGGGGGTTGCCAAAATGCCAGGCCAGAGGACCTTGACCACCCGAAACGATGGTTCTCACTCATATATATCTCGTTCATTTCAGCAGGATTGGACGGCAATAGGGGAGGGGGAATCACATCTGACATCTTGCAAATCTATCTCACCCGTTTAGGGAGCAAAGACTTTCACAAGGAAGACGTTGATGCTTCTTGAAAGAAATAACTGTTCAAAACAGAAGGGGGGGGAAAGACTTTGTTGCTATTCTGCAGTCTTTTACAATAAAGATAAATGCCAACTTTTGGCCTGCTGCCCCACTCTTATCATGCTAAGACTGCTGACAGGCATTCCAATTGCCTTCCCCACCCCACCCCCCCACCACCAAAAAAAAAAAAGGTATTCTAAGTGCTTTTGTCATTACATGCAATTTTATGGATAATGATCCATAAAAAGGACCATTTCCTTAAAAAATATACAGAACACAGAGACTAGAGGCCATGGACTGCATGCGTGCTTCTGTCACAGCGAACTGCTGATGAAAAGATGTCGACCCCCCCCCTCCCAATCTGAAATGCTTCTCTTTCACAGTGATTAATTTTGGCCTCTTAATCATACAAGTGAGAGTACATTTTATCTTTTAATTTATTCTGACTGCTGAAATGCGCCAGCTGCATAATGGGAAGTTTGTTGCCTTTCCCATCTGAATCCTTCCCTTTATTAAATCACTAGTATTATTACCCTAAATAAACAAATTAATAAACACAGAGAATGCTTCTCTGCTTGTAGTCAGTAAGTCATTGAAGCAGATAGTTTACTCTTAATTTTCATGGGTGGGAGGGATAGGGAAAAGAGATAAACTCTACTATCTCCGTTGGGTCACCAGGGAAATTAACTCCTGAGCGATCAAATCTGTCACAAAATCCACCCCCTCAAACACACACACACACACACACACACACACACAGAGAGAGAGAGAGAGAGAGAGAGAGAGAGAGAGAGAGAGAGAGAGCAAGGACCCATTTTGATTATACCCTTTCTATAGACAACCAATACAACAGTTCAGTGACCTTTCTATTAAATCCACTTTAGGGATTATAAACCAGGAAGCTTGTCCCTTTTTTCCTCATAACTTTCATTTGCCCTTTGTCTTGAATACATGTAAATTGTCCTAGGATGCTTCTGTTCTGTGTAACTACCACTGAATTCATGTATCTATACCGTGGGCTCTTTTATGGTAAGGTGATGGAGATCAATTGGTGCCCTACATATTTCAGACCATTTATGCCAATAGCTATAAGAAAATTAAGAAGTAAATATTTCCATAGCAGCAGTAAAATTATGTAGGATCCATAGAATAACATCCTGTATTCAGGTTTGTAAAAGCTGCTTTTTTTTACTACAAATCCCAAATGCCTCCAATCAGCCTGACCATTGGCTAAGGGATACGGTAGCCCAAAAGGTAATTGCCTAAGCTCTGTTCTGTTCAGACATATGTGTAAAACAGTAATAGTTCTCCAAGGAGATTGTGCCAGAGGCTGCTCCTGGGCTAATCAGGGTTGTCATCTAAGCCCAAAATATGGGCTGCTCTGATCACAAAACTCCCCACAAAGAGTGCCGTCTTATTCAAAGCACTGTGCACTAACATTTTAAATGTAATTTAGGTGTCTCTTTCACTGGCTGGAACTACTGAGTCACTGGCTACTGAAGATTTTCCCTCAAGGGCTGATGGACAACCTCATAAACTTTGGAGACTATTTCAGACTTTTTCTTTATCCAACCTGTACTGTACACTCTGGTGGTGACTTTCCATGGTTTAGGGGCATACGTTTTCCCACAATCTACTTCCTGATCTTTTTAGATGCTGAAGAGGAAGCAAAACACCAGGGCAGGAACCATGCTAACTTGCAGATCCAGTCTAAAGTGTAATAGAATCATATCCACAATTCCAAGGAAACAAGAAAGCGTGCATTTCTTAGAAAAGTAAACAAGATAGAACTAGGACTGCTATCCCTTTCCCAACTAACTATAACCAACATAGCCTATCCAGATGGCTTATGTGGCTGAAATTAATGTGGTCTATGAAACGATGGTCTCTTTCCCCCACAAATCCTAAATAACTCACTCCAAGCTTCTATATCTGTTTTGACTTTTCCTTGGATGTATTCAGTTTCTTTAGAGCTAAATTTCCACAAAACAAGTCCCTTCCTTCCTTTTCACCACTTCCCGCTCATGCCCTCCCCATTCTCCAACCTGTCTTCACCCCTTATCTCTTGATGTTGCCATATATGGTAGTGGAAGCCTCCTTTTTTATGTGAAGAAGAGAGTGTGGGTTTCTTCCTAACATGGAGGAAAGTGCAGAGTTTGAAGCAGAGCTTAGAGCTGTTAACCCTTTTTTCCCTTGCAAGGTAAAGCAGCATCCTGTTTTTACTGATTCTGCCAAGCATGAAGCAGAGAGCAAGAGGTAACAGTGCTGGGGAGGACCCTCTCCCACCCATCAAAATTGATGTTGGGAGTTCTCATTGTACACAGTGCCACAGGAACCAAGCTTTTCTGAGAGAAAGAGAGATAAAGATCCAGATAGCCTGAAGTGCTGAGAGAGAGAGAGAGAGAGAGAGAGAGAGAGAGAGATGTGCCAAAAATGCTCAATTCCCAAGGGAAATAAAGGGGAAGTGGAAATGTTTGATTCTAGTCTGCTGTAAGATCATGTAGATAGGTTGAGCTTTCCTGTTACATCCAACTCCAGCTTCCTCCCAACTGGTAGTTTACACTTGACTCCAGTTGATAAATTTCAAGTTTTTTTAAAAATTTTGATTTTGTTGATTACACTGTATCTGGTTTGTGTATGCTCACTTTATGTATGCTATTTATATATATATATTTACACTGCATTTGGTTTTTTTTGTTATTTAATTTGTCTGTATTAAGTTAGTTTTTTTCCTTTTTCTTTTTTCTATCTTCTTTTCCTGCCTTTTCCCCCCTTCCTCCCCTCCTCCCCCCCTCCCCTTTTTGATATGGAATGGAAGGCCTGCCCTCCCAGCGAGAGGCCCCAAAACATCTCTGTGATCACAGGTAGAGAGAGATATGGTGTTGGCACAGTCCCTACTCGTGTCAGAAGAATGATGAACAGATGCTTGAAGACTGTTCATTGTTCTGAGACTGTGATCAACCCCCAGTATCGAGGAGGCCAGACCAGCCAGCCCTCCACTCTATGCCTGGTGTTGTTGAATGCCAGGTCTGTACCTAATAAGGCCCAGGTAATTTACGATCTTGTCCTGGGTGAGGATGCAGACCTGGCATGCATATCCGAAACATGGATCGGCGGAGGGGGGGGGGTCCTCCCCTAGCACTCATCTGTCCGCCTGGTTATGCTGTCCAACACCAGGGTAGACTGGAGGGACAGGGGGGAGTAGCCATTGTTTACAAATCCATCCTGGAGGTTACTAAGTGCTCCTTGGTGGTAAAGCCGGGTCTAGAGGCTCTCCACGTGTCAATTGGGGCCAGGGATGGTATTGGGATCTTGCTGGGTTACCGTGCTCTCCGCAATCCAGCCATTTCCCTACTGGAGCTGGTGGACTTTGTCTCTGTGGCACTGTTAGGATCTCCGAAGCTATTGGTTTTGGGTGATTTCAACGTGCACGCAGGGGCAGAGACTTCCAGGCCAGCTCTTGAGTTCTTGGAGACCATGGTCTTCTTGAACATGTCCCAACATGTCAACAGCCCCACCCACGTGGGCGGCCACACACTTGAACTGTTTTTTCCCCCAGTTGGAGCGAGTGTGGTCTGATGGTGACTGACCTCGAGTCGGTCCCCTTGTCATGGTCGGATCACCACCTAATAAAATGCACCCTCAAAATGGCTCTCCCCCCTTGCAGGGAGCAAGGACCTATTGTCATGGTCCGCCCTCGAAGGCTACTGGATCCAGCTGGATTCCAGGATGCCATGAGAGGTGTTACAGCTGACCTGGCTGGCGCTCCTGTCGAGAATCTGGTTGACGGCTGGTTTGCCGCCACGGCTAGGGCTGTAGACATGATCGCTCCTAAATGCCCTCTCCAATGCAGAGTCCACCCAGCGCCCTGGTTTAACCAGGATCTCCGGGTGTTGAAGTGGTTTAGGAGATGGCTAGAGTGCAAGTGGAGAAAGGACCGGACAGATTATAATTGGATAGCTGTTAAGGTCGCCACTAACCTTTACCTGGCTAAGGTAAAGGCTGCCAGTCGAGCGTACTTCGCTAACCGGATAAGCGAAGCGTCCAAACAGCAGGCAGAACTATTCCGTATAGTGCGCGACCTATCCGGAATTGGTCTGAGTGATGGGCCTCCCCCTAGTTTTTCACCAGACCAATTTGCAGCATTTTTAAAATCTAAAGTGGAGGCCATCCGCCGGGACCTCTCTCCTTTTTTGAACATAGTGAGTCGAGCAGAGATGTCCAACGGTCCGTCTTGCCCGGTAACCCTTGACTCCTTTCAGCCTGTTACGCCTGATTCTGTGGCCAAGGCGCTTGATCGCTGTCGAGCCACCACCTCCTCCCTTGACCCTTGCCTGGCCTGGCTAATCAAAGCAGCCAGGCCTACTACAATGGAATGGGCCACTGTAATAATCAATGGGTCTTTCCTTAAGGGCAGGTTTCCATCTGCCCTCAAGGAGACACTCATTAGGCCCATTAGGAAGAAACCCAGTTTGGCGGCGGACAAAATTGGCAACTATAGGCTCGTCGCCAATGTTTCTTTCTTAAGCAAAGTGGTCGAGAGGGGGGTGGCTGACCAGCTCCAGGCACACTTGGATGAAACAGATGCCTTGGATCCACTTCAGTCGGGCTTCAGGCCGTGCCATGGTACAGAAATGGCATTGGTCGCCCTGTGTAATGACCTGGGAGGCTGACAGGGGCAAAGTGTCTGCTGGTCCTCCTCGACATCTCAGCGGCCTTTGATACCATTGACCACTTTATCCTCCTGGGGAGGCTCTCTGAGCTGGGAATTGGTGGCCTGGCTCCATTCCTTCTTGGGGGACCGCCCCCAGAGAGTACAGCTTGTATTTCGGCCCCGTGGAGTCTCAATTGTGGGGCTCCACAGGGGTCGATTATCTCCCCAATGCTGTTTAACATCTATATGAGGCCACTGGGTGGGGTCATCAGGGGGTATGGAGCATTGTGCCATCAGTACGCTGATGACACTCAAGTCTACAACTCCTTTTCACCAACCGCAGGAGATGCCGTTCTGTCCCTTCAGCGCTGCCTCAGAACTGTACTGCAATGAATGCAGGAAAAAGGGCTGAGGCTGAACCCGGACAAGACGGAGGTACTGAGGGTGGGTGTCCCCACAGTTGGGGGCCTGGGAAACTCCCTCTCTTTTGGGGGGTGACTCTTGCCACCAAGGATGGGGTCCGCAGCTTGGTGATCCATCTGGACTCGGCACTCACTATGGAATCTCAGGTGGCATCAGTGGTCTGTACTGCCTTCTTTCACCTTCGGCGGATAGCCCATCTGCGGTCCTATCTCAGTGTTGGGGCGCTCACTACCTTGGTGCTTGCGCTCGTAATTTCAAGATTAGACTACAGTCAACCCTCGACTTACAAACGGCTCTATTTACAAACATTTCGACTTACAAACCGCTCTGATAGAAAAATATTGACTCGACTTGCAAACTTAGATTCGAGTTACGAACCGAAAAAACCATGCGGGAGGTAGGGAAAGCGTTAAATTTGAACTTTCAGTTAACCAAGGTCTACCCGTATCACCTGCGTGAATCAGAAGGTGAGGCTGAGGAACCTGACACCGAGAGAGGCCCGGAAGGAAAGAACTAGAAACCGGGCCTTCTCGGCAGTGGCTCCTCGTCTCTGGAACAATCTCCCTCCGATGATTCATGCGGCCCCTTCGTTGGGTATCTTAAAAAACCAACTGAAAACATGGATGAACCGAAAAGGGGGGGAAAAAGCGGGAGAGCCATTCTGGCTTGCAAAGCCTGGGTCAATCAGCACAACATGCTTTAAAACATGCTTTAAAATTGGCTTCGTTGAAAAAAAAGATTTCAAAAGTGCTTTTAAAGCTGTTCCCTGCCTCCCCACTCCTTTCCTGAACTTTTCTTGAGCTAAGAAAAAAAGAAAAAAATATTCCCCTCTAGTGGCAGAAGGTGGAATAGCAGCTTCCCATTAGTTTCTATGGACAGAAAAGAGCAGATACGGATTAAATGGTTTTCAATGCATTCCAATGGGAAATGCAGATTCGACCTACAAACTTTTCGACTTACAAACTGCCTTCCAATACGGATTAAGTTTGTAAGTCGAGATCCCACTGTACTGTAATGCGCTCTACGTGGGGCTGCCTTTGAGGCTGTTGCGGAAACTCCAGGTGGTGCAGAATGCAGTGGCCAGACTCCTTAGTGGAGTGCAAAAATTCCAACACATCTCACCCACTCTGGCCACATTGCATTGGCTGCCCATTCGGTTCCGCATCGACTTCAAAGTGTTGATGCTTACGTACAAAGCCCTAAGCGGTTTAGGGCCTCAATACTTGGCAGAACGCCTACTCCCACCAAGGTCTACCTGGATCACCCGCGCGAGTCAGGAGGTGAAGCTGAGCAGCCTGATGCCGAGGGAGGCCCAGAAGGAAAAAAACTAGAAACTGGGCCTTCTTGGCAGTGGCTCCTCGCCTCTGGAACAATCTCCCTCCGATGATTCATGCGGCCCCTTCGTTGGGTATCTTAAAAAACCAACTGAAAACATGGATGAACCGAAAAGGGGGGGAAAAAGCGGGAGAGCCATTCTGGCTTGCAAAGCCTGGGTCAATCAGCACAACATGCTTTAAAATTGGCTTCGTTGAAAAAAAAGATTTCAAAAGTGCTTTTAAAGCTGTTCCCTGCCTCCCCACTCCTTTCCTGAACTTTTCTTGAGCTAAGAAAAAAAATATATTCCCCTCTAGTGGCAGAAGGTGGAATAGCAGCTTCCCATTAGTTTCTATGGACAGAAAAGAGCAGATACGGATTAAATGGTTTTCAATGCATTCCAATGGGAAATGCAGATTCGACCTACAAACTTTTCGACTTACAAACTGTTTGTAAGTCGAGACCCCACTGTACTGTAATGCGCTCTACGTGGGGCTGCCTTTGAGGCTGTTGCGGAAACTCCAGGTGGTGCAGAATGAAGTGGCCAGACTCCTTAGTGGAGTGCAAAAATTCCCACACATCTCACCCACTCTGGCCACATTGCATTGGCTGCCCATTCGGTTCCGCATCGACTTCAAAGTGTTGATGCTTACGTACAAAGCCCTAAGCGGTTTATGGCCTCAATACTTGGCAGAACGCCTACTTCCACCAAGGTCTACCTGGATCACCCGCACGAGTCAGGAGGTGAGGCTGAGGAGCCTGACGCCGAGGGAGGCCCGGAAGGAAAAAACAAGAAACTGGGCCTTGTCGGTGGTGGCTCCTCACCTCTGGAACAACCTACCTCCGGAGATTCATGCGGCTGCCTCGCTGGGTATTTTCAAAAATCAACTAAAAACATGGATGTTTCGGCAGGCCTTCCCTCCAGTTAATTCCTGAAGTTTTCCTTCCCTCTCCTTTTCTACTGTTTGTTTTCCGTTTTGTTGGATTTTGTTTATTGTTCACTATGTAATAATTTTATATTTATCTGTGTATTTTATGTGTATTTTATTCATGTTGTAAGCCGCCTAGAGTGGTCATGACTGACCAGATAGGTGGGATATAAAATCAATCAATCAATCAATCAATCAATCAATCAATCAATCAAAGGGTTACAGTGTTAAAAACCACCAACAAGGTAGAGCATATCTGGAAAGCCTGCTGTAGAAAGAGAGCATGAAAGCTTCAGAGAACCAAGAGGTTTGAAAACAAAACAAAACAACTTGATAAATGACTGCTTGGAAGGTTGGGTGGTATACCTTTCCTCTTGAAAACTTGACTTTTAAAGTCAAGTTTCTGAGAGGTGAGGATAAGATGTTCTGTACATGCTTGGAATGCCATCCTACAATCTAGAGAGACTATGGTAACGTACTCTGTATGGAGGACTTGGAGAGTATCCTCTCTAGAAGATGAAGCCTGAGTAAAATAATATGGAGGATAGGCTGTTACCCAAGCAGCAAATCCCCCCTCTCCATGGCATTGTGGTTTTATTACTACTGTCCATCTTCCAACAGAAACTTGGAAGGCAGAAAGGGTTCCAGAGCCAATTTAGGATGGGCTTGAGTGTCAACTCTGCCCATTGCAGTTGCACAATCTAGCCTTCTTCCCAGGAGTGAATAGTGCCAATCCATATATATCTGTGCAGAGATTTCTATAGCTGCAAATCTGTGTATGTGTGTATGCACAGAAATTCTGATGCAGTTCTTTTCCCACTTCCAGTTAACTGGGCCAACAGTCATTCATTTCTGTCAGTTCTTGCAATGAACTTTGTATAATGCTTAGATGCCAAATGACATTCTATTGGAATGACATATAATCAAAAAATTTCCTTCCTTCTTTTTCGCCCTCTAAGTCTAAGTAGGTAATGTATTCAGCATATATCAGTTTAAAAACATTATGTTTAACAAATAAAGGAGAAAGAGGAAGAGAGAGAGAGAGGGAGAGAGAGAAAGTTTCCAAAGATGTAATGAAACTTTCTGTTGAGATAAATTTCACACACTTAACATGCCTCAGATTCGATCAATGCAGATGCTGCTAAATAAAATGAAACAAAACCCCTAAAAGGAGAAAGTCACAAACATTGATCATGACCAAAATACGCCCCAGCGCTGTTAAAAGCATTTACTTCAGTTACATCTGTGGTCATTGGCTAGATCAATGAAACTCATTCTTTCAACAGCATCCAATTATCAGTTTACTGTGGAGTGAGCTTTCTAATAAATCAGTATACCTTACATAGCATTAGACAAAGCCAATATGAAAGTTAATAGCAAACCATGAAAACATTTTTATTCTAGACTGTAGAAACTTCTGCTCAGCAACAACAACAAAAAACTGCTTAAATAACTCATTCTTTTATTCTATCCTTCCTGATCCATAGTTACTAGCACTTCATAGTAATAACGTTCATTTAGGTAGTTTATGGTTAGCAGTATAATAGAGTTTGATTAAGCACCTAGGACAGACAATCAATGCTCTTCTGTCATATTTTTTGCAATAAAAAGCCAGCCTGGAAAGTAAATGAAGATCAGGATAAATTTAGGCAGTGTATGATTTTAAGAAGTCAATTGAACACCATTTCCAACCACAAAGGTAATGCAAATTTGTCTTGCGAACACAAAGAATTTAAGAGCAGGCTGTAACAGTGCACTCCTACACATATATACTCAGAAGTAAGTCCTGAGTCCACTTAGAGTTAATTACAAATAACAGGGTAAGTATGACTGCAGCCTAATTCATACCAATGTATTTATTTGCTCTGTTGCAAGGCACCTTTGCATTAAATGCCTATGGCAACACAACAATGGGATTTTAGATATACAGTAAAATGATTTGCTAGGAAGGCATGGCTTTACTTTTCAACGCTGTTGTGAACAGACACAGGGCAATCCTAACACTAGCTTGGAATGCTCTGCGGTCAGAGCATCTTGGTATTTCCTACACTGAACTGCACCTGATTCCTGAGGGCAGCGCAGAAGTAAGGGTGAGCAGGCAGTTTCTGTTGTCCTTTTGAGTATTGTGGTGGTGGTGGTGGTTGCAGGTAAAGGGGCCGGTCTAACAATTTCTCTACACTGGGAGAAACATGGCAAACAGCTAGGAGAGCTTGGGATCCAGAGCCTTTCAATTCTTTCCATGCCATGCCCCTAATCTGCTGACTATCCCCCTGCCTAACAGTGGTGATGTAAAGGGTCACTAGGCTGGATCAGAAATCGGATTTTCTTCTCCAAGACTGAATTTCTGTCTCTAAATTCAAAAGAGAATTTTTGGTCTAGAAAACTGTCTCAGAGGCTAGAGAACTAGAGCCTAAGAGCAACAATGGATGAAAACCACACACATGCCATCTTGGAGTCAGGGTGGTGCAGTCATTACAATGTTGGACTGATTGACTGGTTCGGGACCCCAGGCCAGCTGGGTGGATCAGATCCAAGATTCCCCACCAGGCCACGAAACTTATTGAGTGACGTTGGGCCTGACAGAGTTATAGTGGCTATAAAGTGTGGAGGAACAAAGCTCTCTCACCCTAATCTCATTGGAGGAAAGATGGGATATAAATGTTAATATTAGCAGCAACAACGAGTGATCGTTAAAAGGCACTAGTTAGAAAAGGAAACCCTTGGGATATAGTACCAGATATATTACTATATTATACCAGATGCGGTATTGATAGAGGTCAATTGGAAAAAAACAAAACAAAATGAAAAAGCTTCCCATGGGGAAAAAAGGAGGAATGCAAGAACACCATCCGTGCAAAATAAAACTTATCCTTTGCACCACTACCCCACTGATCAACTCTTCAACAGGTGACAGACCCAACTGGAGTTGATTTCCCAGGACCTCAAACAAATGAGCCAGTCTATCTTCCTCTTTCGGATACACTCTGCAATGCTAGGATCCATAGAAGTTTCTAGGGGCACCTTTATTTTATTTATTTATTTATTTTATTTATATCCCGCCTCGTGGCGCAGTGGTTAAAACGCTGTACTGCAGCTAAAACTGTGCTCATGACCTGGGGTTCAAATCCCAGGTAGTGGCTCAAGGTTGACTCAGCCTTCCATCCTTCCGAGGTCGGTAAAATGAGTACCCAGCTTGCGGGGGGGGGGGGGAATGTGTAGCCTGTATAATTAAAATTGTAAACCGCCCGGAGAGTGCTTGTAGCGCTATGGGGCGGTATATAAGTCCAATAAATAAATAAATAAATAAATAAATATCTGGTCAAGCGAGGACCACTCTAGGCGGCCAACAATCTTAAAATAATACAGTAAAAATGTAAATAAACAGTTCTAAATCATAACAACACTGAATTACGATGCACAAACACAAAACATAGAACAGTAAGGGGGAAAGAAAGAGGTCATGAGTTATGTGATGGGAAGGCCTGCTGAAACATCCAAGTTTTTAATTGCTTCTTAAAGGTACCCAGCAAGGGACGCCACCTGGGATTCCATAGTGAGCACCGGGTCCAGATGGATCCCCAAGCTGCAGACCCCATCCTTTAGGAAAAAATCATCAGAAGTTTTGTGTGTTCTGCAACAGAGATCTCCACTATCTATACTGAACTATATAGTACTATATAACACCATATCTGGTACCATATAGTAAAGTGTGTATAGATCACAAATCTATGCGCACTTATTTTTCAGTTATCCCCACTGAAAGGAGTGAAACTTACTTCTATAAATATCTTTAACTCATGCACTAGTGGTACTACTAGTAATCCAATTTGTATAATGCCCTGCATAGAGGTTTTCAGATTCATATCCCAAATATATATGTAATGCAGATGCTTTCAAATCTGATTTGGTTTCCCTATTTTATTTGCTTAAGTGGTGCAGGTTTCACTTAAAAGGGCTGGGTCAAGATATCTCGCTGTTCTATGCACGGTATACAAACCAACTAGTCTAACAGTTGAATTTCCCCCAAACCTGTTGGTGAGATAATCCCCTCTACTGCGCTTGAAGGAAGCAGGTTAGCATTAGCACAGAGAAGCTTGCATGGCACATAGTCATATTTTTAAGTAACCTTGTTGTCATTTTCTAGGATCTGCTGCCAGGATCTGCTGCCTAACCTGAAAAAGCAGACCTTAAGGAAGAGTCCAGCACTTACTTCCTTTTTTCCTTCTGATATGTATAAAAGACTAAACCGAACACTAAATTACAGTCCGCAAGAGAAAGAGTGAAGAAACCAACAGTATTAGTCCCTTCCCATCTCTGTATATTGGTGAAGAGCTGTTCAGCCGAAGGACTATTTAGCAACACATCCAGATGAATAGCTTCATTCTTTACTCACATTCTTTGAGGCTTCTGTTTTAAAATCACTAGATGTTGCCTGGACAGCATTAAGAGAGGGCAGTATATGAAAGGAGGAGGAAGAGGATGATGATGATGATGATGATAGGTAATTTATTATTAAATAGTGCTGAGTCTCTTGTATCAGCTAATCTTGTGCTATCAAAGATGAAGTAGTTCCAACGAGACATGAGGCCGTTTAGACCCATAGGGAAAGCCCATCCATAGCAACAGATTCAGTATGGGGAGAACGTGGAGACATACATTTGGAAACAGTTAGGAAACTGTTTGATTTTTAGACTAACGCTCCCAGAATCCTCAGCCAGGGTGGCCAGGGTAAAATTTCAATCCCTCCCCTCAAAAATGCAATTTGTCCAAGCTCTTGTATTTAGATATGCCTATGGCATGCATATGTGTTTATTCCACCACTGTTTCTCAAATCTTATGGGGAAGTCACCAGAAAGTCATAAAAGGTTGATATGGGTTGCCAGGTCAGTCATTTCAAATAACATTGGCAGTGATTAGTGTGTGTAAACACGGAGGGCACTTGGGCAACTTCCTGCTGAATCTTACAGTGAAAAGAACCTCCACTGATTGATTGATTGATTGATTGATTGATATTGATTGATATTGATTGATTGATTGATATTGATTGATTGATTGATTGATTGCATTTATACCCCGCGCATCTAGTCAACTGACTTACTCTGGGTGGCTGTATCTGAAAGCCTCATCACACTCAATTTTCACATGGCGACTGGGTGTTTTGACACAACCTGTGTTGGCTTCTAGCCATTTCCTCTTGTGTCACTGGTGGCTAATATTGTAATGCAGAACCTGTATACATATCACACCTGGACACTGAAATAGACTGATTCACAATTACCAAGCAAAAGGGTCATGTGAATGGCCCTCACTTTCCACAATTAAACTTAAAATAATAATAATATTAATAATAACAACTTTAGTAATAATAATTATAAATACTACGGTAGTTTTAATATTGTAGCTGTTTTAATACAAATATTTTATATTATATCATTAATGTATTTATTTTTTAGCTCTTAATACTGTTTGTTTTAATATTGTGACCCACTTTGAGTCCTCCAGAGGAGAAAGGTAGGATATAAACAAACAAACAAACAAACAAACAAACAATGAAAATGGCAACAACAATGAAATTCACTGAATTCAATTCACTGTACTTTCCCCAAAAGACCAGCTATTAACTTCCTTCTTATACCTATTATATATCTTGCAAGAACCTGCTTTATTCCTGTTTGTAATCTTTCCAATGTGATCTTTTTCACCTTGCTGCCAATTGTCCAAAGCAAAGCAATTAATGCTCATAAAGAGTTAAGACTCTGACCCGAACTATGGTTAACTAAAGCAAAGAATAATAATGAACAGGTTGAAGGCTTTAACTGACAAGCACAGGAAGTAAACAGATGAGCACTATAGGATAAGCTAAGTGATGGGGAGCAGTAAAGCACAGCCATCCTGGGCATAAATGTAAGTGAAATGAAAGATCTGATTATTAGATGAGATAACCAGTGAGCTATGAAGGTGGGACAGGAAGCAGCTAGAAGGGCTGAACCTCACACTCAGGTGACAATTGCACCGAGCACTTCTCTTGATCAAAACACTCCTTCTAAAAAGCTGCAGGGATGATAAAACCACCAGAAGGAGCACAGTCTTTCATGTTCTCAATAACATGCTGGTTGTTAATTGTTACCGGAAGGCTTATTTTTCCAAGCATAAACTAGTAGAGCAGAATCCCTGCATTGTACAGAATTTCCCAAAGCTTGATGGCCGTTTTCAGTTTGGGCTATCTTTAATCATCATCAGAACTTAGAAGAGTTACTTTTGTGACGCAATGGCCGACCAAGGTTTCTGGGAATTCTAGGGCAAAAAAGCAATTTTTTTCCAAGTTCTGGTTATCACAAGCACTTGCATAGGATGGACTGCCAGATTCAGATGGTGAAGTGGAAAGAGCACACATACCTACATCCACTTTTGATATGCCGACACCTGCATTTTGGTTAGAATATGTCACCCATACTCCTTGCCACAGTTTTCCTAGGTTGAATCACTTCAGACTAATCGTGGCAAACTGTGCATTGGAATTTCCTCTCTCCTCCACATACAGATACACAAAATACCTTCCCTGTAAAAAAATTGTCGTTGTTGTGTTAGCAGAGTACAGCAGGCTAGTAAAGAGAGCTTATGGCTACAGATCAGGACTTACCAGCCAGGATGTTCACAGTAAGGTAAAATGAAAAACACACTGATATTATTCTAAGAAAATGAATCCAGGGTAAAACACAGTAAAACCTGGGCTTGAATACAGAAGCCTGTGGAATTGGTTTCTAGCAAGCAAAAGGGCCCAAGGCATAGAAGTGCCTTCACTATCATACAGTATCTCCATTTGCACGTGGTGTACTGCAAAGACCAGAACTAACTCCTAAAAGATGAGTGAAGTGATGTAAGAAGGAAGTAACCTAAGAGTAACAATCTACAAGTGGTCGTTTTCAGAAAATTGAGAAGAGCCAAGATGCCCAATCCCGATTAGCCATCTATTTCCCCTCAATGGTTTCTTCAAAAAGAACATTGCTGAAATTATTTTAACATTTTTATTAGCAGAATTAACACACAGAGAGAAGAGTGCAGCCCTGTTTCCTGAGATGCTAATTTCCCATATGCTGAGAAATTTGATACATTCGGATATGTTTCCCTGCCATGTAGTCTGAAATTATATATTCATTCATCTTCATCCTGTGAGGTGTGTCAGAGAGAGAGGATGACTGGTTCAAGGTCACATGACTCCAGGGGACTTGAACTAGGATCTCCCAAGTGCCAGTCCACTGGCACTCTCACTAACAAGAGACAGGCCATGTTTTGGAGGGCTGGTCATGTGGCATGGTGGCACACTCATTAAGGCAAGTGGACTGCTTCTCCATCTTGGCTTCAGATTGCCCTCAGTCATCCCATTCCTGCCAGCTTCCTTACCAAAGGTGGAGGGATTCTGTGTTTGCATATATGTGACTGCATGCTCATCTGCCTGCCCCACATGTGTGAAAGAGTACATGTATGCATATATGAAGCAGCGCCCACTTTTGATCCTTGCTTTGGCACAATTTGTTGCCATGCCTTCTCTTGCACCAACCACAGTAAGCACCAGATACCACTGTTATCTTAGATAAGCACAACTTGAGCTGCTTGAGAAGAGTTTACAATGGGGTACATCATGTGCAAAACCATATTTTCTGTTATGTACAGCAGCATGTAGGACTGTAAGAACTTTATATGGTTACACAAATGTTTCCAGAGATTGCCCAAGGTGCTTTTTTGGCCTAAAAATCCCAATATCCCCTGCGGCATTCTGGAAGCTGTAGGCCAAAAATGTACCTCTTTCAAGGTATGTCTAAAGTCTGGTATGACTCATCTCCTAGAATGAGCCATCATTCTATATTCCTTCACCATCGTTCATAATCAAGTGCTGTGATGTTTTCTGTGCCATGACTGCAACAGTATGATAATGCCACACTTCCCTAAGAGAAGCTGTGTGTCGCTGGAAATGGAATAGAAACATGCTAGACACCCAAAGCTGTTGGGTGTTGTTTTTTGTCAGGCAAGGAGACTGAATACCAATTATTTAAAAACGTTGCTGATCAATTAAAATTGATTCCCGTTTGCTCCCCATTGATTGCAATGTTGAATATAATAGAAAGAATGTTTCAGCCCTGTGTCAATGATTGCTAAGTGGAAAGCTCCCCATGACACTTTAGTCTCTGGCAGTAGGATGTCCCTTTAAAATGGCAGATGAAATGCAAATTTTCTCTCTACTGGCATGTGTGCAAAGATGAACGTCGGCTCAACCCATAACTTATTGTGCAAGCTGTCCTTGTCTATTGTATATTCCACTGAACATTTAGTCTGAACGGTGGGGAAAGAAGGATTCCACAAGATAGGAGGGTGCTTTATTTTATGATGTTTTTAAATATTCTACTAAAAATACAGCCATAGTAACAAATTTTGCTTTGTTAAATAAAACTTTGGGAGCCAATAGCTCACAGCTACCCAAGAAAGATAATTTATTAGATCTATATTTAATCATCAACATAATCATCATCTTAGAACTGTAGAGCTGGAAGGGACCCTATGGATCATCAAGTTCAGTCCCTGTCAAGGAGGCACAGTGGGGAATTGAACTCCCATTCTCTAAAACACTGACCTATATGTCCAGAAAAACCAGATTTGGAAGTTTTCAAAGGAACTTCTCTAAAATGATTGATCACCACATATACTTTGTTGTTGTTTAATCGTGTCTGACTCTTCATGACCCCATGGACCAGAGCACGCCAGGCCCTCCTGTCTACCACTGGTTTGGTCAAATTCATGTTGGTTGCTTTGGTTACACTGTCCAACCATCTTGTCCTCTGTCGTCCCCTTCTTCTCTTGCCTTCACTTTCCTAACATCAGGGTCTTTTCCAGGGAGTCTTCTCTTCTCATGAGAGGGCCAAAAATATTGGAGCCTCAGTTTCAGGATCTGTCCTTCCAGTGAGCACTCAGGCTTACCTTTAGAATGGATAGGTTTGTTCTCCTTGCAGCCCAAGGGATTCTCAAGAGCCTCCTCCAGCACCACAATTCAAAAGCATCAATTCTTCGGTGGTCAGCTTTCTTTATGATCCAGCTCTCACGTCGTACATCACTACAGGAAAAACCATAGCTTTGACTATGCGGACTTTTTTGGCAAAATGATGTCTCTGCTTTTTAAGATGCTGTTGAGCTTTGTCATCACTTTCCTCCCAAGAAGCAGGTGTCTTTTAATTTTGTGGCTACTGTCACCATCTGCAGTGGTCATGGAGCCCAAGAAAGTAAAATCTTCCCCTTCTATTTGCCAGGAGGTGATGGGACCAATGGCCATGATCTTAGTTTTTTTGATGTTCAGCTTCAGACCGTTTTTTGCACTCTCCTCTTTCACCCTCATTACAAGGTTCCTTAAATTCCTCCTCACTTTCTGCCATCAGAGTGGTATCATCTGCATATCTGAATATCTGCGTATACTTTGGAATGTGACTAAAACAAGCATCGTAGAAACATTAACAGGCTGCAGTTATCTACAGAACAGCAGAAGTAGCTGGCTGTGAGGTTGTGCAAGGGCTGTCATTCAACACCCAAAGTCTTCTTTGGTATCTCCTCCTATGACTATAATAATTTAGTTCAGGGCATTTGAAGGATTGTATCACCCCATGTGACCCTTCTTGGCTTTAAAGATCTTCTGGGGAGGCCATTCTCTCAATTCCGCCCCCTTTCCAAGCTTGTTTGGTGAGGACATGGAAGAGGGCCTTCCCAGTGATGGTTCCAAGGCCTTGGAGTGCACTGCTCTGAGAAGCCAAGTTGCTCCCCTCCCGCTTGTCCTTCAGTCAGCAGGCAGAGGCCTTCCTTTTTAGGCAGGCGTTTAAGCAGTACGTTGTCTCAGGAATGCTGGTTTTGAAGTTATAGATTGTAAGATGCTTTTCAAATTGTTATAAAACTGTTTTTAAATGTTAATATGTGTTTAATTGTCTTTTTAAAAAATATGATATTTATACCGTGTTTTAAAATCTGTTGTTTTGTCTGCTGTGAGCTGCCTTGGGTCACCTATGGGGAGAAAGGTGGCATATAAATAAAATAAAATAAACAAATGCATTTAATCATTTAAATCAAAATTTTTGGAGTTGGTTGGGACTGCATTAAACCCACCCTAAGGGACTATCTAACTGGAATATTTGATTTTGAAGTCCCTATTCCCCCAGGCCTTGACGAGGTTCTCGCTCTTCTTCCTTCTTCACTACCACCAGGTATTACTGCCTTAATACCATTTAATCATGGAGACATGTGTGCTTTTAAAACGTAAGTCATTTATTAGATCAGGGAAGTTAATATATGATTAATATTCAATAATTAAATCACAGGCTGATAATCACTAGTATTTGAATCAAAACTGCTATAACTTTAAACCTCTTGTAACTCTCTATTCCATTCATCGTTCTTACAGATCTCTAACTCACTCTTAGCTCTCTTTTCAGTTTCACTCTGTCTCTCACTACCAGAATTTCTCCCAGACGCCATCCACCAGCCTTTATATCCAACCCCCTCCCCCCTTGGCTCCGCCTTCCATCCTCTCATTGGCTCCTTCTCCATTGTTCTGCTGAGACGGACAGGTGAGGGCAGGGCTGTTTGCTACAGCAGCAAAACTTGTTTAGTTGCAAGTAGAAGAGAAAGCCAGACACCCCCATTGGTTCACACACATATTTTAGTTGTACCAACCTGTACTTCTCTTTTCTGCTAGCTTGGTGAGCTAAAATTGTTTAGGGATTGGCTTCTGAGTTTATATCCAAGATCAGAGCACCCAGTGTGTGGCTTTAGCACAACAGCTTCGCTTTATTATATCCAAATTTGTTAACATTCTGATCGTACATCAAGTTCTCATTGATTAAATAAGAATTCATGCAAGATCCCTTAGCATATACATAATTCTTTTTATATAACAATCCATTGGTATCCAATATACATTAAAATTTAACATCTAGAAACCTAATTAAGGAACCTTTAAAAGGAAAACTAAGCTATTTTTTTGAAATAAACAGAGAGCAACTTTTTGTAAAAAAATATTTTCTAATTATAATGTGCAGTTCAACATTTCATTTCTCCAAAATATCTATTCTATGCATGTAGATAACATCCAGCATATTTGCCAGATAGAATAGGGTAGTATGGATCTGAGATTCTCTGTACACTGCTCATTTATTTATACACGGATAATTAGATTCCACTACCAAACAACCTTTTATCTTGTCTGTTAAATGTACATTTATAAGGCTGATTAAATTCCCACCACAAGCCGCAGACAAATAAACTCAATTGAAATTGATTTAGGTTGACTTTAAAAACAAACTGCATCAACATAAAATAAGAAGAAAGTGAATAATGGGATTAGTTTTAACACAGTGATAAACTATAGTTTAACTTTACAAAAATGGTGTACAGGTTTTCACTCTTCCCTCTCCCTCCAGATATGGATATATTGAGAAATTCAGAAGCCTTTGCTTCTGTTTTCAATTAACTGCAGTTTGTTGTATTGTCTGAATGAAAACAATCTATGGTTAATCTTAACTATGGTTAGTGGAACCAACCAACCTTAAATTATAGTTTATGAAGATGGCTTAATAAACTTACCATCACATGTGCACAGAGAAATGGAGCAGTCATTACAAGGTCCAAACATGTGCAAGATTGAAACAATCAGATTGTTGCTGTTTTTGCCTACAGAAACCTGAATAGTCTGCCAACATTTGTTGAAACTTGGCCTGTAACTGCCAAGGGATGTAGCTGCTGAAAGAAAATGGTAATGGCCTTCAGGGAGGACATTCCATGCATCATCCTCATCATGGTTTTAATCATATTACCATAAAACAAGATTTTGCACCTGTGTGAGCATGCATGCAGAATGTCATACTTTTAACGAGATATGCACCAGCATACCATTGCATCTGGCACTGTAGTTCAGGGTTGAGCAGCTACAAATTTTTAAAACCAATTTGAACAATTAAGCAACAAGTGGAAGAGATCGGAAAATACCCCAGGAGTCATAAGGAGGCAGTCTTGAAACAGTTTATGAATGAAACAGTTTCTTTCTATACCCATATCAGGAACACACATTTCTGGAATATCCTGTAATTAACTAAGTTTACTGTATTTACCAACTACAATTTACTAACTATATCCTGTTATTAACTAACTGCATTGGCTTGCTAAATTTTTCCATAAAACAAAACACAGAGCACAGCTTTATAAGCCTCTAAGTAAGAGTTTTAATATTGACTTTGAATTGTATCTCAACTAGACTTACTTCCAAGTAAGTACACTTAGCGTTGTAGCAATAGGAATACTGGGTTTTTCCAAGACGTTTCTATGTGTTGCAGCAAAATCAGCAAAATAAATAAATAAACTTGTGACATACCACTTTTGAATTCTTTATTTGGCATAATCTTTAATGGACAATAGTTCGCTTCTTTATATGTTTCCAAAGTCTTCAAGGTGCCACAAAACATTTTGTTGGTTTTGAAAAAGTTTGATAAGCCTCCAAACTCTCTAAAAAGCTGACATACGGAACGAAATGTGGTTCTCACTTGTTTTTAAGGATTTAGAGACTCTTAAGATAAACAAAAAACATGATAGATTTAATTATACTGCATTTGAGTATTCTGTAACTAACTTCTGTTTGCATTTCCAGACAATTGTAGAATAGTTTAACACTCTGCCAAGCATAACTACTTCTAGAAGCTATGGCTTTGATCATGATGCCAACTATGACATTTTACTCTGTAATTTCTGTCTTATAATGACAGCAACTTTATATACAGTATTTTGGTTATGCATCAAAGTTATTTTACACATCGTGTTTAAAATAACTGCATGCCATCAAGTCAGTTCTGACTTACGGGAACCCAGTGAACTGCTGGATGGCTCGGTGGTTTAGACATCTGACTCAGAGCCAGAAGCTGGAAGTTAGATTCCCCACTGGGCCTCTTTGAGAGGAGCTGGACGGAATGATTTGTAGAGTCCCTTTTAGCTCTACAGTTCTAAGATGATGATGATGATGATGATGATGATGATGATGATGATAGATTCTCTTCAGGGTTTTCCAGGTAAAGAATAAAGAGAAGTGGTTTATCATTCACTTCTTCTGGGGGTGTCCTGGGACTGTGCAGCTTGCCTATGACTTAGAACAGCGGTTCATAACGTGGGCAATAATGCCCCCCAGGGGGCGATTTCATTTTTCAGTGGGGCAGTAGAACGAAAAGGGGCGGTGTGGGGGCGAAAGAACAGAAGAGGGGCAGTAGGGGGGTGCTGGAGTGAGCCAAACCTGTGAAGGCGACTGCAGCCACAGTGCTAGCAGTAGATCCAGTGCTGCTGCTGCCGCCAGATGATCCAGCTCTTTCTACCTGCCACGTCTCGCCTTTCTCCACTGAGTGTGGATTGGGTGGAAGGAAAGGGTCTCTTGGGTCCTCATCCTTGCCCCGTGAAGCGCTGCCTCGCACCAGGTGGGGAGGGAGACTAGGTAGGTAGGTAGGTAGGTAGGTAGGTAGGTAGGTAGGTAGGTAGGTAGGTAGGTAGGTAGGTAGGTAGGTAGGTAGGTAGGTAGGTAGGTAGGTAGGTAGGTAGGTAGGTAGGTAAGATATCACCTCAGGGAGGGGGCAATGATAACTTCCTTAATGGCTTAAGGGGGCGTTTCTTTCAAAAAGGTTAAGAACCACTGACTTAGAATATAGTTTGTTATTTACAAAGGATTGTTGAGTATTTCATAGGCTGGATGTGGATCCAAAGCAATTTAAAGGAAAGAATAATACAGGAGCAAAGTTATTAGTGTATTCATGATTGCCTACTTCTAACTTTAAGAATCATATACTACTAGCATATCAGTAAAAGAAAAAGAAAAAAGAAGAAGATGAACATATTGTGGTATCTTAAAGACAAGTCCACTTTCTCAAACAGGATATAATACTAGGTACCCAGTACAAACAGTTACCACATGTAAATAGTTTACCGTTAACACCTAGCAAAACAATTCAAACTTGATAAAAATCTGGTTCTTATAATAGTGACTTTTCTGTCTTGGTCAAGAATATTTCTCTCCACAACACAAAACACTGCAGGAAACTAATCTTTATGCCTACAAAACACCTTGCTAAAGTCAGTTGTCTCTCTCCCATTAGGAGACTGCAATGAATTGGTGTAAGAAACGCTGGGAAGAAGAAAATCAGATTAAACAATTAGTATCAATTAACTCCAGCAAAATAATTCCATAAACAATTGGTCTCTAGTGCCTTGCTTAATTATGTGAGACTTTCATAGCTTCTTATCAAGTCTGCTTTGATTCATCTTAGACACTTGAGCTTCCCAGAGGTATAATTAATTATTGTCTTGTAAATAAACCCCTGATAATTAATGGAAGGAGAACACAATACTGTATTTAAAGCAAACCCCCCACAAAAAGTGTTAAAGAAGAGGACTGTGGATATAGAAATGACCTTCTTTTCATTTTAAGTTAAAGAACTTTCACACTGTCATAATGAATGGAGGCTAATTTTAACTAAATGCAGCTTAATTAAAAACACCCCATTCCCTTGCCTAGGTCTGCAATCACTATCATTAAAACTCAACAATCACCTCATATAGTTTACTATAACATTTATATTCACTTGGTGCCATTATTATTGTCACTTGGAGCTAATTAAAAGCACTCCCAACACCCAAATTAAAATAATAAAAAGTTTATTTCTGTGGTGTGGACAGGAAAATCTGTGGGTTTTTTTTTTGTTTTTTTTTTTTTTATAAAAGCAGCATACGAATGTAGTAAAAACATGGTTTGCAATATTCATAGAAAGCCTAAAAATATACTCATAAACCTCTTGTGCATGATTCAAATACTGAGTAGGATGAAAATGTGTGTGAATAGCCAGGAGAAGAGGGTGGAAGAATTGGCAACCATTCATATATACAGTACCACCATTTGGTCAGAGGTCAACATATAGCACACATGACATATAACACAGGGGTTGAAATCATGTTGCTTAGCACAGCAATTCACACTAGCGCATGCCCATTGATTCAATGGGATTGGTGAGTCAACTCCTTTGTAAGTTCCATTGAGCTTTGTGGCACAGTGGTTAAACTGCAGCACTGCAGTCAAAACTCTGCCCACAACCTAGGTTCAATCCCAGCTTGAAGTTCACTCAGCCTTCCAACATTCCAAGGTTGGTCAATTGAGTACCCAGTTTGCTGTGAGGAAGCAGTGTACAGCCTGCATAACTAAATTATAGACTGCCTAGAGAATGCTTTAAGTGCTATGGGGAGGTATATAAGCAGCATGCTTCAAATGGGCCCACTCAGGATGCAATTTATTATACTAAATTAACCCTCTTTGAACATTGGTTGTCCAGATAAAAATTGCTCAAACACCATCAGGTGGAATGTGCATAGAACCCAGAGTTAATACTTGGGGTTGCACTCTCTGTAATATTAACTGAACCTAAGGAGAATCCAGCTCATTTAAATCAAAGGCCGCATTTATACATCTGCTCTGCCTTTCTTCTTCAGAGCAGGCCTCTGAAGCGGAGAATAACCATATGATGCCATCATAGAAAAATGGCACACCTGCTTCAATATCCGAGCAACAGTAAACTCAGGTGTTACCCCTTCTGAAGTGACGTACCTTCCATGACAGCCATAGGGAACATAATAGCCCTGCTGAATGAGAACAGTGTTTTAGGTGATCCTGTTTTCTGTTGTCTCAGAAACTAGCCAGATGTTCACGCAAGACTCACTGGCAGGACATCTGCAGGAATGGTCCTCGTGTTTCAGTAAATGCTCTCTATCTTTTTCTCAAATCCACCCCTAGCCAGCAGAGGGTACAAATTAACAAATTAAGCTCTTTAGTCATGTCCCTCCCTCTCTGACACACCCCTTTGCGGGTGTGGCCCTCATGCTGCCAGCAAATCTGAAAAATGGCCCTGATCACTTGTTCGTGGGCTCTGGTCATATATGATGTCAACCCTACAGAGAAATGGAAGTACTATAGCACAAATCACAGCAGTGGCATCTCATGGACCAAGAGTTAAGATGGTCTAGGGCAGTGGTTCCCAACCTTGGGCCTCCAGGTGTTCTTGGACTACAACTCCCAGAAGCCTTCACCACCACCTCTGCTGGCCAGGATTTCTGGGAGTTGAAGTCCAAGAACATCTGGAGGCCCAAGGTTGGGGACCACTGGTCTAGGGAGAACCCCCCCCCACTAAGTCCACAAAATGCCCAGTTGCATATGCATTCACAGGTGCTTTGGAATCCCTCTAGCAACATGCCTCCAAAGGACCAATCCATGCCTTTCACCTGACACCACTGTGTTCTCTAAGATCCATTTTAATGCCACTTATAAAGGCAGCCAGGAAGGATGGGGGGCACCAAATGATATACTTCTGCAGTATGGGACAGATAAGGTTCCAGGCATATGCCAAAAGATTTAGAGAGAATTTATCTTTACTGTTGAGAGGCTTGCATTATTATAAGCAAACCAGAATCAAGGCAGTTTGGGGGTTGATCCTGCTCCTGCTTTATGGAGTGACGTAAACTCTTGCCTTTTGCAAAACAACCAACTAACCACCTAGTCTGACAGAAGGCCAGATCATTGTCTCTCTGGTTCATGGATTCAGTTCCTGTACTCTTCCAGGCAGCATCACTGCACCCCATGCAGACAGTGCATCATTCAGAGCAGTGATCTATATTCTCTTGGGTCTCTTCCACACAGCCATATGTCAGTATAAGCCGGTAAATAGCAGGCCTGTTCAGCTGAATATTTTAAGTCCAGCCCTGACAAATGGAGCTGCACTCTACCTGAAATACAAAGCCGATGCATCTCTCCAACTTAATGAGAATGAATGAATGATCTTGTGAATTGAAGAGTATACTCTTGGCAGCAGTTTCTGAGGTCTTAATATACTGATTATATATACCCCTGTGATGAATCAAGTTGGCAAAGTTGTGGCCTTTTTTTTTTTTAAAGATATTTGAAAAACTGAGGCAATGAATAAAAATTAAACTGGCGAGTCATTGCAAGTGTGATTAAACTCTAGAAGTTCTACATCTGTAGCTGATACAACTTTGGAACATTGTGTTGTGCAGAGAGTTAAGGCAGGCAGCAGGCACCATGACATGTTAAATTATCCACATGATGTATAGCTTAATGAACCCCCTTGTGTTGATCACGCTTGGCATTAATCAGGAGCCATGAGCAGATTCCCTTATTTTCTCAATGCTGGTCTGATAAACTGCAATTTCATTTAACCTTGGACAGAAGCTTTAATAGCTTCCACGGGACAACTGTCAATACTTGCCTGAGTATACAGTGATTAAACTGTAACACAAGATGCATGCCATGAATTTTCTTCATTTGGCATTAGAATTTTCATTTTTAAGCAAGTATTTGCATAAAATATGCTGGAAATGGTGAAATGACAAAGATTTACATGGTGCTATAGCAAAAACTTTCAGGATGATAAAAAAATCCAACTGAGCTTAGAAACATATTAATTAATACAGTGTTAACGCTTTTAAGTAAAATTGGCTACAGAATTGTGATAGACAATGCCAGAAACACAAAACAAAGGAAACAGTATTCTTTATAGCTCCACATTATGAGGTACAAAACAGTCTTTTTGGAATACTATACTTGGAGGCTCAGGCAGCTACCATATACTCAGCTATCTGGGTATATAGTATATATTTAACTAAGATCATGGCCACTGGTCCCATCACCTCCTCACAAATAGAAGGGGAAGATATGGAAGCAGTGACAGATTTTACTTTCTTAGGCTCCATAATCACTGCAGATGGTGACAGCAGCCACGAAATTAAAAGACGCCTGCTTCTTGGGAGGAAAGCAATGACAAACCTAGACAGAATCTTAAAAAGCAGAGACATCACCTTGCCAACAAAGGTCCGCATAGTCAAAGCTATGGTTTTTCCTGTAGTGATGTATGGAAGTGAGAGCTGGACCATAAAGAAGGCTGACCAATGAAGAATTGATGCTTTTGAATTGTGGTGCTGGAGGAGACTCTTGAGAGTTCCCTGGACTGCAGAGAATACACCTGTCCATTTTGAAGGAAATCAACCCTGGAAGGACACATCCTGAAACTTAAGCTCCAGTACTTTGGCCATCTCATGAGAAGAGAAGACTCCCTGGAAAAGACCCTGATGTTGGGAAAGTGTGAAGGCAAAAGAAGAAGGGGACGACAGAGGACAAAATGGTTGGACAGTGTCATCGAAGCTACCAACATGAATTTGACCCAACTCTGGGTGGCAGGAGGGCCTGGCGTGCTCTGGTCCATGGGGTCATGAAGAGGCGGACACAACTTAACAACTAAACAACGACAAGATAGCTGAGTATATTCAATGGGATATACTTTGCTCTGGGCATTAAAAAATGTCATTTGGTGTCCTTTCGTGCTTGAACCTGGTGTCTTTGACAATGGTTATACCTGATGATCTCTAAGGTCCGAGTTCTGCAGTTCTAAGATGATGATGATGATGATGATGATGATGATATTATGACAATCTTATTTTTTTAACCCTAGTGTTTATAATGTTATATCAGAATGTCTTTGAGTTAATTTGTTTTCTCCAACTTTGAGTAGTGTGTCAAAGAAATTTGGTCGGTTGGTCGGTCTGGCACCAAAAGGCCTATTTCTACACCTGGGGGCCTCAGGCAGTGGGGTTTTCACCTTAGGGCCTTGAGGGAATGCCCAAAACCCCTTACTTGTGAAAAACAAAACAAAGAGAAAACAGAAGTGCCCATCCAGGCAATTGCTCTTTATTTCTTTGAAAAGCAGTTATTTCTGGGCTTAGTGTCTCTACTGCTTCTTAAGCAATATGTCTCTGAAAACTTCCAAGTCAACTTTTACCTTCATAGGTCTTTTTAAGCACCAGGTTAATTAGGTTTTTTTTGGAAGAAGATTCCAGAAGAGTAGCAGTATTGGCCTGTTGGGGATGAGGGAAACAACAGCAATTCTTGTGTGATTTTAATGACTAAACATTTAGGTGTAAGCATTGTTGGGAGCATCTGGCAAAGTACATTGCAGGCTTGAAAGTTGAGTGAATCCTCCAGGCTAAGGAAGAACATGAGAGGGAGCAAGGACACTGAAAAACTGGGAGTGAATAAAATCAACTTGGGGCATGAACTAGACTGGCAGGTGGTGAAACTTAACCAGCCTGCCCTAGGATGTGAGATATGGGGGAAAGTGAGGGACTGGAAGGGACTCAGGGTGTGATTGTATCATGAAACAAATAGCATTTTCGACTGCTTGTGGAGTGATCTGGTGCTATCTATTTCCCAGTAATGTCATGACATTGCATTGTATCCTGACCGTGATCCATGCCCAACCTAGACCTTTTCAATCCTGCTGCAAGGCTACTGCTTTTTGGAGCTAGCCTGGAGAGAATCCCCCAGCAGATGGAAGGGTTGTTTTAAGGGATGTCACTCCCTGCAAAGTGATTTTCTTCTGGTGTGACCATGTGCCCACCTTTTCTGCTGATAGCACCCTACAACAGTGAAGTTAACTGGTCTGCTGTATAAAGTTCTTGCAAAAAAATCTGAGTTTACTGCATAGATTACTGTCACATGGAGTGATGACCAATCCCATGGGACCCTTTACTGTAAATCCCCTTGCCCAGGAAGGTCACAGGGATCTCTACACACTTCTTTTTTCTGTTTCTCCTTTGCTTCTGGACTACACTTTGGATCCTCCACAAGAGTCTTTCAAAACACTCCACAGTTTTTGCCCCTTGTAGTCAGACACATATTTTCTATTCTGACATCATCTGCTCTTGTTGTTGCATGATGCCTAGTCTGCTCTGACATACGTCAGTGCTATGACTAAGAGATCTTCAAAATGTCCTGTCCCAACAGCCCTACTTAGCTCCTGTAAACTCAAAGCTGCGGCTTCCTTTAGGGAGCCAATCCCCTTTCCTGCTGGCTTCAATCTTTCCCAGCATTATTATCTTTTCCAGAAAATCTTGGCTTCTCGTGATGTGCCTGTAGCGATCACCCCTGGTATGAATATTCAGCAGTGTACAGTGGTGCCCCGCTTGACGACATTAATTCATTCCAGCGAAATCGCTGTATAGTGAAAACATTGTCAAACAAAATTAAAAAAACCCATTGAAATGCATTTCATTGATATTCACCCCAATGGGCTGAATATCTGCTCATCCAGTGAAGATCCTCCATACAGCGGCCATTTTTGGTGCCTATATAGTGAGCAGCGTGTAGTGTGGCTGAGAAGGCCAATTCAAGAGTGACAAGCCCTTCCACACTGAAGACAAATACAATCTGTCCCCCTGTCCAGCTCCCTGGTTTTGCTGCTTCCAGGACTGCCTCTTTGCCTCAGCCTGCTGGACAAGGGTCTCTTCAAATTGGGAGAGGCTGTGATGCACCGCCTGCCTCCAGGCTGAACGTTCCAATGTCAGGATTTCCCATCTGTTGCAGTCCATTCCTAAGGTCTTCAGATCCCGCTTGCAGATATCCTTGTATCACAGCTGTGGTCTCTCTCTGGGGTGATTTCCCTGCACTAATTCTCCATACAGGAGATCTTTTGGAATCTGACCATCAGCCATTCTCACAACATGCCCAAGTCGACATAGACATCGCTGTTTCAGTAATGTATACATGCTAAAAATTCCAGCTCATTCTAGGACTATTTGGAACTTTGTCCTGCCAGGTGATACCAAAAATGCATCAGAGACAACGCATATGGAACATGTTCAGCTTCCTCTCCTGCCATGCACAAAGGGTCCAGGGCTCACTGCAGTACAGGAGTGTGCTCAGGACACAGGCTCTATAGACCTGGATCTTGGTATATGCTGTCAGCTTCTTATTATGCCATACTCTCTTTGTGAGTCTAGAGAACATGGTAGCTGCTTTGCCAATGCATTTATCCAGCTCAACATCTAGGGACAGAGTGTCAGAGATCATTGAGCCAAGGTACACAAAATCATGAACAGAGAGACAGAGTGTTGAAGAAAAAAAAGAGTTTGGGGTTTGAGGCAGAGAGAGTGTTTAAGGAGTGATTAGTCAGAGTGTGACCTGTATTAAGTAAGATAGAAGAGGTTAAAGTAAAATAGTGAAGTTTTGTGTAACTTTAACAATGCTTAAGAACTAGTCCTAAAACAACTTGTAATCAATAAACCTATTTCTGTTTAAAAGTTCAATACTTAATGGTCCTCAGTCTTTCATAGGAAATATAGGTTGATAAGGAGATCAACTGGTGGCAGTGTGTAAAAGGGCGTGTTGAGATACCTTCGTGAGCTCTGTTTGGTGAAACAGGCAGCGGCCATGGGGTAAACGCCACAGTGCCCAAAGTAGGACATCCTCAGTCCCATCATTTTTGCTCCAGATATCTTTTAGGTTTGATATTTATCTAGGGCCCACTCATTTGTATCTGGCAGCCGAGGGTACCCCAAAGCTCTCCTCCAGTACTGTGTTTCATTTCCCCCCCCATCAACTTTCTTTACTGTCCAGCCTTCACACCCATACAGGGTGATCAGGAATACAAGAATATGGATAATCTTTTCTAATTCCTTCATTGCTGCCCTTATGAGCCTCAGGCTTCTTCTGATTTCTCAGTAGCAATCTCCATTAGGATTGATGATTGAACCAAGGTATGCAAAGTTTCTTACTATTTCAGTTTCTTCACTGTCAGCATTAACGTTTTGTGGTTCTTCTGTAGTCATGATTTTTGTCATTCAGCTGCAGTCCTGCTTTGGCACTTTCTTCTTTCACTTTCACTAAAAGTTGTTTTTCAAGTCATTGCTGCTTTCTGCTAGTAAGATGGTGGCATCTGTCTATTTTAAAGTATTGATGTTTCTTCCATCAATTTTTATGTTTCCATCTGAATCTAGTCTGGCTTTCCATATGATATGTTCTGTGTGCAGACTGGACAGATAACGGAGATAAAATGCACCCTTGTCTAACACCTTTGCCTATAGGAAACCATTCTGTCTTTCCATATTCTAGTCTAACTGTAGCTTCTTAACCACAATACAGATTATGCATCAGGACAATGAAATGCTAAGGCACACCCATTTCTTTCAGGACAACAAATTGTTTCTCATGATCAACACAATTAAAGACATAGTTGTAGGCTATAAAGTATAGACTCATCTTCTTCTGAAGTCCCTTGGTGCACTCCAGTAGCCAGCAGGTATTCACAATATGATTGTGAGTGCCTCTTCTTGTTCAGAATCCAGCATGAACATCAGGCATTCCTTGCTCCATAAAGGGTAAAATGCTTTGTTGCAATACATTGAGTATTACTTTGCCTGCATGGTGAATTGGTGGAATGGTCCACTCATTACTGCACTCCTTGTCATCCTTTTCTTGGGGACTGGAACTGAACACTTCCAGGCCATGCACCAATGTTTCACTTTTCATATATGTTGGAATATTCTTCCAAGATTCTGACAAATTCACTCTCTGCAGCTTGAAATAGTTATATTGATCTTCCATCTGCCCCTGATGATTTATTTCTTCCTAGTGCTTTCAGAGCAGCTTTCACTTCACTTTCTTGAACTGCAGGTTCTTCATTATAGGATTATTCTTCAAAGGAGGCTGTCATTCTTTTTGTCTCTTCTTCATAGGTCTTCAGTATACTGTTTCCAGCTTCCCTTGTTTTCCTGATGAGATAGTGTGCTTCCCTGTTGGTAATCCAGCATTCCTAATCTAGGGTTAAATTTCTCTTTGATAGATCTCCTGGAATAGATTTCTTGTTTTTCTCCTTTTGTTGTTCTCCTATTTTGTTGTTGTTGTTTTGTTTTTGTTTTTTTTGCACTCGTTATTGTAATAGTTTATCTACTGTCTCCAGAAAAGATAGGGAGCTTCCTGAAATGACATCAAACCTTTCCCCTTGCTATACCTTATGCTCTCCAGAACTGAGTCCAAGAATGCCTCTGCATGATAACTGATTTTCTTTAAGTTCTACCTAAAAATTCACCTTTTCCAGGAAGCCTTATTGTAGCTAAGCAGAAGTACATGCACTTTAGACTCAACTCAGTAGTTTAGGTCTTTGACTGTGGCTACAGGGAATGGGAGTTTGATTCTCCACTGGGCCTATTTGACAATGGCTGGACTCAATGATCCATAGGGTCCCTTCCAGCTCTGCAATTCTAAGATTTGGAATAATTGCATATTCTTCCCTTGTCTACCCAAGGACCTGTCTTTCCCATTTTCTGCTATCTGGCTATCTGAATCCTGTGGAATAGGGACCTGTCATGTCTGTTCTTGGTGCATGCACTAAGATCTATGTAGCATGCACACAGATGGTGCTACTTCCTCCCCCTCCTCCTTTTTCTTGTGGGTAGCACTTACATTTAAATTGTGTGGGGGTTTAACATCTGTATAAGCTACTTCATAAAAGAATTTACCAAAAATGGGATGGAGACATAATCATACCACCATATTTCCTTGGACACCGGGATATCATCTGCTTTTGAAAGCTAAGGAGGGCCAGGCCTAGCTTATACTTGGATAGGGGAACTAGATGGTTGACATTGCTGGACTAGATGGAATAATGGTTTGATTAAGTATGAAACAACCTCATATGTTTCTAGTCATGGCATAACAAAATGTCCAATGGATAGTAACCAACAGCATTCTCTATCAGCAGTGATTAAACTAGAAAACCTGACTTGAACAGGAATAATTTAGCCTTCCTTACTATATCAGCCCACAATCATCATTTGCTCTAACATGCCAGGAGCTAAATATTCCACAGGGATGGGAAAAGTGAAATATGTGGATTTCAAGTCCCAGAATACCTGAGATAAGTAAGTGGCTCAGGCACTAGAGATGGGACTTTACCCATCTTTAGTATTTCATATGGCAGGAGCTGCATAACTAAATTCATTCATTCATTCATTCATTCATTCATTCATTCATTCTTTCTTTCTTTCTTTCTTTCTTTCTTTCTTTCTTTCTTTCTTTCTTTCTTTCTTTCTTTCTTTCTTTCTTTCTTGTTGGATGGCTCCAGAGAGCATGTTCAGGTGAGACCATCAATGTGCAAAAATGGTTAATATGAGAAGTAATATAGAAGTTAAATATAATGCATATTCTTGCAAATTCCAATATTATATTCACATTACATACCTATTCAAGTTTAAACTTTTTTTTCAGCTTCCTCAAGCTTTTGAGACACTGTTACCATCACATGAAGCTTAATATATTTGTCATCCTCTATGAGAGGGTGACATATTCAACTCAATGACAAGCTGGCTCCTCCTTACCTCTTTTTAATAGTGCTACATTTCCTTATTCTAGGACAGTCAAATTTTAATGGGGGCAATTACCAGTGGTGGGGCCAGGAGAGAGAAACAGCAGATTATTTACTTTTTGCCATGTAAATGTGCCCATAGACATGGCAGAAGTAAGAGAGAATTTTATTGCTGGAAGATTAAAACAGAATACTGTTTTGTGAAGCCAGAGTTTTGAATTACATTTCTGCCAGAGCCATTGGTAGCATTATTAAGAGCCTTTGCGAGCACCAGCAGCAGGCTGAGCATTAAACAGATGGTCACTTACAGCTCTCATTCAGGAAAAGTGGAATGGAAAAGATGGTTTGAAAAGGGAAAAAAAATCAAATGAAATATAAGTATTTACTCAGCTGCACTAAAATGACATGTTTACCAGTTAGGTGTCATTGACTACCCAAAATATTAAAGGGGAAATTTCCTGAAAATGTAAATAAAATAAGCAGTTCACACAATAGATGTAAATTACCAAGGCATTTATGCAAAAAAGATACCAGGAATAGCCTTTTAGAGGAAACGTGTAAGTGTGAATATGTCAGCTTGACATTTCTTGTGTCAAACTCCTTCCCACTTAGCAGCACCTGAGAATTAGGAATGCTGATAAGCATATTGATAATTTGCCAGTTTGTGGGAAAAACTAGAATTTAAGATGACATAAAGATTATAGGCCAGCTCTTGTTCTCAGGTTGCTAGGTAAAGTGATAAAGAAGAACCTGGGGGCATGGATAAGCGTGTATGAATTCGGTTGCCAGCTTTGATTAGAAGAGGCCTGGTCCTGCACAGCATTTGGGATGATAAAGAGTCAACCAGTTTGAATGGAAACTCTCATCATACATACACAAAGTATGACATATATTAAAGTACACAATGTGTGCATGTAACATATCATAGAAGTATGATTGTCACTGAAATATTATGGATGGGCAGCTTTCAGCCATTCATAATACATATATATATATATTACATTTTAAAACATTCCAGTATTAAATGATTAGAAATGTAAATATGAATGTTGGCATCATATTGTTATCTTCCATATTGTAAACATCAGCATTTATCCATTCTGCCTTTGTTGCTCTCCATCCTTCAGTCTTAATGATTTCATTTAATTTACAAGATCTTGCTTACCCAAACCTTGCCCACAAATGCAATTGAACTATGGGAATTTTCATTTTTATTCTCATTTATCAGCAATAAATTTGATTATTAGAAAATAATATACATTTGGAAAAGATTCATTTTGATATCTACTCTGTATTTCTGACTCAAAATAGGTCTCTAAAATGGCGAATATAACGAATACAATCACAGAAAAGATGGCACTCTTGCTCCAGCTACAAAGTAACAACAAAGTCTGATGTCACTACATCTGAAGCGATGTACCTCCCATGGCAATTAGACAGACTTATAATTCAAGACTTTATCCCAGGTGCATCATATTCAAGTGTTTGCAAGGGGGGGGGGGTTGACAGAGGTTTGAAAAGACAGACTCCAATGCCCTCATTGTTGTGACCTATTCACTCAAAACCCATACAAATAAGCATCGTACCACAATCATGAACACACACTCGATCCTAATGATTTAATATTGAGAAGTAAAATTCAGAAACTCAGCTGAGATCCAAGGTTGTGGTGCGTAGGGGAGAACATTTCAAAATGGAAGGATATTTCAGAATGAAAAGGTTTATATTCACAGTGGCAGAATTCCCCTGCAGGCTCCATGATGTCACTGGCCAAGCAACTGCAAGGAGATACAAACTCTGGGTGACCTCAGTCCAAGGCTTCCCTAGCATCTCACTGCTTGGAGTGTTTGGTGAAGGGCTCTGCTGGGTGAGTTTAGTTTCTCTTGAAGTGCCAGCAGATACTTTGCATAAGTTCTGCTTTCCTCAATTCAAATCACTGAGCTTCTTTTAAAATTGCTAAACCTCCATGAATTTCAGATGGAACACCAACGACCTGGAGGTGTATTGGTGTGCTCCACAGAAGTCATCACTTACCACAAAGTTTTAAAAAGGTACTCCTTGTCCAGTCTGTGTTTGTACCTTTGTCCAAAGACAGTGCAGATGCCTAATATGACACATTCAGAACATAAACCTAAGGTTAGCTCAACCAAGCAAAATCATACCTATACAAGTTAAGAGGAACAATGGAAAAAAATACTATGAATTGGTAGGCTTGACCCCACCAAACCTCCCTCCTTCCCTATTATCTCTTTTCTTCTATTGCCTGGATAAGATACTGTATTTCTGTTTTGATGAGTTTTAGAATAATCCCTGGTTTTTATATCTGCTGCATCCTCTGTTTGCCTGTGTCTTGTCCCCTGGTGAACTTTGGGGATATTTTTTGTTAGTAGATCTTGCTATAGTTACAAACTTAGGGACGTGGTGGCGCTGCGGGCTAAACCGCAGAAGCCTGTGCTGCAGGGTCAGAAGACCAGCAGTTGTAAGATTGAATCCACATGATGGAGTGAGCTCCCGTCGCTTCTCCCAGCTCCCGCCAATCTAGCAGTTCGAAAGCATGTAAATGCGAGTAAATAAATAGGGACCACTTCGGTGGGAAGGTAACAGCGTTCCGTGTCTAAGTCGCACTGGCCATGTGACCACAGAAGATTGTCTTCGGACAAATGCTGGCTCTATGGCTTGGAAACGGGGATGAGCACCGCCCCCTAGAGTCGAACACGACTGGACAAAAATTGTCAAGGGGAACCTTTACCTTTACCTTTTTAGATCTTGCTATGGTTTTTCCTTCTGTTGCTGTTCTCAAAACTTGTAAGTCACCATTAACTGTGTTCTGCATGGAGAGTAGGGTTTGATTTTCCTTTTCCCTTTTTTTTAATAGAAGAAAGGAGGAAGATGTACAATAAAGAAAAATGGATCGAGGAATAAAGAATTAGGAAGACATCACTGAACAAGTTTCTTCATAACAAACTGTGCTGTCACCAGAACTTAACTGCTGCTCCTGATGCTTTCAGCTTTTTATGATGAATAAAGTCACATATTCAGCAAACGGAAAAGTACACCCTTCCTGTATAACTGGGCCCATTTGGAGAGCCAGGGAAAGAGAACAGCGATCAGATTATCCTTACCCCTTGGACAGATCTTATGGACTTCCAGTTTCCCAAGTTATTGTGTGCTCTCAATGGTATGTGCCAGCTGCCATTTCCCAGTTGCTCCGTGTTGCAAGCAATGGGGCTCAACAAAGTATAGACATTCATCTGTTGATCATGATACAAAACCCCAACAACAGCTAACGTTGGGTTTTGCTTCTCTCCCAAAAACAAACAGATAAGAGAATCCACATTTTTTCCAGCTTGTGCTGTGGGAGGAGAAACAACTCAGAACATGGACTAATATCGCATTTCACATGTTATTGAATGCATGTCCATACTTTAGTTGCTCCTGCTCAAAGTGGGAGCAATTAGACAGCTAAGCGGCTAGATGCTGCTCGCCTAAGTTACTGCCCCAGATCACTGCTTTACCACAATGTGTGAACAGGGCTATGATGGCAACACCATCACTGTAATTTAGTGGCTCAGGCAGTGAAATAGTGGTCATTCTGCTTTAGAGATATATTTAGAATTTAGTAATCCTTGAGTGATTCTCAGACTCAGAGTAAAAATACTGGACTGGGAAATATTGTTTTGTCTGATTTTAAAATCTGTAATAAACTAATCACTTCTACAATTTATTTTTTTTAGATTCCTAGTAAATACTTTAAATTGACCCCAAAATATCCTAGTTCTAATCAAGCTTAGAGCATATTACTTATTCTTACTATGAAAGTAATCAAACACAGTAGGTAAAGATTTAAGATTTATTGCATCTCTTTAAGAAATACTTTAAATAATTCAATGAATACATTACGCAGAATATTGTAGACCTTGCGAAAATCAACAGTATAGCTGTTTCACCCAGGTCATATGCTCTGTAATGTTTTTAATCTTGGAATGGAAAGATAATAAGTTATGTCTTGACAAAAAAAATGAAAAAGTCAATGTAAAACCTTATCTGAAAATAATAAATTCACAAACTGAAATATTACATGCACTTACTCAGAAGTAAGCCCTAATGGGTATAGTATTACAATTTAATATGGTTAGACTCATTGGTGAGGAACAGAGGTCAATAATATTAAAACAATAGATATAGGCACTCTGAAGCTATGATAATAATTAGGACAGGAACATAATCACCTAAGGATTGCTATAACATTAAATTTCATTATGCTAAACACACTGTGCTGCTTATATACAGCTCCATAGCACTTAAAGCAGTCTCTGGGTGGGTTTCAATTTAATTATGCAGGCTGCACATACAACCCCCCCCCAAACTGGGCACTCAATTTACTGACCTCAGAAGGATAAAAGGCCGAGTTAGCCTTGAGCCAGCTACCTGAACTTGTTGAGATCAAACTCGGGGTGTGAGCAGAGACTTGACTGCATTATTGCAGTTTAATCACCGCACAATGAGGCTCCTCCAGCAAGTGGAGTCTCTCTTCAGACTATGAGCCAGATATATCCAACACGAAACTCCATTCCATTCTCTGCCACTCAGTTTTCCTGTGGAGGAGCATGTTCAGTCCCCACTGATTGTTTTCCTAAAGCTTGAGTTCCCCCAGATTTTCTTATATATTTCTATCTGCAGATTATTGGGATATAGCAAGTAAGGATCCATACTTAAAGAACTGAGTTCCATATTAGCATACTAAGTACTGTGTACTGTATATGCTACATAGTGACTGAAATCCAGTTGTAAGTCACAACTAGAACAGGCCCACTGAATTAATAGAACTTACACAGATGTTGATTCACTTAATACTCACTGATTCAATAGACCTACTCTAGTGGCAACTTACTACTGTAAGTATACGTATATTACACATAGGCTACTTTACAACATGTGTTATAATATACAACATATGCTGTACTATTTACTATATAACATTCTAACCTACACCAGATTGCTAAAATAAAATGATAAATAAATGCTAATACAAGTGTTGGAGTCACGAACTGAGAAGGTTGATGGGCTTTGTGATGATCACCAGATAATTAGGATAGCAAATAGAGATAGAAGTTAAAGAAGTCAGCCACACACCCAGGGATGTGTGCCAGCAGTGCTCCTGGTGGGCGACTAGTAGAACAGGCAGAATAACACCAAATGGGTTCCCAATGAATTTTGCCCTGCCCCTGGGAGGACTGTGCTTTTATTAACCTTACAAGCTCACAGATAGTGGGCAGTATACAGATGGGTTACAGAGTTCAGATAGGGCAATGGTTACATCATGCCATTATTATTGGCCTAAGGAAAGGTTCTATGCAAGCTCTCTGGCATCTATGAGAAAGAAGAAGAACGGTGGGCAGTCATGCCCCTCAGAAGCAGCTGTGATGTCATCCAGGAGCGTTTGCCCTCTACTGTAGATTAAGCCAACATCTTAGCAATCGTGGGAATGCCACCCCCACATACAAGGAAGCTGAAAGCTCTACTGAAGAATATGTCAAAAATAGGAACAGTGTTAAGCAGATTATTTAGCAGGCAACATTCTTACTTTAAGAACTACTGCCTCATAATACAGTTCCTCTGAAATACTTCCAGTATAATGGTTGTTGTGGGTTTTTCGGGCTCTTTGGCTGTGTTTTGAAAGTTGTTCTTCCTGACGTTTTCCCAGTCTCTGTGGCCAGCATCTTCAGAGGACTGGGGTAGGAACTCTGCCCATGCTCTGTTGCTGTTTGTTGGATAGTTGAGTAATTCTGGTACTGAACATGAAATACTCAACTATTCAACAAACAGCAACAGAGCACGGACAGAGTACCTACTCCAGTCATCTGAAGATGCCGGCCACAGAGACTGGTGAAACGTCAGGAAGAACAACCTTCACAACACGTCCAAAGAGCCCGAAAAACCCACAACAACCATTAGATCCTGGCTGTGAAAGCCTTCACAAATATTTCCAGCATAGTTTGTCTGATGAAATGCCTTTCCTATGATAGCATTACTGCAAAACAAGTCTGTGAATTGCAGCTTTATAAAATGTTCAGCTTTCTTTTTCAACCATTTCAGAAATTAAAGCAGACGCTGATAAATAGTATAACTCCCTGACCTACTGAATTGACAGTGTTTGTGGTTAAAACCACAAAATTAATTGTTTTCTATAGGCCATGCTAAAAATGCATGCCACTGGTGGAGAGACAGTCTGCAAACAGAACTTTATTGGAATGTAATGAAGTTATATTCTTCTCACCCAGTTCCTTTGGGAGTATATAACCTGGAATCATATAACTGAGGAAGGCAGGATGGCAGAAGGCATTTCTTAAGTTCTACAATTTTTCATCTCTATCATATAGGAGGACTGACTAGAAGCAAAATTTAGGCTATCTGGGATAAAAGCGGGGGTATCCTCAGACTCCGACTCTGATCCATCCCAGATAGCTTGGCCAGTGATTAGGTAGTCCAAGAAGATCTGGAAGGGCAAAAGAAATTTGACATTAGACCCAAAGGGATCTACTGTGTCATTAAGTGCAGAAAGACACCTGACCATATTGAACAGGGGTGAGCAGAAGGTGGATGATGATCTACTGAGACAGCTTAGGGTGATTTACAGTAGATCACAAAAAAGGTGATGGCTATTTAATAAGGATCCTCTCTCATTTTACATTATTCTCCTAAAATGAAGAAAATAAAAAGTGGATTTCTCAGTGGAAGATACTGAGCGCCAGTCTGGTCAGTGGAGGTGAGTGATACCAGTTTTGGGATTGTTTGTGAATCCACTTGAGAATAGAACTCATCACCTTGGATAGTGACTGTAAAGTACAGGCAAAAAAACCCAAAACAGATTCACAACACTTCTGAAATTGTAGTTACCAGCCACCACTGATTCTGGTACTGAACATGAAAGGGTTCAGTGGTCCTTCATTCCACGTGTATGATTTTCTTCTGTAACTCACCATACCCTGTTATTTTGCACACAGCTGTGACTAGCAGATCTTAGAGTTCAAGCAGAAGTCTGGCCACCCTGGATTTCAAGGATGTTAAGCTATGAGAGTTTCTACCTTGGCAGTCCTTTCAGCTTTCAGACTAGGCAAGATGGTTCAAAGCAGAACTACTCAGAGTCTTGGGGGGAAAAGAAGGCCAGTGTTTGCCAATAGTTTAATCAATCTGATTTATTGACACAGGCTGGAGATTTACATATATTTGCTGTAGCATTTTCTGCAAGATGCTTCAGCATCCCTGAAATGGGTGCAAAAACAGAATACGATAGATTAAGCTGAAACACTATTGGGATTTTTACAAATGCATATATGCATCTTCAGACGTGACTTCTTGTTTTGTTGCTTGCAAGTGAGTGCTTTTGAATTCTTTTCTTTCCTCCCTTAATCCACATTACCCCATATCTTGGAAAAGTTACTTTTTGAACTACAGCTCTTAGAATTCCTTTGCCAACACAGCCAGTGATTGGCTGGGGATTTGGAGAGCTGTAATCCTAATAATAACTTTTCCCAAGGCCTGTTTTAATCCCCTTTGAAACCATTGGACTAATTGAGCTAAGTAATTGAAATCAATTGAACCAAGTTAAGTGTTAAGCGTCTCCTTGACCACGCCATAAAATAAGAAGTAACAGTGTAAATGTGCAATGAAGCATTTATTCTCCACTCTGCTGAATGGAGCATAGTTGCAGGTATGTGCACATAGGATCACCCCAAGAAAAACAGATCAGATCAAAAGATCATGTTCGCTCCACCAACTTTACAGCTCTAACCTGTGATATTCACAAGGTGATGCTTAACATTGTTGCAGGTTTTGGTGGCAGAAGCTAACAGGAGCTGTACAACCCTCATGCTAATTAATTGCACAAAGCTCATGGGATGATTTTCACTCCAGGGGAGAAGACTCACAAAAAGCTTACATGTTTAATTAACAATGGCAGTGAAGGCTTCCCCTCCCCCCTATCCTGTCCTGTCCTTTTGGGGGTTGGGGTGGATATAAGAAGGATTTCATGCTCCTGCAGTGCAAAGGAGAACAAAATATGAAGTGTGTTCCCCAACAGGATAATGTAGGATGGAAACCAGCTTCCCCCTTTTTAAATCGGTTTGGTGGCAGGTCGTTCTTCTGAAAGAATTTTTTTTTTAAGTTCATCTGAAAAGGAACATTTTCTGCTAAAGAGAAGTAGAATTATGTTTATATAATCTTATTTATTTATTTATTTATTGCATTTGTACCCCGCCCATCTAGTCAACTGACTACTCTGGGCGGCTAGGTAATCCAAGGTAAACACATCAAGAGCTTTTTCTTATTATGCCCAGAATGTTCTAAGCACTGCCAAAAGATTAGGCAGCCCCTGGTTTCAGATTCAGTTTAACATGTTCAATGCAAAAGAGGGGGAAAACATGATCCAAAAGGGGAAAGGAACAGGAGAAACATGGTTGGGTAAAATTCTTCACAGCTTATTCAGTGGGGCCAGATTGCTTTCTCTCTTATCAAACTCTTATCAGAATTGGAAAGCATCCTTTGCTGTGTTCCAGGAGCAAAGTTTCCAGCATTACTTTTTAAAAAGGAATGTATTACTCCTTATGCATTGTTTTTAAATAGTAACTCATTGCTGTTCCTTATTATTATGTTTCAGTTACTTTTAAATTATTGTTTTATAACATTATTATTATTGGTGTATCTGTTTTCACTTATGTCTTGCCTTTCTTCCAATACAAGGAGACAAGGTGAGTTATGAAATGGTGGCTAATACAATTAAAAACATAAAATATGGTGCCCAAACTCCTCAGTGACCCCCAAAAGCAGCATTTTGGAAGAATGAGTAAATGTTACTTACAGCGCTGAAAATGTCAAGCTATTAGCAATCATTTAAAACTGTCATCAATTGTCACAGTCCTGTAATTAGTCCCCACTTGAGTGGACCCATTGGAATCAATGGGATTTGGGAAACATTAGATCTATCAGTCCAGTTGGTTCAGTGGGGCTATTTCAATTGCACAGAGAGTTGTGGAAGAAGCGCACAAACACACACAACACAGAAGTGAAACACTGACCCAGAAATCTTGGAAATTGCCAAGTGTTCCTGCCCGAGCAAAAGGGAAACGGTGCTGTTTACATGCAAAGATGTATGGTGGTTTGTCCAATGTGGAGCAAATCTCCTTGTTGACCTTGTTAGGTGGGGGAGGAAAAGCAATGTTCTCTCAGCTACTTCATCCCAGCAGTGACTGAATGGAATGGACAGCTGTAGTCTCCCAGATATTGGGCCACATGACTGAATGGAATGACAGATGCAGACCCTCCCTTACAAAGCAGGCAGAAACTCCCCTCTGTCACACAAAGAAGACTGACGGCCCCCACGCCTCATTTTATTTCTATGAAAAGCCAGCTGCTTCTTTAAGTGTTGCAAAGAGCTGAGCAGTGTTGGGAAGGAGACTAATGCATCCATTGGGGAATTACCTACTCGCAGGAAACTTCACTGGAAGGACTAGTGCTGCTTTTGGGGGAGCAAGATTTTGTAGTGATCCACTCAACCACCCTTACCTGAAAGGATGTCTTAAAAGGTACACTGCTTCAGTAGGACAAAGCTATCTGACAAGTGGCTACAGGGCTATGCAAGAAGTATATAAAATAATAATGTGCAGTCAAGTCAGTTCTGACTTATAGTGACCTTTTCAGAGTATTCTAAGTAGAGTACTCAGAAGTGGTTTCCCTTTCCCTTCTTTTGCAGATGCTTTAAGATGGGGCAGCTTGCCCACAGCTACACAGGCTGGCTCTTCTCCCAGAGGGCAGAGTGGGGAACTGAACTCCCAACCTCTGGTTCCACAACCTAACTCACTGAGCTATTCCATGTATATAGCACAGAACACATTAGATTTCTGAATGCAGGTGTCTGGTTGATTTATAGAGATGCAAACTGGCTAATTAGCCTCTGTTGCCACTAGGCTACACAACACACCCAGAATCTCTCCTCTGAATCCATGGTAAGTGGCTGGAAGAGAGTTTTCAACTTTTTGCTCAAAAGTGGGCATCCCTAAAGGATTTTATTTAAAATCATTCCTGGGATTTTAAATAAAATTCATTACTGTTCCTTGGATGTTTTAAAATACATTCTTAAAATCCAATCCAAGGACATGCTGAAGCCCTATATCAACCAAATGAACCAACAGGTCTGCCAGCATAACCTCCAAACATTGTACTATAATAACATGGCAATGTCATGGTAGAGACCCAGTGTGACGTAGTGGATTGAGTGTCAGGCTTGGGTTCAAATTCCTGCTTGCTGATGGGAATCCACTGGGGGAATGACTGTGGTAAACCACTCCTTGAACATTTTGCATACTTCAGAAAAACTATTCAGGTTGCTATAAGTCAGAAGAAACATGATGGGACCTAACAACAAAAGTGTCCTTAGGCCAGAATCAAAGGTAAATACAGCCTTGAAAGGTTCATGAATAGGATATGGGGAACCCAGCTTTTAAAAATGCTGAATGGGCACAAGCCTTTTGTTTCTGATCATGGGGCATTCTTGGCAAAGACACTGGAGTGGCATTGCCACTTCCTACTCCAGGTGGATTGCATTTAGTCGGAACTCTCCACTATGTCCTGTCCGTCTTGGGTGTCCCTGCACGGCATAGCCCATAGCTTTTCTGAGTTACTCAAGCCCCTTCACCACGACAAGGCAGCAATCCATGAAGGGGAGGAAAGCGATGACAAATCTTGACAGCATCTTAAAAAGCAGAGACATCACCTTGCCAACAAAAGTCCGAATAGTCAAAGCTATGGGTTTCCCTGTCATGATGTATGGAAGTGAGAGCTGGACCATAAAGAAAGCAGACCGCCGAAGAATTGATGCCTTTGAATTGTGGTGCTGGAGGAGACTCTTGAGAATCCCCTGGACTGCAAGGAGAACGAACCTATCAATTCTAAAGAAAATCAACCCTGAGTGCTCACTGGAAGGACAGATCCTGAAGCTGAGGCTCCAGTACTTTGGCCATCTAATGAGAAGAAAAGACTCCCTGGAAAAGATCCTGATGTTGGGAAAGTGTGATGGCAAGAGGAGAAGGGGACGACCGAGGATGAGATGGCTGGACAGTGTCTGCGAAGCAACCAACACGAATTTGACACAACTCCGGGAGGCAGTAGAAGATAGGAGGGCCTGGCGTGCTCTGGTCCATGGGGTCACGAAGAGTCGGACACGACTAAACGACTGAACGACGACAACAACGACGAATGGGCACAAACTCACTGCAGCACTTGTATGATGGACAGCTCAGAACACTCCTGTCAGTCAAGTCAGAGCTTGGAAGTGGGAGCCTATGACATGACAGGAGGGGTGGAACCAAGAAAATAAAAGGAGAAAGACAAGACCATTAAAGGCAGTTTTAGACAGTTAGGGCTCTGGTTGTGTTAGAGAGAAGAGAAATAGGGAGATAGAGAAAGAGATTGAAAGAGATAGGAATAGGACCAGTCTTGGAAAGTTTACGTGGTTTAGAATTGAAAGACTTAAAAGTGATACAGTATTAATAAAAGAAACTGTTTAAGTATAGTAACATCCTGATTATAGAAAACTTAACTAAGCAAAGATCTTTCAAATCAAAAGAACATATATTGAATGAATAAAATAAGACCATCTTTGTATGATTTATTTATTTATTTATTTATTTATTTATTTATTTATTTATTTATTTATTTATTTATTTATTTATTTATTTATTTATTTATTCTGTTTATACCCCGCCTATCTGGTTATTTCAACCACTCTAGGCGGCTTACAACATGAAGTTTACCACACAAATATAAAAATTTATAACACATTTACACAATTTAGCAAGATGGAAAGCATATAATATAAGTCAAATTAAAAAATTAAAAAAAAAGAAATAAGGGGGAAGAAAATCGGGAATTAACTGGGGGAGAAGGCCTGATCAAACTGTTATCCTATAAATAAACTTTGTTAATGGTGACAGCTGTGATTCCTTATTACAATTTGGTAGAGGAAAATCCTCTGATGGCAGCATAGGGTGAAATCTATCAGTAGCACCCAGAGGCAAATCTGGGAGTTAAGAAAAACAAACGGAGGAGCTGGAGGGTTGTACGACTTGCTACAATATTAAGGTTGTAGGAATAGAGATGCTGGTTTGTTATGTTCTTAACACCATCTTTTGTCTTATTTTCAAACATCAGAGAAGACTTCTGTATTCAGGAGTACAGAACCCTCACACAAGATGGAGGTACTGAAAGACAGAAGGAAAGTCAGAGGTCTGCAGAGGGGAGGAAAGGAAAAAAAAATAAAACCCCTGACGCCCCCTCCATGGAGTGACAAGCTTCCCAAACAGCTTCATAAGGCACAACAACACAGAAGGTTGAGATAGTAGGAGCTTTGAAAAAACAAACATACACCACCAGGGAGGGAGAATGGAACAGAGCACCTGGAAAAGACCAAGATGGCATGTATAGATATAAAAGGGATGTAGACAGGACTGTCACATTGTCTGGAGGTTCCCCATCTCATTATCCTAGTTCAGACTAAACAGCTCTTTTTAAATGCACCCAGTGATAAACCTGAGAGCTGCCCATACCAGAAATCAGTGGCGATATCTAAGCTCCGTATGCATGCCATCCGTCCTTTCATTAACACAAATTATTTTTTCTTAAGGGCCTGCTTGTGCAAATCCCAAAGTAAACGCAGTCAGTTATCTATGTTGCAGGGGTTGTGGCCGGGAGAGAGTGGCTTGTAGCAGCCCTCCAAGCCAAAGCTGTCACTGAAGCTGGTTTGCATTTCCAATCCAAAATCTCCCCATGCTGCTGCTTTTCCAGTAAACATCAGGCTACTACATACGCCAACAACTTGCTCCTAGGCAAGATCATGCAGTTAAAAATATGGTAAAGAAATAGGTAGACAGGACATACTACTTACAAGTCATTGTAAGAAACCCTAATAACCATTATGGAACCACTTAAATTTAGGGGTGGTTGTATTAAAGACAGGACAGGACTGTTGGATGTTAAATAGATATGCAGAAGAGGGAGTTTCACCCCATTTAGCTTTTGCATGAGAAGCTCCATCTACTGAAATCTGCTCCATCTGGACAACTATTGAAGTACAGAAGCCCTGTCTTCATCTTTTTGCAATACCTCTACTTCCATCCTTATTTCACATTATCAAATTTAATTCCGTGCAGGAGGGGACAGGAGTGGTCTTTATTTTCAAGCCACAAGACAGGGGTCAGTGCTCTACCTGGCTGAAAGGCCCCCAATATTTAAGTCATAGGTTCCTCCAATACAATAGTAGGCCGTGGAATGGGGATTATCTTGTGGCAAGGAAATTAAATCAAGTCCAAACACTCCCTAGAAACAACAATGATTAAACTGAGACTATCATCCTTTGAGCACATCATGAGCCGACAAGGCTCATGGCAAAAGACAATAACACAGGAAAGTTGAATGTGACAGGAGAAGAGGAAGACTGGATAGGCAATGGATTGACTCAATAAAGGGAACCACAGTCTTGAGTTTTTAAAAGCTGCTCAGAGTTATTAAGAATAGGACCTTTCTTGAGTCAGTCATGCATCATAACACCATAAGTTGGGTGTGATCTGATGGCACCTAGCAACAAAAGACAAGCATAGTTGGGATGACAGTTGATAAGGAGGCAAGATGAGTTTGACTTAAAGTCATAAGGGCTAGTTCTCACAGACAGCTTATATAGCCTGTGTCTGCAGTTCAGCCTGCAGGAAGGTTCTCTTAATTCAAAGCTCTTGTCTACAACAAACAATAAATTCTACACAGAGAAAAGTAGAGTGGCAGCCAAACTTTCTCCCTAATATGCTAGCAATCTACATATGCAAGTTTTTCTAAAAATCCCATCATGACACCCTTTATCTTCCTTTGGAAGTAATACAATCCAGAAATGTCTACTGACTGCTCCACTGTTTGTTCTGATAGGGGTTTATGAGAGTTATCTCTGTATCAGTTCAAGTCACTGTCAGTGCATTGCAGCTTTATATATTTTTTAGGGAAAAGCATAAGATGCAGTTAGACAATACATCCTAAAGCAAGTTGTGTTGAAATCTCTTAGTTCTTTCAGTTAAATAGCCTATAATGTTGCTGTTTAGTCATTAAGTCATGTCCGATTCTTCACAACCCGATGGACCAGAGCACGCCAGGCCCTCCTGTCTTCCACTGCCTCCCGGAGTTGGGTCAAATTCATGTTGGTAGCTTCAGTGACACTATCCATCCATCTCGGCCTCTATCGTCCCATCCTCCTCTTTTAATTTCGTGGCTGCTGTCACCATCTGCAGTGATCACGGAGCCCAAGAAAGTAAAGTCTGTCACTGCCTCCATATCTATTCCTTCTATTTGTCAGGAGGTGATGGGGCCAGTGGCCATGATCTTAGTTTTTTTGATGTTGAGCTTCAGGCCGTTTTTGCACTCTCCTCTTTCACCCTCATTAAGAGGTTCTTTAATTCCTCCTCACTTTCTGCCATCAGAATGGTATCATCTGCATATCGGAGGTTGTTGATATTTCTTCCGGCAGTCTTAAATCCAGCTTGGTATTCATCCAGTCCAGCCTTTCACATGATGTATTTTGCATATAAGTTAAATAAACAGGGGGACAATATACAGCCTTGTTGTACTCCTTTCCCAATTTTGAACCAATCAGTTGTTCCATATCCAGTTCTAACCGTTGCTTCCTGTCCCACATATAGATTCCTCAGGAGACAGATAAGGTGGTCAGGCACTCCCATTTCTTTAAGAACTTGTCATAGTTTGTTGTGGTCCAGACAGTCAAAGGCTTTTGGCTAATCAATGAAGCAGAAGTAGATGTTTTTCTGGAACTCTCTGGCTTTCTCCATAATCTAGCACATGTTAGCAATTTGGTCTCTAGTTCCTCTGCCCTTTCGAAATCCAGCTTGTACTTCTGGGAGTTCTTGGTCCACATACTGCTGAAGCTTGCCTAGTAGGATTTTGAGCATAACCTTGCTAGCGTGTGAAATGAGTGCAATTGTTTGGTAGTTGGAGCATTCTTTGGCACTGCCCTTCTTTGGGATTGGGATGTAGACTGATCTTTTCCAATCCTCTGGCCACTGCTGAGTTTTCCAAACTTGCTGGCATATTGAGTGTAGCACCTTAACAGCATCATCTTTTAAGGTTTTAAATAGTTCCACTGGAATGCCATCACCTCCACTGGCCTTGTTGTTAGCCATGCTTTCAAAGACCCACTTGACTTCACTCTCCAGGATGTCTGGCTCAAGGTCAGCAATCACACTCTCTGGGTTGTCCAGGACATCCAGATCTTTCTGGTATAATTCCTTTGTGTATTCTTGCCATCTCTTCTTGATGTCTTCTGCTTCTGTTAGGTTCCTACCATTTTTATTTATGTATTTTTATTTATTATTGGGTTTTTATCCCGCCCTTCCAGACAGAGGTCTACTCAGGGCACCTAACAATATATTGTGCATAAACAAATTTAAATCTACAATAATACTATAATCAAGATGGGAATAAACAGCAAAACCAAGAAAATTAAAAGTCAAGTATTGGCAGGAGAGAAGGCTTGCCTAAAGAGCCAAGTTTTTAATTGGCTCTTGAAAACATCCGGCAAGGGTGCCAGGCAAATCTCTGGCAGCAAGCTGTTCCAGAGGGGCCACCACCGAGAAGGCCTGGTTTCTTGTTCTTTCTTTCTGGGCCTCTCTCAGCATCAGGCCCCTCAGACATCTTTCCTGGCTATGGCAACTGACTGGAGTAGATCTAGATGGGAGAAGGTGTTCTGTGCCTTTTCCCACCTGTCCTTTATCATGTCCATCTTTGCACCAGATGTTCCTTTAAGATCTCCAATTTTCTTGAACAGATCTCTGGTTTTTCCCCTTTCTATTCTTTTCCTCTATTTCTTTGCACTGTTCATTTAAGAAGGCCCTCTTGTCTCTCCTTGCTATTCTTTGGAAGTCTGCATTCAATTTTCTGTAACTTTCCCTATCTTCCTTGCATTTGTTTCCCTTCTCTTCTCTGCTATTTGTAAGGCCTCATTGGACAGCCACTTTGCTTTCTTGCATTTCCTTTTCTTTGGGATGGTTTTTCTTGCTGCCTCCTGTACAGTGTTACGAGCCTCCATCCATAGTTCTTCAGACACTCTGTCCACCAAATCTAAAAATGTGTTTTTCACTTTCACTGTGTATTCATAAAGGATTTGGTTTAGATTATATATATTTTAAGGGAAAAGCATAAGATGCAGTTAGACAATACATCCTAAAGCAAATTGTGTTGAAATCTCTTAATTCTTTAAATTAAATAGCCTATAATAGATGGGTTGAATCTTTACAGCCAGCTGCTGAAATTAAATCAGCTGATACCAGCAACATAATTATCATCCATTTATGTTTATGGTAGAGATCTGCTTTCTTTAAAGTATAGAGAGACAGATAGGTATTATAGTCTTTTCCTCTTTTTTATTCTTTCCCACACAGAGTATTTCTGAGTAGCAGGTGATTTTTCCTTTAATATGTTTTCTAGCTGAACTATTTTTTGTTGCTTTATTAAATGTTAAATTCTGCAGACTAACACAGTGGCAAATAGCTGGACCTTTGTATGAGCAAACAGCTTTTTAAATGTCATATCTTATTTTCCATTTGCCCCAGAATCTACTGTACTCCTGATGTGTAGCCACACTGGCGACAGTGCTAAGAATGGTAGTCTACTTTATGTGAAGGGTGCCCGTGTGGCACAGGGGGGTTATATGAAAGACCCAATGTCATATTAGGGTATGTACAGTATTGTGGTATGACTATCAGACATGGCAAAACATATGAATCCCTTAGATACAAGTTTATACAATGGTGATGGTGGAGAACAATTTTGTTCATTCATTACAGGGATAGTTAGATTTTGAAACCTAGGTCAAACTTTGTAAATAGTAATCCATAATTAGACATGATGCAATTAGTGCTGTCTAAGTGAAACCTTCCGATCTTAGCAAAAGAGAGATGGCAGCCCACTTGTAAATAGATCCAATGACCTAAATCCAAATCAGAGTTCCAGTTAGGGTTACACCCACTGACCATTACTGCCAAACATCCTATCTTAAAGTAGACCCACTGACTCAACAGGATTTTATATGTATTTACTTACCATTCCACAACTGTTTTAGTGCAACTACTCTTGCTTATGACAAGCAAGAGGATACTAGCCATTGAGCATTGAATCTACACTTGTGTACATGCCATAGATTCAGTGGTCTACTCTGGCTGAGAGGTGCAATTGGATGTAAAGTCCCTGCTCACTACTCAAAAGGTTTTTCAGCAAGATTCTGCATGACGGAGGAAAGGCTTCCAGATTGCTGCTGCTGCTGCTGCTGCTTCTTCTTCTTCTTCTTCTTCTTCTTCTTCTTCTTCTTCTTCTTCTTCTTCTTCTTCTTCTTCTTCTTCTTTTGGGTTGGGCTTGATAGAAAGGGATTAGCCAAGGGGCCTTTGAAGTCTACAGGAGTCTTTTCTTCGGCTGCGCTGGACCTTGAGTGAAGCTCATAAAGCCAAAGCAATTTCACACCTAAAAGGCGACCAATAGCCGCCCATATTTAAGAATTTGTTTCACTCTAGGCATTTCCTGAAGTCAGGAGGCACTTGGGAACGGTGACCTTAAAGGAGAGGGGAGAGTGACAAAAAGTTAACAGCGACGGCTAAGGAAGCAGCACTAACGCTTCTTCTTTAGAAGGCCCTCCCCTCCACCATCCTTTTAACAGGGATAAGAATGTGCAGCGTTATTCCGGGTGGGTGGAGGGAGAGGCAGCACTCTCCCCACTCTGTAATCGCGGAACTCAGGGGGACTTCCTCTTGAGTAGACACGCTTAGGAATTGCTCCGCAAGGCTACCGTCCTGCATAGGCTTCGGAGTAAATCCAGTTAGACGCTATGAGGTTTACACCCTCACAGTGGCATGATCGGGTTTAGATTATTTTGGAAACATTAATTAGAAAAAGTATTTTATATTGCGTGTTTTTAAAGCACGGAGAGAAAAGGAGGCTTTCTCTCTTGTTTTTTTTCCTTTTCCTTCCTTCCTTCCTTCCTTCCTTCCTTCTTTGGTAATACAAACTAAAGTCCATATTTTGCTCTGATACTGCTCGAGCCATCGGTTGTGTTGCCTCGGGATCATAAAACGAAATTCCTTGGAAATACTGAAGTCCCAGTCCTTTTCATGGCACGTCGGTCTGCTTTCCATGTACGAAACGTTTGGAGAGGAGGCCAAAGTGTAAGAACGATGGTATCTAAACCTAGCGAAATACAAATGCTAAATCCAACCCCCCCTCCCCCCGTGCCTCATTTGAAAGCATTTGTCTCTGTGTGGGGGAAATAGAAGAACTTGGGGGGGGGGGAATCCTTTTGTAGACTACAGAGACCCTAATCCAGTATTAGCATGGTCACAGGCTGGGAGATTCTAGGAACAATAATTCAAAAGTAACTTTCAGAACGCATTTGTGGCACGAATTTTTGAAAGGATTTGGTGTGTAGAGTAGTGTGTATTCTTCATTAAAGCGGCGTTATATAAATTTAATAATAAATAACCAGCCCTTCTTCCAAGGTTCTTCTCTCTATGTATTTTAATTTGCTTCTCCTCTATTCTAGCCCGACACATTTCGCCCAGCTTTACTCAACCCCCTTGACGTGACGGAATGTCATTCCCACGGTCCCTGACAGCAATGGATGCTGGCTGGCTGGGTTGATGGGAGTTGTAGTCTCTGACCACGACCCTGCCCTGGTTCCTCGAGCGCGGCGGCTTACGGGCTGAATGGGCCAGGAGAAAAACTTTTGTGGCCGTCCGCTCGAAAGGAAGTCCTATATACATCAGTCGGGCTTCCTCTCAAAACAGGCTGCCTTGGATCGCAGCCTCATGACATTGGGCCCAAAGGGAGGAACGCACCATCTTAAGCCGTATCCCTCGATGCAACTCTGGTGGGGCTCTGATTAGTTTAGCCTCTTTCCTTGCGTCCCGAAAACGCCTCCTGAATTCCAGATCCAGTACACTAAATAATGCGTTTAGCCACACGCAGTTCCTGCACACAAAGGAACAAGATCAGGGCGAGAGCTCTCTCTCTCTCTCTCTCTCTCTCTCTGTGTGTGTGTGTGTGTGTAAATGAGGCAACCAATTTGCATCACAATAAATCCATCTCTTTGTCACATCCGGATTGCGCTGGGGCCCTTAATCCTGCCCCTGAAGCCATCCAGAGCCGCGCATTTGAAAAATGCAAACAAATCTGTAGTTGCACCGAGCGGTGGTGGATAACTCTTTCCGAGATGCTGCTGCTTTTACACCTGCAAGGCAAGACTCTGGGTCTCCTCGGCTGATGGAAGGCCCTAAAAGGCCCTCAAGCTAGTGCACGACTTCAGTCCTGAGATTCTTCCTGCTTTCCTCCCGGCTAACCTCCACTAATTTCAGGGCCGCTCATTTCCATATGAACAGGCGGGGATGGATCTCCTGGCGACAGTGGCTAATTTCTTTTCTTTCCTTTTTCTGCGGGGCAGCGGCTCAAACCAGCCTAGAAACCAAATCGTCTGGCCCACCAGTTTCCCCTCCCATGTCCGGGGATCCGCGCTGATAAACGAAAAATGTCTCTTCCCCCCCGCCCGCCCTCGCAAGCTCAGTATCTCAGCGCATCCTTCGTTAGTAAAACAGGAGCTTGGAAATGTTACGTTGGTGATTTACATAATCCTCACGGTAGCTCTTGCAAGCGTACGGAAGGATCGGACACTTGGAATTTTAAAACGATTTTAGCCCCCAGGCTTAATGGAGACTAAAAGCCGAGGGGGGGATCCTGCCACTGCCCCCATATGTACAGTGGGGGAGGGTAGCTACATCAGGGACGGAAGAGGTGCTTTGTCAGGACCAAAGGTAGATCGGCTCAGTGCCTCCTGTCCTAGCCCTGTGCTAGGTTACAGGGTCGGGACAATAGCCCTGAATCTGTCCCCGTGTCTGAGCCGGCATGTCCGGCTCCGAGGGCCTGGCGATGAGATTCCGCCAGAAAGCGGCCTTATTTCCTCCTTGGATCGTGCCCCTTCTCCTCCAGAACCGCAGGACATGTAGGACTATGAAAGGCTATCACGGTGAAGCCCACGGTCTTCTTCCCGCTATTGCTTCTCCTACTACTGTACTACTTTCCCCACACCCGTCCTGTACTGCTACTGCTACACCGCCACGATCATCATCTCACATTAGCTACAGCCGGTGGACCGTGTGCAGCAAATCGAAGCTAACGGGTTTGTAAGGCGCCACACGACTCTCGGTTGGCCTCGCGGCAGCACAGGCTTGCGGGCATTAACACCGCTACCCTTCAGACAACCATCATCATCATCATCATCATCATCATCATCATCATCATCATCATCATCATCATCATCATCTTGCCACTGGCACACAGTTTCCGGGCGTCCGCTTGAAGGGCGGGCAGCGGCAGCCGCGGGGGGAGGCGGAGATGAACTTTGGCACGAGGTCCGCCCGGGTCCCCAGCCCCGCGGCGAGCCACGGGTGGCGCCCGCGGCCTGATTGGGAGGGCGGGCTCGTCCCTTCCCCTTGGCCGAGCCGTTCCAGAGGCGCGCGCGCCCGCGTCCTTGCCAGAGGCGACGGCGCTGCCCCGGCCCGGAAAGTTCCCCCGCGCTGAACTGGGCGGGCCGAGCGGGGCCGAGAAGCCGCGGGAGGGGGCGGCCGTTCTCGGGACACACACACACACACACCCCGCTTCGCCCCGCACGCCGCCCGGCTTGCAACACCCCCTCCCCAAACCCCTCTCGGCCTCCGGCACCTACTGAGGGAGCGGGAGAAGCAAGCGGGGAGCTGCCCGACGCCTGCGCGCGCGCCACTTCGCACCACTGAGGCGGGGGAGGGGGTTTGCCGTCAATGGCCTCTCCTCCCCTCGCCTTCCTTCCCGCCGGGGAGCTGACAATTCCCGCCTCCTCCAGGTCTGCTCGGCCAGGCGCGAGGGCGCGGTCCACGCCAAGGGGGCGGAGGGGGGCGGGCAGGGGAGGAGCCGTGGGGAGCCTTCGGGGAGGGCGGAGGGCGCCCAGGGAGGGGCGGGGGCGGAGATCTCCTTTGCCTTTCTTCTTCCTCCCCGCCCCCCCCCCCCCCGTTTAAGTGCGCGTCCTTCGGCAGTGGCCGTGTGCGGGCTCTGTGGGAAAGTGATTGACTGTCTGGGAGGCTCTTCCTGGAGGAAGGCGATGGGGGGGGGGGAAGCCTGTGAAAAGGAGGCGGGGGGGTGCTTCTCCGAACGCTTGGTACCTCTGCCGGAGGGCAGGGGATGTTGAGAGTTTTATATGAAAATGTATTAAATATTAATGTTGTATAGTTAAATGTAAAATGGCTGATTTTTACCTGAGTCACTGATTGTATTCAGGCGTGGGTATCAAGGATTAAGACTTAATGTTGTACAGCTGTGTACATGATGAAACTTTGTGTAACCGAAAATGAAGTAATGTATTTTCTGATTGGTCACAGAACTGTACATAAGTCATGTGTAAAATGAACGTCTTTATCTGCTGTAAGTCAGATCACTTTTTCCTGTGCCGTGTGTGTTGCTTCATGTCATGTTATGCTGCCAGAGGAATGTCTATTCTCTATGTATATATGTAAATAGACTAAGTTGTTGGTGTTACTCTCTCAGTGTCATAAGTATCTCTGCTAACCAATATCTCCTTACTCTGCTGATGTTATGAGAATACACGTTATAATCAAAATTCTCAACAGTCCAGTCGTCGAGGGCGGAGAACTGTAGGCAACAGGCGCAATGAGCAGCCCTGGGTGTGATTCTCGTCCTCCGCCTCCTTTGGCCCCACATTTATTTTCACTTTGGATTCAACGCTTGGAAATGGTTTGCTTAGGGCTGGTGCACTTCAGGTTTGAAGCCAGCCACAGCAAAAGTGCAAGGGTAGGAAATGGATTACTGTCACTCCTATCAATGGCTTGTCTATATCACATACACCACAGTACAACTTCCTCACAGTAGTTCCTCAAGAAGATTTACTATGCATTTGGTTCGGAGTGAAGACCAACTCCCATGCTGAACCAGGCCCACCTTGGCAACCAATCCAGCTCTCTGGACTATGACTATGATACATTTCTTTGGTACTTTCCCAGATTTTGTAGAGTTCTCTTCCACCATTCAGTTACTGTCGGTATGAACTTTTCTTTAGAAAAGTGGGAAGTAGTATGAAAAGGGGAACACCCAATGTGTGGTAGATTGGCTCTGAAGAACCACAGTTTTTGGTTTGCAAGACCGGAGAAGAGCTCAGCAGCAAACCTCATAGTGATTCCCGACAATAACAGCTTGGACATTGTTTTATAGTATTCTTCCAAGTGCTCAAGGCCTGAATCAAAATCTTAGTACCAGCTGGAGTAGATACACTGAATTAATGGAACTTCTATAAGTGTGCCTCTTATGAGTCCTTGATGATGATGATTACATAAGTATTGACATCCTGAGTTCCCACTGATTGAGGGGCATTGCTCCAGCAGGGACAAACCATTGGACATGACTGGAAGGGTTTTACCAATTACAAAGTATAAATATATAGTAAAATAGTCTTTTCTAACTATCCTGTAAAGATACAGCTGTAGATAAGCACTTGGAAGTAAAGCCCCATTGAACTGCATGTAGCTGTTTGGGTCCGCACATACAGGGTGCTTTTTCAGACTTTCATCAACAAAAATGCAGCATAGGAATGCAGTGCCACCTTATTATGCCTTCCCACAAACCTGAATGAGTAGGACAGAGAAATTAAAAGATAACTGGTCCAGGTTAGCAGTTTTACTTACTGTAAATCGTGCTGAAATTCTTCTGCACACCTATTTCTCACTACAGGACTTCTGGGTTTGGCCTATTTAGGTTTTGTGGCCATAAACCTCTTCCATTTGAAGGCATTTTCTGGTCTACTAAAATGTCGTAAAATTATTATTTAATAATTTGATTTATTTATTTAAATAAGAAAGTAAAGGTTTGTAAGCAAGTTCCTAGAAAAGTAAAACTAAGCAAGTGAAGTACCCTGTCGAGCAACCTTGAGCCTCTTAACAGGATTGCCAGGTTATCAGAGGGAATCTTATGAGGGCCGCCTCATCTAAAAGGATCTGTCCCATTGATCTTTAAAAGGCTAGTCCTTTGCACTGATTGGAGATATACATGGCACAGAGTCTGCTGGCTTGCTTCAAGGATCTTTGTCTTTACTCATTCATAGATTAGTCTCCTTTGAAAACATTCCAAGGTTTAGCATTCAATTTTCCTTCTGTCCTCTAAGGGCTGCAGGTATTATTATTATTATTATTATTATTATTATTATTATTATTATTATTATTATTATTATTATTATTATTATTATTATTATTATTATTATTATTATTATTATTATTAGTAGTAGTAGTAGTAGTAGTAGTAGTAGTAGTAGTAGTAGTAGTAGTAGTAGTAGTATTGTTAGTATTAGTATTAGTATTATTATTAGTAGTAGTAGTATTGTTAGTATTGTTAGTTTTATTATTATTAGTAGTAGTAGCAGCAGCAGCAGCAGCAGTAGTAGTGTTGTGTTGTGTTTGTTTGTTTGTTTAACTTATATGCTGCCCACACTACCCAAAGGTCTCTGGGCAGCTTAGAACAATTTAAATGCAATGAAAAGATAAAACAATTAAAATACAATTAAAAATACATTGTTCTAAAAATTGCCACCAGGACCCACAGTTGATATGATTTCAATTAAAATCCTTCTGGAACAGGAAGGTTTTGACCTTACACCAAAACATCATCAATGTCATCAATGTCTGTGCCATATGAATTTTACTCGAAATTCTGGGGCAGCTGCCAAAAAGGCCCTTTTTCTACAAGCCATCCCTCTTACCTCCTTGAGGGAAGGCTCTTTCAGGAGGGCACCCTGGCTAGATCTTAATTGCTGGGTAGGTTCAAATGAAAGGAGGCGGTCCTTCAGGTATCCAGGGCACAAGCCATTCAGGTTTTTATAGGTCAAAACAAGCACTTTGATTTGGGCCTGGGCAGTGACTGGTAACCAATGTAATTTGAACAGAATCAGCTTTATGTGTTCCCTAGTGGCCCCAGCACTCACCAGCCATGCAACTCGATTCTGAACCAGTTGCAATTTGCCAGACCGTCTTCAAAGGCAGCCCCATGTACAGCGCATTGCAGTAATCTATACGGGATGTTACTAGTGCATGTGTAACTGCCATGAGACTCTGCTTGTCCAGCTAGGGCCATAGCTGGTATAATTTCCGCAGCTGAAGGAAGGCGCCTCTGGCCACTGAGCCCACCTGGGCTTCCAGTGTTAGATCGGGGTTCAGGAGCACCCCCAGGCTGTGGACCCTGTCCCTTGGGGGGAGTGCAACCCCATTCAGGGCAGGGAAATGGCCCTCTAACCTGTCCTGCAAAGCACCCACTAACAGCACTTCCATCTTGTCTGGACTGAGTTTCAATTTATTAACCCTCACCCAGTCCATTATCAGGTCCAGACACGAGTTCAGTTTAGAGACTACTTCACCTGGATTGGTGTCAAACAAGAGGTAGAGCTGAGTGTCATCAGCATATTGCTGACTCCTCAGCCCAAACCCCCTGATGACCTCTCCCAGGGTTCCATGTAGACAGAACCACTGGGAGGACAGTATTGAGCCCTGGGGGACAGTATCGAACCCTGAGGAAACCCATGACATAAACGCCATGGGACAGAGCAACTGTCCCCCAGCATCACCTTCTGGACATGGTCAGTCAGGAAGGAGTGGAACCACCATAAAGCAGTGCCCCCAACTCCCAACCCAGCTAGCCTATCCCGAAGGACACCATGGTCGATGGTGTCGAAAACTGCTGAGAGGTCCAGGAGTATCAACAGGGTCATGTATACTTAATTGGGAGAAAGAAAACCCAACTTAACCCAGCGGGCTTTACCATAAGCCTCAGCACGGCAAAGTCTTGGTTGGATTAAGTTGTATTACATGCCAAAGCAAAACATAATTCTGAAACAGCCCATTGAGCTCCATCACAGTTTCCAGTGAAATAATTTAACAGTGGGAATTTTAAGAAAATAGTGCCTTGGAGAATGTGCAGAATGCATTTGTCTCACTATAGTATAGCTGCACATCTGGAATAGAGGAGGATCATTTTCATGTCAGTGGTGTGATGCAGGATTTTATGGCTTTGCTTCTCTCTTCAGCTCTTGAGTAAGAGTAAAAATCAGTTCATTCAACAGCAAGAGCAGCCTAATTGGCATGGGTGGTTTGTTGCCCAGAATCAGACAGCTGCTGTATTTGAATTCCTCAAGGCAAAGGATTAGGTTTTGCTAATGGGCATCCATGATTCCTGCTTTTGGGAGTTGGATTTGCAAGAACCCCCTAAAGAATGTGAGGACTGTAGATGCATTTGGGTATCCCCTGAACTGTGACAGCACCCTGTTGGCCGATCCTTTCACCCCAGAAGCACCAGTGGTTTATTTCCCACAAGCAGGAAGGAAAGAAGGCAAAAAGGAGAAGAAAAAGACTGGAAGATCTGCTGAAAGGAGGTCAATCTTAAACAAACACCTCAATAAATATTAAGCTGTGAATTGTCCCAGTAGTGATCATTTGAGGATGGCAAAATCTGTGACCCCAAAGCACATTTTTTTTAAGTGAGTGGGGCACAGGCTTCGAGTGTGAGAGTCTGTGGTGTAGGGAGGCAGGGGGGCTCATTTTGCCCAGGTCTATCTTTATACATTAGAAAATTTAGCTGTGAACCAGTTAAATCTACAAACTACATAAGCTAGCTGCTGGGGTTTATATCGGTAGAGGGATGTGGTGGCACTGTGGGTTAAGCCTCTGTGCTGCAAGGTCAGAAGACCAGCCGTTGTAAGATCAAATCCATGAGACAGAGTGAGCACTCGTCACTTATCCCAGCTCCTGCCAACCTAGCAGTTCAAAAGCATGCAAATGCAATTAGATAAATAGGTACCACCTTGTCTAATCGCCCTGGCCGCATGACCATGGAAACTGTCTTTGGACAAATGCTGGCTCTATGGCTTGGAAACTGGGATGAGCACCGCGCCCTAGAGTAGGACACAACTAGACTAAATGTCAAGGGGAGCCTTTACCTTTACCTAATAGTAAAACTAATAACCTCACAATTGTAAGGTACAGATTGCAGTGGCTCTCCAGCCAAGAAATACTTGAGGATCTCCAAGATACTGGTTTGCAATGTAGCTCAGCTTCAGTTTTTTTAGATGGTATCACAGAAACAATAAAGCAAGTCTGCAACTAGTTGAAGCTAGAGTGAGCGGCTCCTTTGCCTGGAGCAAGTCTGACACTCTCCATGAAGTTTACTTCCGTTGGCCCATACATGAGGACAGCTCCTTTGGAGGATTGCCCTACTGCACAAATGCTGAGAAAATGAGGAACTACTGGACTCTCTCGTTTTCTGTCTCTGAGAAGCACAGCTGTATAAGCACTTGATGGACTGAACCTAAACTTTGTTTAATTTAGCATCCCCTTTCTAATGGGCACCTCCAGAAGTTAGGAACCCAGCTACTGGCATCTGGCAGTAGACTGCTGTAGGGTATGGAAGTTCTATCCTACCTGGTATCTTTCCTGAATCCTAAGAGGTCAAGTTCTCTTATAACACTATCTTAGTTGGGGCTCATCAAAATGTCAAATTCCTAAATATGACCCTACTGTGTGTAGCAGTGTTCTTTCTTTTCCCCCCTTATGAGTTAAGTGACCCTTCATTGGGTGACCCAGAATTCGAGTGCTATAGATGAGGAATGGGACGTCTCGGCTTCTCTGCATCCTTTGCTACTGCCTTGAATGCCTTCTTGAAAGAATAAACCTCTACTAAATTCTACTCAGTCTCGAAGCTTTCCTTTAAATAGTGATGGTTATCAACTGAATAGTGAAGATTGCAAAATGAGTTCACCAGTGACTAATCCTAAAATTAATCCAAGCAGTTGCATTCTGGGCCAGGTTGTTGTAAATTTTCTGGGTACTAACCAAATGGCTGCAGCTGGCAGGATTGTTTCTTTGGCTGGGCAGGGCAAGAATTGGACAAATGGGCAGGGCAGGCCGGGGTGGTGGTCCCTCTTTTCCTCTGGCTTGCTATGTGTGGGCTGCTGGCTTTTGAGGTGAATGGACACATCCAATGAAAAGAGCCAGTGAACTTTTAAACAAGATAATAGGCTGGATCCTGCTATGTAAATCTGCATTTGATGGAAAAGGCCACTTTCTCTCGTGCAAGCTTAGAGGTACCCATTGAAGGAGGAGGGAGTCAATGGGAGCTTGCCTTGACAGACAAGGGAGAAGGATTAGAGGCCCCATGGCCATTCAGAAGTTACATTTCCTACCCACAATGGGGTGGGCAGAGAGGCCTAGGCAAGGGCCTTGCCTCTCGATGGAATAACTTTTTAACTTTCTTTTCTGGAGGTGTCCTCACCCCCACCTCCCATGCCATATTAGTGCAGTTTAAGAGTGTGCCTTTTCCAGCTGCATTTGTATCTATGTATTTTGAACAAGTTTAATAAATGATTCCTTTTTTTTAATTAAAAAAAATGCAACACTGCCATGTGAGAAGGAAGAAGAAAATAAGATGACCAGATCTTTTGATTGGGATGAGAAATAATTCCAGGAAAGACTTAACTGGATGGTTTTGTTGATGCTGTTTTGTTCCTTTGTGGAAAAAGCAGGACCTTTGGGAAAGACTGACCATTATATTGGGGCGGGGTGAATAAAGAATATTTTTCCTTTATTTTGATCTATATTTGTTCCTCCTTCCAAAGTTTTTCCTCAGTTATAGGATCTCATAACTTAAACCAATACCTGGTCAGTCCAGTTGTGGCCAGATTCAGTTTTACTCTAGAGAGGGGCAATTTAAATCAATGGGGCTTAAATTGAGTCTCACTGATTTCAGTACCTCTACTTCAGGTACAGGAGTCCCAGTATGATTTATACCTGGACCCAGTTCAGAGAAATACAGGTGATGCAAACTGTGGAGTAAAAGTTGGTTCCATGTTAACTGTCAGGCTTCTGTTTGTCTGTGAAGACACCAACTCACTACATTCATGTAAAGGTTTGTCAGAAAACATTCCTGTATAACAGGAACTCTTGTATAGTGATTCCTAAATATTGGGCTGAATCAACAACAGAGCTGATGAAATACTGTAAGTGGTATGGCTGTTACTTATAGCTCTATGCTCTAAATACAGTATATTGTCTAAATTAGTTCAGGAGGATGGCTATATCTGGATACAGCCCACTGCAGTGCTTCCAGTCAATTGACCATTGGATCTTCAAGAGCACTGGGACAGGTCTCACCTGGGTGTGATAAGTGCTGGGCGGCATTGCTCCTGAAGGACAACGAACATTTTCTTTTCATCTGATATAGTTCAAGGAAGAAGCTGAACATGACTAAGGCAAAGGAGCTTTGAGCACCTCTAAGGAGGAAGAGATGCCAGCGTCTGAGAGAGACAGACTTCTTAGGATGTGCTAGGTAGCTGGAAATCTCTAAAGGAGTTCTGTCCTGATGTCAAACTGCCAGGCTGGAATTTGGCATGTCCTGGTTGCTTGGCTGAATGTGAACTGAATTAAAGGCATGCTCTTCTGCAAGGGATTTAATTTTGGAGAGGTTTTCTCGTGGCGCAGGCTCGCTTGTCATTAAGACCAGTCTCAAGTGGATTTAGTGGGAAGTAGATTATTCTTATTTCTGTGGGACTTACTCCCCAAGAATTGCTCCAGGAACTGCTGCCTTTATGGCTTTGCAGGACTGTTCGGGAGATCTTATGCAATTGTGCGTTTGAGTCCGATTCCCAGTTTTAATATGCAATAATGCTTAAGGGCCATTTAGCTGATGTACAAGTCAATGAGCTAAAATAAGACCAGCTGGATAAAATCCCTTTGCCATAACAGGTTGGTTGAATCCAGTTGGTTGCCACCCGGAGATTTCTCTACTGAAAGGATCGTTATTCACAATTCTTAGTTGGATAGGAACGTGAGGTTTTTAAAGTTACCCAGTTCAGACAAAGAGAATTGTGTCTGGCTGCAGAAGTTTCCTACCTCTCCCGCCAGCAGAGACTAGACCCAAAATGAGTAAGTGAGGAAAGGTATACACACCTACAAACGCAAAACTGGCCAGGACCCTTGCTTACACAATGACTACGGACCAATTCCATTAACCTCAACGGAGTTACTCCGGATTACTCAAATGGCACCGAAAAGGTTCACTTTGATTTACTTCTAATCTCATTGGCATATAGACGTTTAATCCCCGAATCTCAGAGGGACACATGCCGTGGTCTTTAATGGAGCAAAACGCCCCTTGTGCTTCAATCCCATTCACTACCAGTTCCGCTCCATTAGGGCCTGCAGAATTTGGCCTAAAATGACCGCGGTAATTTTATTTCCTGGATCTACAAAGCCGTTTCTAATGAACTGATAAGTCAGAATCGTTAAGCATTTGCTCCTTTTGGACAGCGCCTGTGCCAGGAGCAGAAAGCTGGAGCATTACCGAAACTAGAGAACAGCAGCCGTTGGACGCACAGTTGAGCAATTTGTAGCTAAATTCATCCCCCTCCCGTTTTTTTTTTTTTTATTTTTTTGTGGAGGCGGGGAGGGGAAGAGGTGTCAGCCTTTGTTGGCACGAAAAGGTGAAAGCTTCGCAGTTACACAGAAGTCTCTTTTTTTTTGCCCGATAGTCGCATTTGTACAGCATGCAGATTCTACCTAAATCTAAATCGAGGGGGGGGGGACACCTTTTTCGAAAGCTTCAGCATCTCGACACTGCTAGGTTAACTGAGAAGCAATGCCCACTGAGTTGAGGAGGAGTTTTCTAAGGGAAAAAAAGGTTCCTCTGATTTTGTTGGTTTGTTTTTGGTTTTGTTTTTGTTTTGTTAATTGGGGGGGGGGGAGGAAGAGCCGTGATCATTGTGTCTCACGGAAGAAGGGTTTTTTTTTACCATCCAGTGAAAAATCCACTCCGGAGTGATAGTGAACTTGAACTTTAAGCAGCGAAGGGGAAAAACTTTTGCTGGGGCCGTTTGAAAATAAGCGACGGGCTTCCTTCAAGCGTAGCTTTTCGGGACAGAAGGAGGGAGGACAAAAAGGGGTTATTCGTTTTTATGTTTATTAAGCGTGTTCGAATTGCCACCTATTGGAAGACCCTGATGTGTTGAATTCATGCTCGCTTAAAAAGAGCTAGTAATCGCCGAAATCTTAACAATGGCTCGACGAGGGGGTTCCTGGGGTACCGCATTTCAGGGGCGGTCCTTTTGTCCTAGAAGAAGATATCATATTCCGGCTGATCGGCCCTAGCTTTGGCAGACTACAGTATCTCAAAAACCAACCACCCAGAGGCGAGAACCCAGCAAAAGCGGTACACCGTCTGTCCGCTTCCAAGAGACCGATCCACCCAGCCTCGCCGGCAGCGGTCTTGCAAGGTGGCCCGCCTTGTAGCACCGCTTCCAGGACCAGAGACTTTAGCGGGCCCTTGCTATAAAATCGGACATTGGTTCTCGCCTGGGGAATGGAATTAGGGGAACACGCTCCGATGTCAACCCAAAGCGAAGTCCATTCTGCTCTGCCCAAGGACTCTTGGGTTTATGTTTAGCTGATTGGTTGTATTTGGTTAAAACAAACAAATAAACAAAACCAAGACCCCCGCAAGTTGGCGGTGTGTTTTTTTTTTGGGGGGGGGGAATGTAAATATCCTGATTTAATTTGGTTAGGTGTGGTACATCCAGACCGGATGACCAATGGAGCAGCGAAGGAAATGAGACTTTCCTCCCCCTCCTTCCAGAAAGGCAATTTGATCGTTAAAGACGACCTAACAAGGAAAGCAGTTCTATAATGCATCACTAAAGCAGCCGAAAGAAAGGTCCCAGGATAATCCGGGGGGGGGGATGAAATGGGGAGGGGACCCTCGGGGGGGGGAAGGAACAGTGCCGCTCATGTGTCCCTGGCCCCGAAGAGAAACATACTGGCACTATGGAGCAATCGCAGTTCTGAAATTTGAGGTCTGGGCTTTTAAAAAAAAACCTCGGTGCTCAACAGATGAGAGAGAGAGAGAGAGAGAGAAGCGGCCAGGAAACGACTCCAACTCTTTCGAAAAGTGCCAAATGAGACATAAAGCCGCATTGTAAAAATCATCTGGAAAACAGGTTTTCCTATTGAAGTCGCTCGGTGTTAATTACTGTGATCTGGAAGCCTCTGAATCTAAACGCCTGGAAGCCGACTCCCCCCTCCACCGTCACCCCCACCCCCGCCGCGCTCCGCTTCATCGCCCGTTCCCCTTTTCCCGGTGTAAATGGAGAGCGGGAGCGTCCGGATTCTTCGCGGTACATGCCTAGACACCGATACGTGCCCGCGCCTGGAAAGGATGGAGGGTTAGTCCCTTCTAAAGCAACGCTAGGTCTCGCTTTCCATGCGCCTTACAAAATTATTCGCATTATTTATGCTACATTGAGCGATCTAATTTCTTCGTGATAGTCAGCTAATTGCTCTGGCAGGTAATTAGAAGAGATTTTACAGCGCAAAGAGGGCTCCCTCTCTTTTTTATTTATTATTTTTTTTCTTCTTTTTTTGCAGTGCCCCTCAGATTATTAAATTGCTCTGTAAATTATACCATATTTGTAAAGGGAAGAAACTGGGAGTGAGGAGGGGGGGATGAGGATGATGGCGGTGGTCGTTATGTGTTGTGTGTGGGGAGAGATCTTTTGAATAACTTTTTTTTTTCCTGATGCCATTCGAGCTCTCTTTTGCTCTCTCTTTTTGTTTTTTTAATGGAGTTTTTTTTTTCTGGTTTAGCTTTTCCTGGCCTCGAATTATTCTAAAACACGCGATCTGAAGCCCATTTTGTTTGTGCTCAGTGGTCCAGAATAACTTGCCCATAATGGGCCAGGTTTGAAGCAAGCCTCCTAAGCGATGACAATCTCCACTAAGCATGTGGGGAAAGAATGGTTTAAATGGGGACATCTGTTCAGCGTTGCTCATCTCCCTCTTCAAGCCAGGTCAGGCTAAGAGAATAACCCGATGGCCACTTTCTCCCCTCTCAAACACACACACACAAACACACGCACACATACACACGCACGCACGCACCCAGAGAGTTCACCAAAAATGGCTCCGAGGGTGGGCCGGGGTATAAAATAAGAAAGCCGACCCCGAAGGCAAAATAGGGGGCCATTATATCATATGAGAAAGAGGGGGGCATGTTAAAAGAGAGAGAAAGAGAGATCCGCTTCGGAGCTCTAAGAAAGAAAAACAGTAGAACTGCGCTGAGATTCTAGCTTTCAGATCGGGACGTCTTTATTTGAGGATCCTGGGACTTGATCTCCGAGATTTATGTGCAAGTTGTCACTTTTGTGAGAGGGGCGTCCCAGCGGCGTCCCCCCTCCCTCCCCGGAAATGTTTCACACTCCTTCCTTTATGTAATCCTACGAAGCGTGACTCCGACGATTGGCTGGCGATTTGTCTGGAAAGGTGTTTTCTGAGCAAAATGAGATGGCGGCCCTGCCCTGCGTGGGGTGGTCACTCCGACGTGGAAACCCGAGGTCATGCCGCAGGTGTCTCCCTACTTTAACTGTATATTTCCACACCACCACTCCAGATCCCCTCTCTCTTTCACTTGCCGTAAAAGGATTCCTTCTTTCAAGGAAACACATGGGTGTTTAAGAGAACATCCCGCCTCTGCGCGCCATCACCGCCGCTCAGCTTCCCCCGTCTCCCCTTGTAGATTATTTGTAATTAAACACGATTTTCCCAAGTCACATTTATCTTCAAGAAGGTCCGATTGCAACTGTCAACCCTCTGGAGGAGACGGCGGGTAATCTGGAAGCTTGACCTCCTCCACCATCAGGGGAGAGCAAGCGAGAAGGCAAGGAAGCCCGGCGTTGAAAAGGAAATCAATAATGCTGAAGAGATGGATTTAGTAGTTTTTAACGCTCCCGTGAGAAAGTGAGATATAAGAGAAGCGCGCTGGTTTGGGAGGGGGACGGGGCCTCGCCTCGCAAACAGATCCGTTTTGCTACGAGGAGGGGGGGGCTTTTAAAGACTCCCGTGAATTGCGCCAGGAGCCGGAGGTCTGTCTCGCCTTGCACAACTATCTTGCCCACGTGTGCGCGCGAGAGGGTAGGACGGCGCGATCGCTTCTTTTCGATGCCATTTCACGTGGGTTCCCTTCTAGGATCACCTCCTCAGCAAACAGGAATAAACACACAGATAAACACGGAAAGGCGCGGCGTGTGGAAACAGGTGAGAATCCCCGGTGGGTTCAGCTCACCCATTCACCGGCAGTGGGGAAACCCAAACCGTTCACCTCATTTCCAAGGCGTCCCTGCAAAGCGCAGACCCAATTACAAGAGGAGGGGGGGGAAGTACAAGCAGATTTTAAAAGGCCATCGCCTCCTCCGTGAGTGACCCTCTTGTCCCCAGGCCCGCCCCGCCACATTCACCACTTGTCTTCCTTCAAGAGGTCAGACAACCGATCCGTCTGAAATTAAATCCATACCAAGGGTTGGGAGTCCCGCCACAGATCTCGAAATGGAACAGAAGCTTTGAAGGAGGGGGGCCCCAAAATCAACACGATTTGGGCAGGGAAGAGGGTCGATGCCGCGTGTGCAGATAAGTAAAGACATCTATTGAATGCGTGATCTGTGAGATCACTCATTCACATGTTAAATCGGAAGCGAGTGGAGGGCGCATCCATGTGTGTTCATACACTTCATTACACACTTTTCTTTTGCCCTGTGATACTGACTTTTAGACTACATTTGCAATCAGGGCTGCCCCCAATTAAGCAAAAGCTTGCTAAGCCCATTGACAACTGTAGAAAAAGGCCAGAGTCTACAGGAAGTGTTAAATAGGAGAAGATAATTAAGCGAGAGCTATTCGATCCGAGAGCTATTCCCGCCAACCTAGCGGTTCGAAAGCATGCAAATGCAAGTAGATAAATAGGGACCACCTCGGTGGGAAGGTAACAGCGTTCCGTGTCTAAGTCGCACTGGCCATGTGACCACGGAAGATTGTCTTAGGACAAAACGCTGGCTCTATGGCTTGGAAACGGGGAGGAGCACCGCTGGACAAAAATTGTCAAGGGGAACGTTTACCTTTACCTATTCGATCCGGCGTGGGGGGGGGGACAAACCCTCGTTTGGGGTCCCATTGATTCAGTGAGAGAGTTGTTAAACCCAGCGCCTAACAATTTCCGGTGGAAATTCATCGGTTGGGACATCGAGATGCTTTTATTGATAACTGACAAGTCTTAACAACAGGATCTGAAAGTGGAGAACAGACTTCCCCCGCCATCTCTCCTTGTAACCTACCAGCCATTGCTTTTCGGAATGCTTGGGATACTGTAGATACCCTTCATCTGACCAACTCCTTAGACACATTTTCCAGGTGAGAGAAAATGCCTTGTTTACACACAATTAAAATGGGGGGGGGGGCGAGGAAGGGGGAGACCATGGATTTTGTATATATCCGGCCGTGGGTTGTATATATATTTTTAATAACTCCTCATTTGCTCCACAGCTGGGTTGTTATGACGAACATGGACCCTAAACTCCAAAGACTAACCCCCCCCCAACCCACCATGTGTATTTAAAACCAGTCCCTTAGGAAGGACCACTGAGGCATGCTCGTGTGTAGGACAGCATATAACTCAGTAGGACTCCTTAAAGTAATTGGAGGTGGGGGTGTCTCAAGGCACACCCCAGCAGCGATCCGCTTAAAAAACAACCGGTTTCATTTCTCACCATCTTACCCACTCTCCCCCCCCCGCGTGTTGCTCATCCCAGATATGCCCAATGTGTTCACACGCTCAACTCGAGAGGTGAGCTTCCGCAACCACTCGAAAACAGGCTAGCCGGGGGGGGGGGTTGTTTGTCGGATTTATCCGTTTTGCTTCCGTTTTCCTCGAGCCTCTCCAGGGACATCTAAAAGAAGTGGGATGGGTGCCCGAGAGGGTTAGGCCGAAGAAGACTCGCTCGTGGTGCGGGGGGGGGGGGCACAAGCGTTTGGTTGCTTGTTGTTAGGGTTTCCAGGTAAATCCTTATAGGTATGGGGATAAGGCTGCAGCTTCCTGCATTGCTGACAAGGTAAGATCCTGCCTTCCCTGCTCAAGGTATATGCAGAAATAAGTCTTTCTGGGAGTGTGGCTCTCCGGCACACACACACACGCTCGGCCGTTTATGGCTGGGATCCAGGAAAGATCGGAGGCGAATCAGCAACCCAAGTTTGAGCAGCAGCGCATTTGACCATCCTGAGACGCGCCGCCGCCCTCTTTCCCCTTCCGAGATCCCCCACCCTGGAGCACAGCCGACAGGCTGCTTCCGTCCAGCTTGTTTATTTCCTGCTCAGCGAGGGCCCTGCTAGGGAACCATTGTTTTAGAAAGCTTTCTTTCTTTCTTTCTTTCTTTCTTTCTTTCTTTCTTTCTTTCTTTCTTTCTTTCTTTCTTTCTTTCTTTCTTTCTTTCTTTCTTTCTTTCTTTCTCTCTCTCTCTCTCTCTCTCTCTCTCTCTTTCTTTCTTTCTTTCTTTCTTTCTTTCTTTCTTTCTTTCTTTCTTTCTTTCTTTCTTTCGCTCTCCTTCCTCCCTCCCCAACCTCACCCCCCCCCGGGCTTTGCCCCTCGGCTCCCGCTCCCGCGGTGGGATGCCTAATGCTCTCCCCCCCCCCCCACCGCCGTCACCAAGCTCTTTAACTTGGCAGACTTGGGCAAGTTGTTCCCAGGATGTAAATTAGGTCCCCAAAGCTGTTGTCCAAATCGAAGAAACAGAGAAATTAATCTGGGAGACTATCCATCATAGAGTGTAATAAAGGGAGCGACATGGATGAGACAGATGATATGATTAAGGAGCTGTGGTCGTTTTAATTAACTTTTTGCTGTCCTGTAATGATCAAACTGGTCAACAGACCCGGTCAATAAGCATGTTAATATCAAACAAATAAAACCAGGGATGATTAAAAACCTCCTGGTTTATTAAATTTGAAATTCAAATGAAATTTATGCTGCAGATGCATACAGCATGCTAATAGAGCGCCACTTTATCGAGAGTGCTGCTGGATGCTACAGGTTTGCAAGGAATCTAGGGACATCTCTGGAGCCCCGGGCATTTAACTAAATATACTGGGGCGGGAGGCAGCTAGGCTTGCTGGAGGGGGCGAAGTTTTAATTAATTTCACAGAGGAAAACATCCTTCCTTGGTTTTCTTCTGTTCCTGCCTGACACCTGGCTTTCTCCCCCACTGATGGAAGAGCTCTTTCTGAAAAGCAGGGGTTCAGCGGCTACTAGACGATTAAAAAACAAAAACAAAAAAACCCAAACACACACACACGCAGGATCGCGCCCAGGGCGCTGTTTACACGCGAGGAGAAGCTTCTGGGTTAAGGACAGCAAAGGGACTCAAGCACGAGATTCCCTATGTTCGGAATCACCCTTTCCCTTTAGAACTTTTCGACGCTTCCAGAAAAAGAATCGGCACAGAGCGATTTTCATTGTGCTTTCTTTTCTTCCAATACTCCCTCCGGTGGGTGTTTGCAATGGTTTTACAGGAACCTTTCCCCACTTCCAGTAAATAAAAAAAAATGCCAATCTCGATATAGGTCAGTTTGCAGTTCTGGACTGGTTTAAAACTGGGGAAAGAAAGAAAGAATATTGGTGGGGGGTGGGGGGGGAGGAGAGCAGAGATTGTTGGAATAATTTCAAAATCGGTAAAATTTGTTTAATACCGGTCAGTGCACAAATGAAGACAAATCTGATCCAAGGAGGAAAGGGAGCCTTGTGTAATGTAATGAGTACATGTCTACTTAGAAGTAAATCATATTGGGCTCAGTGACGCTTACTCCCAGATAAATGCTAAAAGGCTGACGCTTTTATCTTGCTGGTCTTCCTTAAGGAACTTTATTGCTGTAATTCATGCTGCTGGTGTCTGCAAACCTACACAGAGACGGCACCCTAAGCTACTACTTTATACTAAAACCGCTTGTTAAGGTCTTTTTGTTAGCGGGGAAAGCTATGGGCTCTTTCTTCCTGGATCCGAAAGTCTGCGCGATACGTCTTAATAGTTGAGAGAGTTCTGATGGAAGGACAAAAGCAACAGATAAAGCTAATCACCACGCTTTCATACGTGAGGGGCTGTTCCCTTGAAACAATAATAATAAAAAAGCGCTCCCTTTTACACGAACTCCCACCCCTTCGAGGGGTGGGTGTCAAGGATAGTATTGATTCAGTTTAAATCCGAAATTTAAACAAGTGTGCATTAGGTCTTTAAAATGAATATCATTATGGAAGGAGACCACAAAGCAATGAAGTTAATTCTTTTTTATTTGTTAAACGGAGTCCCCTCCTTCGCCCACCCCTTCCTCCTTCTGGGCTGGCCTGTCACGCCTTCTCAACAGGCTAAAATCATTCAGAGCAGCTCGTGGAGAGAAACACGACATTTATGGTAACCATCAGCCTTCAGAGAAAGAATGCAGTTCATTAATTTACTTCACTCCTTAACTTCAAAGTATGATAATGCACGCTACCCCTTAATCAATAGATATGATGTACAGTCAATAACCGCATGGTATTAAAAGCCCCCCCCCCCACACGCTTCTTCTTTTTTTCAAAGACACGCCCATGCCGAATTTGCTATATAAGACTTAACACCACAGTTTGCAACCTCGGCCACGAAAATTCCGCCTGCCTTTAATTTTCAGCCGGAGTTTTGCAAGTCCCGACCAAACATATTGTGGTCAGTTAAAACAACCCCAACGTCTCTTTACACCTATTTGCGTCGACCTTTTCCATATTAAAAATAACACTGGAGCAGAGTCACTTTCAAGGCACATTTTCTCGCAAATAGCAGAGGTAGTGTGCAACGCCGCTCTCTTTTCCGCTTAAATCAAGAAGCAGTTCTATTTCACGCCGCTCGGTTTTTAAGCGGCACCTTCCGGGCACAACAGAACTGCGCGCCACGCTGGGGACTCCCAACTCCTCGGCTCCTCTGAGTCCAGCTTTGCAGCAAAGAAAGAGACGGGCCCCCAAAGCCAAATGAAGGCACTCACGCGGAAAGAATACAAAAATATATTAAATTGTTTTAAAAAGTCGTAAGAGATCGGGGTGGATTCCCCCCCCCCTTTTTTAAATTTTGTCACGCTCTTTTGGAAAACAGAAGTGCTTGAGGATCCACACTGCGGCTGTTTGCCTATCGCCGTATTCTTTTCACATAACCACATAACCGGGGAGGGTGGGTCCCTCCCGGGTGGGTCCCTCCCGGGTGGGTCCCTCCCTGTCCAAAAACGGGGTTTTCCAAATCACTCCATCGGCTTATCCAGAGAATGAGGAAGGGGATTTTTTTTTAAGGAAAGGGTCTCCAGCAATCCAGCTAGAAACTAAATGCACAACTCCTGGGACACAGGCACACGCGAGCGCCCTGTCAGATTTATGTACATATTTTCCTAAGGCGAAAAGGGGTGGGTGGGTGAGGGTGGCGCAGCTCCTCGGGAGAGAAATATGCTCTCCTAAGTAATGAACGGAGTGGCGTCCAGAAAACAGGGAATGTACATGGAGCGGAGCATTTAAAAGAAAAGCAAAAGAAAGAAGAGGCGAGGCGAGGGTGCGCTTGAGAAAGAGTCTGTGCATTTGCCCACTCTCCCTTGCCTGTGCCATGCCAGCTTGCGGTTTGCAATCTCCCTCTTTCTTTTCCTTCCCCCCCCTCCCCGCCCCGCCCGCCCCCCCCCCCCCGCCGCCGCCTCCGCCGCCGCCTCAGTCTCTCTCCCCGGGTGCGCGGAGTGCGCGACTCTCTTTGCGGAGCCCAGCTTGCGCGGCGGCGGCGGCTGCAGCATCGGCGGCGGCAGGCGCTCGGCGGCGGCAGGCGGCGGCGGCGACGATGACCTCACGCAGCCACGTCTCGGAGCGGCCGACGGAGCCGGAGATTGGCTGGCGCGGGCTCAGCGGCACTTCAAAGCCTGCGAGGGAGCTACAATTGTGCCGGAATGGGCGGAACTGATCATTGTATTGCACACCTCTAAAAAAAAAGCCACTGCCTCTGATTTATCAATATAAAAAAGATCCTCTGAGAGGAGGGCACTTTTGTGGGATGGCAACTTCACTTCTAGGGGTGAGTCTGAGGGTTGTTTTTTTTTAACCTCCCCCCCCTCCTGCTCGGGGCTGTTTTAATTGGGTCCATTTTATTGGCGATTGCAGAAGGGTTCGAGCAGCCCCTCTCTCTTGACCGGGGGGCTATCAGTCTCCTCCATTGAGGGTGGGTGTGTGGGGTTTTTGTTTTGTTTTGTTTTGTTTTGCGTTTTTTAAAGTCCAAGGGAGTGCGAGAGAATAGAAAGGGGAAAAGGGGGAGGGGGAAGAGAGCACTCACTTTTGTGTGTACGTGTGTGTGTGTGTGTGTGTGTCTCAGTGTGGAGGGAAAGGTTTTAAGGGCACTAGCCCTTAACAACCTCCAGAGCTAGGGCTGAGCTATGTTCACGTCTCCGGAGAACTGACCTCTCCGTTATCTGATCAAAGGGAGAGAAAAAACAGCTCGATCTTTTCTTTTCTGGAGTTTTTTTTTTAATTGCCACAGCTTGTTGTGGTTGATCCCCCCTCCCTTTTTAACGTTTCTCCCAGGCCGTCATTTCTTACAGGTATGTTGGATATGGCTCTCTCTCTCTCTCTCTCTGTTTTCTAAATGTGTAAATCAGAAGGGTTTTTCTTGGGGTGAGGGGCTGGGGAGGGAGAAAGACACCACCCCGTTTCTTTAAAAAAGAGAAAAGTTTCCGACCTTTTCATGTCCGCATCGGGATTGTGTTGTCTGTGCTGGCTACGTGCAAAAACTCTGTTCATAAATTGCCGGCGGGGCGGTTGGGAGAGGAAGAGAAGAAAATCTAGTGGGCCGCGGATCGGGGCTCAGTTGAAACCAAAAACATGCTACCCCCACCCTTGCCCGGATCCCCAAGCCTGTAGATCGGGCAGTATTTCTGGACTTGAGAGCGAGTCTCTGGACGCCTCGCCCTTGCGGCTCACGTTGGCCGGAAAGAGAACCGGAGAGCTGGTTGAAGTGGAAGCGAAGCGTCTCTCGGGGGCCGCGGCGGCAGGGCTTTGAGTAGGATAAGCCGGTGGCTAAATGCCTTTCAAGGAGCCGAGAGAGGAGGCGTAAAGGGGCCCGGCAGGGGGTGAGGGATTTAATTCCTGGAAGCCCCCCTTCAGCGGGGCGAGGGCGAGGCACCAGCCGGGGCGAAGTGCGAGGGGCGCCGGTGGGATTTGGCGGGGGAGTTCTTGCCACTTCTGACGTGCGCCTTCCCGGCCTTTTCTCCCCTCTCGCTCGCAGGAAGAACCGCGTTTAGGCTCCACTCCCTTGGCCATGCTCGCCGCCACCTGCAACAAGATCGGCAGCCCCAGCCCGTCGCCCTCGGCCCTGTCGGACAGCGCCTCGTCCTTCGGCAAGGGCTTCCACCCGTGGAAACGCTCCTCCTCGGCGTCGGGCGCTTGCAGCGTGGTGGGCTCCGGCTTGACCGGCGTCGGAGTCTCCGCTTCGGCGCGCAACGGCTCCTCGGCTCACGCGGCGGCGGCGGCGGCAGCGGCGGCGGCGGCGGCCGCCCTGGTCTCGGACTCCTTCAGCTGCGGCGGCTCGCCGGGCTCCAGCGCCTTCTCGCTCACGTCGAGTGGCGCGGCCGCCGCGGCCGCCGCCGCCGGCTCGCCCTTCGCCAACGACTACTCGGTCTTCCAAGCGCCGGGGCCGTCGGCGGCGGGCGGTGGCGGAGGAGGCGGCGGCGGAGGTGGAGGCGGGGGCGGGGGCGGCGGCGGGGCGCAGGAGGCCCACCAGCCGGTCTTCCTCTCCAAGGTGCACACGTCGGTGGACGGCCTGCAGGGCATCTACCCGCGCGTGGGCATGGCGCACCCCTACGAGTCGTGGTTCAAGCCCTCGCACCCGAGCGACGCGGGCGCCTCCAGCTGGTGGGACGTGGGCGCCGGCTGGCTCGACGTGCAGAACCCCAACGGGGTCCACCCGGCCGCCGCTGCCGCCGCCGCCGCCGCCAGCGGGCTGCCGGCGGGCTCTTTGCACTCGCCGCTGGGCGCCTACAACTCGGATTACTCGGGCCTGGCGGGCCACTCGGCCTTCACCAGCGGGGCCGCCTCCTCGCACCTGCTCGGCCCCGCCGGGCAGCACCTCATGGACGGATTTAAGCCCGTGCTGCCGGCCTCCTACCCGGACGCGGCCCCCTCGCCCTTGACGGCCGGCGCCGGCGGCTCCATGCTGGGCGGCGGGCCCCCGGCGCCGCTCGGCGGCTCCCCGCGCTCCTCCTCGGCCCGCCGCTACTCGGGCCGGGCCACCTGCGACTGCCCCAACTGCCAGGAGGCCGAGCGCCTGGGCCCGGCGGGGGCCAGCCTGCGCCGCAAGGGCCTCCACAGCTGCCACATCCCCGGCTGCGGGAAGGTCTACGGGAAGACGTCGCACCTGAAGGCGCACCTGCGCTGGCACACGGGCGAGCGGCCCTTCGTCTGCAACTGGCTCTTCTGCGGCAAGCGCTTCACCCGCTCCGACGAGCTGCAGCGCCACCTGCGCACGCACACCGGCGAGAAGCGCTTCGCCTGCCCCGTCTGCAACAAGCGCTTCATGCGCAGCGACCACCTCAGCAAGCACGTCAAGACTCACAGCGGCGGCGGCGGCGGGCCGGGCGGCGGCGGGGGCGCCGGGGGCGGCGGCTCGGGCGGCTCGGGCGCCGGGGGCGGCAAGAAGGGCAGCGACACCGACAGCGAGCACAGCGCGCCCGGCAGCCCGCCTTGCCATTCCCCGGAGCTGCTCCCGCCCCCCGACGCCGGGCACCGGAATGGCCTGGAGTGAAAGACCCGAGGGACGCTACCGAGCCGGCCAGTCGAGGCGAGGCAGGGAGGGCGGACTCCTCCCTGGTTCCCCTGGTTCCTTTCCCCCTGCCCTTAATTATTATGATGAACATTATTATTATTATTATCATTATCATTATTATTATTTCCCCTTCCCTTTCTTCGCCTCTTCTCGGTCTCCTTAAATTTGAAACCTCCCGGCCGTCTGGACAGCTTGGGCGCATAAAGGGGATCTGGACATGTAAGTAAAAAATAAGCGCCTGGATCCCGCTTCCGGACTGCCTCTGTTGGGCTCCTGCCGCGCTTCTGGCGGCTGCTGTCTTGGGTCGCCCGCGAGCTCGCTTGGTGGCCACGCAGGCGAGGAGGAAGAGGAGGAGGAGGACCTCGGGCCGAGCTCCGCTTCCCCAAGGAGCCGCTCTCCGGAGTGAACCCCACTGACTTCCAGGCTAGAGAGGGATAAGTTTGGGGGCTCTCCAGCCTCTGGGAAGGACGCGGGCTTCTGGGGAGGGAGAGAATCCAGATTTGGACAAATTACAGAGGGAAGCGGCGAAAGAATTAGACCCTCTGATGGGAGGCGGGAGGGGGGGGACAGGGAGCGCCCAAGATGTCTTACTGAAAGCACTTTTATTTGAATAAGATGTTATGGGAAGTTGTTTTGGGTTTCTGAGGAGTACTCCACTTTATTAAATGCCCGTCCACCTGTGCATTGAAACTACAGTTCTTTACCCTCTTGAATGGGGGGCCTCGAAGTTGGTGGGATGATTACCTTGGCGTAACAGGGTGAAGCCTCAAATGTGTGCATGGAAGCGTGTGTCCAAGAGGGATCGCCAGAGGCCCAACGTTGGCTGACCGCTTTGTGCCAGAGTCAATTCCGACATGGCAAAGTCTCTTTTCGAAATATAAAAACGGCATCTCCAAGTCAACTTTGCTTAGGAGAGCGCCCGGAAGCAATTTAGGCTGTGAGCCTACCTATGGAGGTGGGCATGCAAAAGGAATAAATTAATTTACTACCAGGTAAATGAATGCTTAGAATATAAGTTCCCCTTGAAACCTGTAAGAGGTACAGCCAAATAAACATTCCTAAATATAAGCAGAGCAGCACCCAAATTTTCAGTATATACTCTGAAGTAAGTGGATCTTCTATTTTTAGGGTTTCAGGGGTCCCCACCCCCAAAAGTCAATCTCATACCTGTGTAAGGCTGCATTTTTACACGTTTTAAGATGCAAACGTCACTGAGCAGAGTGCAACTTACTTCTGAGTAAATCAGGAATAGCACTGCCTAGTGAGTTTGTTTTTTTTTTTTTAAATAAAAGCTGCAGACCTGTGCTTGCTTACCAGGGAGTAAAGCCACACTGAATCTTCAAGTAAGCATGTATAAAGTTGGGCTGCGCCCAGGCTGGAAATCCTACTAGTTTAAGTGAGTTATGGATGGGGTTATAAATCCAAGTTCTCTGCCTTAATTGATGCACCCTAAATCATGCTAAAACTTTAGTCTTAACCTGCTTCTTGGACACAGTCTTAATTATTTCTAGCAAGCCCTCCCCTCCTCCCCTTCAAGTTTACATTTCTTTTGGAAAACCTCTCAGCAAGATCCAGCCAAACTTCAAATCCCCTTGATTTCAATCAGGATGTTAAATGTAGGCTTAATTGAAATCTCATTGAGCTTTCACGCTTCTCTTTCAGCATATTGGACTCAAGTCTTTCATTCTGGCTGTTACAGTGTCCATAATTCTAAGTGTATTCAACTTCAGATCTGCTCTAGAGATTTTTTGCATTCATTTAGTCAGATAATCGAGCTTTCAGTTCCTTCATATTATTAAAGTTTCTCTTCTCCTCAAAAAGTGTATCCGTGTCGCAGCTCACTTTCAGAATTCCATAGAATATGTAGAATTCTATTCTATTCTACATATTCATGCGGTACTTGGGAGGCCCCTAGTATTAAAAAAAATATTTCTAGCATTACCTTTTTGATTGGAAGAGTTGAAGAAATCCCCTTGTTTTCAGTGAGGCTGTAGTTTTGAATGCCAAAAAGAAAAGTAAAATGGGGGAGGGAACAGAGACAAATATTTGTAAAATACTTTGAAACCTAATGGTTTATACAACGGAAAACGTTGTAAAATAGCTAACAAATATAATTCCACCAGTGTATTGGTGTGAGATGCAGTTGTCCAGGAGACGATTTTGTATAGTATTTTTCTTGTATATTACTTCCAGTAAATATTTGAAAATATATTAAAGTACACTTGAGCTTTTTTTTTCCTTCATTTTTTTTCTTTTTCTTTTGGGTCACAAGGAATATTAAATCGTTATTGCTGCAGTCCTAATTAACTGCATTTAAAAAAACTTGTTCCTAGCAGTGTACATCAAATTGCACATCAGGATATAGGGTTTTTTTTTTTGCTTGAATATTAATTTAGATAGGCATAAGATTGTAATTAAGCAAACAATAATTGATAAATGTTGGGTGACATTTAATTTAATGGAGCATGTACTTATTTGCATTTGCTGGCAGTTCAGGTATAGTTTAAGTGAGAGTTCTCCTATATTTCAAAGGAGTGGGTTGACCTAAACCCATGTATTAAATAAAATGTCCAAGTGAAACTGACTAATGATGGCCTGTGTGTATTTCCTGAAAATTAAAAAATGGTGAATGTTATTAAAACATCATGATTCTACATTGAAGAGTTTGCAAGTTCTGCAAACAAATAGACTCATTGTAATGTTGAAATAAGTTTGGATATTTCACATTGAAATGGAAAAAAGCCTTTTGCTGAAACACTTTAAATTTGCATTTTAAATGCATGACATGTAATTGATTTTTATCTGTAAGATTTTAAATGGAATTAATAAATGCCAGAGAAAACGTTTGTTGTTAGGTTAGTTAATTTCTTTCTAAAGATAAAAAAAGAGAATGGCCTCTTGAAATTATTTTCTGTTCATTGATGGCCCTCCTAATTGTCTATGTTTTTATTGTTAACGCTTCTTTAGTGGTTTTACTACTGTATATGGAATGGTCAGGCAGATATGCTTTCAGGGCCGGCTAATAACTGATTTACTTCGAAGGAAGCCTGCTTAGTAGAGAGGATAGCCAATTCAATGGACAGGATTGTGGCCAGAAGTGTATCTAAGTATTGGCGCTGCATGCCAAAGCGGAAGGAAACTCTTTTGCATTCAAAAGGATGCGTTTCATTTTGTGAAACAAATTGAGGTTGTGTTCAACTTTACTGCTCCTCACCAGCTGTGACTAGAAAACACATTTACACTTCGGAAAATGTTGTGAAGACAGCTAAGTGCTTCGGGGTGTGTGTGTGTGATCTTTTTTTAATGAGGCAGGTCCATCTGTTGTAAAAGGAAATGAATGCGCCAGAAGAGTTTAAAGGTTTCCGTCTCTTGTCACCTAAAAAACAACCATCTAACTGCAACATCTGCGTGTTGTCCAGTTAGATGGAGTAGCATTGCAGGATTCAACCTGCTGGCATACTGTCTCGCCTCCCGCCTGCAAGACGAGGCGACTCCACTTTCCAAAAAGGCGAGCTTCGGATCGGAGGGAAGGGAATGAGGGTTTGCAAGGCAACGATTAACTGCCTGGACGGACAATAGGAGGTTTCTGTCCTTGAAGGGTCCGGAGAAGGGGACTTGCTCTCCTTTTATTTTGGCCATTGTGATCAGATTGCAACCCCGGCACCCCCCCCCTTCTTCTTGGAAGTTAAAAGGCTTTCGCGCGGAGACGGATGTTCAGCACGTTTCCTGGGAAGGAAGGCCATGCATTCCAGGGCCGCTTCCCAAAGAGTTTGCCTTCCAGGTTTTCGGACGCAGAGATTTAGCAATAAGGACTAGCTGCTTGACTGTGAAGAGGAAGAAAAGAAAATCATGTCCCAGCCAGAAACGGCTTAAATTTAGAGGAACCCTGCTGTTTTTGTATTCTCTTTCTCTCTGGGATGTTGTTTGCTTGTTTTCTTTTCTTTTCTCTCCACATCTCCTCTCCCCCCTCCACCTCAACCCAAGAAGCCGGAAATCCTGGCTTTATGATTCTGGCAAGGTAACTTTCCCAGGACTGAAAGGTGAAGATCTGGGGCTGAACTCTCTTGGGGGAAGAAAGCAGGCGAGACAGCTCCGCTCCAGACCTTCGCCCTCGTGTGCTTCGAAAGGACTGTCACTACCCTCTGAAAGGAGGATCCGTTGTTGTGGTTGTTGTGGTTGTTGTTGTTGTTATTATTATTATTATTATTATTCAAAAATACCAGGCACAATCAATCAAAATTATAAAAACACTGACTGGTGTTATGTAACAGATACAAGTTTTGACAAAACCCTAAGTATCTGTTAACGTTCGATATAAGCTGTTCGTTGTGGTTGTGGTGGTTGTTCCCATCTACGTTTCTCCACCGAAGGCTGGAAGGGCAGGGCCATAGAAAAGTGAAAGAAAAAAACATCAGGGATTGGTTTTCAAGGGCTCTCCCTACTTCTAGTTTTCGGTTGTGAGCGAGTAGCCATTAAAGTTGGTCGTTCGACCAGGAGGCAGGCGAAATCTGTCTTGGGTTTTTTTTTTTTGCTTTTGTTTTGTGTGTGTGTGTGTGTGTGTGTGTGTGTGTGTGTGTGTGTGTGTGTGTGTGTGTGTGTGTGTGTGTGTGTGTGTGTGTGTTTCCTAAGGTGGCTGTATGTGTTTGTTTTTCTTTCCTTGGCCGGGACTCTTCCGGGGTGCCGGCGTGTTTTTAGCTGCCTTGTTGGAGGCGTTGACATGAGCACACACCCCCGCCAAAGAAAAACGTGCATTTGTTTTTGGCTGCCGCGGATGTGTCGCCACGACTGCTGCGGAAACGGAGCCGGGGTGGTTAGGTTTGACCTAAAATGGGAAAGGACCTCGTTTCGGATGAATTCGGACCCTCCCCTCCAGCCCAGCAACCTTATTCTCCCCCGATTCCTGGAAGAGAGGGACGCCTTAGGGTCAGTTAGAGGTCCATTCACCCACCTGCTCAATGCCTACAACTGATCCCAGCCCGCCCCCTTCACCAAGCCCCCGTTGCTCATTGAAGCTTCAAATACATTTCGGAAGGTGCGCCCTATTGAAAGCATTCGGGGGAGGGGGAATGACAACAATTCCCACTTATTTTTTTTAATAATTTGTAGAACTCGTTCTGTTCTTTTAAACAGCTGTGAGCCGCCTTGAGTATTTAGACTGGAAGAAAGGCGGTTTAGGAATAAATAAATGCCCAACTCACTGAACTGGGTCTCTGGGACAGAAACTCAACGAATGTTGGCCACCAGCGGATTGCGGCCAAGGCCTTTTCATGTCTATATGTTGCTGCTTTGAGTGTTTGCTCACCCTGGACAAATGTACGTGTGCAATCCTTTTCTGAAGGCCTGCTCCTTCCCCCGCTGCTAAGTTCTCCCGGGCCATCCTCAGCCCCCTTACCTGGAAGTGCTAGGAAATCTGCGGAATTGCTCACATTGACTGTTGAGGGACCCCCACGCAGAGTTGCGATCCTAGTATGCATTTTAACGCAACCTGATCCTAAGTCCTGCCTAGTTCTTTCTGTGCGAATAAGGGTGTTTCCATTTTAATCTTGGAAGAACTCCGGTTTGCCCCTCCCCCCCACACAAAGCAAAATGTATTTAGGATCAGGACCAGCTTGAATCCAGTCGTTGGCTGAGGAGGAGATAATGTCAACAGAGTGGGCGATTCTCGTCCTGGCCTCTTTGCCAGCATATTTTGACCGACGATGCTGAAGGAGGAAGGAAAGGCTGGGGAGGGCGTTTCCAATACATCCCCTCCCCCTTCGTATCCTGTAGGGCCAGACTGAGGACCCTTTGCCCCTCCAGATATTGGGGGTAACAAAACCCCACAGTTTTTTTTTTACCATGTTGGGCGGGGGCTGATGAGAATTGTAGGCCAAAAGTATGGGGGGGGGAAGCAAAGGTTCCTCATAACGCCATCAAGCACTGGTCTTCTGTTTTCTGTCCTGAGGATGGATCCGATCCAGAGAGAGAACCCCCTGAGCCCTTTGGGGCTAAAAATCACAAGGGGCTAGAGAGTAGAACAGCGTCGCATTTCTGGGAAAGGAGACGGACGGGGTACACGCAAGAACCTTGCGAATCCTGACGTTATTCAAGATCCCGTTTCTCCCATCCAGGACCATACCGCTGCCGTGTTCTGCTTTTAAAAGCACTCCCCTCCCTGGACCAACCCGCTTGCTTCCTTAGTTCCTTTTTTTTCATCCCGAGGGAAGGCCGTCCGGTTTGTCGCCAGCCTCTTGGGGCCCAAAACTCTTTGTGAATCCGGTCGTTCCCCACCTCGGAGCTAATGGGGTACGCTAAGCTCCGAGTTCAAATCCTTCCTCAGCCCGGAAAATCACGCGTGCGACAGCGCTTTGAGTTAGTTTCTCTTTTAGAGGCTAGCCTACCTCGAAGGGTGATTCAGATGCTTTTCCTGTGTTAGGGAGAAGATGAATTTTGGACCGAGACAGCAGTCTTTAACAGACAGTGTAAACACTGAAGACAAGAGAAGTGGTTTCCTCACAAAACCCCGCCAATTTGCACTATAAAGTCAATGTATGAATAGATTTGGGGTTTAGAATACGCAGGTTTGCCTAGATACTACCCCCCGCCATTCAAAAGAACGGTTGTGTTTCGGACTTAGCCGTGGGGGAGGGGATGGTAAAGTTTCCGGATTTCTTGGGGAATCTTGGGAATGCGCCGCTGCCAGGAATTCCGTGGCATTTCAGGGAAGTGCGTTTGCGTCAGAAATCAGGCTATCCTAAATAGCCGCGCAAGTCCTTCCACCTGAAATAGGGATTATTCCCTAGTTAAGATGGTTAAGTTTACATCCTCGGACAGCCAGCGAGACATCCTCCAGTGACCAAGGCTTCAAAATCCGGGATATTTTTTTTCCTCTCGAAAAGAAATCTAGTGCCTTATTTTGCGGTAATGCGGCAGTTATTCTACAGCGTATTTTCAATGTTGTGATATCTATATGGTGGATCGCTGAGAAAGTAAAATAGGTATTTTAAAGAGTTTTCAGCAGTACCGAACTAGTGATGGTAGGGGGAGGCAGGGGTGGGGTTGAAGTGCTACTCCGTTGAATCAAATGTGACGCGCTCTTTTAATAAATGTGTATGTGCGTAAGAGCGAGAAAACTAGAGAGGGTTAGATCCTGTTAGAGGTGGGCTATTCGTATTCGTATCCCCAGGGATCCGAATAGCCCAACTCTAGTTTAGATCCTTTTGAAATCAGTAGTACTGCCGCGTTTCAGGTGCGACTTAATTCTTCCCGTGGAGATTTACTTTTCAAACAGGACTGCGATCCTGGTCACAATTAATCAGGAAGGGATTCCCCTATTTTCGAGCTTCTTTCTCAGCACCAACGCGCCGGTGCGAGGTATGCTCCGAATTATCAGGCGAACTGGAATACTTTAGACCGTGTGAACCTAGGTGGAATAGTTTCTCTCGGGAAAAGGAAAGCCCTAACCCTTGCCGTTTGATCGCTTACCCCCCCCCCCGCTTTCTTTTAAGGAATGGCCTCGGCGGTTGCAGGCCAGTCTACGACCCCCTATGGCCCAGCTGGTGGCTATGGGGAGCGGGGATGCTTGCCCAGCTAATCCAACCCACTGCGGATGCTATGGAGTCACGTAGCGGATCCGGCTTGGATACATCTGTGGAAGATGAAAGGCCCCAAAGTCCAGCTTGGAAAAAAATGTGTTTTGCTCTGTTTGTTTTTTAAAATGGCAAGAAGTGTCTGGTGTCATCCTGAAGACTACCAAGGTTTTTTTTTTCCCGTTTGTCTTTTTGTTTTTGCTTCGGCCTCAGCTTTCAGGGATTGTAACCACCTTACCTTTAGAGGAAGTGGGCAGCCGAATAAAATTTGGTAGTCTTCAAGCTGTCGTAGGCCTCCTTGCTGTTTTTTGTTTTTTTTTACTGCCACAGGTTGTTGACCTAGCGATCCGCGTCTCCCGTAGGGACCCGGGCTGTTGACTCACTTAATGGATGTCTTGTACGAAAAAAAGTTATGCGTAGAGAGGTAATTTCTCAGGGTCCCCGCCCTGCGTCATATACTTTTGGTAGATGTCAGAACTCGAACTGAGTGCCACCCTGGCCATCTGAGAGCCCGCAAAGAGCCTTTTCTAGAAAACTGCCTTTTGGGTTTGTTTATGTGCAACGCTGGTAACAGAAAGAGCGAGAGGCGATCGCATCCATCTCTGCCTGAGAAGTAATAGATTTCAGGCAACAAGACGGAGGCGACCGTCATGATGGACGATCTGCTGCCGCCAAAGCTGCAAACCCGCCCCTCGTTTCCCTCCCGTTCTCTTCTCACTGTTTGCGGGACTCCCAAGTTGAGCTTCTGTTGGCCGAGCAAAGCAACAGATCGCATCCGGCTCTGTGCGAAGAGCCGCGCGTTCCCGGGCACAGGGAAACAGCGCCACCTCGCGGCTAAAGTGCAGCTTCTACCCACCGCTGTCTCAACCCGACTGGCGGCCGGGCCCTTAAAGACGAAGGACCTCAGCCGCTGCTGAGCAAGTTTTGGCTTTTCCCGAAACTCTCCTTTCAGTTCTCTCAGGAGCCTGCAAACAAAGGGTTCTGGTATTTTAACCTGTGTAAATATATTGTGGCACCAGCTTTGGGAGACTAGAATCCACTTCACCAAGTCAAATGCAAGGTGGTAGTAGTATTCTGCATTAGCTGATATGGGCCAATGCATGTAACGTTGAAAATCACCCAAAGGTAGAAAGATCAGAAGGAAACTCAGGAAATTCTCAAGAGACAGGTGACAATAATTGGAGCGTAAATACAGTACGTTTTATCCCGTTACAGACTTCGCCTAACATTTCCAGAAGATTTTATCAACGCTACCTCGTGAATGGTCATCATAATTCGTTTACATGCATCCAACCTTTAAGATAATGAGTGCTATCTGTCGGTGTATCCTTAATTCCCCTCTGACCAAACTGCTAACAATTCCTTTCGCTATGCTTACCCATGGAGAATAAACGAGAAGCGAAAACAATGGAGTTTTCCATTGTTAGGTGGGCATGACCATCTTTGAATTCACCGCGATTTACTTCTGAGTGAAGATGCACAAGGCGAGGAAGATGGGTAGATGGAGCAACCAGGTCCAGAACCAGTTCAGATTCAGGTGGGGAGCTTTTGCTCTCAATGGGACTGAAGTAGTAGCTTTCTACGGATTGCCACGCACCCGATTGACTGCAATGGGCAGTTTAAGGGCTTGGGTGATAATAGCCTGGATTCAACCCTCTGGGCCTTCTCAACTTGCGAATTAAATCGTTCCAAACAGATACAGGCAGTTTAAAAAAGGGGGGGGGGGGAGAGGGCCACTGCTTTGATTGCAATGCAAGACAAATTACTTTTCTCTCATCTCCCTCCCGTTACTAAAAATACAGTAGCGATATTTTTCTCTTCACCGCCGTTAGCGTGCTAGTTTTGGGAAAGAAGGGAAACCTGGATCCTCCTGACACGGCCGAGACCAGACGCTCGGGGACCAGCGGATCAGTCGCGGCGGAGTTTGGATACAAACGCGGACCGGCTTTCTTTCCTGAAGGCGGAGAGAGGGAGGAAAGGTCTGGTGCCCGCCGGTCTGCGAACCGCGGCTTCCACCTGGCGCGCTCACTCTCCGACGGCACTCTGCCCACCGGCGTCCTTCCCCGAAGGAGGAGAGCGCGGAGTTGCCGCCTCCGGGAGCAACTGCGCGCGGAGTTTACGCACACGTGGCGCAAAGAGATGCTAAACGTCTGCCTTCCTCCCCCCCCCCGCGTACTTCTGAAAGACCATCGTCTTTTGTGTTAAAAGCAGGGCACGCCAATCTTCCGGAACCGTGGACACCTCTCTTAGTCCTCACAGTTAGCGGTAGAGAGCCTCCCGTTTCAGCAGCAGACTACCTTGGAGGAGGGGTGCACTTTGGCAGTGTTCGACTCTGGTGGGTCTGGGGGAGTAAGTCAGCCAGCCCGAGGGCATTTGAGAGCTTTTTCTTCGCCTGCTGAGGCAGAGGGCCCCGGGCTTCGGCCCCAGACTCGTGCCGGCTGCAGGAGGATTTGAAGGCAGGCAGCCGCAGGGGGAGAACTATGGCGCACAAGTGGGCTGGGTGAAAGTTTTTGGAGAGAGAAAGAAAGAGGGGGGGTAGCGTTTCCAAGGGCGGGGGGGTCACTTCTCCCTGCGCCTTTCTTTCCGGACTTGTCCAGCCGTCACTTCTGCCCTGAACCCTGAGAACAGATTGATCTGCGGAAGGCGTTCGTGGTTATGAACAAACTTTTCCGGCTTTTTTTTTGCTGCAGATCAAATGGGGAAGAACCCCGGTCGGTTTTCCCTCTGGGGTGAGTTGCCCAGCAGAATTAGAGGTGCTTCTCCGCCTCGCCCTTTTCTGAATTGATCGGCTCTCCTGTCCTTAAAACTCTTCAGCCTCTTCGTTCCCTCTACGGGAAGTCGTCGTCGTCGTCATCATCATCACCACCTTGGAACTGCAGCGCTGGAAGGGACCCAATGGAACCTCGAGTCCATCATGTCAAGGAGGCTCAAGGGGGAATCGAACTCCCAACCGAAACTCATTGAGCGAAAGTTCTTTCGCTAGAAAACATAGGCAGCGGCGGCGGCGGCTGGGGCATCTTCGTGGGCAGGAAAGCCTAAAAGCTGGTTAGTGGTGGTTGTTCGTTTAGGGATGGTAGGAAACGTGAGCAAAATGGAAGATGACCCAGGTCTGGAAGAGAAGTCAAAGCGACCAGATTTTCCCCTCCCCGTCTCTCAGAATACAACGAAGGGGCTCCTGAAACTGATTGGCCGGAGGTACAAGACAGGCCAAAGGTAGCAGCATTCACTGAGGGTAAATAGCATACGGAACTCACTGCCACAAGATGCAGTACTGCCAAACGAGGTTGCCCAAACGCACAGAGAAAAAGTCCACCCGTGGCTACTACTAGCCAGAGTGGCCGGTCCGTGGTGCCCGCGACCTGCGCGTGGATCTGAATAACAGCGGGGACGAATCGGGCAAACAAAGGAGGTCACTTTTCTACATTCCCTTGTTATGGGATCTCCGCAAGCGCGCGTCTGGCCCCTCTTGGAAACCTGATGCTTGGCCAAGTGGGCGTTAAGGCTGACCCATTCCGGCCGTCCTTGCGTGGGACCGAGGTTCCGGTTTAATTGTAACGTGGGAAACCGTCATCCCCGCGTTTCACTTTTGCTCCTCTGGGAGTAGGATGCCGGGGAAAGCTGGGATCCTCCTGTCCCAAGGCAACGAGCACCTAGTTAGAGGGAAGAAAAGAACGGGGACCCTGCCCCTTTCACATCTGTGTAGGGAAGAGTGGGGATCCCGGCGCAGCGCCCAGAAAAATCCGCTAAAATGAATCGGGCAACGCTTCTGGGTCGCTGGAGGATCCGAACTGCAGGCGGGAGAATGTGGGCGTGGGGAAGGGGAGGGGGGGAAAGGAGCCCTTTGCAAGTTAGGCTGAGATCCCGGCTTTCATTTCAAGGAAACTGGCAGAAACGGAGCCGCCGATTGAGGAAGGGGGCACGACCCCCTCCCCGCCCCGGGCGGGCCGCTTTAGCTGCTCACTTCTCTTTTTGCCGGTTGACCCATTCACCTCATTGCGTCCAATGAAACAGTCGATAGAAGCATATGGTATAGGATTGCAGCCTGAGTCACAAAAGAAAGTGACCAAAAGCAGCAGCAGAAGGGGAATTAGCTCAAATGGTAGAGCGCTCGCTTAGCATGCGAGAGGTAGCGGGATCGATGCCCGCATTCTCCAGTTCATACTTTTGTATGGCGATTAAAAACAAACAAAGGAACGGCAAAGGATTATGAGTTACAATTGTACAGTATGGGTTTGAAACCCGAAACGAGCTAAACCGGGAATTAATGAATTAATTCAATTAATGTAATTCCAACATTTAAAAGTGAATCAAAAGCATTTATATTTTGCCTTTCCCCCTTAAAGCACTTAGGGAGGCTTGCAATACGAAAAAGCTTTTTAAAAAACAAAACGAAACACTCTTTTTTCAAAAAATGGTTGGCTGTGGTAGTTTAAAAACATGCCATTTGAGGTAGCACGTTTCTGTCCCCTTCTGGGCCAGAAGTGGGTGCCTTCAACCCTCTGTAACATGCAGCACAATCTGGGGTGTGGAAGATTATGGGCTGATTTTTCCGGAACAACCTCCCGGTTATTTTTCCTGGCCTATTCAAGAATCCACGTAGAATGACTGGTTTTTCCTTCACTTGAGGATGGTTTGAGGAAGTAGGGAAACTGATCACTCTTGCTTTTGGTGTGCCAGGAAGAGTGGTTAAACTTTTTCTGAGGACTAACAGTTGTTCATGAAATGATGTACACTTTTTGTACGTAGGTGAAAATTCCGGTGAACAATATAAATAACCTTTGAGCTGCAAGAGACCCTATCAGTCATCAAGTCCAGTCCTTGTCAAGGGGGCACAGTGGGGAATCAAACTCCCCACCTCTAGATCCATAGCGGCAGACCTAAGCCAGCAGTTCTTATATGTTGGTGAATTATGGCAAATACTATGTTAGTGTCATATGATCTCCAGCTATATGATTGGCAGCATCAGAGGTAGCACACCTCGATATGTAGGTTGTGGGGGGAAATGAAACAGAGGATCACTGATGCTGATGTTTTGCTTGGGGACTTCCCATAGGAAACTGGCTGTTGTGGAAATAGACGGGTGGACTAAATAGAGTTTCCGTTGATACTGCACAGGTGTTCTCTATGTTTTTATATGGTGCCCTAATTGTTCCATGATGTTTCGTTTCGTTTCGTTTAGTCGTTTAGTCGTGTCTGACTCTTTGTGACCCCATGGACCAGAGCACGCCAGGCCCTCCTATCTTCCATTGCCTCCCGGAGTTGGGTCAGATTCATGTTGGTTGCTTTGGTGACACTGTCCAACCATCTCATCCTCTGTCGTCCCCTTCTCCTCTTGCCTTCACACTTTCCCAACATTAAGGTCTTTTCCAGGGAGTCTTCTCTTCTATGCTGCTCTAAATTTGCTAACCATGTTGTCTTAAATGCAGTGAAGTTTCAGACGGAGGCTAAAAGTCATGGACTGAACTTGCATCTCTTCCAAAGCAGAATTACTTGGCTTTGGTGGACTGAAAGCTCACTGAACCGCAGTGCATTCTGGCCCAAGAGCTTTTTCGGAGCATGGAATGGAAAAGAATTTTGTTGAGTTAGACATTTTAGGCAAATGTTTCAGACCTCTTGAAACTCAAAGGGAGACAAAGTGTACCTTGGTTCTTCATTGTGTACCCTTGAATGTTTTGAAGAAAAGTATGTACAAAACATTTTTTAAAAGAAATAAAAATATGCATACTTGGAAAAAAATACCCTCAGTGGGAAATACAGTATAAGTATTTAATGCACAATGCATACTAAGTAATGCAACCCACATACACAAAAATTTGTGGTGCAAAAATATTAAATAAAATGTGGTATGATTGGGGGATGAAATGAGAATGTCGGTGGCATCTGAAGAAACAAACAGAATGGAGACTGAGGATTTCACTCTGGTATTTGACCTCTCAACTCTTTGCCCAGTCTCTCTTCTGCTTCCTGAAGGGCAGCATCAATTTCCAGCTTATTGTAGTGGAATCAACTGGATGGAGGAATGAAATAAACAAGCACAACTGTTTGCACTGAGAAAAGAAAACAGGTGGCCTTAAGAAGTAGTGTGTGGATTTATTGATTTTTGCCGTTGGCCATGCTGACAACACTACAAGGTTCCTGGAAGAACTGTTTGGTCGTTGTTGCCATCACTATCAATGACTTAGAAGTCAAACGGCGATACAAGAAGTTTGCAGTTCAAATTTGCCACTCCTGTGAACTCTTTCCATGGTTTTAATCAAATCATGTTTCGTGTCAGTTCCTCCCTGTGTAGCATTGGTAATAATAACACTGAACCACCTTTCACTGCTCTCGCGAGGACTGCAACTAGATATTAACTCTGAAGAGTTTTGAAATGTGCTAGACCAATGTTGCTTGCTAATTTCTAGCCCACCTACCCTCGAAGAAACTCTGTGTAGTAAGAGGTCTAGAACTTATTTCAGTCCAAAGATGGAATTCTGTTTTAGAGTTTCTTGAGGTTCACATTCCATAGGTTTGCTGGGAGGGAGAGGAAAGAAAACGAGACTAAAAGTGCCAGAGTGTTTAGCTAACTGTTCCTTGTTACCTGTAGGTCTTAAGCTTTAGGAGAGAGATTTCAACCTTGTGGAACTAGGCAGAACATTGTTATAAACGCTGGGAAATCCCAAAATAGGGGTGTCATGGGGAAGAGGACACCTCCAGCAGGCCACATCGCGACTCTGGAGTGCACAGATTTGATCCACAGAAATTGAAAATTTCTCACCAGGTGCTGAGCAGGTAGAAATCTCTAGCAAGTTTGGAAGTAGATCCTAACTACATCTTAATATTTTGTTTTGTTTTGTTATGGGAGCCTGACTAACCTTTCCAAAAGTGTATTAAACAGGATGGTGTGCATCCATTTACCTTGAGCATTGCATGCAAATGAAGGAATGAATTCCACCAAAGCAGTGGTAGAGAAAAATACTCTATTTGGATGAATGTGCAATTAAACAGATTCCTTAGGAGATTTCTGGATTTTCCAGCACTGGACATTAGGTTTACATTTGCTCAGAATGCATCTATTAGGAACAGAAAGGGTATTATCATCTTGCAGCTGTGTGTGCCTCACTTCTTTTCTGATTTCTATCATCCAATCTCTGCAGAGGCCTTGACGTGAATATACTGTGGATTAATGGCAACGGCTTGGCTGTCTGCCATATTTTTCTGTCCGTAACATGAGGAGAATGTCTAGTTACCTGTTCCACTTGAGTTGATTGTCTACAGTTTGAATAGAGCTAAGGAAAAATACTTAAATCCACCTGGACGCCCAGCAGTTTTCTGCTGGCTGAAGATCTGGTTGCCTTTTAAAAGACCCTTTATAAAGCCCTGTGAGATGCCAAAACTTTTAACCGAGCTGGTGAGAGGGGAGGGCGGAAAATGCAGATGGTGATACACTTAGGCTGACATAGGTATCTGGTTCCTGACCTTCTGATTTTATTAATTAATTCTGCGATTGAAATGTAATTATTGAGCAAGGTTAATTAGTTTCATTATTTAATTGAATAAATACTTGCTTTATTAACTAATTTTAAGCTAATCAATTTTTCACTTAAGTGGTTAGGATGAATTAAAAGGGCTTTCTTCCACCAAGTGATAATATAGAAAAATATGACAATCTGTTTGCATGTCCTTGACAAGGAAAGGGAAATGACATTGAAGAAACAATAGTGCATAGGATTTCTGACCTGTGTAAATATAAATAATTGCTTTGATTGTCTCTTTCTTTTGTAGGAATTGTGTTCAGTACAGTATTGTCTGGAAAGAGAGAACTGCTTTTCCAGCTAGCGCCTGTCCTTTCTTTCCCATACCTTAAGTATTTATTCACTATGGTGTAGAGCTTATGAACTGGAGTCCTTGTATTTTGCTCCTTCCTGCTGTTGAAAAAGTAGCTGTGTTGGGAAGAAGGGTACGGAGGAAGCCACAGCATACTGCTTTTTTTCAGGGTGGATAAGACCAAGAAAATGCTCAGCGCTTGTATGAACAAACTGATGTTTAAAAGATAGGATGGTAGTCATACTGCAATATGCAACAGGTTTTAGTCTTGTTTGTGAAATACTGGAAACCATAATGATGAAAAGAATAATTACTGGGCAGAAATATTATTGACATGGTGACATCTTTTTGAGGGAGATGGGTGTGTGGGAATCTTTCTCCACCAGACATGTAGAGCGCTATCAAAGCAAAGCGTGCTGCTTATATACCGCCCCATAGCGCTTCAAGCACTCTCTGGGCAGTTTACAAGTTAATTATGCAGGCTACACATTCCCCCCCCCCCCAGCAAGCTGGGTACTCATTTTACCAACCTCGGAAGGACAGAAGGCTGAGTCAACCTTGAGCCGGCTACCCGGGATTTGAACCCCAGGTCGTGAGCACAGTTTTGGCTGCAGTACAGCGGTTTGACCACTGCGCCACAAGGCTCTATCAGATGTGTTATGCTAGCCTTCCCCTTCATGTGGTACATGAATGTGCATTGTACATAGATAGGGCAGAGGAGCCATGCCATTAGTTTGACTCTTAGGGCACACCACCCCTTTCTTCCACCTTGTACCCCCCAAGCTCTGTGGGACTGCAACCCCCCCCTCCATTATTCTGTTCTTCAAGTCAAGAACTGTGAGGCAGATGATGGTGCAGGTTTCAGTCCACCACTTCTTAGAGGGTACCACATTGGAAGAAGGCAGGGCCACACATATGCCATGTTCTGGGTGCCCATACCAAATGCATGGGTAACCGATGGGAGCAAAGAGCTACTCAGGCTGTGTCATGCCCATTCCTGTGTATCATTACCCCTTCACTCATTTCAAGTGCAAAGAGAACAGGTTACTGCCCAAGGCCTGGTGTGTGTTTATATTCCCATATTAATACAGATGGTGCCAGATCAATTTCATGAACACCCTCAAGAGGATACAGACTCCTGCTGCATCATAGGCAGGAAGCTCTGCATGGTGACCGTTACCTTCAGATGACTATGAAGACTGGCCAGTAGATTTCTGCATTTTCAGACATTCACAAAGCTGACCTGGGGTTATTAGTGTTCGGATGGGATGTCAGAATAGGATCTGAGATGTTTAAGTAGAGACTCTTGACTGTGGAAAATTCAGCACCAAAAGTCACCCTGGGTGCCTCCCTCTTCCCCTGCTTTTAACCAATGCCACTTTAAAAACGACTCAAGCTGAGTTTGCGAAATGATCTTGACTTCACCAAAGGTGTTTAAGAAGTTTCAACTGTGAAAACTGTGCACCCAGAACATGGTGCATTAAGAAAGACTGGCCCATGCCCTGTTTGTGCAATGGAGATTTCCTACAATAAGACAGTGGCAACGAATAGAAAGGAGAGCACCACTGGCACAGGTGTGTGTCTCTCTGTGTGTGTTGCACTGCATTAACTTGCAGTACACATACGCCTATTTAACCTGCTATTGGTTTGGAGCACCTGCACCAAAATGGGGTGGGGGACATGGTAGACTTTTGGTGCTGTGTTTCTTTGAAGACCACATCATTCCCTGATGCAGTTTAATGCACTGCAGTAAGGGTGTATGTATGTATTCACAGAGATCCAGTCTTATCCCCTCCCCTTCCTGTACCTGATCCTCACGGTTATTGTACACTAATTGATCCCATCTGTCCTACACTACCCAGTGTTGCCAATGAAGCACCTACTTTCGCTTTCTTCCCCTGCCCTAGTCCATCTTCCCTTCCCTACACCCTCTGATATGTTCTGCTTGTGGCAGAAGGTCAATTCTCACTTTCTAATAGCCCAAGAGTTCTGGTTCTTGCATCCCCATAAGCAGGAGGAGGCAATGAACCTTAAACTGGCCCAGCAAACATTTTGCTTTTTCCTTCCTGCTTTAACTGGAGTCAGCTTGCAAGGCTGGCGATATCCCAGATGTTTGGAAGCATTTAAAGAGAGGCGGATAGTTTAATATAAATTCCCTTCTTTTTTTCTGATCTCCAAACTAGGGCACAGCAATGACAGATTTATATGACTTTTTTTAAAGTCATAAAGCCACTAGAGACTGGATCCTTCATTTCTGGCAACAGCTCCTATGAACAGTTTGTTACATCCCAGATTTGCCTTGAGGGCAGGGTTCATCACTCCTGAAGCTTTGCTAGGAGGTTTAAATTGCCTAAGACGAACCGAAGTATCTTCTCCAGTGACTTTACTGGCTCTGAGCAGTGGTGTGAATCCACTCTGGGAGGCCTCTGCAGCAGGGATGGAGAACCTTCCCCCCCTCAATGCAAGGCCATTGATCCATGGGCAAAACCAATTGGGAATCACAGCGGATAGTGGGAGAAGACAGATCTCCACACCAGTGGAGACAGCAGCACTGCATAGTGTATGTTCTATCTGTGCCACCACGTACAGTACCTTCTTTAGATTTCTGTGCTTGTGTAGGCAGACCCATAAAATGGTAAAAGACTGATTTCTAGATGAGTGTCACGGAGGCTAGAGTGGGCCTACAGCATCTGGAGAAGCCCGTGACACAGATGGCAGCATGAAATTAGACCAAGGATGTGGAAAACCCTCCATGTCAACTTCATTGCATTTTCTCTGAATTCCAGCTGCATTCCCCTGTCATACTTCATTTATATTAGGTTGTGTGATGTTGATTTTTTTTCTTCCAGTAGGTAGATTCATGCACATTTCCAGTACACACCTATTTACAGTATATAATTTTCCTAATGTGAATATTTTTGTGCATATTATTGCCATTGACTACACCATGCTCATATGTGTTTTCCCAACATGCTTTAAAAAGTGTGTGCATGATTTTTATGTGTATGGAGTGTACTGCTAGCCTTGCAATATCAGAAACACACAGCTTGGCGCAAAAGAAGCATAGCTTGGGATGGTCAATAACAGCATGTAGCTCTGATTGTACCACAACAATGACTATTGCTGGGTCACTTACTAGCTAAGTGCTTGTCAAGGTATGGTGTTCAAGATAGTTAACAAGATGCTTTTGTTGCCCCAAAGCAGAGCTGGTCCTGTTATTAGGCAGAGTGAACCAACCACCTCAGGCAGCAGTGGCTAGGGAGTAGCAGTGGCAGCCTCCAGTTGTTCCTCATCAACCATCTGGCTTTTCCCATCTCTCTTGTAGGAAAGAGCTGTGTATGCCACATCGCCTGTGCTGCATCTCCTTAACTCAGTTACTCCCAGCCAGTGATGAAGGGCTCTGCCCTCTTGCCGATGTAGAATGGAAAGAAGGAATGTCAACTTCTCCTTTGGCTCAGGGAAATGAAATATACCAGACCTGCTTGAAATATGGCTCCAATAACCCCTTGCCCCAGAACCAGGGTCAATACTTTATAATGACTTATTACTCCACTCAAATACTAGCTCCTGACTCCTTCAACCCTCCACTTCTGGTGCTGCTTGAAGCATCTTGATTCATTTTGCTATTGACCGGTCTGGTCCCAGTAAGGTGAGTGGAAAGAAAGAGCAGGAGGAATCTCAGGATCTTCAGGCCATTGTGGGTCTGAATCATGATGCAGAGGTCCAGCAGCTGCATTGATTTTGGACCTTGGAAGGCCACACCCATTGAGCAAAGATGACCGAATACCTTCCCATCCCTCATCTGTCTAGCAAGATTGCAAGTGGACTTGTTTCTTATGGGTCATGAAGTGGCCCTGCCACTGCCTCTTTCTGCCTACTGAGAAAACAACAACAACAACAACAACAACAACAACAACAACAACAACAACAACAACAACAACAACAACAACAACAACAACCTTGGCGGCTGCCTGTCTCTGCATTAGTATATGAGAATGGGAACATGTGAGACTGTGTATTTGTGGTAAGTTGCAAAGACACAAAACATTACATTTTCTGGACTACAAATCTCAACATGTCAGATTCTGGGAGTTGGAGCCTACAAAAAAACAGGACTCCCCATCTCTATAGAAGAAGGTCATGTGCCATATATTGCTCCAGGAAATGGCCTCAGTCACTTCTAGCATGCATCCCTCAGTATCCTTGCCTGGGACTAATTTGGGCCCAAATGGTTCCCCATCCTTCATCTCGGTCCCCAGGTTTTAGAGAGGCCAAATCAGGTGGGAGGGTTGATACCAAGGTGTGCTCTGTTCCTTCTCATTCTTGGTTGGCATGTCCTTTATGGCTAAGATTCTTTAATCAGGCAAGCCAACTGAGGGGGAAGACGGAGGCCTGGCATGAACTTGCTTTGCACAACCATGTTGTTCTCATCTTACGCTTCCCAAATTTTTGGTCCATTTGTACAATATTCTCCTTTTCAGTCCAAGGCATGTCCCTGTGGAACATCTAATCACAGCCATCCGACTGCCTTAGAGATTTTTTTCTTAACACAAAGAGAAGAGTTTGACCCATTTGTTACTTCTGTTTTAGTAGCACTGTTTTTACCACCTTGTCAACACTCTCAGGGGGTGAGCATCGGCTTTTGGGAAATGATCCTTGCATGGGCATGCAGACATGGGTAGAAATTTCAAACACCTTGCATTCAGGCCAAAAATGCTGTCATAAATGTCAAAGGAAGAACAGATGTCTTTATGATATCCCTGCCCGGGTTTATAATCCACAAATTAGCAAGCAGTGTGTTGCAAGACCAGCACCTTTGTTTTCCTTTTAAAAAATACTGTGGGTGACATGGGGAAAGGGAGCACAAACATGGACTGAGGTTCTGTTGAGAATGTTCAAATACAAACTGCAACACAATGTTCCAGAGTGGTCTGCTCTTATTCAAAATTCTTGGTAGTGTTCTTATGTGCCACCTCAGACTTACAGTGATCCTGCGAATGAGCAATCTCCAAAATGTCCTGTCCTCAGCAGCCCTGCTCAACTCTTGTAATCCCAAGTCTACAACTTCCTTTAGGGAGTCACTCCACTTTGTACTTGGTCTTTTCCTGCTGCCTTCTACCTTTACCAGCATTATTGTCTTTTCCAGAGAATTCTATCTTCTCATTATGTGTCCAAAGTAGAACAGCCTCAGTTTCATCACATTTTTTTCCTCCAGAGATTGTTCTGTGTTGATTTGACTGAGGATCCCCTTGTTTGTCTTTCCGGCAGCCCAAGGCATTCAAAATATGCCATTCTATCCCCCCCCCGCATCAATTCACGCATTTAAATAAATAAATAGCCTTCACAATGATTTTCATCTCTGATTAGGAAGCCCATGCATTGCTCCCTGACAGAATGTGCTTGCCACACCCTAGTAGAAATTATCTCTTAGTTTCAATTAAGTGGTGTTTTTTTAAATTGAAAATGTCCCCATACTCTCCTTAACAGCTATTTTGAAGGGTGTGAGAGATTCATTCATCATTATGAGGACAAGCACAGAACTGGTATCTTCTGCATGAGTGCTGAACATAAATTAAAAAGTTACTTACCCCCACAAAAAATGTGCTTGTGTAACCTGCCACCTATCTGAGGTCATTAGCTTTTAATACATAATCCTGCTTAAATTTGTCAGTCCCCACTGTTCCTTTAAACACAGATTTCCCTGATCATGTTTTCAACTTCTTGAATATGCTTTTAACTCTTATTGAAAACTAAATTGAATTTAACACTGCATACTCTGCAGGAATTCTCCCCACCCCCCATCCCATGCCAGAATATTTGAGGTACACCCTTTATTTAACAATGGAAAACACTCATTTTTAAACAATTGTGCACAATTATTTCAACAAAATCTGTAGTCTGACAATCAAAATCGCAAATCTTGTTGTGGGATTTTGACAATTCTCTTCTTTAAGTTAGGAACAGGATAGTATAAGATAAAAACAAAGCAACAGAAGCAATGACAGCAGAAAAAAAAATTGTGTGTGACAGAAAAGTAGCCCAAGTTCTCAGCATCCACCCCTTCACACTAACTAGCATTTTGTGCAATACAAACCACCCTAAACACATATTAAGTAGAAAAAAGAGCACAGTTGTGCTCTTCAGTTACAGTCAGAAGTATAAAAGAAAGGAAGAAAGAATAAATTGCTGTCTCAGTCGTGTGGGAGACTTAGTCCACCATGCAGCTGCATGGGGAGAGGTCAGGAACAGAGAATTGCATGTCTTTGGTTGGACTTCACAGAAGAGGAGGGGATAGAAAACAAACAATGGAAGCGAAGCAAACAAACAAACAGGAAGAGAGATGGGGCAAGCCAGAGGTGGGGGTGGGAGGTGGGGAAAGAACTTTGCTAAGAAGACAGTCACCTTAGTTTGTGAAAGCTCTGTCCTCTCACTGAAACCCAGCATTAAGTTACATGCAAGAGTGTTATTTTTCCAACAAATCTTTCCTACTGCTTGAGGTGGAAAGTGAGTGTTGCTCCCTTTGTTGTGCTATATCAATTGCATCCCCTACACTAGAGGATGATGATGCAAGAAGCCCTTGCCCCTGCTTCTCTCTCCTGCAACGCCACATCTTCCTCCAAAGATGGAGGAAAAATGGGTCCTCGAAGCCAGTCTCTATGGGGGAAGCCACTTCTTTCCCTCAGAGCATGAAATTCAGAAAACAGACTGCTCTGTGTTGGGATAGGATCACTGCTTCCACTCTTACCTCTCCTCTTCTGTTACCAAGAGTGGTCAGAGCAATTCCTTCTCTTCTGCCTTTGGGTGATAAGTATTGATATATCCTTCTCCATTGTGTTTGTGGGTGGAAGTGTCACGGTGACTCTTTTCCTCCCCCTGCTGACACTTCTTTCTCTAGAACACTAGGACTGTGGAGAGGGGCATGGGAGAGTTCTGAACTGGGCACTCCCAATTTAAAATACATGAAAATCAAGCATCAAACTATAAAATATTCAATGAACACAGAAGTGTTAACTTTCAAAATATACAAATATCATAAATATAAATCAAAATAGGAGTAGGCAAATTCTAGGCGTCTAGGGGTCAAGTTTGACACCTCGAGACCTGTTATGGCCACTGCCTTCAAAACATTAATTTTATTCACTTTTTCCAAAAATTGCACATCACCAAAATAATTTGGTGACAAATTGTAAGTCAACAGTTTGTAAGCCTTTCAAGAAACAGTTCTCTCTTTGGGGCTGATTTGTGGGGGGGGGGGGGCGTTACATATTGTGGGCCATGTGAACCCCACCCATTTTTTAAAAAAATTCAAATCAGAGGCCCAGCAGCCAATTCTTATACTGGGTTGAATTCTAGTTTACATGGTTGGAAGAAGTTTGGATAAAGAAGTGGATCTTTAACACATGCTTAAATCATGTCAAGAATTCCCCTGAATACCAGGGGAAAGGCCATTATAAGAGGTCAGGGCTATCATGGCAAAGATCCACTTTCAGGTTGCCACCAGATGGCAAATCTGCAAGTTATGAGATCACTACTAGATCATTACAAGTGTGATACTGGCTAGGCTCGACATGTGAGAGCAACTGAATGCTGCAACAGACACATCATTCATTTTCATAGGCTCTGGGAATACGGATTTATAATCTGTAAAATATGTTGAAAATGGCCTGTGCTGATGTTATCAATAAAACATTCATATTAAAATGGTTTTAAAAAGGTATTCATTAAGGATTTGTAAAGGATCTTGCATATATTATTAGAGTGAAGTAAATGGTTCACATTGTTACATTTTTGGCAGCTATGGTTATTTTATCAGCAAAAGCCCCATCTTCCACAACAACTGTCTATTGTGTGCTCTGTATAAAGCTACAGATGTTATTTGGTTTTTGCTGGCCCAAAATAAAATAGAAAATTACAATACATTCTCCTCCTGCTGTCTGGGGATTCAGTATCATTCACTCTCATCAATTTGCTGCACTTACACTCTAGTTATGTCCCATTGATTTCATTTGCTCATCAGCCCAACAATACATAGATAGATAGAGAAACAGACAGGCAGGCAGGCAGACAGACAAGCAAATGCCCTGATGGATTGGTTTTCTTTTTTTCCTTTCTAACCTACATTACACAGAACTGTATTTTTATCTGTTCACACTTTTCTTCCTGCTTCCTATAAGATGTTTCACACCAAAAAGAAAATATACTTGTATATATAACGTAATGATTGAAACCCTGTTGATTTTGTTAAGCAGGTAGAAGGCAAACTGTATAATACTCACTCACTTCCAGTGAGCGATTAGTAAGTCCCCACCAGGATTTGTGAGTGAACATCAAGCCAACATTAATTCCTGAGAAATGAAGCAGCAACTCTTTAAGTGTTGGTTGGAAGTAAATCATCATTGTGCCATTTGCGTGCAGAACAACGCAACAGAATTTCAGCCATCATAGCACAAGGTCCTAAGCCAAACAGGATCTGGCTCATAAACCAAGACATTTAAAATTGTGCCGTGACTCTTTGGATATCATACGTTGTTGTACTGCAAACCCATCGATGCTTTATGAGAGACATGATGGCGGTTGTGGTCCAACAATATCTAGAAGCCAAAAGTTGCCCACTACCAATATGTAAACATGTATCAGGTCCAGATTTAGCACTTATTGAAGTTAATGAGTTGGATTAACCATCACTCACCTAAATTCCATTGATTTTAATGGGACAAAATGATGTCTGGATCCAATTTCAAGTGTACAAATAACTTGCACAAATAATCCAACTTAGCGTGATACCCATTCGCCTCCTCATTATGTGAATAAATGTGTGCATGTTAGCTCCATGAATTATTGCCATCAGCATGTGTTATACAACAGACCCCACTATTCACAGGATCAGTATCTACTGGTTCACTTATCTGCTGCCTGAAAATACTAAATAAAGCCCCCCCCCCCGTTAAGTATGTACAGTATTTATATGTATTTCCAGGTGGATTTACCAGAACTGGCCACTAGAGACTACACAACATATAGCATTCAGTACGTCCATGTTTTTCAGCATCCATGGGGAACTTGGAACCAATCTCTTGCAAATACTGCGGTCCAACTGTATCAACCAAATACAAGATGTAGACTTACAGGGTAGTCTGCGCCCATTCTAGGACGCAGTCACTTGCATTAAGATAAACAACATCTCCAGATTTCAGTCATTTACCGCAGTGGTCCTCAACCTTGGGCCTCCAGATGTGCTTGGACTACAACTCCCAGAAGCCTTCATCACCACCTCTGCTGGCCAGGATTTCTGGCCAGCAGAACAAGGTTGGGGACCACTGATTTACCACTTCCACTTTCCTTTTGTGGGGGAATAGACCTGGGCTGCATGAAAAATTATCCCAACAGATCTCTTGATTAGTGTCATTGGTATACTTGGCCTTTCATGCAGGGCATTTCCTTCCCTTGAAATAGTTTTGTTATTCGGTTAAAAATGTTCTATGCAAGTAGCTTAATTATGGGAAGTGTTTTTTATGAAGCCAGGTGATGGACGAAAGAATGTCAGTGCTGCAGCAACATGAATGATTCCCACTAACATTTGTATTATGCCTTAGGCAAGTAATTAAATCTTGTCACTCTTTAGTACCGTTGTCTAATTTTGAATAATTTTATTGGGCAGGATCCAGACTTTATTGTATCCAACTTGGGTCTCATTGATTTCATCAGACCAATTCCAACTGCTTGTTCTTCTTATTGATGCAAAAAAATTTACACAGATTTCATTGAAGTTATATACTTTAATGACCCAGGCACCTAGTACAGCAAGAGAGCAATGCAATATATAGATATATATGCAAATTATAAATATATTATAAATAAAGCATATTGCATTGCATAGTGTAATAGTAAACGAGTTAACAAACACACATTCATTCCATATTTAATTTTTATTTATTTTATTTATATCCCGCCTATCTAGTCAATTAAGACCACAAAGCAGTGACCTCCATGATGTTACTTGCAATAAAATGAGCTACTCTAAGCGATGACTCATTTGTCTCAACAAAAGTAGTTCTTGGACAGATGCTGCTTCCTAGATAAGCAGATGTCCAAAAGCATCAGAACACTCCACATTTTATTCACAAATTAATGAATAAGAAATAAAACCATTTGTAAATTTCATTTCATACTTTTTAGGAAAAAAGAATCAAGTCAATTCCAGTGGTTTTCACCTTAATGTGCTATAATGAATGTCCTTTAATAAAAATGGTTTAGTGAAAATGGTTTTTATTACAATCTCATCAAGGACACATAATAGTAGAAGCAACTGAATCAAGACTAGTTCTGGATTTCTTTGCTTCTAATGAATGAAGTTCAAAAGACACTTGCATATTTGACAGCATTTCAGAATGGTATGAATGCAGGATTAGGCTGCTACAGATGTGGAATGAGAAGCAGAATTTCTGCATCAGCTGAAATAATTGTTACGTAATATATTTCAGGAGAACCTGCTTGCACTCTGAAATGCTAGTTACAAGGAAGTAACAGGTGATAGGCAATCAAGGCAAAGCAAAAAACTCAATTAAGCAGTGGGGTGGGTTAGATTTGGGTAGCCATAGTCCCAACAATGTAACTTTCTCAAGCTCTGGTCAAAGATTCTTTCTCAACTGGAATAAATCTTTGAAAAGAAATTGAATTTTTTTTAATCATTCAACATGCATGATATCATTCAACTTTCAATATCATTCAACTTCCTGTGCAAAAGCCGCACACATTGATTTTAAGTGTCTTCTCAATACCTATATATATATATATATATATATATATATATATATATATATATATATATATATATATATATATATATATATATATATATATATATATATATATATATATATATATATATATATATATGTATATATATATATATGTATATATATATATATGTATATATATATATATGTATATGTATATATATATATGTATATGTATATGTATATGTATATGTATATGTATATGTATATATATAAAGCAAGAAAGAGTTTTGTGTCAGTTTAACATTTTACATATTATACATTTTATGTTGCAACTCACTTAATCAGCTGCTTACTTAATCATGGATCTGATGAAGTGGGATGCAGTTCATGACAACTTATGCTAGATCTGTTTTACTGCTACAAGGCTCTTTAGTGGAGTAATGTGTGTGTGTGTGTGTGTGTGTGTACATGCTTGTCTTTATTTTTTCTGAAACAGACTAATACAGCTACCACATGGAAATCAAAATACTGATGTGATGTTTTGAAGGACCACACATTTTCTATTTTTTAGCCACAAGGTGGCTGCAAGAAACCACATTTCATTCTTCCTTGTGTTCTGTTACTTTTTAAGGAGCAAAATGATTTTTCTTCCCACCAGTAATGGCGAGGAAAGCCTGAGTCTATTTTTTCCAGTGCTATGGACAGGACAGGCTACTCCAAGGTACCTGTGGAGCAGCAGACTAGCTTACAGCTGTGCCACAGATTGCATGGGATGCGGTGTGCCTCTACTGAAACCTTGACATGGCCTCTCAACATTGCTGCCTCACTTTGCCTTAAGAGCAAGTTCTGCCTCTACCAGTTTTATGAATTCCTAAATATCCCTTGGTTAAGGAGACAATGATGAAGGATCAGAAGAAGACAGTCACCCAAAGGTTGCATCACTATTTGATGGCCAGCACAACCATCACATGCAGTGGGGTAGGGGCAGCACTACCGGATGATAATGCATCAGCACTGGAGGGATGCCACTATGAGGTAAAGTAAGTGGTAGGGTGGTGCCTTGCAAGACGATGTTAATTTGTTCCGCGAAAAACGCTGTCTTCCGAAAACAATGTCTTTTAAAACACGGTTCCCCATTGGAATGCATTGAAATCTATTTAATGTGTTCCAATGGGGAAAAATCGTTGTCTTGTGAAAATCATCCATAGAAAACATCATCTTGCGAAATGCAAAAGCGATCGCAAAAAACAGTAGTCTTGCGGATTAATCGTCCCGTGATGCAATCGTCTTGCGAGGCACCACTGTACTCTCAGGGCAGATCCTGGGGAGAAGAGTCCAAGGGCTGTCCTCAGAACAATGAGAAGTGGGACCATCAAACACGTCAGGGCTGGTGTAACACACTGTGAAGGAAATGACAGGTTCGGATCATGATATTTTTTCCACTGAACTCATTGCTTCAAACAATTAGCCACATTTCTGGACTTCCATGGTTCTTTCTCACCTGCCGCTCTCCATTTTTTACCATCTAGCCCCATTAAGAGTTCTTGAGAAATCAAAAATCTTGCACATTTCGGTGGGACTGCAGTTGAACCTATTCAAGGATTTTGTTTTGTTACAATATAGCTAGGCTTCTGCAATTTGCTTTTATGATGTTTATCACCCAGAAGGCTTACACAGTTTGAATTTACCATTTGCAACTTTTCTACAGTATTCCAAAAGCCTTATAGAAACGTGGTTTTTAAAAAACAAAATGTTATTCTACTACTTCTTAAGCAGATATGAACTTCTCCTCACTTTTAAAAAGCAGCGCTCACTGCTCCCTCTAGAGGCTTGTAAAAGCCTGCTGTAGCTTGATTGACATATTCTTACCACATCCATTCCTACCACTCAGAAGCCACAATTTGTTCACAATTAATGCTGAGACTAAGAGCTTTAAAAATACAGTAATTTTGTGCCTAAAACAGAAATACCACATGGATTGTCATCCAATTGTACCACTAAACAATCCAGTGACTCTGCTCCTGTTTTATATTTAGCCCGAAGAAGGAGTATTGCCAGCTTATATTGCACAAATATTCTGTTTCACATTGTTTTGGGGCTTTGGTCTTGAATAGATTCTACTTCTCATTTTTTCCCCACAGTAATTGGAGTTTTTGTTCCCCTGTACCCTAAAATGGGCTAGGAATGGAATACCAAAAGTCAAAGGAAAATAGCATATAAATCAGTATTTCTCAAATATGAGGGCCCCCCCCAGCAGAGGAAATCCTACAGTAGAAGGGAAAACATGTCAATTGTGAGGAACACATATTCATCTTTATGTGTAGTTTGATCCTAAAGCCTAATTCGCCTTCTTCAGTTGAGCGTAGGCTGTACCAATTTAAAATACAGGAGTGGCCTATCTTGCACAATTAGATGAAAACAGAGACATGCTGAAGCTATCTGTAACTAGACTGAAATGATGATTCCTGGGTCTATGTTAAATTTAGATGATGTGCAGCCACAATGTCTCAAAGAGGGAAAAATAATTTAAAACAAAACAAAACAATCATGGGATACAGTACATTGTTTATTTATTTAACTTATTTATTTATTTATTTAACTTATATGCCACCCACACTACCCAAAGGTCTCATGAATCTGTGAAGATTCTCAGTCATCTAGGTGAGGTTATCTGGAAGTTGGGTCATGACAACTTGACTTCTTTCCTATTAGGTTGAAACTAGACATGGGGATGAATATAAAAACAAATCAGGATATTCATTAAATATCCCTGATTCATCAGATATTCATTGCTTCATATTCTTGGGGTCCAGAGACCCTAATGAATATGAAGCAATGAATATACGTAACCCCTTGTTCCCTATCTGCTTATGTCCCTGTGGATCAGCTGTTCCTCGGTGCATAAACAGAGAGGGGTTTTCCCTTTGGGCAGCTTGCTAAAGTCTGCCCGAAGGAAATCCCACCGTCGGGGCTGGGGGATGGCTTGGTTCCCCTTTCCTCCTCTTCCTATGCCTGTGCAGCATAAGAAGAGGAGGGAAGAGATCAAAGAAGGATCAAAGGGATCTCCCAGCCCACAGCTGTGGGATGGCTTTGATCCCTGCTTTCCCTCCTTTTCCTATGCCAAAGCAGTGTGGCTGCGGGATTTCTTTGATCCCTTCCTCCTTCCTCCTGCTTAATCCCTTTTCCCCTCCTATGCCAAAATGGTGCTTTATACCCATCTCTAGTTGAAACATTTCACTACTCATCCAAGTAGCTTCTTCAGTCTCAGGAGAGTTGGTAGGAGACCAATATATCCTCCAAATTGGTTTCACTTCCACTTGGTCTGAATAGGCTCGTTAGATGGACAAAAAGGACAGAGGGCAGTGAGTGGAAATCCCACTTCTGCAGTCCTTCTCCACCCATTCTCATGGGTCATTAACAGTAGTCTTTTTGGTGGCTGTAGTTCTGATCTTTTGGGGGATGGATGAAAGGGCAGTATTTTAGTTGGAGAAGATCAGTAGTTTGAAAGAGGGGCCAGGGAAGCCATACATGTGCATATAGAAAATCCCTTACTCAACAGGGATAAAGGCCTTAGATACAATCTGTCTCCTGTTTAACATGTTTTCTAACATTGCGAGGGGTCTTATAGCTTGCATTTCTGGTCTTGACATGGCAGGACATCAAACCTGTTAAAGCCAGGAATACTACAGGGAAGTCAGTCATCTGAAACCAAGAGTGTAATATTGAAAGGTTTTGATTTCTGGAATGCTTTAGCAAGGGAAGAACAGAACAGCGAGGCCAACGGATTAACAATAAGCCTACAGGGATTGTGCATGTTTGATGCCGAGGTGATTTATGTCCTTCAGAATGGTGGATAATATATTAAACACAATCATATGCCTGAAAAGAGACATCCTGCTAATAGAAAAACAATATGTGGGAGCACAGTATTAGGCAAGCTTTATAAAGAAAGCAGCCAAGACCTGCATGCTTGCTGTGAAAAGGAGCCACATTTCTAATTCCAAGTGTGATGAACATGGTATGCACAGAATCATGATGGCTTAATCGCATGGGGGCATTTTGTGCGAGTGGTAGGCACCATGTCCATGACTTCTGTCAATTTCCTTTTCTAGCAACATCCACTTGCACCACAATCCAAGGTAATCCAAAAGGTATCATAATCCAAGTGGAGGCTGGTGACTCAAAATTTGGGAGATGGGGGGGCACTAAATGTGCTTCGGGTTTTAGTCTGAACTTTTCAGCAGCTATCCAAGCTGCAGAACTTGTTGTGAGGGAATGGGAGAGGACTGAACACTCTATTTTTTTTTGTAAAGTTCAGACTAAAATCCACAGCGCACACACCCCTCAAATCTGAGTTGTTAGCTTAGTAGGACACCATGAGTTGCAACAAGGAGGGCTATTACATTCATGATTAAGATCCAACTCATCTATAATCTAGATTACTGCTTTTCCAGAAGCTTGTCAACTCTAAACAGTCATTATAAGTTAAGAACCTTATAAACTGTTTACTTATAATCACTAATCATTTGTTCATGTTATCTAAACCTTGTTTATTTTAAAAAGTGAGGAGGAGAAATATATATTTGAAACGTAGGTAAGAATTTTTCATGACCTTAACTTTTTTTTTTAATTTTTAAATTTTGTTTTTTATTAAACAAACATCCAATCTACACAACATAAACCTAAAATACAATTACATACACATAAAACACCAGTGCCACCTTCACCCTCAGGGCTGGTGTTAACAATATATATATTCAGTCCATTTTCTCTCAAAAAATTCATTGTTTCTTCCCTTGGCATATGCTTCTTCCTTCTGCGAAATACATATTCCAAGAATACACTTCATATTTTCTTTAAATCATTATTTTTAATAGACCTCTTCTTATTTTCATATCACATGTCAATTTATCATTAATTGGCATATCCCATAATTCTCTATACCATTCCTCTAAATTAAATTGGTTATCACGTTTCCAGTTCCTTGCAAAGATTAACCTTGCTGCCGTAACCATTACTGCAATTAAATGCTTATTTTCTTTCAACATTTCATCTTTTTTAACCATGTTCAATAAAGCCATTGACGGGGACATTTGAATATTTAATCCAGTTATTTCCCTTATTTCTTTAAAAATTTGCATCCATTCTTTCTTTCTTACTTCACATAGCCACCACATATGTAAACCTTCTCTTTTTAGCACCTCCAACATAGTGATGATACATTTTTATTTATTATATTCAGTTTACCGCCATCTCCATTTAGCTGGCCACAAGCTTTGTTTCTTGCAAAGCCTATAGAAATTTTCTGTGTTCAGTATTATTGAGCAGACTATTCAAAACTGTGCATTGAGATACAGGTATGTGAGGGTTCAAATGGGGTCTCCTCTGGTTTCGATATGGACACTGGAGGCTCTTGAGTTGCAAAATCAAAACTGGGTTTTCTTGGAACATTAAACATCAAGTCATTAGTCTCTAACTCAACTCTAACATTGTTTCTGATGACCAACAGGTCCCACGAGGGCATCCAAACATCTTTGGTGAACAGGTTATAGTCCAAATCATTCCAGGGTCCTTTGGTAAAAGGATTACTGCCATTCAAGTCCAAAGTGTCCGTCCCCGGTTCTAAAAACAGTATGGTCTCCTCGTCTCTCCCCTCTGGATCGAAGGGGTCCTCATCTCCTCGTAAGGGAGCCCACGGTCCGACAGGAGCCCTCTCTGCCGGGCTTCCTCCAGTCTCCATGCTTGTCTCTCTCTTTCCTCTCTTTCCACAGCTTCCTTCTCTTCTCTTAACCTCCGATGCCACTCACGTGCCTCTGATTCCCCCCAATATGAGGGTCGTGGAGGCAGACCTCTCCTTCTCCTATAGTCTGCCTCCTCCCTGGGAACTGGGACCTTTTCACACTTTCCGGTCCAGAGATCTTCCACCCATATTAACTCCCAACTGCTGGGTATCTCAACCCTCACTCCTTTTATATCCCCTATTCCCACCTCCACAGTGGTTCTGCCCCTTTCCTCCTTTCCCGCCATTTCCCTCTCGGTTTGAGTGGCTACTGTCATTTTAGAAAACTCCCGTTCTAGTTCATGGGTGTCCCCGTTGTACTGTCTCGACGGGTGATGCAAGCGGGTCTGTTTGCACCTCCTGTTCTTTCCTGAGGGAGGACGACACCCCAGCGAGGGCTTCTACCTGCTCGCCTCGCGTCTCACAAGGCATTGCAAATGTCAACTCTGAAACAATTCTAGTTTGGACGGGTTTGGGACTGTGCACAAGGTTATGCTGTTTCATCATATCAGAATTCACCATCTGAGGGAGATGCTACAGTAAAATACAGGCTGCTAAACACTGACAACCAACAGGTTTGGTTGGTAGGGCGCTGATCACAACCCTCTGCTTCAGTGGTGGGATTCAAATAAATTAACAACAGGTTCTATGTCCTAATGATAAATAAATAAATAAATAAATAAATAAATAAATAAATAAATAAATAAATAAATAAATAAATAAATGCCAGGACATTTAAAAAAGGTACCACATAAGCAACAGTCTTATGTGGTACCTTTAACTTAAAAAAATCATAGTAAAATGAGGACGGTTGGGTGTTTGACTGAAGCGGTCTCACCCCAAAACTTTTTCCCTCTGTGTCCTGCCCTCATGCCTTGTCAATCACCCCCCTCTCTGCCTCGAGGCCATGAGCTTTCCTCCAGTGATGCCAAGGACTCATCCTACCCCCCCTTTCCCCCATTGACGGCTCTCCTCTTTCCAGGGCTTTATCTCTCTCACCCACACCCCACCTCAGATGGCTCAGTGTGGCGCAGGAAGGGAGGCAGCTAATTGCGCCCCCTCCCCCCGCTCGTCGCTGGTCACCTGGCCCCTCCTCCTTCATTCATCTCAGGCCAGCAAACGGTTCTAAGAACCAATAGTACATTTAGGAATCGGTTCTATAGAATAGGTGCGAACCTGCTGAATCCCACCTCTGCTCTGCTTCACCCTGTTTTCCAGAATAAAGCAATCAATGAAAAATTTACTTTGGAATGTTAAGTATATGGCCTAAGACTGTAAGTGCAGTTGTGATGTTGGCCACAGTACATTAAGGTACACTACTCAGGAAATCTCTCCTTTCTTTATTGATTTATTGATTTCCTGGCAACTATAATTGGAAAATATGATGTTGGGGGAAGCTATGAATGGCAAGTTATGATGGCTGGACTGTCTGGCCCAGATGAAATCCCGTGAATGAGGCAGTGTAATTGGGCAGAAAAAAACCTTATCTGGAAGCAATTGGAGACAGACTTAACTGGGGTCCACACCGTGGCCAGAGCAGTGGTCCAGCCTCCTCTGCAGCTCCAAAATGGTGGCAGCCTAGGAGCTGAGCACCAGGCCAGGATCGCACTGGGAGCCTCTGATAGGCTGGCACGACTGGCAGTAGATCTGAGGGGTGGGGTGTCCACTAAGGCCTGCCTGCCCTGCATGTAAGCAGGATGCTTCCTGCCAAGGCCTCTGTGTGCCTCAGACCGCATTCTCCCTTCCCACCCACCCGATAGTTTAGGCTTAGCTGATGTTCTTGTTAATGTTAAGGAGGATCTGCTTCAAGCAGGGTTGTGAAATACTAGAACTGTTTTCTCTTCTGTCACAGCTTTATTGGCTGTGTGGGAATATTTGGGGTGGATCTGGCGGATGATAGATGGCGGGGACTTGCCCGTTGCAATTGGCCTGGAACCCTTGGGGTGGGGGCTGGAGCTGGGGCCAGGGAATGACTTTCTTTTGAAATCACAAACTCAAGTAGAACATGGTCACTCTCCCCCCCCCCCCCAGAGATCCTCTTGCCGCCACTCTTTCTACCAAGTTATCTCTATTGATTAGGATTAGGTCCAGGATAAGCAAAAAGCAAAAAAGCAAAGCATGCTGCTTATATACCGCCCCATAGTGCTCCAAGCACTCTCTGGGCGGTTTACAAGTTAGTTATGCTGGCTCCACATTGCCTCCCAGCAAGCTGGGTAATGATTTTACCAACCTTGGAAGGATAGAAGGCTGAGTCAACCTTGAGCCGGCTACCTGGGATTGAACCCCAGGTCGTGAGCACAGTTTTGGCTGCAGTGCAGCAATTTATGGTAACCACTGCGCCACGAGGCTCTGGTTTCTTCCTCCACTTTTTACATAAGAAAATTATCACCGATGCAAGCCAGGAATTTCTTGCAAAGTTCATATCTGGCAGAATTAATTTCCCAACAGATATCAGGATAATCAAAGTACTCCGTGTTTCTTTGAAATTACTGCAATTTGTTTTTCAAAGGTTTCATCTGTCATCATATCTTAAATAATAAAATATATCAAAAATTGCACACACCTTTGTAAATAAGCTAAATAAATAAAAATAAATTAATGTAGCAAAAATTATACACACCTTTGTAAACGTTTGCACCAATTTTTCTCATTGCATGATTCTTCAGACGTGTTGGTCTGCAATTTTCCTCATGGCCCTGCTGTCTGGGAATGATGGGAGGTGTAGTCTGCCACTACCACAGGGGCTTTGGGGTTTCCATGGCAGTGTCAAAGTCACAGCTTTATGAAATGTGGAAGCTGAACAACAGACACAACTCATTTCAACAAAAATGTCAGTTCAGCTTGAAACAATTTCCTGTCCTTTGCTGTGGACTGCTTTAACTTACAATCTTATTTTTCCCTCTGCTTATTATTTCCTGTAAATGGCATAAATCTCCCAAGAATATTGAACCCAGTTAGTCTTTTTATAGTCTTTTCTTCTTCCAGATTGGTTAACATGCCAATCATTGTTGCACCTGGGCTAGAAATAGATTTTATGGGTAATAAAACAAAAGCAGCATCCTATTCTATAAAGTACTTTGTGTTATTTATTTCAAAATATTTTAACTCTGCCTTTCTGGTTCACAAATATATATGGGCAGCTAGCTGAAATAGGAATCAGGTGTACATAAAACCTGGCACCAGAACACATGTCAGCAAATTCATATCCTCCAGGGGCTACAAGAAATCAAATGCAAAACTAGCAGAAAGAGGAAAAGATAATTGGGGATGGTGGTGGAGGAATTATATTAGCATTAAGAACCCAACATTCCTTGTGGAATGAAAAGCTTGTTACAGAACAAGAAACAAAGGAAACAAATGAGAATCAAACGAAACATGACATCACTCATCCAGTTAGCAAGTGTCTGCTTTCTTGAAAGTAAATTGCAGGTGTGTGTGTGTGTGTGTGTGTGTGTGTGTGTCCTTCATTTAGTTCAAAGCAGTATATGTGGTTCTCTCACTCCCCACTTTATCTTCATATTGACCCTTTGAGGTAGGCCAGGGTGAAAGGATGGGATTGTCCCAAGACGACCTAATAAATTTTATGGCTGAGTAGGGATTTGAACTCAGGTTTCCTGAGTCCTATTCCAACACTCTAATCTTGACACCACATCTCCCCTTCCCCACAACTGTTATTTGCATATATTTTAGTGCAAATATTTGCCCCAAGGTGAATGATGGATACAATGAGACTGTATTTGGGTGGGATAGGAGACATGTTTACACCACCATGCCCATGGTTCTACCTGCAATTTGCATTTAAAAACAAATTAACAAGTTAGTAGTTATGTCAGTGGTGTCATACGTAGGTCAGTCCTGAGCTTCAAAGTTTGTACTATTTATTTATTTATTTATTTATTTATTTATTTATTTATTTATTTATTTATTTATTTATTTATTTAATTTATATCCTGCCTATCTGGTCGGGTGAGGACCACTGTAGTACAAAATTTGTACTATGAAATTTAAAAGCAACCAAAAGCAAACAAAGTTAAAATAAAATCAAAATGAAGACAAATAAAGCAGCTACTGGTCACAAACATTTATACAAAAGGAGTATAATAATCTATCCTTTTGTTTCTGTTCATGGGGTTTTCTTGGCAAAGATACTGGAGTGGCTTGCCAGTTCCTCCTCCAGGGGGATCGCGTTTAGTCAGAACTCTCCGCTATGACCTGTCCATCTTGGGTGTCCCTGCACGGCATAGCCCATAGCTTCTCTGAATTACTCAAGCCCCTTCGCCACGACAAGGCAGCAATCCATGAAGGTTTGTCGTGCTGGAGGAGACTCTTGAGAGTCCTCTGGACTGCAAGGAGAACAAACCTATCCATTTTGTAGGAAATCAACCCTGAGTGCTCACTGGAAGGATAGAGCCTGAAGCGGAGGCTCCAATACTTTGGCCATCTTGTGAGAAAAGAAGACGTCCTGGAAAAGACCCTGATATTGGGAAAGTGTGACAGCAAGAGGAGAAGGAGACAACAGAGGACGAGATGGTTGGACAGTGTCATCAAAGCTACCAACATGAATTTGACCCATCTCTGGGAGGCAGTGGAAGACAGGAGGACCTGGCGTGCTGTGGTCCATGTGGTCATGAAGAGTTGGACACAACTAAATGACTAAACAACAACATAATCATCTATACATGCCTAGAGAAATAATAAAGTCTTTGCTTGGTGATCAAAAGGCCATAATGTGGGCACCACCCCTGCCATATTGGGAGGGATGTTCTGGAAGTGATGCCTTACAGACACCTGCTGCCCCTCATTAGGCAGGGACACCCAGATGAATTTGTGGTAGACTACAGTTCCCATAATTCCAGACAGGAGGCCCATGATAAAAATTTCAGTCCAATGCATCTGAAGGGTACCAGATGGGGAAGACTTGTATAAACCTTTTGAAAGCCATGTCTAGGGTTTGTGCCACATAGGGTCAAAACTAGCCTCAGGTTTTCTAGCTGTCAGGTAAGGCTTTGCCTTCCCTTAAATGAATAAATAGGACAGGCTGTGTCAACCTAGAGTTGCTGGAATTACCTTACAGGTTTTCTCCTAAAGGAAGCCCCTGGAGGATATGATTTTCCTGACAGGCTTGAGTTTGCAAGAGTTGAGCAAGGGCAGGACATTTTGGAGATTGCTTCTTCATCAGGTTGCCATAAGTGAGTACATGACAACGACAACAACATCTTCTTCTTAGAAGAAGAAATGAGGGAAGCCAGACAATTGCTGGTTGTCACAAATATGAGGTAATGTGGGATACTGGTTAGAGTGACAACCTGAGGACTGTAGGGTCCCACATTCAAATCAGTACAGTTTTATGAGGCTTAATGACTGATTTGTCATTAAGTCAGTTTCACAGGCCTGTTGCAAGAATGAAACAAGCATTGAGAGACTCTTGTGTGCTAGCCAGGAAGGGAAAGACTCAAGTCTAGTAAATGTACAAGGAAACCATTAGTCACTAATTTACTCAGCAATAATTTAATCCATTCCATTTCCCAAATGTTATGTCAACTCTAAATTACCCAATTAAAATGGCAAGGAAAAAAAAACAATCTTGGATAACAACAAATAGTGAAATCTGTACAGAAAATCTAAGCCACTGTAATTAGATCCTTTTTAGTTAATTATTCAATTAAATCATGTTTTTTTAAAACAAAGTTGAGAATATTCAATCTATCATAATTGAAGAAAATATATTGGAAGGTGGGTGAAAACAGCAAACAAGTTGACCAGAGCAGCTAAGTAAACTACACCAAGCTAATAATGTACAAACGTGACATATGTGGATATTTTACAAATAATTCTAATTTTCTGAATTTGTAGTACCCAGATGACATGGCTTTTATAGTTGAACATCACTTCCACCAATCGTATTGAGAGGAGATGGTAACTAAAACAAACTGAAGCATCCATAAAATGTGAGTTGCAAAAACAGATAAATTTAAATACATTGGATACGACACACCTTTGTAATGCAATCATTCTCTTTTTATTGTTGCCAATTTCTGTGTATAATGTGAATACCACAGGAATTCTCTACACTGACAAATTGATCAACACAAGTTGCTTTTAGTTAATATGTTGTACTCTAAAAACAGCTACGATAGCAGGACTCATCTACCATGAATGATTAGTGTCCAGGCTAGCTAGTGGATTTTGCGACCTGTACTCCAGAGCAACTTTCCTGAGTTTGGCAAAACAGGTACATTGACTTCAGGTTAAAATGGATTTCCAGTTTGCTTCAGACCTCTCCTTATATCGGATCTTCTTGTGCATTCACTCAGAACACTACAATTAGCACAATCCAGTTCTTACACATGCTGAAGGAACTGAGTAATTGTTTTTACAGATGATGGGAATAGGAGGCTCAATAGTCAGCAGTTGTGAACTGGGCCACATCGACTTATTTATTGCACTTTTATATCTCCTGGTAATTCGAATTCCCCTGGGCAATGTGCAATACAGTAAAAATATAAAACGCAAACAGTAAAATGATGACTGAAGATGAAGTAGACTAAAGCCAAGGTCAAACCAGCAGCAAAGAATAAGAGCACCACAGCATAAAAACCAAAAATAAATCAGAAGTTTTATATAAAGTTGCTACAATCATCAAAATACGGTTCTTAAAAATTTTGGTAAAACACAATCATTTTCGCTTTGTGCTGAAAATACAATACAATGGACAACTGGGATGTTTCTCTTTGGAGAGGGAATGACACTGGTAAAACCACTATATTTAAGAAACCCTACTAAAATCACTGTACTTTAGAACTGATGATGAAACTCATCTGTGTGACCCATGGGAGTAGTCAGCTTTGTGCTGTAGTAGAGCCCTGGGACTTTGGATGCCATCCAAGATTGCCAGACCAGGGCTTCTGTTTTGGGGTCTAGTCCATCCAGCACCTTGGAGAGCTCCTGTAAAGTTCAAAGTAAAAGTCTGAACAGGTTCATTGCCTCTACAAAATCAGTCACCAACCTCCCCTGAGCAGGATTTGGCCCCAAACTAATCTGCCATGCAACACAATTCACAAAGAGATCTTCATATCAAACCAGAGTTTTGTCTAGTCTTGCTTTCCATAGGTATCAAACCTGCTACTTTTTTATCAGATCCCAGAATCTGCCATCCAATATGGTCAGGAGATTCCAGAAATTTTACTCCACTCTGCACTCTGGGATGATTGAGAATAGATCCTGCCCCTTCTCTGAAGGACAGCCTTTCAAGTATTTTAAAAGTGATCTCATATCTCCCCTCAGTTGTCTTCTCTCAAGGCTAAACATGCTCAGTTCTTTCTGTCTTTCCACATAAGGCTTGGTTTCTAGCCCCCTGATCATCCTTATTTATTTATTTATTTATTTATTTATTTATTTATTTATTTATTTATTTATTTATTTATTTATTTATTTATTTATTTATTTATTTATTTATTTATATCCCGCCTATCTGGTCAAACGACCACTCTAGGCAGCTACTAACATAAATAACAAAGTTTAAACATCAATAAAGAAGTTAATCAAGATGAAAGAAGGAAAAAATATAAAAAAGAAAAAAAATCAAGCATTAGTTGGAAGGAAGGCCTGCACAAACGTCCAAGTTTTCAGTTGGTTTTTAAAGATGCCCACCGAAGGGGCCGCACGAATCTCCGGAGGAAGGTTGAACTTGTTCCAATTTGTTGGCATCCTTCTTGAAGTGTGGTGTCCAGAACTGGACACAGTACTCTAGGTGAGGCCTAACCAGTGCTGAATAGAGAGGACCTTTGTGTTGAGCAAAGTTACTTACAGTGAAAATTACTACCCATAACATCTCTATAGAGTAAGCCCTCTGAAATTCAGGGATACTTGTAACCAAGTGAGTGAGTCTAGCATTGCACCTTTAATGCATGTAACCAAAAAAGCAAAGCATGCTGCTTATATACCACTGCATAGCTCTTAAAGCACTCTCTAGGCAGTTTACAATTTTATTATACAGGCTACACATTACCTCCCCCCCCCACAGCAAGCTGGGTATTCAATTTACTAACCTTGGAAAGATGGAAGGTTGAGTAAACTTCTCGTCTACCTGGGATTGAACCCAGGTTGTGAGCAGAATTTTGGCTGCCCTACTGCAGTTTCACTACTGTGCCATGAGGCTCCTTTTTTAAAAAAGCAATGGTGGGGAACTTGGGTCTTCCAGCTGCCGCTCCCACCAGCCTACCAGTATGGCCCATCAGGAAGGATTATGGAAGCTGCATAGTCCACAAACATCCAGAAGGCCAGATGCAAAGTTTTAAATCATTTGGGGGAAAAATTGCATTTGTTTGAATAAAATAATACATGACATGTTATGTAAATTGCAACTTTCATCTCTCTTCTATGTTTTGGTGTTGTATACCACTGGTTCTTAACCTTGGGTTACTCAGGAGTTTTGGACTGCAACTCCCAGAAGCCTTCACCACCAGCTGTCCTGACTGGGGTTTCTGGGAGTTGCAGTTCAAGAGCATCCGAGTAACAAAGGTTAAGAACCACTGTTGTATACCATTTACTTGAAGATGTGGGCATCTTCATCAGTCTGGGCATGATGGGGCATGATGGCTATGGCATCCTGACTTACTGTGGTTCCTTCCTTTACCCAAGTGTGTGTGTAAATGTATGGCGGTAAGATTTCCAAGGTCTGGACATGTGTCTCCACCTTTTTCCTAAAGCCTTATTTTCTTAGCCTTAACATCTACACGTTCAGCATTTACAGTGGGGTCTCTACTTAAGAACGTCCCTACTTAAGAACAATCCAACTTAAGAACAGCTCCATTTGCTAAATTTTGCTTCTACTTGAGAACAGAAATCCAAGATAAGAACAGGAAAAATAACCTTTCCTGCTCTTTTTTTAACCTTAGGTCATCTTAGGTTAAAAAAAAAAAATTCTCCCCCTAGTGGTAGAGTACATATTAACCAGCTTTGCATTAGTTCCTATGGGAACTAATGCTTCAATGTACGGACACACCTCTACATAACAAAAAAACAGCCAGAACGGATTAATTGGTTTTCAGTCCATTCCTATGGGAAATTTTGCTTCAACTTAAGAACATTTCAACTTAAGAACCATTCCAAAATGGATTAAGTTTTTAAGTAGAGGTTCCACTGTAGTTTCTATGGACGGAAAAGAGCAGATACGGATTAAATGGTTTTCAATGCATTCCTATGGGAAATGCAGATTCAACATAAGAACGTTTCAACTTGAGAACCACCTTCCAATACGGATTAAGTTCTTAAGTAGAGACCCCACTGTATGTGATTGCTTACAAGACATTAGGTGGTGTCGGTATGCCCCAACGATTTTGCTACAAGCATGTAATTGGTAGGTGCCTTAAAGGCCATCTAGTTAAACCTGCTGCTCAAGATAGGATACAGTTTCATCTTGCCTGAGGGATGTCTGTCTGGAATCTGCTGAAATACCTCCAGAGAAGGAGAGGACACGACCTCCCAAGGTGATGTTTAGCAAATAGCTGTTTAACCTTCATTTTTTGTTTCTCTGGTCTTGCTCCCCTCTGGAGCAACAGGGGACAAACTGGTCCCATCTTGTGTCTGACAAGTGGCTAGATTTAGGCAAGGCAGCAAAATTTATATATATATAAATCTAACCACTTGTCAGACAGAAGATGGGACAAGATATAAAGATGGATGCACCGCCAGGCATCTTCTTGAAACCAAGTTAAACTATAGATGTGTATCCTTTAGAACCATTAGATGTCACTATTGCATGCAAAATGCTTCATGTCAAGAAACATGCCTGTATGCTGGCATTGCTTCTGGAGGCAGAAGAGTCTTGAGACTGGGACTCTGGAACGACTTCTCCATTCCATGACCTGCCATTCCATGACATGCTCTGTAGAGTCTAATCAAACATCTCTATATTAGTGAATAAAAGATAAGCATGAGACACCATTTTATAGTTAAGACAAAGTACTGTACCCACATGAACAAAGCTAGGGTGCATCTTTCAAAGAGCTATTTTTTTTCACTTCTGTTTAGTTTAAAAGGTCTTCATGTTTTTGTTTTAAAATAAGGAGTTATATCCAGGAACATTTGAATTACTTGTAGCAGCAAAGAAACCGCCATGTTAATTTGTGCAAGCCTATCCAGGCAAAAGCTAATTACGCACACACGTATTGACACCTTAAGGACTGACTGTTGTGTTTCAATGAGAGCTTTTATGGATACATCTGCTCCTTCGGTCATGAAAGTCTTTTGTAGATCCCTGATTCCACCTGAAGTGGGCTGAAGGCAACAGAAGATTATTTTTTAAAGCATGTTAGCCTTACAAGACATCTTAAAGGCTAACATGTTGGTGCAGCAGACCAACATACAGTGGTGCCTCGCTTGACGAGGATAATCCGTTCCAGCAAAATCACTGTAGAACGAAATCGTAGTCAAACGAAAGTAAAAATCCCATTGAAATGCATTGAAAACCAGTTCAATGCGTTCCAATGGGCAAAATACCTCAGCGTCCAGCGAAGATCCTCCATAGGGCGGCCATTTTCCGGTGCCTGTAAAGCGAGGAATCTGTCTAAAACACAGCAGGAAGGCATTTTACACAGTGGGTGGCCATTTTGAAAGCCCGACGATCAGCTGTTTTGATCCTCATTAAGCAAAAAATCGGTTCCCCGAAGCAGGGAACCGATCATCATGAACTGATCTTTCCCTATTAAAACACCACTTTGCGATCACAAAAACATCATCGTTAAGCGATTTCCTCATCTAACGAGGTAATCATCAAGCGGGGCACCACTGTAGGTGCCCCCACTCTATGCTAGAAATCATTTGTAGATTACACATATGTTAGTCTAGTAATAATAAAAATGAAGAATTTGACTTAGCTGTCTGAATACAAGCTGTGAGGAGCTTGGTCTACAGGATGGCAATGTTGTGGGAATATCTCTCCCACATCTCACTGTACTTCCAAAATTCACATGATGAGGCATCTGGCGGCAGTAGGGGGATGAATTAGGCATCTGTGTGAACCGCATACCAGAACTACAAGGGATGTATGCAGGCTGCAAAATACTCTTATGCATGCCATTTGAAGAGGAAATGTCCTTCACTGGTGCAAAGAAAAACATGGCACAAAGAACAGGGAGGACTACATCCATGATATCATTCAAGGGCCACATGTAGCCACAGGTTCCATTTGCATGTTGCTAACAGGAAAGGCAAAACTGCCGGCTACTAGAAAAGGAGCTTTCTTGGTTGTGAGGACATTCATTTTCTGAAACTGGGTCCCAGAGAAGCTGACCAAGTTTAGTTTATTACAGTGTGAAGGAAAACTTTTAAAATCACAGAGATCCATTTACTTTTCATAACATAGATGGGACTGGTGATTCTCTTGTTTTATGACAGTTTGAAGTGACTAAATCATATTCTATTTTGTAAATCATCTGCAGTTCTTTAATGGAATGAAAGGTGAGACCTATTGAGAAGATCAATACATTTTCACAATGGCAAGTTCTGTCTCCCAAGGAAGACTCTGTGGAAATATACGAAGTTTCTCAATCACATTGGTGTTGAAATTCACAAAAACTGCAAGTCATCATGACAAAGATGAACTGATTTGATAGATATGAAGATTCAAAATGTAAGCATTGTAATGTAATAACTGTTTCAAGAGGAAAGGGCTGGAAACAGGGTGTCAATTAAACAGACAGTCATAACTATACATCAAGTAGATACACAAATTAATGAATACAATGGAACAGAATCTGTATGTGAAAATCTTGCCAGGTCAGTCAGCTGCCTGAAGATGTCATGAAACCTAAAGGCCTGGAGTGCCTTTGGCTCAGATGCAAGCGCCCAATGCTGCCAATCTGGAAGCGGCAGGTCCGACAGGATGGAGTAGATCTTTCCTGAAGGTGTCTATGTCTGTGGAGTCCCTGGCTTTCCCCCTGGTGCTCTAGCCTTCTTCTTCCATCATTCTAGGGCTCTCCTTTCCTCTCCTCACTACCTCTACAAGCTGTGATAATGCAAGTGCCTTTAAATGATCCCAAATATAATGGCTGGGGAAGGAGAAAGCATATTATAGAATGTACGGTGGTAGCAACTGCAAAGAGAGGAGAAAAATCTCTAGATATGGCACAAAATATGCTTCAACAGGTCAAAAACGTTCCTTTTTACTGTCTCCAAGGCAATTAGTAATCAGCTAGGGCTGCTGAAAAAGCTACCTACCAGCCAGAAAGGGGGTGATGAAGAGTTTGGCAAGGCCAATGAACTGCCTGGCAATATGTTGCAAGACCAGTATGCTGCAAAATTTTCCCTTAAGTTCCAAAGGCCCCATCAGACTTCAGGTACAACATCTCACACAAGGTCTTAGAATGGGTGAATTTTCTGAACTTAAGTACACCGCAAGACCCTACACAGATCTTCCTATGCTGCACCAAAGGCTCAGCTCCCCACTGAAGCAGCCATCCGTCTTTGAGAAAAGTTGGCATGGCAGTTCCTAAGGAGGTGGAGAGGCAAGGTGCTTGAGGATTCTGCAAGGCTTCAAAGCAGTTGTCTTTTCAGGTGTGTTGTGTATATCATGCCATCAAATTGCATCTGACTTGCAATGACCTTGATAGGGTGGGTTTTCAAGCCATGTGAGAGATTTAAGATTTTACCAGTGAGATTCCATGGCTGACCATGGGTTTGAATCTACTGCATGTATCTTGAGTCACAGTGACTCACTCTATCTGCTAAATATATGGATTTCCTATCTTTCTATGACTAGGAAGGAGAATTGCATCATTTGGATGTTATTTTAGGGTATTTGGCTCCTATCTTTCCATGACCCAGAACTAAATATCACATTTCATTTTTCCTAACATGAAAAGTCAAAAAGCATGCATATGAGCCAACCCAACATACACAAAACAGATTATTGCGTAATCTATGTGGTGTTAGGCTTTCCTGGGAAAGTCATCTATTCAGTAGAAGAGCAAAGGCAGAACTACTAAGATAACCTATATTTCAGAATTTCAGTTGCAACAACCATTAGGGTCTTTGAATAAAGGACCATCAAAATTCAGTAACATCAAAAGCCATCTGTGTTGTCTTCAGTCCCCAGAAGAAGACAATTCTGCATGTATATGTTAAATTTCTTAGAAGAGTGTATGCAGAGGGTAATTCAGTGGGGCAGAACTTTGGGGCTGATGGCTTTCAGGTCTGCTCCAGTCTTATCAATAAAGTGTTCAAATTGATCATTCATTTTTCAAATATTTTTATTACTATTACAAAATCAACATTGCAGTGAAAAAAAAACTTTAACAAAGAAAGATATAAATAAGTGTCTTTCAGTCCTTTTGGAAAGGTCCAACATACATTCATTTTGCTCTAGCAGGATCTGAACATCATTGATGATGGCTACAGAAAGAGGATATGGCCAATTTTTAATAATGACGTTAGTCTCAAGAACCTACGTTGGATGTGCTTAAAAGCCTAGTGAAGAGTTTGAACTTTTTTGTCCTTTGAGCAGGAGAGTCCCGGTTTCCTTCTGGTGCATCATAGTCCTCTAAGTTTCAAAAGCAATTAGCCAGGTGGGATAGGACACAAACCCAATCTCAAAGCTGCTATGGGCATCCAGAACAATGGTATGGTTCTTGGTATCTTACGTACATTGCTGTACCACTTTTCCATTGGTTCTGCTTCTCGTTGTATAAATATGGCAGATCTTAAAAGTCTAATGGGATACTTGTGCATTGACAAGGGCGTAATAGAATCCTTCCATTGCCAGCAGCTGACTATGAGTTCCCTGTTCAATTACTTTGCCATTCTGGATAACTGCTATGATGTCAGAATTCTGGATAGTGGACAATCGGTGAGCAATAACAATGCAGGTTCGACCTTTTCTAGCATCGTCCAGGGCCTTCTGGACAATCTGTAATGAAAGACAAAAGAGAAGCAATTAGAGTACAAACAGAGCATTTCCACTCCAACCCATAGACGTATTTAAAACCAGATGGCAATTATACATATTGCAGGAAGTAAAGGGAAGGTTTACATACCTTTTCACTTTCTGTGTCAAGAGCTGATGTGGCTTCATCCAGAAGCAGAACTGCAGGCTTTCGGACAAGGGCGCGGGCGATGGCTATTCTTTGTTTCTGCCCTCCTGAAAGTTGTGCTCCTTTATCACCCACACGAGTATTGTATTTCTGTAGTTTTTATTTTAAAAAAGAGCAAAGAACACAGACTCAGTAAGTGTTGTGAGAAAAGTCACAGAACCATTAGGCAGTATTCACAGCTCTAACACAATGTGCTGCACAAAGATCTTACAAATTAAAGAAGAAAATAACCAATATAATGCCAGGATCCTGTTTGTTTTGTCTGCACCTGAAAAAGTCCACTATGCATGTGGCTCTTTTTTCCTGCTGTTTGTGCAAGGGGTGTTCCCTACTCTGTTGCTCAAGAAGAAGCTTCGTTGCCATGACCTTGGTAATCTCCAACTCATGCTACTGTGAGTTGCAGATCTAATGAAACACTGATAGATAGATTGATTTAAAATATTTTTACCCTGCCTTTCTCTTTAAAAAGGACCCAAGGTGGCTTACATCATTAAAAGACAATATTTAAAGGTAAAAACAATGAGTATACAAAAACTAAAAAAAAAGGTCAAACAATTGGAGCAGGTATCCTGCATAACAGTTACGCTTTGCATTTTGCAAGAGCATATTGCTGAAAATTATTACAGGTTTAAAAGTTCTCTAACAGTCCATAATCATTTCAAACTCAAGAGACTTCTGCCATTTACTTCAATGGAAAGTGGGTTGGATGCTTTGCTAGATTTAAACAACAAAGCTTCCAGCTCACTTTTCAGTGAAGTAAATGGCAGTATGTATATGTTGCTTAACTTGGCATTTAAACAACCCCTTGCCTAGATCTTGAATACAAAGAATCACAGAGGGGATTACCAGCGTGCACTTTTTTTGGAAGATCCACATGACTGGTAGAACTACTTCCTTTCCAAAGGTCAAATTATAGCTATCCCTAGCATTAAAGCTAAAATTCCACTGGTGTGGACTGAACGAGGCAGTTTTTCCCATTTGAGAAATCAGGTTCCTGCTGTGACACAATCACACAAAATGGCTGAAATCCTATTGCAGTTATGCAAACAGAATAACTTTTGGAAGTGAACTGACATAAACTCTAAAGAAAATCTCAGTAGACATTATATGTTGTATACTGACAGAACTCTGCATGCAACAGTTAATATATAGGGAGATTTCTTAGCTTAAAGCAGTTTACCTCTAAAAGTTATTTGCATAACTGCATAACAAGATTTCAGCCAATCAGTTCTTTGGGAATCCCCTTTCCAGTGAATGGTTATGTTTAATGTGTATTTGTGCCTTTAGTTTAATGAGAAATTAAGCAAAGCTGGGACAGGGTAAAACGAGTTTGTTGGAAGCCATGTTTGAAATACCAATTTTCCATCATATGATGGCCATTTTATTAAAGATTTTTCCCTCAGCCCAGTCTTTTCATGGATAATTTTAAACTAAGAGCAAGTACACAAGAAACATTTTTTTGCACAGACAAGGTACACGTGAAATCCCTTAATCCTTCAAGTCAGTATTATAAAAGAGAAAATCAGTCATCAAACAGAAGCAGTAAATTCTCAATGAGAAATGATTCATAAAATTATATGCTCTATTTTACCATGTGTACATTACCTTAACATGAATGAGAAAGCAGGGGTAAGCAAGTGAAAATAAGTTAGGTATGCCTCTATCTTACCAATGAGAAGCCAAACCCTGTGCGAGGTAATTGAGAGATCAGTCCCAAAATTCAACCAAGCTTACTTGCGGTTAAGTTTCCACAACTCCAAGTAACTCCTACCCAATGGTTCCCAATCTTGGGTGACCCAGGTGTTTTTGGACTGCAGCTCCCAGAAATCCTGGTCAGCACAGCCGGTGGCAAAGGCTTCTGGGAACTGAAGTCCAAGAACATATGCCTTACCCAAGGTTGGGAAGCATCATATGCCCATGCTGCCAATGGAGTTCCAAACTCTTCCCTTTTGCTATATTGTGATCCAAAGGAGAAAGAGATTAGTAGGATTCTAATATGCAATGTTGCTTGTCTTGTGCTGTTCATTGGAGGCAATCTCTGCAGGATGAGACAGCCATTCTCATGGACAAAGAGGGCAAGTAATAATGTAAGTAGGACAGCTTCATTTACCTCCGGGAGATTCTGTATAAAGTTGTGAATATTCGCTGCTTTAGCTGCTTCTTCAACTTCTTCTTGGCTAACAACTCGACTGTTGTCTCCATACTGGATATTCTCAGCTATACTGCAGTCGAACAGAATAGGTTCTTGCTGCACAAGGCCCAGTCTCGATCTCAGCCATTGAATATGCAGAGATTTGGAATCCATACCATCTACAAGCTGTAAATAGAAAAAGAACTTTAGGAATTATCTTACTGGAAAGTTTGAATGGAGTTCCTCCTGACGTGATTCTGAAATACCTGATAATAGGCAGATAATGGACATTTCAAGATGTGGTCGGTTCATAGTCATTGTTTTAATTTGAATGGAATGCATATTATTACCCATATGACACATTTACTTTGTGTTTTTGTTTAACGACTTGCACATAATTATTAGTAGCCTGATCAAACCTGTGCAGATTTAGAAAAGCTGAGGAATGAAGAATGACTTTCACACAGCTTCAGATTTCTTCATTTAACAAGAAACAATTTTTCATACATGCTGAATTCAGATAGGTAGACCTGCCCAGAATGTGTTTTATAGGAATACTGTAAATGTGACCTACATGCAGAGTAATTGAAATATTCTGTTTTAAATGTAAGAATATGCCTTCAGATGCATTTAAGCCTTAATTGTCTTACTAAACTGTAATTACCATTTTTAATGTCTATGCAGCTAAAGACAGATGTTGGGTTGAAGTAAATTTTGCAGTTATAGCTGTTACTGTCTTTTATTGGTAACTTTTATTTTTTATCTCTACCCCATGTGCAACTGACTAGTTAGGGGTGGGACTTTTTGGATGTTTGGACTACAAATCTCCATTGTGGGAGTCCAGTCTAACAGACAAACACCTTATAAATACACCTTATAAACAAACACCTTATAAATGTGGCTCACATGGAGAAAAGCATAAAGTGGAAGGCTTCCAAGCCTAGCTTGGCCTATATTCCTGTTTAGAAGGAAGTTGCCAGCTAGTATCAGGGCAGGGACAGGGAGCATGGGGAGACCTAGGCCTAGCTAGGCCTGAAAGCTTTCCAGATCAGGCCTTTCGCCCAGGTGAGTGACATTCAGATGTCTGTAAGATAGTTATCAGTCAGATAGAATGGAGAAACCAGTCAAAAAATCCCATCCGATATGAAAATAAGCAGGGGCCAAATGAAAAATAATGACTTTAAAAAAATATGGAACGTATTTTTAGAACATGTATTTCGGAGAGGGAGGGGGTATACACCGAGTGAAGAAACATTGAAATTTTGGAATGAAAATGGATGGAAAGAAGTGTAATGCTAGTCCTGAGGGTGATGGGTTCACTGTTATGTTTTGTAATTTATAGTCTCGTAATTTACAGTTTGTTTTTTTGTAGTAGTAGGTATTTTGTATTTTTCGGTTTTTTTATTATTATTTTTTGTACTTTTTAATTATAAATAAAAAATATATTTAAAAAAAATCCCATCCGTACAGTTGGTGCACCTGTTCATCATATCTGCCAACTATTTATATTTTAAGCAATATGTTTGCACTTTAAACATTTCAAAATAGTTTAAAAGATAAGCAACACATAGCTCTCAGACCATGCAAACTCTAACTACTCTTTTTGGTGGCAGTTACAATAAAAAGACTGCATTTTAGCTTCAAAACAAGGCACATGATGTGTGTTCTTTGTTTTAAAGAACAGAGGTCCCATGTGGCTCCATAAATCTCCATTCTCCTCGAGAACAAGGTGTACATTCTCGGTATGCTTGATCTTAAGCCAAAAATGCTGAACTTCAGGAGAATGTCTTTTTCTAGTTCTGTCATCAAATTTTGGTGGTGTTCCAGGAGGGCAGGGAGGGGAGGCCCACAGCAAGTTTGGGAGTGTTGGAAATTGGTCCTAGAGCCCCTCACCTCAACTGTCTAGCCCTTTAAATAAATAAATAAACATTGCTATGGCTATATGTGTCAGCAAAGCAATTCGTATGTACTTCCTCCTCAGACCTTTCCAATACAGAAACTTGTTGCATGTTTGTGTAACCCAGAAACTTGACCAAGGCAAACTTTGAGTAAAAAGCCTGGTGTCACTAACTTCTTCGACCCAAGACTTCTTAGAGCTCCTGATAAATTACCACTTCTATCATCTTATCATTGCTGATTCAGCTAGGACTGATGGAACTTTGAATCCAGCAACATATGGATAATCATAGGCTCCATAGCCTAGCACTACAGGGCTGCCACTGAAAAATTGCCTCTTACATTCTTCTCACCTGAAAGCTACCTTAAGCTGTTTGCTTGCATGGATTATGGTGTACATAATCATACTGGGCATTTCTTCATCTCTGCTCCACTCTGGATAGCATGTGAAGATTTACAGTGAACCAAACACACATAAAAGTAGTTCTAGATACAGTGGTGCCTCACATTGCGACGTTAATTTGTTCTGCAAAAATCACTGCAGAACGAAAACATCGCTATGCGATATTAAAAAGCCCATAGAATTGCACTGAAACCCCTTCAATGCGTTCCTATGGGCTTAAAACTAACCTTAAAGTGAAGATCCTCCATACAGCAGCCGTTTTCGCTGCCTCTAAAGCGAGGAATCCATCCCTGAACACAGCGGGTGGCCATGTTTTTTTCCGGCGGCCATTTTGAAACCACCAATCAGCTGTACGAAAATGGGGGCTTTGTGATGATCGCTTCCCCATGATCATCGCAAAGCGAATTTTCCCCATAGAGAACATCGCAAAGCGATTGCTTTTGCGATCGCAAAAACAGCGTTGCAAAGCGATTTCTTCATTAAACGGAGCGATCGCTATGCGATGCACCACTGTATTAGAATTGGCATGGAGAATGACTTACTGCAGAAACATCTTTGCTGTGCTGTTATTTTCAAAGTGTAGAAAGAGCCACTGACTCACCACTTGTCCTGATCCCGGGTCATAGAATCTTTCCAGAAGCTGAATGGAGGTGCTTTTGCCGCAGCCACTGCTTCCCACTAATGCCAAAGTCTGCCCTTTATTAACTTTTAGATTGAGCCCTTGTAAAACCTGCACTTCTGTTCTGGTCGGATATACAAAATGGATGTCCTTGAATTCAATATTGCCTTCAAATTTTTGCTGGGAGAAAGGGGAATGAACACAGAAATGTAATCCTGTAGGACTGTATGGATTGTTTTATTAAACCTTAAAAATATGTAAAAATTAATTCAGGGAAAGAAGACATTAATCTCTGATACACAAAGAAAGGATACTGAATTGTACCATCTCCAGTCCTATAATCAGCATAGCTTATCTGAATGGTAAGAGGCCCTCTTGAACAGTGGGAGTTGTGAGGAACTGCAGTGGAAAAGGCAAATCATCCCAAATGAGGTGGAAACACCTTAAGCAAAGCAGAATTTCACTCAGCACCAGACTATTCCTCAGTCAACTACATTGCCCTGCTATATATCCTACATTTGGCATAGGCAAGCCAAGTGGGTCACACACCGCATTAGAAGCTGCTGCCTGTATCTCCTCCATTCCTCACTCCAGAGATTACACCAGTGCCTCTTAAGGTAAACATGTCCTTATTTTTATTTTTTAAGTACAACTTCTGTTAAAATAGATTTTTGCTCTTGAAACACCCTTTTACTTAGTCATGTCCTGCCAGTGATTTGTTTCTGCAAATGGATAATTTTAAAAGTTGTCTACAACGATTGTATAAGAATAAAAATAAGCAATGCTAATTTATGCTACTTTTATGAAAGAAACATCAAAGTTGATTTAATGCACTGAAGGGGACAGACACTTCAACAAAATCTTACCAATTTTTCACCTTCTTCATTATAGCTGTCAATTGGTGGCTTCCGATCCAAAAGGTGAAAAATCCTTTGGGCAGAAACTTTTGATTTGTTGTAATCGGGTGCAAGAGAATTGGACTGACCAACATTTATAGCAGCAAAAATCACTGAAGCAAAGACTCTGCAAATATAAAACGTTACGACTGAGGAGCTATAGCGGAACACAGAATACAGACTTTTCATATTAATATACATCATGCAAGTCACTCTCAAACAACTTTTGGTATTGTATATTATAGCCAATAAGGCCCTTATTGAAATGACCATGTGCTGTTAAACAGCAGTGGTGACTAAGTCCCCTTGAAATATTCCTCTTTAGATGCTAACTTCACCAATTGCTTCACCATAGGCCATTAAGACAGTTTTCCAGTTTTCCATGTTTTTCATGAGGAACTTCTGAATATTTTTGTTAATCCCACAAATGTTTAAGCTGGTGTTAATCCAGCTGTGTGGAAATGAGTCAAATGCCTTTTTATAGTCTATCAAGGCCACATTAAGATTCCCCTCTCCCCCGTCTTTTTCTATTCTTCAGTATCATTTCATCAATAAGCAGCTGATTTTTGGGGGCTCTTGAATTTTTTAAAGTTCCCTTTCTGATTAGTTGGGTATAGGGAGTCTTCAGTTTAGTAATTATATATAAAGGATTCATTGTCCTTTTGCTGATCTTTTATTATCAGAAATGTGTGGCCTATTGTTGTCCAATCTTCAGTTGTAGAATTTTGAATCAATATTGATTAAATTGCACTGCTATACATTGAAGGAGACTTGTTAAATGCTTTAAACAAAATCTGTGCCGCTCATCTGGATCAGGTGCACTTCAGTTTTTCACAGTTTGCCTCAATCATTTCAGTTGTTATTACAATATCATCCATAGTCTGGCTTTTACTTTTCATTTTAAAGTTCTGGATGTTTCAAGTGTTTTATGTTGTTAGTGTCTGCACGTAATTTTCCATTTTGGAGTGCGAGGAACAACAACTACAACAACAACAATTGGGAGCAATATCAAAAAAATTCACACAGTACTATAAGCAGTTACAGATGGCAGAAATCACACCATCAGAGCTACAAAAATTGGCAGTATTAAGAACAGCATACATACTGCCCCAATATTGAACAGATACAGTGGTGCCTCGCTTAGCGAGTGCTCCGTTTAGCGACAAAATTGCTTTGCGACAAACTTTTTGCGATAGCAAAAGCGATCGCTTTGCGATGTTCCCTATGGGGGAATTTAACTTTGCGATGATCGGTTCCCTGCTTCGGGAACTGATCATCGCAAAGTGACCATTTTCGCACAGCTGATTGGCAGTTTCAAAATGGCCATCGGGTAAACAAAATGGCCGCCTGCTGTTTTCTGGGACAGATTCCTCGCTTAAAAGGCACCGAAAATGTCCATGCTATGGAGGATCTTCGCTGAACGGTGAGTTTTAAGCCCCTAGGAATGCATTAATCAGGTTTTAATGCATTTCTATGGGCTTTTTAATATCGCATAGCAACGTTTTCATTCAACAGCGATTTTTGCGGAATGAATTAACGTCACAATGCGAGGCACCACTGTACTTAGGTTTTTGGTTAAAACTTGTATCTGTTATATAACGCCAGTCAATGTTTTTATAATTTTGTCTGTGTGTGGTGTTTCTGAATGATGATGATGATGATGATCATAATCATCATCATCCTTACATAGAATTAATTATGTTAATTATGTGCCATTAAGTTGGAAATGACTAGTGACACTAATGGGCTTTCAAGGTAAGTGATATTTAAGGAATGGTTTTACCAGTTCCACTCCCTCAGTGAGTTTTCATGTCCAAGTGGGGATTCAAGTGAGAGAATGGAGTCCTAGTCCCTCACTCTATTCATTACACCACATTGGGTATCAACTAAAGATCTCTGTCTTCATCTTTTTAAAAATTCTGTTTATGTTTTAATCCAATACTAAAAATCCCACACACCAATCTTTAGAAAATCAACTCACATAAAAAGTTGTTCAAAGTTCATGTAACAGTGGGCGATCAGCCATGCTCCAAATCTGAAGACAGCAGCATTTATAAAAAAGTTGGCACTCTGGGAGATGCCATATGAAAGTCCATGAATGGGAGCTTTCTTCAGAGCATCTCTAATAAGAGAAAAGCCAATGGGAAAGAATTACAATTTGTTGTGAAACTAACAAAAATAAACAGGAGAAAAACAACAAAACAATGGATTCATCAATATAAACTTCTTGTTGTCTAGTAAGCGCTAGACAAAATCTATCCACACCTCACTTCGCACATGAATCCTCAAACCTTAGTGGGATACCTAATTCATACCTGTTGGCCCATCTTTTCTTCATCCATCCTTTCTTGGATTATCTTTACATGTTGGACAAAACATGGGACATATGTAAAATCCAACCTATGTAAGTCCAATAACTTAGGATTCTATCAAACTAAACCTACATAACTTTTCCAGTCCTATTCATTCATTACTTTCCTGGTTACAGCCAACATGCTCAAGAAGGAGGATCTAGACTCTCCCCTCTCCATGTTTTCTCCATGGGAAGAGTGACATATGTGAAAAGTAGAGGTTCCGGTATAGGCTTTCTGATTTTCCAAGGTTCTTGCCTCCACAAGAAGCTTACATGCAAGCACAAAACTCTGTTTTGAAACATATTACTTCCAATGTGTGGGAAGCAACAACGGAGAGGGAAGACGGCTAGGACCTTCTTTGTAAGCATGCTGCTAACGTGGTAGGCTATGACTGAAGAGGTCTTGAATCACATACACATTGTGCCTGATATAAATATTTGAGCTGGGAATGGAGATAGAGTAAGAGGTGTCAAGGGATTGAGAGCAGATATTAAGTTGTGACCTCACAGGCCTCAGTGCACTCAATATATGGCACTCAACTATTGTTCAACTGGCACAGCCCTGCCGGTGGTTATGGACTGCAGTTCACAACGTTCCATTGGTTATCTTTGCTAGAGCTGATGAGAGTTTCGCTGCTACATCTGGAAAGCTGCATTTTGCCCAGATTGCACCATTCTGTCTACATATCAGCAATAAATAAAACAGCACTTCCTCCTTTTCCTTGATAGCATGCAAAGAGAATCATAGAAACCTTAGCACAACAGTATTCGGAACTAGATGCTGGAAGTTTTCAAAACTGGCACAATGAATTAAGCTAGTTGAATGGTGGACTCTGTATGTGCTGAGTTTTAGCCTGCGGTTATATTCACTTGGATATAAATTATGTTAAAACTCAGTGCAGCCAGAGTTTTGCACAAGCTGCTGGTTATCAAACACCACCAAACATCTTGCATGGAAGCAGCAACAACAGCTCTTATGAACATCAGCAATGGGGCCCGTAATGGACTACATGACTATTTTAAAATCTGTTCAAAGGTTGATCCAATTACATTTTCAGAATTTTAGCTAGTAAAGGAGCAAGAGAGGATCATGGCCTCACAGCATTAGCTCCACTATTAGCCACAGGGGAGTAGCTTTCTCAGGTAGCAGATGCAAGGGCCTGCAGTGGCAATTCCCCAACTATTGTTCTTGAGCTTGTGCCTGCTGGTAGGCAGAGCTGTTCCTGCCACATGGTCTGTTCTGATCTCTTAAATCAGTCTCATGCCCTCTGGCGTGGTAGACAATGCTAGCCCATCATCAGAAGTAAAGCTTCGACTGGTGTGAAATGAGGGAAGAACCATGATCCTGTCCTTTACCTCAGACAACAGATGTTTTGGAATGACTCTGTTATACTCCTGCCTCACTATGTATAAACGTCAACAAAGGCAATTAAGAATTAAGAAATTAATCCCAAAAATAACACATCTATTAGTATGAAAAATTTAACCTATATGGGCCTTCTAAGCTTTCATTGTATCTTTCAAAAAATTTATCTTCTCTTGTCAATGCAGCCACCGTTCTTATGTTTTCCACAGTCTCTGTTGAAATCTAAAGTTAAGGAAAAAAAAGAAAAGAGAATATGAATCTTAAATACACACACAGTGAAAAGCCAGGTGCTCTCCAAGAGAAACTTTATAATGGTCAACAAATACTAAACTAACCACATGTGTCTGGTATGAGAGTAGATGCATTGCATCCATTGATATGTCAAGTCAGAGTTGCAAGCGGCATATCGGTGCATGTTCATCACTTGTTCTCATTATCAGTGGCAGTGGTTAAATAAACCAGACCAAAAGAAACGATGGTGGGTTCCATGTGTCAACTGGTAGTGGGCAGCTTCCTATCTGTTTTGGTTCCTCCCAATGCATTAGAGAAATAATCCAGACTTTGTTCTTGATTTCCTTTTCTGTTTTTTTTGGGGGGGTCGTGGAATTGCATTTTAATCATGTGCTTTTAAAATGAGCTCTTCTATGATCGACTTACATACATTTTTAAATACATTGTAAAAATGATAAGCAAACTAACAAACCAAGCTGTTGATATACAAGTACTGCTGGATAGATTGTCCACTGCTGCACATATAATTTTTGGGTGGCAGTGAGTGACTCCCTAGATGTCAATGGGCTACAAATTCTATCATCCCTGGCCACTGTTGATGCTGGCTAGAACTGATGGGAATTGGTGTACATCTGGAAGGCTACCAGTCAAACCCAACTCATGACTGAGTCATAGCCATATGTTTCAGAGATAACAGAGAACTTACTCTTCCTGCTTCTTCAAGGGCTTTTTGATCTCTTGCTGCATGACCAGACATTGACTTGACTCTGATAGCTTGTGTAGCAGCAATGAAAGGAATACAGGCCAAGATGAGCAGCGTTAATTGCCAGCCATGCACAAAAGCAATAACAAGAGATGTCACAAGTGTGAAGACAGTCATGGTTAATACGGACAGCCGGCTTCCAGTAGCCTAAACAAAACAAAATAATTTTTTTTTTGAAGTTTGAAAGCTACAGATCTTTACATGACAATATAAGAAGTCAGCATTACGATGTCTTAGTAAAGCAAAGTTAGGCATAGCTGTACAGGATCTGCATGTTCAGCTAAGAAGGCAGGGTGAGTAATTCTTTCATTCGACCTTGACAAAAAAAAAGCTGTTGAGTTCTTGCCAACTCATGCAGCTGAATGATTAGAAAAAGCAATTCATCATTCATTCACAATAGAAGTTTCTTGACACTGTTTCCCTTTATAAGTTAAAACAAGTGATCTGAAATTTCACAAATGCACCATGGGATAAATGCAAGAGTATAGCTCCATTCCAACACAAAGTCAAACAGGCAATGCTGTAAACCGAAAAAAATTCCAGCCGCAGACCTTTGTCTTGGTACTGCAAAACAAAACAAAACAAAACACATTTTAAAAAACCCCAAATCTGCAGAGAATTTAAGTAGTGGAAATCATCTTTCAGTCAGACCCTCTTGGCCCTTTCTTACTGAATATCCTGTGGTAGGAGTTACACTGAACAAGTGAGGGTTAGAAAATTCAGCCTGCAGCGAGTTGAATCAATGCCCCAAAAAGTTAAAAAGTAGAACATTGTCAGCCTGGTATTTAGAATGCCAGGCACTTTCTCAAATATATTTATTGTGTGGCCTTTTTTGGGATTGTTTCGTTGTAAGCACCTCCACAAACAATTAGAGCTAAGCAATAAAATTTCAACAAGAAGCAATCAGGTAATGGAAGACCTACTCCTTTGACTTGGGACGCATCTGTTGCAAGTCTGGTTAACAGAACCCCAATGCTGTTCTTATGATCATCAAACCATCCAATCTCCTGAAAACAGAAAAGGTATTTCAAGTAATGCACACATTTACAAACCACCCTTATCACAAAACAAAATCTATGGTTAGTTATTCGTTATTAACTCAAATTGCTAGCCCCATTGAGAGCAGACTGCCTGAATCAATGAGTTACCCAAGAGTTGATGTAACACATCCCTTTTGTGGGGTGGGGGATTTGTCTAGTGAGGAGCAAGAATTAGATTTCATATTTTTTAAAAAAATAATTTATCATGTATTATAGAGGGGTCAAATTGATCTCCTAAAAATAACACCTGGAGTTTACAGGAGAAACTGGAAGTAAGTGAGTGGAAGACACCCTTGTCTAAAACTTTGAAAAGCTGCGCCAGTTAGTGGAGTCTAGGGTTAGGGTGGGCAACTGTGGTGCGCCAGATAGTTTTGGCCTACATCTCATATCAGCCTTGGGCAGTGTAGCCACTGGAAAAGGATAAGGAAGCTGATAAAAAACAATGATCTCCATTTGTAGGGTAGCTTTCATAGAGTCATAGAATAATTGATTTGGAAGGGACCTAAATGTCATTGAGTCCAACCCCCTGCGTAGTGCAGGCCTCCAAATCTGACAGATGGTTGTCCAAGTTTCTCTTACTGTAAATGCCTCCATCGTTGAAACACTCACTACCTCCTGAGGTAACTGGTTCCATTGTTGTGCTGCTCTAATAGTTAAGACGTTTCCCCTGATATTCAGCCTAAATCTGGCTTCCTATAGCTTGAGCCCATCATTATGTGTTGTGTACTCTGGGATGACTGAGAACAGATCCTGCCCCTCCTCTGTATGACAGCCTTTCATGTATTTGAAATGTGTTATTATATCTCCCCTCAACCTTCTATTCTCAAGGCGAAACATGCCCAGTTCTTTCCGTCTTTCCTGATAAGGCTTGGTTTTCAGTCCCTTGCTCATCCTTGTTGCCATCTTCTGAACTTGCTCCAGTTTGTTGGTGTCCTTCTTAAAGAATGATGTCCAGAACTGGACATAGTACTTTAGATGAGGCCCAATCAGGGCTGAATAGGAGGGAACTAGTACCTCACAGGATTTGGAAACTATACTTCTGTTTTGTTGTTCTTTAGTCATTAAGTCATTAAGGCATGCCAGGCCCTCCTGTCTTCTACTGCCTCCAGATGTTGGGTCAAATTCATGTTGGTAGGTTCGATGACACTGTCCAACCATCTTGTCCTCTGTTGTCCCCTTCTCCTCTTGCCTTCACACTTTCCCAACATCAGGATCTTTTCCAGGGAGTCTTCTCTTCTCATGAGATGGCCAAAGTATTGGAGTCTCAGCCTCAGGATCTGTCCTTCCAGTGAGCACTCAGGGTTATTTCCTTTAGAATTGATAGGTTTGTTCTTCTTGCAGTCCAGGGAACTCTCAAGAGCCTCCTCCAGCACCACAATTCAAAAGCATCAATTCGATGGTCAGCTTTCTTTATGGTCCCGCTCTCACTTCCATACATCGCTACTGAAAAAACCATAGCTTTGACTATGTGGACCTTTGTCAGCAAGGTGATGTCTCTGCTTTTTAAGATGCTGTCTAGGGTTGTCATTGCTTTCCTCCCAAGAAACAGGCATCTTTTAATTTCGTGACTGCTGGCATCAACTACAGTGATCATGGATCCCAAGAAAGGAAAATCTGTCACTGCCTCCATCTCTTTCCCTTCTATTTGCCAGGAGGTGATGGGACCAGTGGCCATGATCATAATTTTTTTTGATGTTGAGCTTCAGACCATTTTTTCCAATCTCCTCTTTCACCCTCATTAGGAGGTTCTTTAATTCCTCTTCACTTTCTGCCATCGGAGTGGTATCATCTGCATATCGGAGGTTGTTGATATTTCTTCCAGCAAACTTGATTCTGGCTTGGGATTCCTCCAGTACGGCCTTTTGCATGATGTATTCTGCATATGTTAAATAAGCTGGGAGACAATATACAGCCTTGTGGTACTCCTTTCCCAATTTTGAACCAATCAGCTGTTCCATATCCAGTTCTAACTGTTGCTTCCTGTCCCACATATAGGTTTCTCAGGAGATAGATAAGGTGGTCAGGCACTCCCATTTCTTTAAGGACTTGCCATAGTTTGCTGTGGTCCACACAGTCAAAGGCTTTTGCGTAGTCAATGAAGCAGAAGTAGATATTTTTCTGGAACTCTCTGGCTTTCTCCATAATCCAGCGCATGTTAGCAATTTGGTCTCTAGTTCCTCTGCCCCTTTGAAATCCAGCTTGTACTTCTGGGAGTTCTCGGTCCACATACTGCTGAAGCCTACCTTGTAGGATTTTGAGCATAACCTTGCTAGCGTGTGAAATGACTGCAATTGTACGGTAGTTGGAGCATTCTTTGGCACTGCCCTTCTTTGGGATTGGGATGTAGACTGATCTTTTCCAGTCCCCTGGCCACAGTTGAGTTTCCCAAACTTGCTGGCATATTGAGTGTAGCACCTTAACCATCTTTTAAGATTTTAAATAGTTCAACTGGAATGCCATCACCACCACTGGCCTTGTTGTTAGCCATGCTTTCTAAGGCCCACTCAACTTCACTCTCCAGGATGTCTGGCTCAAGGTCAGCAACTACACTATCAGGGTTGTCCGGGACATCCAGATCTTTCTGGTATAATTCCTCTGTGTATTCTTGCCACCTCTTCTTGATGTCTTCTGCTTCTGTGAGGTCCCTACCATTTTTGTCCTTTATCATGTCCATCTTTGCACAAAATGTTCCTTTGATATCTCCAATTTTCTTGACGAGATCTCTGGTTTTTCCCTTTCTATAGTTTTCCTCTATATCTTTGCACTGTTCATTTAAGAAGGCCCTCTTGTCTCTCCTTGCTATTCTTTGGAAGTCTGCATTCCAATTTCTATACCTTTCCCTGTCTCCTTTGCATTTTGTTTCCCTTCTCTTCTCTGCTATTTGTAAGGCCTTGTTGGACAGCCACTTTGCTTTCTTGCATTTCCTTTTCTTTGGGATGGTTTTTCTTGTTGCCTCCTGTACAATGTTACGAGCCTCCATCCATAGTTCTTCAGGCACTCTGTCCACCAAATCTAGTTCCTTAAATCTGTTCTTCACTTCCACTGTGCATTCATAGGTGATTTGGTTTAGATTAGGATAAGGGGACGACAGAGGATGAGTTGGTTGGACAGTGTCATCAAAGCGAGCAACATGAATTTGAGCCAACTACTGGAGGCAGTGGAAGACAGGAGGGTCTGGCGTGCTCTGATCCATGGGGTCACAAAGACTTAACGACCAAACAACAACAAAATACCTGACTAGCCCATGGTTTTTTTCTTCAGTTTAAGCTTGAATTTTGCTATAAGAAGCTGATGATCAGAGCCACAATCAGCTCCAGGTCTTGTAATTGTGCATTGTTTCCCCCCAGGTGGAGAACTTTGCACTTATTTCTGTTAAATTTCATTTTGTTGTTTTCAGCCCAGTTTACTCAAGCTTATCAAGATATTTTTGAATTTTGTTTTTGTCTTCCAAGACATTAGCTATTCCACCCAATTTTGTGTCATGTGCAAATTTGATAAGTATTCCCTGCACCTCCTCATCTAAGTTCATTAGAGAAAACAGGCCTTGGAGTACCCCACTTGTTATCTTCTCCCAGTTTGAGAAGGAGTCACTGGTTAAAAACAGTTAAAAAAAACTTGGCTATTTAAGCAGGCCTTCCCTCCAGTCAGCTAAGTCTTTTATTTTTTTATTTTTTCTCATCTTATCCCATTTTGCTAACTTAATCTAATTGTATTAATTAATATACTAATTGTATTTTAAGATTATTTATATTAAATATTGTCTTATTTTATGCTGTAAGCCGCCCCGAGTAGACATGGTCTAGAGGGGTGGGGAATGAATAAATAAATAAATAAATAAATAAATAAATAAATAAATAAATAAATAAATAAATAAATAAATAAATAAATAAATAAATAACCATTCTCTGAATACAATTCTGTTACCAATTTTTCACCCACTTGACACGTGTTTTATCCAGCCCACACAAGTTAGCTTGCTAATCAGAATACCATGAAATATTTTGTCAAAGGCTTTGCTGAAGTCAAGATATATTACATGTACCACATTCCCAACGTCTACCAGGGAGGTTACCCGATGAAAAAATGAGTTAAAATTAGTCTGACAGGGTTTATTCTTGACAATCCATGTTGGCTTCTAGTTATTAATGCATTTTTCCCCAAGGTGCATGTAGAATGACTTCTTTATAATCTTTTCCAGAATTTTTCCCTGGGATTGATGTCAGGCTGACCAGTCAGTAGTTCCCTGATTTCTCCCTTTTGCCCCTTCTGTGTTCCCAGTTTCTTGTGTTATTTTTTTAAAAGCTATTTTTAAAAGAAGCCTTTGCATGCTATTATGAATAATTACAGTTTACCCTGTGCTGTTCAGTGTTGCATACATTTTATAGTTTGATATATTTTAATTTGAGATAAACACTGATGTTGATAGATTAAAAGTGCCATCCACCCTCAAATTAGTTTTTGTTCGCCCTTAGTAATATTAATAATAATTGCATGCCATCAAGTTGATTCCAATTCATGGTGATCCTTTCCAAGTAGAGAATAGTCTGAAGTGGTTTATCCTTCCCTTCCTCTGGGGTCATCTTGGGACTGTGCAACTTGAACATGGTTACAGTCTGGCTCTTCTTGCAGGAGGCACAGTGGGGAATCCAACTCCCAACCTCTGACTCTGCAGCCAGGCATTTAAACCTCTGAGCTATCCAGCCAGCCCTTGTTCCCCTGTAGGCACCACATGTTGAGCTTACCTGTTGAAGCAATGCTTTGAATGAAAGGGATCGCAATCGCAGGGTCAGGGCTTCCCCAGACTTCCCAAACATGAAGCCCTGAAAAGCATCAACACAACATATGGTGTATCATGGTGAGTCGTTTCTCTAGTTCTCCAATTCGGTTCTGCACATAGTTTGACAAATGTGGTTAATACACTTGGGGCTCCCTCTTTATGAGATGCCATTCTTGCAAAGTTAATGTTTGCTTGGTGTGTAGCCACATAGGCAAATATCATCCATTTTTTCTTTTAATTTTGTTTTTTAGAATAAACTATTGTTAAGGTTTTCACAACATACTAGTACCTAAGGTTTCAGTGTCATACTTTTCAGATTCCACATTCCAAACCAAGCTTTCAGGTTTTTGTGACAATCATTTTTTGTGGGTCAATCCACTATAGTAGTCAATCCACTATAGTTCAGGGGCACTTTTTAAAATGCAACCTGACAGGCCCCACTAATAGCATGTTTTCAAATTTTCTCTGGCCTCATCCTCTGCTGGAATGTGCTCCCCTTAAAACTTTCAAAAACAGGAATTCAGAATCCAGGCATAGAAATCTTCTCCACACCAAATGTACTGGGGGGTGGGGTGGGGGTCTCAAATGACAGATAATGCATAATTAGAAGCTGAACTCCCATTAGCTTTGCAGGAATCTGAGTCTGAAATATTATCAGTCCACTGTCATCTTTGGGTGTTCCTTCACAGCATTTTTTTAAAATTAAAATGGCCTTAAATAGTGCTTACCTGTATTACATATGTTACAAAGCTAACCACTCCCAAGAGAAGGAACAAAAGAGAAAACATCACTGTATAGTAGTTTCTCCTTGTAGTATCTTTTATTTGGAAAGCCTGGATTGGAAAGAATAATAGAGAAAACAATTTGGTTCAATTTTTTTTCTGTTTAATTAAAATTACAAGAAACAGCTGTAACAATCTCCATCAAGTCAACTGTGATGTTTCTCTTTGCATCCCCTTTCAAATCCCTCTCAATAATTTATGATTAACTACATTGGTTAATTACCACACAGTTAGTGTCAGTTTGGGCATGGATGAAATGTGCTGCTTATATATCACACCATGGCACTTAAAGCAGTCTCTGGGCAGTTTACAATTTAATTATGCATTTTACCAACCTTGGAAGGATGGAAAGCTGAGCCCACCTTGAGCTAACTACCTGAACCTGTTGGGATTGAACTCAAGTCACGCATGACCAGAGTCTTGACTGCAGTACTGCATTTGACCACTGCACCACAAGATTCCTGAATTAAAAACCAGTGATTACACAATGTGAAGCTCAGTGCAGGCAAACCCAATGGAGAATTGTCTCTTTTTGTTCAGCTGGCAAGGGTAGATTCATTTTACTCCAATTCATTGTCATTGCTTTTCTCCACTTTCACCTGACCTGATTGTTGCAAAGGGATGCTCGTGGGGGTATCAGTTTCTCTCAACTAAGCACTGTTGCCTCCCAAAAGTTGTGTTTTTTGGAAGGCTTTTCAAAATCAGCACTACGACAGATTATTGCTAAGTAATTTTGGGGTGGGGGGGAATGAACTAAAAAAGAGGCAAAGGGAAGGCTGTGATCCTGGGGAAGTTGCCAATTGCCATGCCATCAGAGCAGACGCAGCTTCTCCTATTGGAACTCTGTGAAAACACATTCACAGTTTTTGCCCTTGGAACACAGTTATTATAGGCTGCCTTGGGCTCTCTTATTAAGAGAAAGAGAAAGGTGGCCTATAAAAGAAGCAAGCAAACCAACAAGCAAGCGAACAAGCGAACAAACGAACTGCATTCAACTGGACAGCTACAGCAATTGCAAACAAGCAAAGGGCCGATTTGAAAAACTTCAGATTCTTCACTGTGTAGTCACACCCTCAGTTTTTTCTAAAAAAGACAAAGCCTCATTATATTGACATTAATTTTTCACTCACACATTGCCAGGCTTCTGTACTATATATTACTATGTATTGCAGCAGTTATCCCCAGAGCTAATGATGTTAACATTTCCACACAAATTTTGTATAGCTCAGGAAAAAAAAAGTGAACTTAGGGTCAAGCTGGATGTCAAGGTTAATATGTATTCCCTTCACATCTGTTTTCCTTCCAATAATGGGATTCTTCAGATATGCATGCCTGAACACACTTACAAATTAACCTCTGATTTACCCGCCAATGACAAATTAAAAAACCAAAGCACATGAAACACATGACAGGGAGGTGGGGGGGAAAAACATACGTTATGACCATCTGGGAAATTGTTGAGGCCTGGGAGAGTTCAAAAATTTTGCACTGCACCTGATAAAGTTGCTTGCCCCAGTTTAGTTTGACCCTTATTCACGTAGTCCCAGTAATTCTTTGTTTGGTTCTGAACTCTTTGTTCTGAACTTCAGAATGTAAAAGGTGAATATTCACCTCAGGGTACAGGTAGAAGCTTACATAGGGCAACTCAATTAAGTCTACAGGAAATCTACACAGAAGTCAATTTGTTTGTTTAAAATAGTTACAAAACAAACTCATGGTCCTATAAAGTGACTAAAACATACACACAACATAAATGTATCAACTCCAAGATTCTTTTTAATATAATGAATCTGGAATAGCCGAAGGAGTCAGGTATGGTAAAAATAGCTAATACTGTTTAATTAAACATTGAAAATTCTCCTAATGGACATAGTACATGTTAAATTCTATGATTTGCTTCCACAAGGTCTAATGATGGTTCTCAACTCTGACAATACAAGGTGGGAAAGGGTTTTCCCCTCCATTTCTTTTGTTTTCACTGGTGAGATTGGGGGTAAAGGTAGAAGATTGCACACATCCCTTCTCTGCATGTCCCACTCTTTTCTCTCTGCCTCCCCCTCCCTCCCTCCCTCCCTTCTTCAAACTCTGTGCAGCCAAACACTAGTGTAAAGAGCGAGGGATGTGGTGGCGCTGCAGGTTAAACCGCAGAAGCCTTTGTGCTGTAAGGGCTGTAGATCTTCAGCTGCAAGATTGAATCCATGTGATGGAGTGAGTGCCCGTCACTTGTCACAGCTCCCGCCAACCTAGCAGTTCGAAAGCATGCAAATGCGAGTAGATAAATAGAGACCACCTCGGTGGGAAGGTAACAGCGTTCCCTGTCTAAGTCGCACTGGCCATGTGACCACGGAATATTGTCTTCGGACAAACGCTGGCTCTGTGGCTTGGAAATGGGGATGAGCACCGCCCCCTAGAGTCAGACAAGACTGGACAAAAATTGTCAAGGGGAACCTTTACCTTTACCTTTAGTGTAAAGAGCAGATGGGTGTTTTCCTGCGCTTGATTGGCTGCATATTTTCCCCTTGCAGCACCACATATACTTTGACTTTCTCTCTTTACAAGGATCTCTCCAAATGACACATTGCTCCTCCTTCTGACCTCAGCCAACGATATTTGCATTGCACCAACCTATACCAAAAGGGCCACTCTGGACATGCCTAGTATAAGAGGAAATATGCCTCTCAGTACCACTCATTGTGGAACGTATGAGGGAGGCTTCATTTACATTCTGCTTGTAGACTTCCTGCTAGCACTTGATTGGCCACTGTAGGAACAGAAGGCTGAACTGAGAAGCCTGGCCTAGGAGAGCTCAAGTCCCCACCCATTTTATGGGTTAATGTCTGTCTTTGCATTGTCTTGAAAGCAATGGAAAAACCAAGGCACATATTTTAAAATAGGATCACTCCGGCAAGCTCCCATCAATAATTTACAACACAGTCATTCAGGAAGGTGCCTCGGCCACAGCAATTAAGTCCAGTCATTTAAAAAAATATATTTGGGATATTTTTATGGAAAGCAGGTAACAGGTGGAGGCAGCAATAAATTGTTACTGCCTGCAAAATGATGTAGGGAAGACTATGCTTCTGTTTTAATACAACTAAAGCAGGATAAAATATGACAACAGCAGCAAAGTGGGAGAAAAAATTGGCAGGTGCTGAAGCAGAGGTTACTGAAAGTTGTTAACTCACCCCAATAATTTTACCAAACAGAACTGCAAATGCAGGAGTGACGGCTCCTCCAATGGCAGAAGCAATGACCCCAAATGCTATGTAGCAGAATTCAGGTTTATTTAGCGCCAGAATCCTGGAATAAGGCACTTCAGGAAGCTTCTCTTCCTGTAAGAGACAAAGTTCCAGTTATTGCCAGAGGGTGAGGTAAGAGGCAAGAAGTAATGTAATTGCTGGTCAATGAACCACACAAGCAAAACACTCCAAAGATTTTCACATGATTCAAAATGAACTAAGTTAGGAAACTTACTCAGCCTTTTACATCCAGCTGGTTTTTTATGACTGCAAGCTTTAATTGCTCAATGAATAATGTTGAAAGTAAAAGAGAAATGGAAAAGATCTCAAAATCTGTCTGAACGGGGCACTGAAAAGTCAAGCTGGATCAGCTGTCACAGCAACTTGAATGCACAAATCTTTCTATTGAACTAAATGCTGCTGCATATAAATGTTTATTTTATTCTCATCTCTCAACTTTTAAATAATTTTGTTTTGTTTCTTGAAAAAACCTGTAAAGTTGTTGATACTTAGTAAGCAAACTCTTGAAGCTAGCTGTCTGAAACTGTGAAGGTTCATTACCATAATTCATACCATCAAAACAAAACCAAAAAAGAGAGGTTACTTACCTGTAACCATGATTCTTCTAGTGGTCCCCTGTGAATTCACACAATTGGATTGTTCTACACCTGCACAGGACCTCTCGGACGTTTCAAGAGCTTAAAGACATGTGATTAGTGGGATGTTCCCCCATGGAGCGCACGCTCTGCCTGCCAGAAATCCCCCCAGTTCCCAAAAGAGTCCACCGCTGTCAAAGAGCTATATAAGAAGACAATGTGACGGACAGAGGGGAGGCAGGGCGGGATGTGTGGATTCACAGAGGACCACTAGAAGAACCATAGTTACTGGTAAGTAACCTCTTTTTCTTCTTCGTGGCCTCTGTGAATGCACACAATTGGGTGATTGGCAAGTTCACTTACCGGATGGTGGGACTTCACAGTAGAAAGGAAGTCAAGACAGCTCTGCCGACAGCAGTATATTTCTTTGCCCGGATATTCAGACACTAATGTGTGACAAACATTGATGGATTGGACCATGTAGCTGCATGGTAGATGTGAGAGATTTCTATTCCTTGTTGGAAGGCAGTGGAGGTAGACAGTGCCCTAGTTGAGTGAGCCTTCAAGGGTTGAGGTGGCGTTTTGTCTGCGAGTTCATATGCAAGTGAAATTGTTTGAACAATCCACCTAGCCAACGTTTGAGGAAAAGCTGGTGAACATTTATTAGGACCATGAAGACATAGGAAGAGCCTTGATGCTTTCCTGAACAATTTGGTTCTGTCAATGTAAAAGGCCAAGGAATGTCTAACATCAAACATGTGGAGCATGTTCTCAGGAGGTGTAGAGGGAGATGAAAATAGTGTAGGTAGTATTATAGGTTGATTAAGATGAAAATGAGATACGACTTTAGGTAAGAATGAAACATCTGGGTATAGAGTGACCTTGTCCAGATGGAACTGCAGAAAAGGTGGATCTGATCTAAGAGCTGACAGTTCGCTAGCATGTTTAGCTGACATTATGACTACTAAGAATGATGTTTTCAAGGAAAGCAGTTTGAGGTTAGTAGTAGCCATTGGTTCAAAGGGAAGTCAGGTGAATGTGTTAAGGGCAAGCTGTAATGACCATTGGGGAAGAGGAGGTTGATGTGGAGGACGGATATTGAGAAGTCCCTTAAGGAAGTTTTTCAAAGTCAGATGGGAGAAAAGTTTAGCTGCTTCCGAATGAGATGGTTGGTGCATGACCACCGCAGCAATATAAACTTTCAAAGGAGAATGGGCCAATCCAAGATGAAAAGGATGGAGTATAAAGGTAAATAGAGTCTTCAATGAAACTGGTACCGCAGGTAAGTTTTTAGAATTGACAAAGGAGAGGAATGCATTTATGTTGAAAGGCCCGGGGGGGGGGCATGAAAGACAAGGGGACATTGGAGCGAAGATGGGGGGATGGGAAGAATCAGCAAAAATGGGGGAAAGAGAAAAAAACTGAATCAAATCAAAGGAAGAACAAATCAATTTAGAGAGGAAATGTCCAACAAAAAAGTAATTGAAATAACAGAAGAAACAACTACCAATCATAGTAAATGCTCAATCGCTCTAGCAATCTCTGAAATAGGTCTAACCTAAGTGGTGGCTAAAAGGAACTGAGGAGATTTCTGGTGGGTGGAGCATGTGCTCCACAGGGGAACATCCCACTAATCACATGTCTTTAAGCTCTAGGAACTTCTGAGAGGTCCTGTGCAGGTGCAGAACAACCCAACTGTGTGAATTCACAGAGGCCACAAAGAAGAACAAGCCATTTTGTCTTTCCAAAGTAAGTGAATGGGAGGCTGTGATCCAGATTTACAAATCAATTGGGATCTAGGGCATTAATTAAGTTGGAAAGGGCCAGGGTTTCTCCAGCACACAATTGCCTCTCCTGACTGAAGAAAGCCTAAGCACAACCCTATGTAGCATATTACAGCCGAAAAACTTTTGACACTTCGAATGTTAGCTACAGCCAAAAAATAAATCTGCCAATTCAGAACACTGTAACTTGAGAATTCATCAAATCTAAACTTAAACAATATGATCTGGTATTGCATGATTCACAGAAGAAAAAAATAATATACAATACCTAGATGTCATTAAAAAAAGAAGCAATTATTTATTCTGATATTTATGCTATTTTTGTAAGGTGTGTTGGAATGAGTGTTAACACCAACCACTTTATTCTTCTTTGTTTTCTTCTTCCTTTTCTTCCTTTTCTTGCGCTCAGAGTATCTTTTAGTAGAAGCCCTACTCAAGCTGGGTCTGATGGATGTTCCATGAAAGTTTCCCTCTATAGCCTTTTCTGTGCCACCAACAGGATTTTCTACATCATCTGTGAACGGATCATTTAGATCTTCTTCTCCAAAGCTACGTTCATCGCCATTCTCCTCTTCATCCTCTTCGTCCTCTTCCTCAGTCTCAACATTTGAATCTTCTTCTGTTTCACTCTCCTGATCATCTCCACCATAACACTAATAGAGATTAAAAACACACTTTTTAAAGCATATATTATACATTAAATGTATATATTTTTTTTCCATCAGCAGAAGAGAGCACAAATTATGCTAGCTAAGCTTTGTTTTTAAAACAAAGCAGAAAAACCCTTGGCAATTCAGTGTATAGCACTGCTGGGTGCAAGGCAATTATTTATTTTAAAGAAAAAGCAAAGTGTGCTGCTTATATACCACCCCATAGTGCTTCAAGCACTCTCTGGGCGGTTTACAAGTTAATTATGCAGGCTACACATTGCCCCCCCCCCAGCAAGCTGGGTACTCATTTTACCGACCTCGGAAGGATAGAGTCAACCTTGAGCCAGCTACCTTATTTTATTTATTGCATTTATACCCCACCCATCTGGTCAATCGACTACTCTGGGCAGCTTCCAACATATATAATAATAACAATTAAAAAACCAAGATTTTAAACATCAATAAGCAAGTTGTTCAAGATGGAAAAATTAGGAAAAAAGAGGAAAAAAATCAAGTGTTAACTGGAGGGAAGGCCTGCCTAAACATCCAAGTTTTCAGTTGGTTTTTAAAGATGCCCAGAGAAGGGGCTGCACGGATCTCCGGAGGAAGGTTATTCCAGAGGTGGGGAGCTACTGCAGAGAAGGACCGGTTTCATGTTTTTTTCTTTCCAGGCCTCCCTCGGCATCAGGCTCCTCAACCTCACCTGATTGGGTGATACAGGTAGATTTTGGTGGGAGTAGGCATTCCACCAAGTACAAACCAGTTTCAACATCTCCCTTGTTTTCTCTAAACTTAATTAAGATTAACCACAGTTTGCATCTAAATGTAACACTGCATCATAGTTAAGAGGTTACTGTCTCCACCCATTGACCCCATAATTTGCATTAGATTTGGCACAGATTAATTCAAATTAAAACCCAGCTATTACAAAATGTAAAGCTCAATGGGAGGAAAGCTCTTGTCTCTTGAGTGGGGAACTATCTTTTTTTGTTCAGTTGGCGGGAGTGATTTAAATTTGCTCTGATCGGGCTGGCATCACTTTTCTCCACTTTCTGCCAGTGTGGTACCTGGATCTAATGCAAAAGGGCACATGCGGGATTGTCCATCCTCCTCAACTGAGTGCCCCTTGTCTCCAAACAGTGCTTCTTTTCTTTTTAAAAAAAGATTCTCGAGTTATTACTAGGTCACTTATGAAAAATAAATTAGCACTTTAAGGCAGCTTCTGCTATTGGAGCTCTGGGCAAACACACCTCTCTGCTGCTGCCCCTGCTGACTCCTGCAAATTGCTTGTCATCTGGATGGCTAAAGCAATTTCACCCATGGAAACGCAATTTGAAAACTTGTGGACCACAGTGGGATTAAACCCTATTTTCCCCATGTAGTTGCCCACTTAATCTAAAATGAAAAAATATGCTTCTTTGATCTTCTCACAGCTGCAACTGGAGAGGGGAAAGCTTGAGGCTCATTGCACATCTGCAATAGTAAACCATCATGAAAACTGCATTGTGATGTTTCATTACCTGCTGCATTACAAGGGCATAATAGACTCCTTTTTGTGCCATGAGTTCCTCATGTGTTCCCTGTTCGACCAGAACACCTTTCTCAAAGCCAGCAATAACGTCCGCTGTCCTGATTGTAGAAAGTCTGTGAGCAATCACAATGGTAGTGCGCCCAGTTCTGGCCTTCAAAGAAGAAAAGCAGTCATCATTTCAAGAGAGGAACTTATACCTAGAAAAAGATGGTTCACTTCACCTCTCCACAGAACCTGCTTGGAGTGATTAGACCCATTCGGTTTTTGCCTATAACACATATTTAAAATGTTTCCCGATACATACCAGATAGTCTTATAGCTGATTGTAAAGTGATAACTTTTATTTACCTCTCACATTTGCTGTACATCGAACCCATACTTACTTTTATACACTTACATACATCACAATTGATCTCATATACTGATCTTATATACTCACTTCACATTTAATATCACCTGTGTAAGTTTAGTTATTATATTAGCTGAAGGCACAAATGGTCAGGCCTAAAATTACTTCAGTTCTTTTGCTAAAGTTCTATATGTTTCTGCCAAATGAAGTGTTATGGGATCTACGTACAGTGGTGCCTCGCATAGCGAGGTTAATCCATTCCGGATTAACCTTCGCTATGGCGAAACATCGCTGAGCGGGACGGGAAAGCCCATTGGAACGCGTTAAACATCGTTTAATGCGTTCCAAATCGGCAAAAACTCACCGTTCAGCGATGCATCCCGGTCCGGCAGCCATTTTCGCGCCCTCGCTAAGCAAGGGCAGGGCGCGAAAACGCTGCGCGTGGCCATTTTGGGGCTTCCAGTGGCCATTTTGAAACTGCCGAACAGCTGATCCACGGCTTCGTTTTGCGAAGATCAGTAAGCGAAACACTTACCGATCTTCGCAAAGCGATTTTCGGCCATAGGGGCCATCGGTAAGCGATCGCATTAGCGATCCAAAAAAATGGATTGCTATGCGATTTCGTCGTTATACCGTGCGCTCGTTAAGCGAGGCACCACTGTATATGCTTTGTACAACTGAGAAAAGCCCTTTAAATATGATTCCCCACACCTGGGATTTGCTATCAGCTCTTCTATCCTGGGAGGGAAGCCATGTTAATAATTGGGAAGACATACAGATTTCCTTAAAGTCTTGTTTGACTCTGAGACTTGGAGTTCTTGAGATCTCATGGTACCCAGGAAGGAATAAATCTCTTTGTCCAAAGTTTGTGGCCCATGTTCCTGTTTTCTCTCTCCCTCCTGCCCATCCCAGAAGAAATCCTGGTGGTCCAATTGTGGTCATCTAGGTCCAATTGTGGCCATCTAGGTAATGCTGAACTGGAACTCCTCCACCACTGATTATACTGGCTTGGGCTGATGAGAGCTACAGTCCATCAACTTTTGGAGGGCCTCATTCTGCCTGTGTCTTAGAATTTAGCCTGTTCTTGTTTAGCACTGTTTCTGCTTGTCTCCAGAAAATCTCACAGGATCTTTTCACCCTATATGGGTGCCAACAAACATAAATGTGCATAAACATAATCAAACATGACCTGCCATTTGGTATCAGCTTTTTCCTGGTTTGCAGTCTAATTGGGTTATTCAGTAAATGCCATGCTTGGATGGACCATCTCAATGGGACATATTCATTTGATAGCCCTTTTCAAATACCTGAAAGGTACAGAGGAGGGGCAGGATCTGTTCTTGATCATCCCAAAGTGCAGAACATGTAATAATGGACTCATGTTACAGGAAGCTAGATTTAGGCTGAGTATCAGGAAAAAGGACTTAACTGTTGGAGCAGCATGACAATGGAACCAGTTACCTTTGGAAGTGGTGAGCACTCCAATGCTGGAGACATTCAAGAGGAAATTGGGCAATCATCTGTCAGATGTGCTTTAACCTGGATTCCTGCATTGAGCAGGGGGTTGGACTCGATGGTCTTAAAGGCCCTTAGCAACTCAATTATTCTGTCATTCACTCTGCAATGTTGGTTACTATCCTTGAAACCAAACATGAATTTTGCCTCTTAATCTAATCTCTTGCCCGCTGAATAGCACATCGCACATCAGTTTAACCCTGTATGGTCCAGGAAGACCACCTTTGTTCTTTCAACTGTGGATATAAATAATATATTTATTCACACATTAGTTTCCAATCCTTTATGCTGCTTTCTTTTGCTTCACCTGTAATGAGGTAAAATCAATTTCTTAGTCCCAACTAGAATGGACCCACTGAATGAGCAGGACTTGTTAAACCCTCATTTATGTAAGTCCCAATCATTCAACAGGTCTACATTAGCTTGGAACAACAAATGGATTTGGTCCTATGTCATCATAGTAGCAGGCTTACCTTATCAAGTGCTGCTTGCACAATGGCTTCACTCTGAGTATCTAAAGCAGAAGTAGCTTCATCCAGTAGCAGGATCTTGGGGTTTCTGGCTAAGGCACGAGCAATAGCAATGCGCTGTTTCTGTCCTCCACTCAGCTGTGCCCCCCGTTCCCCAACCATGGTGTTAAATTTCTGGGATAATGAGAATACAGAAATCAGAAGAGATCCCATTATACTTTGAATGTCAGTTTTAAAAACAAGAAAAAGTGATCACCAGTTGAATAAATGCATCTGAAACAATCCAGAATCAATCCCACACAACAAATTTCTGTACTAAGGAAGCAGTGAATATATTTGTCCTCAGGACACTACAGTATAACATTGAGAATAACATTGGATGGCGCTAATAATAGTTGCATCCTTGAAACAACTATAGCAGGAAATACTTCCTGGGTGAAAAAGAGTATCACGGTGACATGTAGTAACCCACATTGATTCATTTGTTCCAAGAATTGAACAAAACATTCCATTGATTTAACTAGCTATTCACATTGGTCTCAATGTTTCCCGTAAGATTAAAGATTACATTCAGTACAAAGAATCTGTTTTTTTCCAAACGAAGTAAATGAAGAAAGATGGGCTGAGTGAACCCATCTAAATGATTAACGACAGTCAAACAATGATGAGTGCAGCCACATCCATAAGACAGGACGTTTCAAGCTCCAGTTACAAGAAGTCTTTGTCCAGATGACTGGATATTGAAGAGATACATGAGCAATTATTTGCCTTTGAACCTTTCTGAAGGATCTATACTAATTTGCATATTAAAACAACTTTTACTGCAGTTTGCTTCCAAAAATATTCATGAAGGAAAAGGAAATCCAACAAAGAAAGCGATGCTCATACTGGTAATGATGATGATAGTGCTGTCAATTCAATTTTGACTAATGATTAAATATTTCTACATTTTCTAGGTATAAAGTACTCCAAGGTGGTCTACCATTCCCTCCTTTTGTGGTACTCTGGCACCATCCAACTTTCACAAGATCACACAAGTGGCAGGGCCCATAAACCCACCAGCTGCTCACATTAATAAGAGCAGTAAAGCCAAGAGAACAATATACAGTATATGTTCATATATTATCATAAGTATGAAGCCATATATTGGCCATGTCCCATGGAAACAAATAATAACATATATCAAAACAGGTGCATCCAATAACTCCTGTTAGGTCTCTCTGTTCACTCATTCTGATTGCTTGCTCCCTATCTCAGTTTTACTCCTCTGCTGTGTTTCTGTTAGGAGTAAGCAAACAGAAAGTCAAGTAGTAGGATGGACAGATCATAATGAGAAATGGGAAATTAAGATACTCACATCAGGAAGTTTTGATATGAAGTCAAAAGCATTGGCTTCTTTAGCTGCTTGCTCAATTTCAGCATCTGTAATATCCTCTTTACCGTAGCGAATATTGTTTGCTATTGTAGTAGCAAACAAAACTGGTTCTTGGCTTACAATGCCAATGTTTTCTCTCATCCACTTGAGATTAAGTGTACGGATATCATGGTTATCTATGGTAACCTGAGAGAAAGATTGAAGGAATATATATGAGACATAAAAGCAGATTTTAAATGGTGTTAGTTAATAATTAGATTCAAATAACATTCTTGAAAAGCTAATAACTCAGCATATGATTTGGGTGAAATATGTAATGTGCTTGAATCTGGATTTTATTTACAAATAACAACACAATAAAATTTGTTATAGCATTTGAACACTATTGTTTTTTATTTGAAATGTTGTTATGCACCATCAAATCACGTCCAACTGATGGCAACTTTATGAATGAGCTATCTCCAAAATACCAATTACAAAATTAAAACTTCAAGTTGAATGAAAGCCAAGGCTTTGTTAGTTGCAACTAGACCCATTTGAAGTATGTGGGACAAGTTAGCCATAATTTACGCATCACTGATTTCAGCTTAAACTCTGCTCAGTTATGACAGCTGTAGACACATCATTTCATCCAGAGAAAATAAGACAGACTTTTGATCCAACTTACCTAGTATATTCTATGCTCATGTACTTGAACTTCTATCATATGAATACAATTCTATCTGCAATCATGTAGGCAATTATTGTCAGTAAGAGTTGTATGACAGTCAATGTGGTATAGTAGAAAGAATATTAGACTGTAACTCAGGAGACTTGAATTCAAATCCCAACTTGGTCATGGAAGTTCAGTAGGGGCAGGTAAGGGCAAACTACTCCTTAAACATTTCACAGTCTTTAAAAATTCTTTTAGGGTCTCTACAAGTTAGAAGTGACTCAACAGCAATAACAAGAGTTGTATGCAGAACTACAGCCCTAGGGTGATCCAGAGAATGTTTTACAAGACACTTTGGTCTCGTATTATTCACACCTACCCTGAGAGTAAACTTTTGCATCTTCACATGTTTCAAAGAAGCAGCAAGAATAAAATAATCGCTTCTAATTCTGGAACCATCCCCCTATGCTTCCAGGTTACTTTTAAGGTCAAGAAATAAGTTTACCATGTGGAGAAATACATTCTCCTAATGAGAAAGAGAGAGAGCACAAGTATCTCTTTGGGAGATATACACACCTTCCTGCTTTGAGAGGAGGCACAGGGACAGGTAAGAAGTTTGCTCTCTCCCCCACACCCATTTTTTCAGAATGTCAAAAGAAGTCCCAAAGCAGAAGCTGTATTTTACACCTCTCATAGTTCTGAGTATTGGAAACCTCACTGGATGCAGGGAGCTTGTCATGTTGTCCTCTGCCTGATGAATAATACACTACACAGCAATGCTGGGCTCACTGAAACTGCGTAATCTGAAGTGCATTGTTGTGTTATTCCTATAGTGTTTCTCCAGGGTTCATAATGGTACCCTTTGATTTTGAGCACCAAAGCTTTTCATTCCAGGACATGTTGATGCCTGTGTCTACAGACAGGATGAAAACAACAACTTTGTCTCATAACCCATCCCTTTCCTGTCTTCCTCTTCTAGTGCACCTCATGGGGCAGTGGTTAAACTGCTGTACTGCAGCCAAACCTCTGCTCACAACCTGGGGTTCAATCCCAGGTAAATGGATCAAGGTTCACCCATCCTTCCAAGGTTCGTAAAATTAGTACCCAGATTGCACAAGAGGAGGGCAATGTGTAGCCTGCATAATTAACTTGTAAACCGCCCAGAGAGTACTTTCAGCATTATGGGGCGGTATACAAGCAGCACACTTTGCTTCGCCAGCTCCTCCACTCTATTCTCTACCTCTTTCAGTTCCCCATCATGCCATGTTTACTGCCCCTTGCTGACCACCCCCTTCCTACCCTGGCGTGAAAAGCATTCCAAACCACAATTCTGACAACAACCAGTACTTCCCCCCCCTCCCCCGTATATTTATTTGGCAAGTCTTTTACAAAAACGCACAATGAGTCTATTGTTAAAATGATTCATTCCTTGCAGTCTAGAGGGTAGCACTAAATTTACTAGCAGTAGAGCTCAAGGGCACATCTACACGTGGCATTAGAAGTGGGCTAAACAGAGTCACTAAGAGGTCCAATATGCCATTTGGAGTGACCCTTGCATCCAATATTGCTGTCAATTGGCCAATATTGTGAAGTGGCTTAAGAAGAGAGCCAGTTCACAATACCGGCAAATTAATCACCTCCTTGGCTCTGTGGAGCAGCTCCAGAAGTGGAGGGGGGAAGTATATGTGTATAACAGCACCCAATATGCACTGAACCACATAAAAGGTCTAAAAGGTGAATGGAAAGAAAATGGATATTAAAGAAGGCAATGATTTCATTGCATTAAAAAAGAAAGAAAATCAAAATGTATGTTGCTATTTGTGTTAAAGGTCAGGAGACCATCCCGGTGGGAGGCATTTGTGGTTTCAACATACAACTTTTCTCACTGGGAATGTCTTAAGGAACATTGGTAGCATTGGTACAACACCATCACCACACCAGAAAAAACCAGAAAATTGTTTTTTTTTTTTAAAAAAAAAAGGTAGCTCAAATCTGTGTAAGAAAAAAGTTGTCTGGATATCAAAGAAAATAGCAATACAATGTATGCAGGAGTCTGAGTTTAAAGCAGGACAATCATTGCTCTGGATGGGCCCATTGTTAGCAAAAGTGGTACTTCTATCTTAGAACATTTTAGTCTACTGTAATAGATCACATACTGCAATTGTGGGCAACTATGGCCTGAATGATGTGTTCGCATTCCAACTCTCATAATGTTCCTCATTGCCTATGCTGGGCAGACCTGATGAAAGGCGAGGTCAAAGATCTCTAGACACTACAAGTGTTGAATTAGATGATTGACAGGAGGGAGTGAAGATTTCAAACTTTTAAAATATTGAAACAGTTCAAAAAATTCAAATTGGGCCAGCTAACAAAAGGAGCTCTGATCACTATCATATCCTAAAGTTTTTGTGACAAACATTTTAGCAAGCTGCCTTTTTATATGGAAAAGTCCTAGTAGCTGTTCTGTACCAGGTACACCTGTGGCTCAGTTAAAACTTACCTGGCCTTCATTTGGATCATAAAATCTCTGCAACAGTTGAATTGTAGTGCTTTTGCCACAGCCACTGGAACCAACAAGGGCAGTTGTTTTCCCAGGCTGGACTTTTAGATTCAGACCCTTGAGAATCTAGAATAATTCAAATAAATAAAATGTTTGGAAGTTTTCAATATCTGCCACTGGGATAAATCCAGTGTTAGTCTAGACTGGAGTAGACCCACTATGTCAATTTGACTTTTGTAAATGCTAATTTACCAAGTTCCCATTCATTCAGTGGGTTGACTCTAGCCAGAACTAACACATAGATTCAGCTACTATGTATTCCAGACACAATTGCTTATTTTGATTACAAATATGCTTATTCTCCACAACCAACCACCTAAAATAAATTAGCCTGAATCCCATGTTAGTCTAGACTAGAGTAGATCCACCAATTCCATGTAGCTTTTATAAATGTTGACTTCCTTTTTTCCAGTGATTCATGGCAGAAATCTAGTTGTAAGTCATAAGTAGAGTAGGCCCTCTGAATCAATTTACTCCTCTGTAAGTTCCGTTGACTTAATTGGCCTACTCTAGTTGTGATTTACTACTGGATTTCAGCCAATGTCAGCACTTATAAACTGGTTTGAGGCCAATTTTTTAAATAGACTACCACAATTCTTTATAGCTCATACAGAAAGAACTATTGTATAAACAGTTTATTTGTGTAAGGCGTTGTAGCTATCGAAAGGGGAAAAAATCTTACCTGGGTATCGGGTCTCGAAGGATAGCTAAAATGAATGTTTTTGAATTCTACCTCTCCTCGGAGTTTGTCTGGCTTGAACCCCTCACTAGAACTACTGTCGATGAGACGTGGCTGAAAAGATAATTCAGAAGTAAAATTTACTTCGGTGATTTGACGTAGGCATGATTTTCACTTCTGCAATGATAAATAAATGGAGACTTGTATTCTGCAAGATATTTTATTAATCTTATTCAGGACAATTGTATTGTTCACAGTAATCACGTGTCATTTCAGTTGAAGGGCAGCACAACTCTCAGCAATGTTAAATGGTTGAGTGTGGATATCCAAGAATAAATAGCAGTCAGTGCAGTGTACATTAAGGACCCCGCAGGTCAGCAGCCAGCGTGTCAAACATGAATCCCCCAGCACCACCTTCTGAGTTTTTTTTCCAGGAAGGACTGGAGTCTACCATAAAACACTGTCCCAAGTCCCATTGCAAAGAGATGGGTCAGGATATTGTGCTCCTGTTTAGTTGAAAGGCAGATCAGGAATAGGAATGCAGCTGGTACTGGATGGGATTGCACTCCCATTGAAAAAACAGGTGTGCATCTCTGAACCTGGATGCCAAGTCTCAGCGATTACCAGGAGTATCTTTGCAGAATTAAATCTAGTGTGCCAGCTATGTCTGTTTCTTGAGAGATCTGATATGGTCACTGTCATACACACTTTAGTTACTTCCTGGCTAGATTACTGTAATGTGCTCTATGGGGGTTACTGATGAAAAGTGTCAGGAACCTTCAACGGGTCCAAAATGCAGCAGCCAGATTGCTGACTGGGACTGGTTACAGTACAAGGATCACATAATCCCCACCCACCCCACCCCCATTTACAGAAGCTCCACTGGTTGCCAATCAGTTTCCGGGCACAATTCAAAGTGCTGTCTTTAACCTGTAAAGTCCTAAATGGCCTGGGTGCAAGCAATCTTAAAAAGCATGCCTTCTGTTATGAATTGGCTTGAGTGTTAAGATCACCAGGAGAGGCCTTTCTTCTGGTCACGCCACCTTCACAGGTGTGTCTGATGGGAGCCTTCTCTGTTGCTGCTTCCAGACTTTGGAACTCCCTTCCACAGGAGACCAGATTGGCCCCATCTTTGTTATCCTCTGCAAGCAGGGAAAGATCTTCCTTTTCAGGCAAGCCTTTCCTCGGTAACTAGCTACCTGTGTGTGATTTTTTAAAAATAGTTTACTATGCATTACGGCTTTGATTTGATCTTTAGTACTACTGTACTTGTGTTTTCCATTTTTATGTTTCCCATTTCTCAGAAGTATTTTTTTAAAATTGCATACTTGTTAATATTTGCCTTAATATTGCCTGTTTATGATGTAAGATGCCTCTTTACTCATTGTTTGTAGTTCTAAATATTGTCTTTTAAGGATGTTAACCACCATTGTATCTTCATTGTTTTCATCTTTAAATATTGTCTTTCATTCTTGTAAGCCACCTTGGGTCCTTTTCAAGGAGAAAGGTGGGGTAAAAATATTTTAAAATAAATTAATAAATAATAGTACAGGGGTGCCTCACAAGACAAATGCCTGTCAGGACAAAAAACTCGCAAGACATTTTGGCAATGGGGTTGATGACTCGCAAGACAAATGTTCCTATGGCCATGCTTTGCAAGAAGAATGTTTTCCGTTTTTTGTTCCTGCCTCATGTTTGCTGATTTTTAAATGTTTTTCTATGATGTTTAAAAAGTTAAAGTTTTTTGATTGGAATTTTTGAAATCATCTGCACAATATGCATGGCTTTAAAGAGCACTTAATAAACCCTTTGTAAACTAAATCTGGCTTTGTTCTGACTTTTTTTGCCCATAGGAATGCATTAATTAGATTTAAATGCATTGCTATGAGAAAACGTGTTTCACAAGACAAATTTTTCGCAAGACAACATTAACCGCGGAACAAATTAAATTTGTCTTGCGAGGCACCACTGTACAGTTTAACTATTGTAGCACAAGGAAGTCATTCCACATATCCCAGCCAATATATACCTTTTTGATTATTTTATAGACCTCATAGGCTGCTCCACGAGCACTAGCCAGACTCTCCAAATTGGGGGAAGCTTGTCCAATGGAAAATGCACCAATAAGCACAGCAAAAAACACCTATGGAACAACAGTAGGTAAATGGTCATTTTTGGTTTTTAGGTTCTCCTGTGAGTTAATACAATACCAAAGCAACTGAGACTGCTGCTCTGTGCACATCTTAGTCCCATTCAACACAGAGAACTTACTCCCAAGTAAAACACACATTCACTCATACAGAATGACTATGTATGAAAGGAGCAATGTTGAAAAAAAACACTAACCTCTCCAGAACTGTTTATATTTTATAGTCACTTTCTTTAATGCATCCCATGAAAAAAAGAGTGTGATAAGTATTATAGTTAAAATTCTGGACATACCGTGGTTTTATTCAGAGTGAACAGTTCTTAATTGTAGAGATGGAAGAAATTATCTCTTTCTACTACATCTGGTAGCATATGTTATCCACTGTGGTCAGTAGCCACAGCTGTGGGTCTAGGATGTACAATTTTTGAAAATGTATAGAACCAGACTTACAATTAACACTGTCCCAATATCATAGTTATCCTTCTCATCCACCGTGAGTTTTGTTCCATACCAAAAGGCAAGAGCATAGCATCCAAATATTAAAAACTGGGAGATTCCCAAAGAAAAATTAGTGGTTATGGTTTTTTTCAATCCAACGCTTCTAGCTGCCTCAAGGTTGGCATCATACCTGGAAAAAAAAAAGACCCCCCAAAACATATTGTTTCATATACCTTCTGCTTCCATACAGACAAGCACTACTGATTTTTTTCAAAAGCAATATTTAAATATTCTGAGGCTGGTGGACTCTCACTGCATTTTCCTATCTGAAGATGTATACTGCTATTACAAAAAATATGTTGGGAAAAAACAGACACACCTTATTTTGTAAATGCAGGAACAGGTGATGCTTTTATTAGGCCATTAAGAAAATAAAGCAAAAAGCAAAAAATAAAAAATAAAGTGAGTTTTTGCTGATCATTCATCTTCCTCATCAATGTCTTGTGGGTAGTTCCAAAATTATATGCTTTTACTAAACCAGAGTCTCATGGCTGATGTAGAGACCATATTAACTTCTTAGATGGAAATAATTGCAGTATGCAAAGGCCCTGGAGTGTGTTTCTGGCTTCAAACTTCTTTTCTGCCAGTATTTTGGAATTTATCACCCCCTCTTAAACAACAGGAAGCTAAGTACTTTATCTTCCTCATTTTTTCTTAATGAATTCTGAAAGCTCTTTGAAAGCTGAAGGAGTCCAATTCCTTCAGCTTTCAAAGACAAAGAGTAAAACTGATCTTTCGTTACATTACAGTCATCACATTTAGAAAAACCTCTGACCTCCAAAGTGTAGTTGAACACAAAGAACCACATGACTTGGGAGAGAGGAAACCCAGAAAATTGTGGAAGGGTTGTAATTACAGTGGTGCCTCTCTAGACGATGATAATCCGTTCCATTGAAATAGCTGTTTAGCAAAATCATTGTCTAGCAAAAAGCATTTCCACATTGGAATGCATTGAAACCTGTTTAATGCGGTCCGATGGGGAAGAATCGTCGTTGTCTAGCGAAGATCGGCCATAGGAAAGCCGCTTTGCGAACTGCCGATCAGCTGTTTAAATAGCTGTCTTGCGAAGCCTAGGTCCCAAAAAGACCCGTTTTGCGAGCACGGAGGGAGCTGTCAAAATAGTCGTCTAGCGAAAATCTGTTTGCGAAGCAGGGACCAAACATTGTCCAGCGAAATTCCCCCATAGGAATCACTGTTTTGCGAATCGCTATAGCGATCACAAAAAGTCAATGTCTAGCGAAAAAGCTGTCATGCGGGGGTAACTGTCTAGCGAGGCACCACTGTGGGTAGTAAAGCTGTTACTTTACATACTGAAGATTCCACATTCAACAACTGACATAACCAGCTAAAGTCTACAGAGGCTCCTGCATGAAATCCTGATGACTGATTGCTAGTTAATGCAGGTATTATTCAAGGTAGAACCCTCACCATCTCCAGGTAGGACTGGGAAACTCCTCTTTCCAAAATCTTGGATACCTGCTGCCACCCAGAGTTGACAATATTGGGCTAGATGGACAAATAGTCTTGAGTCAATATAAGGCTGCTTCCCACAGCCCTACTGAAACAACTTGGTAAATGTTGTATATTGTTATTATGTGCCATCAAGTTGCTTCCAATTTATGGCAACCTAATGGATCAGCAAGCTCCACAGGATCCTATTGCCAACAGCTCTATGGAGCTCTTGCAAACTAAAGGCGGTGGCTTCCTTTATTGAGTCAATTCATCTCTTATTTGGCTGTCCTCTTTTTCTGCTGCCTTCAACTTTCCCCAGCATGATTGACCCTTGGAGTGAGTCCCGCCTTCGCATGATGTACCCCAAATACAATGGCCACAATTTAATCCCTTTTCCTTCTTGGGAGAGTCCAGGCTTGCTTTGATCAGTTCCTACTTTCATATGAATGCCATTTTACCTTGCTATTGCTTTCTTTTGTCCGTTGAAAGCAACAACTGTCCTAATGGCTGACAAGATTTCTTCTGCCACAGCACCCGCCTTTGCGTAAGCCGTCAGCTCTTTAGATGTCAACACTGACAGGAGCTGATAAAGCAACACAATTAGAGTCAGTTTATAGAACTACCAATAAAGGGGGATAATTATTTTACATGGTAAGACATCAAAAGTTTACTTTCTTGACATATTCTAATTCTAGTCTTGATAGCTAATTACTTTTATCCATTCTTATAATTACCTACAATACAAGATCCTAAATGAAACATCCATGCTAAATTCTTTAACATACAAACTACAAACAAACCCATGCTATCGGTAAAGCTATAGGACCTCTTAAACATGTTGTAGCTCAGGATCGCAGTGTGTCTTAAACTTGTCCCAGTTTTAACAAAATTAGAAATTAAATGACAACAAGTGCTGAGAACACCATAGCAAATTAATGGAGAGCTGTAGGAAAATGAAATATTATCAGACCAGTTCTAAACCTTCCCATACCTAGTGGGTAGTATCTTATTGGTGTTGGTGTAACTTGCCTAATGGCAAATTAATGAGGTGCCAGGGTGTGTCTCAATCATGTGCCTGGTGATGTGCACAGGTGCACAACCAAGATGCACCTCATTATCTCATCAGTTAGCTGCAATTTGATTTCATGGTTTGCGTAAACCTTATGCAAACAGCAATAGGATTGTGGACTATAGCTTTCAGAACTCCAAAAATATAAGACATACCAATTCACATTAGATATATCAGACTCAAATTAGAAGATTATTACATATTTATCCATCCTCCCCACTGAATTCCAATTTTAAAAACAGCACAGAGAATCTCCCGATAGTGTGAGGTGTTCAAGAGTGGAGGGATTTGCTTTGCTACAGAAAGGGAAAGACTTTTCTTTGTTAAAGGTTTTTAAGTAGAGACTGGATTACTGCCTCTTCTGGATTCAGCAGCAGTGAATTCCCTAAAGTGGCAAGGGAGTAATTACATTTTCTCTCAAGTTTGACTCAATGATTCAGTAATTTCTAATTCTACCAACTTACATAGGACCAGACACCACCGGATATAACCAGAAGAGGGCTCACAGACAGTATCACCAGGGTCAGTTTCCATCCATACACAAATCCTATGATAATGCCCGTCACAAATGTGGAAAAATGCTGAATGGTTATACTGATTTTGTCTCCAATGCCTCCATGAATGGTATTAATATCACTGCAATCAGAAAGAATGGAAAAACTGTGAATTGTCGCCCCTCCTGTTTTTGAATTGCATACTTTTCTGGTGTAATATATTAAGAGAACGCTCAGAGTGCTGAAGAATTGGAATTTAAGGAACTACCAGATAGATCAGTGATTTATGCATCTGGCTGTGGAGCCAAAGGTTGGGAGTTTGATTCCCCACTGTGCCTCCTTGACAGGGGCTGGACTCTTAACCACAGGGCTGCTTCCAGCTCTGCAGTTCTAAGGTGATGATGACGACGACAATCTGAGGAGAAACCAGAGGGACCAATACCTAAAACTTAAACAGCTGGGATCAAGAACACTTCCCTTCTATGAATGGTCCTATTTCTCCTGGCTGGCACAAACTACTATATGTCCTCTAGGACTGCCAAATTTCGGAAATGAGCCATGGAAAAGGCAGAACTTATTCTGTGCTTCATAAGTTCTTCAAGTTAATCTCACATCTTGATTTTTTTTTTTGAGAATTGCATTATATTTTATTGCTTTTGTTTTACTGTTTTATGCCTTTTATGCTTGCTTATATGTACTTGCATGGGATGCCAAATGCTATTTTATGATTGGTTTAATCTATGTTCTTGCATATAGCCTGGCCAACTACAAAACAATAATGTATTTGTATTATTATTACTGTTCGACTGATTAATTGATTGACTGTGAAGCTAAAAATCCTCATAAACCTCTTAGATGTTGGAGATTTTTATGTATGTATGTATGTATGTATGTATGTATGTATGTATGTATGTATTTTATTTATTTATTTATTTATTTATTTATTTATTTATTTATTTATTTATTTAACTTATAGGCTGCCCACTCTACCCAAAGGTCTCTGGGCGGCTTACAACAATTAAAATACAATAAAAGATAAAATGATTAAAATACAATTAAAATTGCCATCTTAGTCTGTTTTCTTAAAGGTCCAGACCTTCAAGGATAATAAAAAGAGGAAGAAATAGTCCTACTTCTTTACTTTGTGTCCACTGTTTGAGGGACACAAGAACTCTGCACTGCCATGACTGTACATGGATCAGTTGTCACACAATTCCACAATGGAAGGACCACTCCTTCCCATTGAAACACAGGGAGGAGGAATGGGCTAAAGCCAGCAGCATACATGGTCTCTTTCATCACGGCTGGGAGCCATTTTTCAGATTTGCTGGTAGTCAAAGGGCATTATTCCCAAGGGAGTGGGGCTAAAGAGGAAGGGATATAGCCAAAGAAAGTATTTAACATGCATATTTAAAACTGTGTTACTGAAAAAGGCCCCTTGTGACCTCCAACAGCCAATTTAAAAAAACAACTCAGAACTAGTATCAGGATTTTGCAGCAGGGGTGCCCCTAGGGGTGCTGGTTGTTGTTGTTGTTTAGTCGTTTAGTCATGTCCTATTCTTTTTTTTTTTAATTTTATTTTCAAAACTATTGGGTAATGGGGGAGGAATACAAAAGGCAAAGGGCAGTGGGGGGGATGGAAAGAGGGTTTTGAGAATAAGAAAACATCAAATGCATAATCATTCAATCTTTCATATCAAGTATATAAACATCTAATCTATTCATGTTTCAATAAAGGTTCATCTTTCTTCTTCTTCTTTTTCTTCTTCTTCTTTTGACTGTTTTGTCTATGTATTAACCTCTTTAGCTTTCAACTTATACAGTACGTGTAATACAGCTTAAATCTATGTTATTCCCACAGCATCAGAACACCAAGGCCAATTGTGAAATATATCCCCTCTTTCACCCTCCTTTTTTCTTGAGAATACATTCGACAGACTCAAAATAATATAAATTCTGCTCTCCCCTCCCCTTTCCTCCCTGTGCTTGTTTTGTTTCTGCGACTCTTTTTTCTTCCATATTTTAAAAGGGGGAACAATATCATTCAAAGTTTGCTTTTCAACCTCAATTTTCCTATCTGCTATCGCTACATCGTTTACTGGGTGGCCCTCCATTCCTTGTATATTATCTGATATCTTCATCAATACAGCCGGTTCTGAGATCTCTTTTTGGTGTAATTTAACCTCCGCTACCTTCCCTCCCCTAACGCCTCCAATCACGTCTTCCATCTGGTCAATATAATAATTTACCTGCATGAATTTTTGCAACAGTGACATCTGAAAAGAGGTTTTCCAGTCTAGCCACCGATCTGTAATTTTCTCAGGGGAAGGTTCCATTTTCTGTTTCCACTATTTTCACTTAAAATTCCCTCTCCCCTTTACCCAAATACACATCCAATATTTCTAATATTTCACCTTGCAACTATACAATATTAGCAATAAGATAGCAGGTACATTCAAGTAAGAGATGGAATCTAAAACATGAATCTCTCAAGTGTCTTTGTAGTCCAGTCCTTTTCCACGTCGCTGATAACTTTCAGACCGGTTGCTTCTTCTTTTCCCTTCTTTTCTCTTCTCCAAGTTTGTTTTAACATTCACCCGGCAAGACTCTATTATTAGAAAGTCATTTGTCAAGATCCCAGTTCAGTTCAAACCACATGGCCCCCAGTTCACAGCTCACAGTCCGTTCTTCTCCCTTTTACTTCCAGAGGCTTCCTTCTCCTCCCCCAAAAAGGGAGGTCCAGCAATCAGGGTCCCAGCAAATATATTATCCACGGAAAGCAGAGTCCCACACAGTCTAAAAATATATATCCAAAGAGGAAAAGGGTCCAAAGTGAACAGCTTGCAACAGAATTAATTTTTTCAAAGCCTGTCAGTTGATTCTTCAAGAGTTATTTTTCCTCCTTTAATGGAGACATGAGCTATTTCTGCCTGGCTGTTCCTTTAGAAATGACTCGACCTTCAGCTTGAGTAAAAGCTGGTATGCTAGGAATGCCGCTCCTTATCTCATTTGGTCATAAATTTGCACACAATCACTTGTTCTTCATTTAATGAGGTTTTTCATAGAACAAGGGCTTCCACTTACTTTGATGTATACTTTCGCCGTGCTTCTGTTTTCTTATTCTCGGCGAGCGGAGCTGTCTTTGGCTAGCTGCCAAAAATGGCGGCCCGTCTCCGGCCTGTGCTGATGTGAATTTCCAGAAGAAAGAAAAATCGAGTTGCTGCCCAATCTTCTAACTTCTGTGGCTCACCAACTGCTGCAGAAGGGTCTCTCCTGACTCTTCCTTGGCTTCCCCCGTTTCTGGGAGGGTCCCAGACCGAAGTGGTTCTAGCTTTTCCTGGGAGCTATTCCCAAGAGCTGCTAGCTTCACCAAGACGAAGCTCCTCCTCCAGTCATGTCCTATTCTTCATGACCCCATGGACCACAGCATGCCAGGCCTCCTGTCTTCCACTGCCTCCCGGAGTTGGGTCAAATTCATGTTGGTAGCTTTGATGACACTGTCCAACCATCTCATCCTCTGTCGTCCCCTCCCCTTCCCTTCACATTTTCCTAACATTAGGGTCTTTTCCAGGGAGTCTTCTCTTCTCATGAGATGGCCAAAATATTGGAGCCTCAGCTTCAGGATCTGCCCTTCCAGTGAGCACTCGGGGTTGATTTCCTTTAGAATGGATAGGTTCATTCTCCTTGCAGACCAGGGGACTCTCAAGAGCCTCCTCCACAATTCAAAGGCATCAATTCTTCGGCGGTCAGCTTTCTTTATAGTCCAGCTCTCACTTCCATATATCACTACAGGAAAAACCATAGCTTTGACTAGGCATCCTTTCGTTGGCAAGGTGATATCTCTGCTTTTTAAGATGCTGTCAAGGTTTGTCATTGCTTTCCTCCCAAGAAGCAGGCGTCTTTTAATTTCGTGGCTGCTGTCACCATCTGCAGTGATGGAGCCCAAGAAAGTAAAATCTGTCAATACCTCCATATCTTCCCCTTCTATTTGCCAGGAGGTGATGGGACCAGTGGTCATGATCTTAGTTTTTTTGATGTTGAGTTTCAGACAGTTTTTTTGCACTTTCCTCTTTCACCCTCATTAAGAGGTTCTTTAATTCCTCCTCACTTTTTGCCATCAAAGTGGTATCATCTGCATATCGGAGGTTGTTGATATTTCTTCCGGCAATCTTAATTTTGGTTTGGGATTCCTCCAGTCCAGCCTTTCGCATGATGTATTCTGCATATAAATTGAATAAGCCGGGGGGCAATATACAGCATTGTTGTACTGCTTCCCCAATTTTGAACCAATCAGTTGTTCCATATCCAGTTCTAACTGTTGCTTCCTGTCCCACGTCTAAGCATTTCCAGTTCTTTAAGGACTTGCCATAGTTTGCTGTGGTTCATACAGTCAAAGGCTTTTGCACAGTCAATGAAGCAGAAGTAGATATTTTTCTGGAACTCTCTGGCTTTCTCCATAACCCAGTGCATGTTAGCAATTTGGTCTCTGGTTCCTCTTCCCCTTCGAAATCCAGCTTGTACTTCTGGGAGTTCTCGTTCTACATACTGCTGAAGCCTACCTTGCACGATTTTGAGCATAACCTTGCTAGCATGTGAACATTATCCCACCCCACCCCCAGAAAGCATAAGGGTCTTATCAAACAATATATTTTGTAAAAGAAATAAATTGGGGGGGGGCAGGGGGCAGATATCTCAGAGGGCACAAAAATGGTTCTGGAGGCTGCATACTGTCACCCTAGCCTGGAGTGTTACAACCAAACTGGAGTAAATAATAATCCAATATTAATCTTAGAACAGCAGAGGTGCAAGGGACCATTGAATCCAGCCCTGCCAAGGAGGCACTGTGGGGAATTGAACACCCAACCTCTCCTAAACCACTGAGCTATCCAGCATGCAACGTACATAAAAGTCAAACACAACTCAAAACGTTGCAATACTATATTAGAGTGGATAACAGCATATGCTGCCAGCTATAAGAAGTTTTATATGTACAGTGGTGCCTCGCTTACCGATCGCTCCATTGAGCAATGAAATCGCTTTGCGATGCTGTTTTTGCGATCACAAAAGCAATCGCTTTGCGATGTTTCCTATGGGGAAAAATCGTTTTGTGATGATCGCGCGGAAGGGATCACCGCAAAGCGCCCATTTTTAACAGCTGATCAGTGGTTCCAAAATGGCTGCCGCAAAAACAAAATGGCCGCTGCTATTTTGCCTCGCTCTAGAGGCACCCAAACTGGCTGCCGCTATGGAGGAATTTCGCTTAAGGTTAGTTTCTAAGCCCATAGGAACGTATTAAACACATTTTAATACGTTCCTATGGGCTTTTTTACATCGCTTAGCAATTAAATTACTTGGCAACGTTTTTCCTGGAACGGATTAACGTTTCTAAGTGAGGCACCACTGTATATGTATACAGTTTAAATCTCTGGAAGTTACTACTGAATGGAACACAAACAAAATATGGCTCACTAACGGTCAAAATAGATATTAAAACTAATGCTCATTCCCTCCAGCAACAAATAAATCACAAGATATGGATTGGAGGAAAATTGTGTACTATGACAAACAAATGCCTTTCATTGTCAAAGGGAACACTGCTTCTAAATACATACAGCCATTTGGTAGGATGTCAGATAGCTCCATGGACACAAGACACTGCTGTTTAATAAGGAACGAGGAATGTACATTGCCCAATTTGCTGGATCAGGTCAATAAACACTTAAGCATGGTGATCTGGTCACCTTCCAAGTGATCCTCCCCTACTTCCCCAAATTATAACTTTAACCAATAATGCCTTACTCAGTCAATCTAGTGTTGAGTGTTCCAATCTGGGTGGTATCAAACCAGGCCATCTCTTGGTGGAGCACAGCAAAAAAGAACTTGTTACGTATTCTTGCAGTTTGTCTTGTAGAAGCGACCACAAAGGCCCAGATGTGAATAAAGCCAAACACCAGTACGCCAAAGCCAATCCCAACAAAGTAGTAAGCATGTCTGTCAAAGACATTAAAAGGCAACCAGATATTATCATGTCAGATCTGACCAAAAGAGACAGTGCACAAGTGAAGACAAGTGAAGAGACTGCCCCCTTCAGGCAGAATTTTACACTGCAAAAGGAAGTACATTTGCAGTTTTTTAAATACAGTACAGTATTTACTAATGTTTGCATATACAACTCTAATCAGACTCAAACTTTATTTTCAGTTCCTTCCCATTACTGAGTAAATGCAAAATCTCAGAGGGTCAAGGATTACTCATGAGTAAGTCCCATTTAGTTCCTCAAAAGAAGGGTTATTATTTATTTACATGAGATGCAAAATATTTCACAGCATCTCAAAAGAAGTCTGAATATCCTAGCATATATGCCCACCTTTTGGGACAGAGAAGTGCACTTACTCAGCACTCAGATTGCTCAATTTTATATATATAAAAAGCAAACACAATCAAACATATTATATGAAAACACTATAAAAGCATTATATGAAAAATACCATCATTATTATGCCAAAGTCATTCAATAAAAGAAGTCTAATTTAAATTAGTGAAAAGTCATTTATAAAAAGCGAAAATCATCATTTTGATTGAGATACATAAAACCTCAGTTACACTTGCAAAAATATGTTGTCGTTGTTGTTTTTTTGCTATAGCCAAGTGATATAATTCATTCATCAGAACCGTCTCTTACCATTAATCTGCCTTGCCAGCATAAGATTTCTTAGTTATGGGTGTCCATTTTCATGTTCTCTAAGCCTCTTCTACTGCTCCTGATTTTCCATCTGCATTTGTTCCCTTTTTATATGTGTTATATTTTAAAAAGTGGCTATAGCAGTCTAAGATAATCTCTTTAGATCATCTAAGTAGTGAAGTTACTTGAAAGGAATATAACAGCATTCAAGAGGGTTTTTTACCATTTGCTATAAGTAATGAGTTACCAATTAATTTTTATTTATGTTCTCTAGGTTGCCTATTTGCTGTGTATAGAAAGCATTTTTCTAGTGGCCAGAAGCTACCTTATCTTTTCCAATGTTATCACAGTCATCTTCTTTATCACAAATTCTTGACCATACAAACTTTAGATCCATCTCAAGCCATAATTACTGCAGTGGCTCTTGTGAAGAATAAGCTTATCAGTTTGGGCTCATATTCTTACAGAGCTACGGTATCTGAAGTAGATGAAAGAGACAACCTCCATTTAAGTATAAGCTGAATCAGGTTTCTATTTTTCCCCTTGACTAATAAAGCAAATACTAGGCATTGCTATAAACAATATATCTACCAAGGTGTTTTCATGTTGTAGCTAGTGTAACAGCAGCAAGCCTGGAAGAGGATTCATTTGAGCTCCTTTTGAGCAGTATACTCTCATTTATTCACACACTAACTCTTTAAAACAGTAATGAGATAGGCTCTTACATGCTCATTTGTCCTTCTATATCTGAAGCTGCTTCTGGACATGCTGAGCTGTTTGCTTCTGCACCACCTGTAAACAGATTGCATCAATAAATAATATCAGAAGATGTGTCACAGGACATTTCGGTAGTGCCACTGTAGCTTTTTTATATGGTCCTCCAACAAAGCATTCTGTTTAACCTTGTTTAAGTGGCTACTCCCTTTCTACCTTTCAGACCCGATCTCTTCTAGGCCTAGCCTACTCTCTCCTGCACCTTGAACTAAATCCAAATGTTTGTTCCAACTAGAACAGACTCACTGAATCAATACAACTTGTGTAGGCGTCGACTGAACAAGGTTCATTCATTCAGTGGATCTACCCAAGTTACAAAGGGACGTGGTGGTGCTGCGGGCTAAACCGCAGAAGCCTGTGCTGCAGGGTCAGAAGACCAAGCAGTTGTAAGATCGAATCTACATGATGGAGTGAGCGCCCGTCGCTTGTCCCAGCTCCCACCAACCTAGCGGTTCGAAAGCATGCAAATGCAAGTAGATCAATAGGGACCACCTCGGTGAGAAGGTAACAGCGTTCCGTGTTTAAGTCGCACTGGCCATGTGACCACGGAAGATTGTCTTCGGACAAAACGCTGGCTCTATGGCTTGGAAATGGGGATGAGCACCACTCCCTAGAGTCGAACACGACTGGACAAAAATTGTCAAGGGGAACCTTTACCTTTACCCAAGTTACAACTAACAATTGCACTTAGTCTTCAGAGTAAGCAAAGAATATCCTTCCAGATATTGTTGGGTTATTAGAACTCCCATAGGTCCTCACAGCATAGCCAAGCGTGGTGAATGGTGGATGTTACAATCCAACAATATACTTTGTGTACTACTGATATAGCCAGTTCAGTGTATCAGTAAAACCATACTGAGTTCAACACTAAGCACTGTACATTAGTTTAATGTAATGATACTCGCATTTTAGAGAGAACTCTACTAGAGTAGAGTTAGTAGGCCAGAACTCTACTAGTGTTCATATAATAAGCTTGTATAACTTGTTGCAGCTAACTGATGATGCCAAGCACTTCTTGTATTATTTTAAAGAAACCCTTAAAGAAATCACTCCTAAGTTTACAATTCTGTATTCACTACAGGGATCTTCTTAATTGGGCAAAGCAATAACAGCTGATCACTCACCTAGATTTCAGGAAAGCATGTGGTGATATTTACCTGTAGTTTCATTTTGGGAGGTTCCCACAAAGCTGTTTGTCATTTGTCCAAAAACAATGATCAGAAGTGGCTGTCCAGTTCCAGTTATAGCAGCTGAGATAGCCCCTATGATCATTAAAATGACATCTAGTCCATCTGCAAAACTAAACTAGATTAACAATGGAAGGAAAAGAGGGGAAATAGAATGAAATTATGGCAGAATAAGAACACAGAGCAAAACACATTCCCTTTGATTTAAAATATCTAATTCTCAAAACGTTTGGTTGCACAAGAGGGTCAGTATGAGAATTGAGTTCTATTTATAAAGAGTAAAGAACTATTCATAAAGAGTAAAGAGTCTTCTTTTAGACCAGATGGGCGGGGTATAAATCAAATAAATAAATAAAACTAATTAGAACAGCTTTTGCCAACATTATTCCCTGAAATGTAGTATAAGGGAAGTCTCACAATGGGACTTATGGGTTAGACAACTTCATATTTTATTCCAGGGAGTCTTCCAAAGAAACTCTGGAACTTTAATACATGAGCTTTATTTCAACCTCCCTAAATCTGTTGCTGTCTATATATAGTGGATTATCACAACCACCATTTCTAGTGCTTGTAGTCTGACATAAATGGAGAAGTTGCATGATGAAAATTCCAATACATGTTGCCAAGTCTCTGGATAACTCAGTGGTTTAGATATCTGGCCTTGGAGCCAGAGGTTCTGAGTTCAATTCGCCACTGTGCCTCCTTGACAGGAGCTGGACACAATGATCTATAGAGTACCATCCAGCTCTGAAGTTCTAAGATGATGCTGATGCTATGCATCTTGATGTGACAACCTTAGTCTGAGACATTGCCAATAGGAAGTTCTTTGCCATGGTCATACACATATGATTTCTGCATGTATTACATGTATCAGGATGATATAAAGAGCCATCTGGAATTTTATATGCTACATCTAAAGCTTTGGAATGAGGAATGAAGGCAATATGGTATCTGTGACTGCCCAATGGAAGACAATTCCATGGCTTCCAAAATTGGCTGATGTGACCAATTTTCCATTTGGTAACCATGGCCAGCTAGATTCTGGGCTTAAGTTAGTCTGTTTCTCAGAACTGTTTCTTAATTAATGTGCATGAAAGCATTTACATATCATTTTTTTTTTAATATGACAGGCTGTTTCCATGCCACCTATTATAATTACTTCTTGTTTTCCTTTTCCAAACGTAATACATGCCACAAAAGTCTGGGGCTCTTTGGAAGCGTTAATCCAATTTATGTATTGTTGGATCAACCTCAGGACAACAGGCTCACACTCACATAATTTCTTCCCTGCTCCCAAAGGAGTTTGTAATAAGTGGCCACAGAGAAAAGCAGGTTATCTGGTCTCTGTTGGCTTGAATTTTGAGAATGTTAGGCTCTTTTATTTTCTATTTAAAGGGTTCAGGAGAAATTCTGCAGTCAACAAACCACAGTGTCTCCAACTAGACGCATTAGAACTGTAGAAGGGTAATGCTAAATTGGACAAATTGCATCCTACCATTATAAACTGAAATGGGGACAGGGTAGGGAGAGGCGGTTCATATTTAGGCACTACACTTCATATTTAGAAAATAGCTTAACAGACTGATTTGAAACTTGGTTCACGCCTACATTGGGATAGAAACACAAGAACTGGCTTATTTATAGGAATTAAAACTTTCATCAGTGACCATCAACAATTTGATAGTCACTGTCTGTTTCTCACATACTTTTCTATGTTTAAACTATAACAGCCAGTTTCTCTGTACAGCAACTTTCAAGAAGCAGTACATTGTTTAAGTTCAGGAGGAAGGTCTCCCATATTCCCTAGTAGCTGTGTAATAACTTTGTAGTTTTATCAAAAGTGAATTTTGACTTGGTTTAAGCTACAGAGTGCACAAGGTCCTTCCCTGGGCATGTTCAGTAGCAAACCGTTGACTGTCAAGTGAATCAAGTGAGGGAGTAGAATGGGAGAATGTGTGGCTGGCTGCCGAGAAGAGGGGAGAAAATGCAAGGCGGAAGAAAGTTATGTCCATTAAAATCTCTCCTTTTGTCTCTCTCACACAGTTACCTGATTCGTGTGGGGCTAAATTAGATTACTTTCAAGATCCCTTCCAACTCTCATTCTGTGTGGATTTTATTGGCTTCCAGTTGACTTCCCTGTAACATGGAATGGTAGCTTCATTTGCATAGTTTCCATGTGTTTATTCCTAAAATTCACCACTCTGCCACTGATAGCCACCTAGTTCCCAGGAAGTGGTGAAGCTAGGAGAAGCATGGCACTGCATACTCTATGTTAAGGATACTGCCCAAGCACCAGATCTGTGGCCCTTGGCAGCTGCAATTCCTGACATTTGTGAGCTTGAACGAACAGGAACTAAAAGATTTTTATTAACTGAATTTTCTCTATGCTGTGAGGGAGAACATGGATGAACTGCATAAACCTGAAGGCTGCTTCTGATCTCATAGGCCTAATTTCAGCTACTTGTCTCAACTAAGGTAGATCTGCTGAGCAGAAAGTCAACATTTATGAGAATCCCTTTTAATCAATGGGTCTATTGTAGTAGGAAGCAATTGGATTTAGGCCACAATAGTGGTATATGGAGTTCCATTAAGGAAACCATGGCCTTCAGTTTGCAAGTTCTTAACAAGACTGCTAATTATAGGATTTGTTGGATGTCACTAATTCATAGGGTTGCCATAAGTCAGAAGTGACCTGATGACACACAACAGAAACAAATTAATCAGTGAGGGGGAAATAAGATTTGAACAAACTCTCCCCTAGATGCCAAAGTAAAAGCAAACCAAGTTACACACTCACCAGTTCAAAAAACCCAACCATTGCTTTATTTTTTTCCTCTGGTTTTTCATTTTTCTTTCTAAAAAAGAATACAGAAAAGCAAATCAGCTGAGGTCATATGAAGCAAATTAGAAATACTGAAGTGCTTGAGAAAATCCTACTTTTTCTTGTTTTTCTTTAAATGACCATTTGGTACAGCTGTTTCATCAGGTTGGAAAGCAGCATTGTCATAGCCATTGCTCAAGAACTCTGCTGATAGAAAACAAGGCATGAATTAATACATCATGCTTTTGAGAAACCACTGGACTATCCATCCTCGTATACCAAAGTATCTGCTTATGTTGAAGTCATTCAAATAGACCTAGCCTCTTCACACTGCATACAACTCTACAATGCAAGAACAGGATGCCGAATAGCGAATCAAGTGCCTGCCTTTTAAACTATCTTAGATGAGAAAGTGTGCAAAAGCAATATAGAGATTATTCCCCATTTAATAGTGTTCCTATTAAAAACATGCACGATCACAATAATGACCTTAATCCTAAACATGTCGTATATCTATCTGAAAAAAGAAAAGAGAAGAAAAAGAGTAAAGCATATTTTATTTATTTAACTTATATGCCGCCCACACTACCCAAAGGTCTCTGGGCAGCTTGAGTGTGAATTTTCCAACATGTATTGTGTGCTGCTAAGACGCTAGAATGTTCATAGTCAGTACAGAGTCTTATAATGAGCAAGTACTCATCATGACCATTTCTATGACTATACTCTCGAAAAAGGTCCAAAAATCACCGGTCATCAGTGTTGACTCCCAAAGAGCTCTCTTTTTGTAAGTTACATGTTCTTCTATAAGTCTTCCATAAAACTGCGGCTGTTTCTTCTTCCTCTTCTCCCTCTCTTTTCTACTAGAGGTTAAATGTCGTAACTATTGACTTTAGGTGTGGCAGCTCCTATCTATGAAGTTGTGATAAATCCAAACTAGTCTGTAAGGGTTTTTTTAACCAACAGGTTCTTCTTCTTCCAGTACTCTCGCCCTCCAACACACACACACACACACCAATTATTTTGTGTGTGAGCAGCTGCAGCAAACTCTACTTTTTGTTGCTCCTTACATGGCCAAAGTAATGGATTGTCATTGCCCTTTCAAGACAAAATTCTTAGTATTGTACTAAGGAAAGTTCACCAATGTATTTGTTGGGACCATCTATTTCCTATCCAGCTACTATCAGGGCTGCAGTGAAGCTGAGAGGGAACAGGGGAGCGTGAGAGGATGAGGAATAGATGATGGTGTCATCCTGGGGTGCTTCAGGTCTGCCAGCCCTTGACCCACTGCTTAGAGCTCTTCATCATTTGTCCACCTAATCTGTTAATGAAATGATAGTAGAACGAAACCACTCTTCCTGTGGGGCTCTGACTTTCATCATTTGGAACATGGATGGTTTCCCATAACTCCCCACCCAAATAAGCAACATTACAAAGCCATTACAAAGCATGATAGATGAAAAAGAGCAGAGTAGATTGAAAAATATTGTCTGTGACACATTAGGTAACCTCAATATTCATGCTTTCAAATCTCAAATGCCTTTTTATCCATAGTTGTGTGAAAATCTGACATAATGGATAAGAAGCAATCCAAGACCGTTCTAATGATTGTTTGTAAAATTACTGTTAGCCACTTCAGTGAATTGTAGAAGAATCTGCATACACAAATGTACCATGATAGATACAGTGGCTATATGCAATTTCTCAGCTGTCAACCAAAAGCAGAACAGCTTTCAGTGTTTGGAGGGGGTTATCACAATAAATATTATTACACAAAGGTATGCAAAGGAAAAGAGAAATACCCTTAAATTTTAGATATAATTTTTTAAAATATTAAAATGTCATAATCTACCTGGTCCGGAGTGTTCATTCACTGTGTAACTTTTGAAATGACCCTTCATCGTTCTGTTCTACAGTACAGTTAGAATGGATGTGTAAATAATATTTATCAAAAATCTGCATTAAAAGAGAAAAGAGCAAAGCCATCTTACTCAGAAAATATTCTCATTTTAATATTTTTTATTAAACATGTTCATTTGATCACATTTATCTTCCTTATTCATCTCTTGGATGTAATGTCCTCATGTTAGGATAAACATTGCTGACTAAAAGTAATGAAACAGTTTACGAGTTAAAACAGATGTTCAAAGTGGGGCCCTCCAAATGCCATTGGATGCAGCTTTCACTAGCCAGCCTCTATAACCTTGGACAAGCTGCATAGGCCTAGGGGGCCAAAAAAGAAGGGATGGATAAGTCACTTCTGAATGTTTAGCTGCCGTTGGCTGCATTAGCAAGTCCCAAATGCAATACATTGCAGATATCAAGTCTGGACATCAACAAGTTCCTTTCCTAGGAGAGAAGGAACTTTTCTCTTTATACTTGTGAAACCATGGAAAGGATCACCACAAACCAGAATGTTAAAATGGCATATGGTGGTTGTTGTAATCATTATCATTACCCTTACCCTTGTTATCGTTAACAGCTATGAAACCAAGAAACTCTTATGACACCATAGCCCACGATTGCCTTTGGGCAGAACTAATGTTTGTCAGCACTACCTCCTTGAACTGCATAGACACACAGAAAAAGAAGCAGTAGGGTGGATTTGATCTCAGTTCCTGGTTGGTGGTATCAAAATATTTTCAAAAGAATTAGAAGGTTCACACTGCCCTTGCAGTCCCCCAATACAAGGACAATATTAAGAGCTAAATAGACAGTTTGAGTGCTCAAACCCAGGCCTGAAACAAGACCGATACGGATCCAAATAACCAGCATCATGTAACAACCTTTAAAGTTGACCAGCTACCACTCACGTGAACACTTGGTTTAAAAAGGAGATCTGAAATTGACCAAAAGGTGGAGCATCCAAGGAAGGTTTTGTTAAAGACTATCTTATCAAACTTTTCCCTTCCATCAGCTGGAGAGGCCTCTGCACAGAATAATATAACCTTTAACCCCCATAAATTAAGGATTAAAAAGCAGGTGTCAAGGCACATTCATTCAAGCTGCTTGCACAACATCTTCAGGATGCAACAGCATCCATCAAAAACACTACACAGCACCAGTTGATGATGGCCTCATCATTAAACTTCAGTAACCTTAAACTGGTATCTAAGCAAAGTCAGAAGTGAACAATTTTATTCTTTTATCGGAAAATAGACAATACAGTTCTAATCAACTACAGCTATTTCTCTTTCCCAGTCAGTACCGATGCTGCATTGCCGAGAACCGAGGAGGACACAACTATCAGAAGCTCACATGTTTAGGACTTGGAAACGCAAGCCATATCAGCCATATCTTTCACCACTGGATAGCCACTGCCTTCTTGTGTGTATATACCTGGTGGAGGTTGGTGCCTATCACGATTAGTAATGCCGGATGATCAATGAAAGGGAAGCAAAAAAGAACAGTAGACAGGACTAACTAATTCTCATTTTGTTCCCTTTCTCCTCCCTTTCAACAGTACTACAGCATTCACCATCTAAGCAAACTGATCTGAGGAATATACATTAGTTCAATAGGCTTCATATTTTGTACTCCTTTTTTTTGTTATGGGAAAATTATGACCTCTAAAGTCCTTCGAGCCACGAGGCAGGAGGACACTGCTCCACTTCCCTGGTACACTCATTTCCATCGTTTGGAACTGAGTGCTAGGACCTCCGAACTTGGTATTTTGTTGGCTATGAGGGCGACTTTCGTTGAGAAACTGACCAAATGTGGGGACAGCTTCCACCAGGATGACTCCTTTCCCACTTGGGTAGGCCTCCTACTCTCATATCACCTCCGGTTTGATTAAGCAAGATACTTGCAATTCCCTCAACATTCTGGTCTTCATTCTTTCCAGATAAAATCAATAATAATGCAATAAAACAGAAGCATTAAGATCATATAGCTGGTGTAACTCAGTGGGTTGGAGCACCAGGAAACAGAAGTTCAAATTCCCACTATTTCTCTGGGAGAGGGGCCAGCAGAGATCACCCACAATGTGTATGGCTAGTGGAGCTAAGCACCCTGCTACCTATACTGCCTCACTATTTCAATTCATTAACATTATAATTTATCTACTGGTAATAACACCTTTTGTCCCAATCTGTTTTACAAATTCATTCTCCTCTGCCATGTTTCCCATTTATGGTGGGGTTTTAAAGGCTTGTCTCAGGTTGTGACTACACAAGGGTGGGGGCAGGGATATGCTTTGATCTTCTGTGATCTACTTTTTCAAAGAGGTTCCTTGCTTGTTTCCGTGGGTGAAATCAGTGTAGATATCCAAGTTTCTCACAAAAGACAGAGGGTGCAACTACACTGCCCTGTCTAAAAAACTCAAAAGTTGTCTCAGAGGATGTAATTGTACACATCATTTCCTGCCATATGTTCTTTGTGTCATTGTTCCCATCCTCATGGAACAGCACTGGTTTGATTTAGGGCAGGGGACCACTCTTTAACTCACTTTAAATAGACCTAGGCTGGCACTTTGATCCACCCATAGGTCTGTCCTGACTCCACCTGCATTTTGTCCTTCTCCATAACTATCTTGTCTGGAGTTTATGCTTTTCTGAATGTTTGCAGTGGGATTTTTGTTGTTGTTGTTCCTTTAAATTTGGAAGTATTTGTGTCCTCTTTTTTATTCTAAGTAGCATAGCGCTGCATCACTGTTGCAGATTGTGTATTTTTCAGTAACTTGTCTCTCATTTCCTTTGACAATCTGCTATTGACTATAGACCTTCCTCTGCATTAGGCTGGCATAGCTTGCAAATCCAACAATAAAGAAAGACAATACACACGTTCATGGACACACATGCACAGACACAAGACCAAAAAGAATGCAGAAAAAAAGAAAAGAACTAAGGTGGCAGAGTGCTTTTACAGAAAAGCTGAAGATGGAAGGCAAACCACATGTCAGTAACAAAATAGCAAAACTCCAATACCAATGTGATGCAGCACTAAAATTCAATGATATATATTTTTTAAAAAAATAAGGGAAGCAGTTCAGAAAGCATGCATAATGGCTAATTTACCCATAAGGCAGCATCCCGCATGGCACCAAGACATCAGCAGAAGGAACACCCCTGCACACAAAATACAGCGCAACCGTCCACATAACCAAAAACAGGTAAAAAAACCGGCATGATGTAGAGCTATTTAAAATAAACAACCTCCTGATGGATTTTTTTTTTTAAATCCTTGAGGAAAAGTGTAAGTTTCCCCCACACTTAACAATAACATCATGTAGTTGGGAAATTCTGAATCAGTTTGCATCATGCTAATCCCAGAGTGGTGTGGTGGCGCTGCGGGTTAAACCAAAGTTGTAAGATCAAATCCATGTGACGAAGTGAGCTCCCGTTGCTTGTCCCAGCTCCTACCAACCTAGCAGTTTGAAAGCTAGATAAATAGGCAGCACCACAGTGGGAAAATAACATCATTCCATGTCTAGTCGCACTGGCCATGTGACCACGGAAACTGTCTTCAGACAAACGCAGGCTCTATGGCTTGGAGACGGGGATGAGCACCGCGCCCTAGAGTCGGACACAACTGGACTAAATGTCAAGGGGAACCTTTACCTTTACTAATCCTAGAGTATTCACAGTCCATAATTTTCAGTCCGGTTGTCAACTAACCACTGGCACTTTTTAGTTTAGGAATGAAACAACAGATCTGGCAACTTGCTTACTAGCACTTTCCACTTCTTTTTTAAAAAAACATATTTTTCCAAAGTGGCTTAGTCACTGATAATGTTTCAGCACTAACTTTGGAATGCCTCTTTTTAAAAAAAGTTGCAGACAACAGTGTGCAATTAAGAACTGATACCTTACAAGTGCCTCTTTGTATCAGATCAGGTAATCACAGCAAATCAATTAATTTAATTTAATTAATACATTAATGGCTGTTCTAAATCCAGTGAAAACTGTGGAGTAAATGACTGGTGTAGATGTTCACTCACTCTTCCAATCTAGCTGAAAGTAAATGAGTGAGTGGCATGTACAGACATTAAAATGAAGGGAACCATCCTCTGAATTGGTGATGAGGGGACTCCTCATCCCAAGGGCAGAAATTTGTCAGATCAGAAAGTCTAATGCCTGAAACACACACACTCCAAAAGAGCAAAAAAATAGAGCTCTGTGTTTCACCAGCTGTCATTTATCTCTGAAAAGGGGTTAATTCCAAGACAATCCTATTTAGCCATATCAAAATTCACTTGGCTATCAAGGTATACTATTTTCACCAATGGAATAATTCCAGACAACATCAGCTATATTTCTCTACAGTACATTGCTTCTATGTTCTGTAAGCATAAAATGAAATCCAAAATATTGAATGCATGTAACCTTTTGAGAATCCAGTTCAATTACAATTCACCAGAGAAATTGTTCACCTGTGGAACTTTCAACAACCACACTTCCACCAAGTTTGTGACTGGGCACATCAATATGAACCTGGCCCTCAGCAGGAACATCAATAACCTGAATCCTCGGATGGACGGAATAGAAGAGACGAAACGGGACCCTACACTCTTCTTTATCTTAAATTTACAGACCCCTCTGCTTGGGCAGGAGTAGCCATGGGGCAACTCCACACGGATCTTGACGTTACTGAGAAATGCCGTCCGCTCACTCTTTAAAATGCAATGTTCAAACCTATGCTACGATCCTGTCTCTCGCAAACCCCACTGACTTCGGCAGCGCTTAACTTCCGAGGAAATACAAAAAGATTGCACGGCAGGCAAAATACAAACAGCTTGTACTGCAGGCAAACTCAATAAGGCTTTTAAGCAAGCCCCGCTAAACTCAATAAGACTTACATCCGAGTAGATACACCTGCATTGCAACCAGAGATGATAAGGCTTCCGTAGTCCTGTATATACTTTTGTCAAAAAAAAAACAAAAAAAAAACCCACAGAACTGATCAGAGATGCTTACTTCTGTGTAAGCATGCGAAGCATCGCGCTGTTGAATAAACCGCTATGTTGCGGTTTGTTTTCTCCCTACAAGCGTTTAAAGGTGGTGGCCACCGTCCTTTTTTTGCATCCGGCTACTCTTTTAGCAGTCGTGATCCTTATTCATTCCAGTTCACTTCCAGGAGTCCTTACCTGTAACCTTCTGGGGAGCTTATTCGCCACTTTAGCCTGGCACCCCCAAACTCGACTGTGGTTCTTCAGCAGCCACAGGGGGAAAAAAAGCGCAAATGCCTTCGCTCAGAAGATGGAGCGGAGCTTTTCAAGCGTCACCTCGTTTGCCTCCTCTGGAGGGAGGGCTCCGCGGAGCTGTTTAAAAAAAAAGACACGCCCTCGGAGAGGTCGGATCCTTCCCCGCGGGGTCAGGTTTCAGCCGGGCACGAAACGAAGGTAACTCTAGCCGGCGAAGGTAACTCAGCTGTAGCCGTCCCTAAACAGGAGGGAAGAAAGGAGACCTCCATAGCCCTTTGCCATGCCTGCTCGGAGGGGAGCCTCAAGTAGCTTTTCTTTCAAAATACTGTACATAACTGTCAAGAAAGGCATCTGAATGATTGAGATATTCAGGAACAATTGGGCCCTACAGCAACCAGGAATGCTGAAAATGTCGTTTGGTTTGGGTAGTAAACTCAGCCATAATTAAGTCTGCGCTGCAGGAGTCAAGGTGGCGGTTTGTCACCTTTTGGTATGTCTCTATCAGTTGCTGAGGAGATTCAGGATAGAGGGTGTCCTGGCAGGCGCACCCTGATAGCTCACTGAAGGCTGGATGGAAGAGGCTTTTAATCCTACCCAACACAACCTCTTTTTTTACATTCTTATTCCTGTTTGGGATCAGGCGTAACAGTTAATGAGTCCAACAGTTATCTAGGAAGAAAAGAACAATGGTGGCGTATGGGCAGCATCATTCTGAAGGAAGAAATAGGGTTATCTGCATCCAGGAGAAGAGCAGCAGGAAAAGAGGAAGATGAATGTGAGGTGGATTAACTCCCTAAAGGAGTGGTTCCAACCTTGGGTAAACAGTGTTCTTGGACTGCTACTCCCAGAAACCCCCAGCCAGCACAGCTAGTGGTAAAGGCTTTTGGGAGTTGTAGTCCCGGGTTACCCAACGTTGGGACCCTCTGCCTCAAGCAGTGGTCCCCAACCTTGGGCCTCCAGATGTTCTTGGACTTCAGCTCCCAGAAATCCTGGCCAGCAGAGGTGGTGGTGAAGGCTTCTGGGAGTTGTAGTCCAAGAACATCTGGAGGCCCAAGGTTGGGGACCATTGCCTTAAAGGAAGCCATAGGCTTGAGTTTGTAAGCGCTGAGCTGAGCTGGGCTGTTCAGGACAGGACATTTTGATGGCTGCTCATTCATAGGGTCACCATAATTCGAATATGACTTGATGGCACATAACAACAATAACAACAACATCTGCATCCAATACAGCAAGGGTGCTACATGATGGACTGCTCTGAATATAACCAATCAGAGGAGCTTTTCCATCGTATCCTCCCTATGGGGGTCTTGGGGTGAGAGGAAGAACAAGCTGGGAAGCATGGAAAAGGTAGAAGTGGAAGATGCTTCCTAAGAGGTAGCCATGTTAGCCTGTTTCAAGGAGAAGATGTCATTTGGACACCTCACTGTGAAACTGTGTAAACGAAACAGGCAGAATAAAAGTGGCACCATAAAAGCCTGGTCTGGAACTACCCCAATAATTATTCCTACATTGGAACAAGTTCTATATTCAGCCAATTAGCGACAGCTACAGTGGAGGTAGATTTCTGCATCACGTTGTCATTTTTGCCAGCCTCCTTGAAATAATTTACATCTGAAGGTCTGAGCCTGCCGTTTGTGGTGAACTATTAGAAATGGATCTGAGTTATTTTCTTTTAAAATCAGCATTAGAAACTCCAGGAAGAGACCCTCATTATTCATAATGATGCTTTGGTAGGAGCACTGAAAAAAACAACAGCTCAGTTCCCAAACTAATTTGGAGCCTGATAAATGGCACATAGTAGAGCTGAAATGAAATGTCACATATTAATTAATTTCTGGCTGCAATTATTTACCCTCATATGTGCAAATATGTCTCAGGCAGTTCTGTTGGTCTGGCTTTTGAGTAGAACTGTGAAGGTTGCACTGCCAGAAACCTCTGTTCTTTCTAAATTTAGCATGAAATTTCTATCCTTATATTCATAGTTTGTTAAATGTACTTTGAAATGCACCTTACAGCACAAACTTTTGCATGTTTACCAAGAAGCAGGGCTGGCCCTAGTATTTGGTGCAGTGAGGCAATCACCTAAAGTGACAGGATATTGGCAGTGGGGAAAAACATTGCATTTCTCACTCCACCTCTGCTACCCGGTCTGGGCTGCCAGAGACCATAGAGGAAGCAGAGATTACAGTACTACGAACAAGCCAGTGGCACCAGAAACTTTTTTCCCCACTTGAATCTCTGGCTCCGAGAGGGTCTTTGAAGCCAGTACATTACAGGTGAGATGGTCTGCAAGATCTTCCATGTTCCAGCATAGACAACCTTGCAAATCACCCCTCCCAAAGTACATTGGTTGCAAGGACTGCTTCAATGTCAGATATTCATGAAAAAGCCAACCTCGGGTGCTGCTGCCTCAGGTTTCTGTCACCACCACTACTACGACCTTCTTCTCCTACTGTGGCATTCACAAGATCCACCAGCAGCATTTTCTCACTGGATGCATTATGAGAGTTGAGGGATCATGCTGTGTGTGTGCATGGAGGTAGACGGTGGTGGTAACCCCGCATGATGAAGGCAGTGCTCCACTTATCACCCCTCCCCAGAAGTACATCCAACTCTTTTGTGTCTGGCTTATTTACCAGAAATTGAAGAGTCACTTATGTGGACAATGAGTAGGAGTGGTCGTATATGTTGTGTACCTTATGTCTATACGAAGAAGTATCATCAGTCCAAAATGCTTCAGCACATCAAATACCAAAATAACAGTCAGTCCTGGACTTTTTGTCCCCCTTTTTTTTGCTGGGGGTTGGACATGCCAGTTGTTCCAAAAAAAAAATTGCTACTATCTCCCAATGGGATGTAGTTTTAAAAGCATTACTCTATTTGCCTAGGAGCCCTATAGGGCTCAGGGAATGTGCAGTTTTTCATATGTTGTTGGAATACAGATCTCATCATTCTTCACCAATGATTACACTAATAGCTAGTGCTGATGGGAGCTGCAGTCCAACAATAGATAGCAGGCAATTGTTTCCCACTTCTAGTTTAAAGGCCCCCTGTAAGTCACCCCACAAAACACAATTGAAAGTATTTCAAGAACCAAATTCCTCATAGACCTGGCCCCTACATAGCTGGTGATTCATGTTGCATAGGGGATGAAAAAATAATTGAAACTGGAGGCATTCAAAAATAGAATGTACATGTACCACAAAGATAAGATCCATTTATTTATTTATTTCATACATTCCTATAAGGCCTGACTTAGCAATATGTACTACTCTGGGTGGTTTCCACACCTTGAACAACAAACCTAACATTAAATTAAATATTGAAAACCTAAAAACTACCCCCAAAACACTAAAGATAAGGGTTAGAATGAATGTAAAGGATGGCAGTAAGGACAGGTCCCACATACTTCCATATAAAGCTCTGTCTTGTGTATCTTTTTACATGAAGCAAATGAAAGGGCTGGACAGACCTCAGGAGGAAGCCTGTTTTACAATGATGGTGCCACAACCGAGGAGGCTTGATTTCTGCTAACAGTCTTCCAAACCTCCATAGGTGTGGTCACCTGCAATAACAAGGCTTGGGGAAACTGGCTAGGATGAGCATAAGTTCTTAGGGGAAAAATGAAAGGCTTGGTTTGTGATTACCAGAACCTTGAATCTGACTCGGTGAAGAAGCCAATGTAGGCCAGCTAGAACTGCAAAGTATGGTCAACCTTCTTTACACCTGCAATCAATCTAGCCACCACCTTCTGCACTTGCTGCAGTCTCTGAGTTAGCCTCAACAGCAGCCCCACATTGCAGTAGTCAATTGTTAAGATCACGAGCACATGAACCAATGTCCTTAGGGACTCCTCAGCCAAGTAAGGATGCATTTGGCCAATCAGCCTAAGAAGGCCATCCTGGACACAACAGATACCTGCTGTGAAAGGGCTGAGTCCAGGATCACCCACGAGCTCAATCCCAAATGGGGAGAGTAATTCAATCCAGCTCAGGTAGATGCCCCCAACCAGTCTAGAGCCTCTCCCAATAACAGGATCTCTGTCTTGTCTGGGTTCAATTTAAACTTATTGGCCTCAGTCCACTCTAGAACCAAGGCCAGACAATGCTCCAGCAGCTGGACAGCATCCACTGCAGAGGATGTAAAGGAGAGATAGAGGTCAAAATTCCCTCTAAGCTGTGTGTATCTGTGCTCACCCGGAACTCCATCGGAGTTGCACATGGGCAGCTGGCAGCCGGTTTATTTACTTCCCATTTTGAATGAAGCCCCATCCACCCCAATGCACATGGAACGAGGCTCCCACACAGTGGGACAGAAACTTGGAGAATGTTGATAGAGCTGCATGTCATCAGCATACCAGTGACAACGCACTCCAAATCTCTGTATGACATCTCCTGGCAGACTCACAGAGATGTTAAAGAGCATTTTTAAAGATCAGTTCCTAGTCTGTACGAAAGAAGTTTAGAATATCATACTCCAGGGTGCTTGGAAAGGGAAATTACACACCTAAGGCTACCATTCCAAGAAGCCTTGATTGCAACATAAGCAAAGTTTGATCTGACCTCTTCCTGGACAAACACATCTTCTTAGATTGTCATCTATGATCTCACAGGGAGTCTTTTTTTTTTTTTTTTTGGTAGAGGTTGCAGCATCCATTCCCTTCTCTGGTATCATATGCAGTAAGATTGGCACCATTTCTGAATTTTCAAAACCCATGTTATGACACTATCTTCTTCAGACCCACTCAAAACTAAACTGGTGTGCAAATGTTCAGGTAAGGGAACTAAGTTAGAGTCTTGAACCAGAGTACTAAATTCTAAAGAGTACTAATTCTAGAGTTCTGGCATTCTAAAGTGTTGGAATAGGACTCAGGTAAACTTGATTTCAGATTCCAGCTTGACCATGAAACTCATTGGGTAACCTTGGGTAGTCACAGTTTCTCAGTTTCATCTACCTCACAGGGTTGTCGTGAGGAAAGAATGGGAAGGACGAGAGTGAAGTATGTAATTTTAATCTCAACGGAGGAAAGGCAGGATACAAAGCAAATTGGGGTGAATGGAGGCAACAAACTGAATTTCAACCCATGGAGTTATGATCTTAGTTATGATCTTAAAATGGAACTTTGAAAGCAGCTACAGTTACACCTCAGCCAGCTGTTCAGATTCTTTCGGGTTGTACTTAGGAATTGTTCCAGATGAGAATTCTTCTGTGTAGTTTATTGGTCCAGATGTTCTTATCCTGCCTTCAATTTATATCCCTCCCAAGTTTTCCCACAGACTCATAGAATTGTAGAGCTGGAAGGGACCCCATGAGCCATGGAGTTCAGCTCATAATTTTTAAATTCTGACACAAACTATTATTTTCAACAATTCTCAAGTAACAATTTTTTTCAACTCCTTCCTCTTCTGGCCTAAGCCATCTCAGAATAAATATTGATCCATCATTATAGCCTGGCAAGAGAAAGATGCAACGACATTTTTAAACTGCTTGCCTTCAGAAAGCAATATGAGGACACCTCCAGATTGCAAATGATTAAGGAGGAAAATGTTCACTGAAGTAAAACTTCATTAATAACAATAGCCATGTGCCATCAAGTCAGTTCTGACTCACAATAACTCTTTTCAGGGTTGTCCAGGTAGAGAATACTCAGAAGTGGCCTACCATTTCGTTCTTCTGGGGACGTTCTGGGCAGAGGTGGGATTCACCCAGTTCGCACCAGTTCTATAGAACCGATTCCTAAATGTAGCATTGGTTCATAGAACCGTTTGCTGGCCTGAGATGAATGAAGGAGGAGGCGCCAGGTGACCAGCGACGAGCAGGGGGAGGGGGCGCAATTAGCTGCCCCCCTTCCTGCGCCACACTGAGCCGTCGGAGGTGGGGTGTGGGTGAGAGAGATAAAGCCCTGGAAAGAGCAAAGGCGTCACTGGGAGAAAGGGGGGAGGATGAGTCCTTGACGTCACTGGAGGAAAGCCCGTGGCCTCGAGGCAGAGAGGAGGGTAATTGACAAGGCGTGAGTAGGGGAGGGGGAGCCCGCCAGAGCTCTGAGGGTAACCATCATCACCACCAGTGCTGCCACCAACACCAACACCTGTCAAAGCGACTGGCGAGGAGAAGCAGTTGGCGCGGGGTGGAGGGGAAAGATGGAGGAGGAGGAGACCTCAGAAGAGTCAGTAACTGAAGGACTGATTGAGGTGGTGGGATTGAGATGGAGTGGCGACAAACTGAAAAGAGACCATACCTTCCAAGCCAGAAGGAAGCGGGGGGGGAAATAACTCCACAACAGGTGCGCAAAGGTGGTCTCCAGGTAACAACAAACAGGGCTATCAGTCATTTCAGGAGCAGGAAAGAGGAGGGAAGCTATTTTTACTGGTGAGCTATAGGGCGAAATAAGAGGTAAAGGGAAGGAGAGATGTGTCAGTTCTTTGTCAAACTTGGTCATAAGCGGCCACAGAGAGGTGTGTTTGTGTGTGTGTTTTTGGCACATGCCCATGGTGAGGGTAATGGCAGCGATATGCCCAAACAGATACACTTATCCAGATGTCTTAATCATGTGAGAAGTAGTTGTGATAATAGGCAGTAGGGACACTACTGTGGAAGAAACCCTCATCAGATCCCACTGTCCTGGGCATTGATTGATTGATTGATTGATTGATTGATTGATTGATTGATTGTATGGTCATTAGGACATAGAACCTGTTGTTAATTTATTTGAATCCCACCACTGGTTCTGGGGCTGTGCAATTTGCCCATGGTTACACAGACTGACTCTTCCAGGAGACACAGTGGGGAATCCATCTCCCAGCCTCTGGCTCCTGCTGAGCTATCCAGCCAGCTAAAACCTCATTAGCACAAGATTAAATCTGCCTTGATGTCTTTGCCCTTCCTGTTTTCCACAAGTAAAGGTATGCCAGGTTCATATGACTGCTTTGTTAATCCTCACAGCTGCTGCTTTGAGGGATGCTGGCCTGACCACAAATCCAGCCGCACTCCTGATGACCCTTCTGCCCCATCCTTGTGATTTCACAAGAGCTCGCTCTTGCTGTTTGGTTTTTACGCTCTAAATCTTCGAGAATAGATACTCTTGACCTGGCAATTCTGTTTAGCAGCATGGCGTATAGCAACTACGTTGGCAGTGCTTTCATCTCCAACTCTCCAATCCAGAAAATAGGTTTTTACCCCCTTTCTCTCAAATCATTGATAAAGACACAAAAGCAAGCCTAATCTTACCAAAAATAAAAAAAGAAAGAAAAGAAAAAAGCAGGCAAAGCGGTAATAAGAAGAAAGATTGAAAAAGAGAAGATTGTCTTTGCTTTCTTGCTTGCCTCCTTGTACAGTATTCACTAGGTGATACTTATTGATTTCATTCATATCAGGGCTTGGAAACTTTTGGGAAATCTGCAACTCCCACAATCTCCCAGCCAGCCACCATGGTCAGTGGCTGATCAACTTCCTGCCTTTCTTTTGCCTTTGACAAAGACCTCTGTTTCATTTCGTTTTTTATTAATCAAGAGTAAATGCCACCGTTGTAAACCACTCCTTGAACATCTCAGATACCTTGTACACTCCATTAGGCTCACCAATATCAGAAGTGACTTAACAGCATGTAACAGGAACCAATACTCTGTGTGCATCATTGATTAGACTTCCGATTATAAACATGGAGGGGTATGGATTTACATGGAGAAACAATAAAGATCAGATGTTGCAATAGTAATTTAAGATGTTGCATTGGATTACCTTTCAAAGAGCTGGCCATGTTAGTCTGGGCAGGTTGAGAAGGGGAACTGTGCGATTAAAAGTCTCTTCTTTTTGGTGTGATCTGTTTTATCTCACACTTGAGTGATACTTTGTTTAATTTAGTAAGTGGCACATCACTACAGCAATACATCAACCTACCATGGATACTGCCTTATATCTGAAATAGCGCTGCATTACTTAGGAGAATATATTTTAAAATTAAGAGAAGAGGAAAACGGAGGACAGGATTTCCCTGCCATCCTTTTTACTGCCACAAACCACTGCGTATATCACAGAGCTGCCACCAAAGAAAATGTCACCAACAGCTTGATTTAGGAGCAAACCACACAGACTGCAGAATGGGATAATCAGGAGCACTTCCAGTTACAAAAAATAAACTGCAGCCCTAGTGCTGTGCCAGAAAAGAGGGGAACTGCTTGCAAAAAGGCAGGATGGATCACTCTTGCTTAAAACACACGTGGTTGCCAGAAAATAGGGTGAATGAAACTGTATCAAAAGCGAACCAAATAATGTGCTATATGCTCATCTCATTGCACCTCCCCTGTTTCAGTGTGTAAAACAAAAACAAAACAAGAGAAAAGGGATTGTGGCATCTTTAAGACTAACGTATTTATTTCAGTATGAGCTTTCATTGGGTACGATCTAGTTTTGTAATCCATGAACACCCATGCTTGAAATGAACCCTTCCATTCCAAAGATGCCTTAGTACTTTTGCCTTTGCTTTTGTTATGGAGTAGTGCATGTGAATCCTCTCCATGGTCATGAAAGGTTTGATTGTCTCTAGAGGGAGAAACCAGAAAGTTAGAGAGCTGAAGAAAGTTAAAAATCTGCTTGAGAATAGTAGCCTTCAATAGACTTTGTGAACAGAAATCTGTCTATAGTAGTTAGAGTCTGCATGTAAGGATGATTGAGAATCTATAATATAATCATTTTGAACTTTAAATTCTGAATATACTTTTGTTTTAACCATGATCACTTACATATAAAAGCCTACCTTTCCCTTCATACCTATCATTTATATCATAATAATAATCAGGTGCCATCATGTCAGTTCTGATTTTCAGGGTTTTCTAGGTAAAGAAGTGGTTTACCATTCCCTTCTTCTGGGGACATCCTGGGACTGTGCAGCTTGCCCAAGGCCACACAGGCTGGGTCTACTCACAGGAGGCACAGTGGGGAATTGAACTTCCAACCTAAACTACGGAGCAATCCAGCCAGCTATAATTCCTAAATAAAAATCTTATTTGAACTAATCTCTCCTCATTCTTAACTAAGAATAAGGAACCCAGACTACTGTCAAACACAAATGCATTCATGTCATGTAAAGCTACTACTAGGATTTTAGGCATTAAAAGGTGTCAAATATTGCCTGTGTGATGCTTGCCACACTCCGAGGAGTGTGTGATCCAGCTAGTATAAAATTTAGTGGAAAGGTCAGTGCCATCTCTAGCCGGAATATTGCATGTGTGAGTCATTCTAGGGACCATACAGTGAGCAGTTTGCTATTTGACATACTTCAGCTCCGGAAATATATTTTGAACTCTTCCTGATATGGTAGACCAGTGATGTCATTCTATTATATGAGCACAACCCCCCCCCTCTTTACCTTTGAAATCAGTGTGAGACATGCAGTAGCAGAGGTAAAGAATGGGTCACACCCATACAGAACCTTCAAGTGTGTTCTTGAGGTGGGAGCCAGTTTAGGTAGTGACTTTTCTATGAGGACAGGGGCATTATAATCATGTCCTTAATTTTCTTATGTAAAACATTGGGGAGGGAATATGTTCATCTGTCGCAATATTCTAAGACAGTATCGGGTCGAAACAGATGTTTCTGTAAGCTGATCATTAAAAGTGGCATACCCTTAAGAGGTTAAATGCATTAGCTTATCATGATCCAAGGCTTCTCAGCTCCAGAAGATGCAAACTTACTTTCTTTTCATATGGAACTAAGGGTTTAATTTGCAAGATGACGGTGTAGGCATAACAACTCTGAAGACTTCTGCCTTTGGAAGGAAAATGTTTTGTCACCGGCTTATTGAAAAGGTAGAGTCTCTTCTAAATTGGCCGGTAGCAGTCTCCAAACTTGAACTTGGAAAAGGTCTGTGCTCATCCTGGCTGGTAATTTCTGGGAGTTGCAGTCTTAAAAAAAAAAAAACTTTTCCAAGCTCCATTTGTCTATCCAGTAAATGATTGGAGAAAAAAGTAGAAGGACTAAGAGTTAAACTGTATATTCTGGTATTTACACTTGTAAAAATTGGTGTCAAGCCAGCTGCTTTCATTTCATAGGATAAGCATCCACGGGAGTCTGATAAGCCTTCTGGAGCTCTGCACTAGATTCCCATCAAAAATTGTACACCCTCCCGGTAGACACTGTTTGCCATGGAAGATGCTGCATGCAGGTTTAACCGAATGCTCATGAACATGATGGTCTGCAACAGGTTTCATTTGTTAGTGAATAGTTTTGTACATTTCCATGGGCACTTTGCACACAGCTACATTCTCACCACTACCACCACAACAACAGTATATAAAAATGATGAATATAGATAAGCCAATGCTGTGAAGCTTGACCATTGGCAGTACAAGGCTTTTTAAGAAATACTGCCTTCTAGATTTTGGCTACAAATATTAATGGTAGCGGGAGGAGGCTTAAATGTTGTAACAGTGCAGCTATGAGGTTCATTAATCCAATTCCATCAGCTATGCTTGTTGCTTACTGACAGTTTTCTTCTTGGAAAAGGAAGTAACAGCACTGTCAGAGCATTCCTTTGTAATATTGTGTAATCTAGTCAATTCATGAAATTCTTACATTAAAGCATAGGATATGGATTTTCCTCGCACAGGTATTTTTTACCACTTGTTTTGCAGCTGGACTCCTGAAGTTGTCACTGTGTCCAGACCTTAAGAGGTCACTCATATCTGCAAGAATTAAATTGAATGGGCAATTCTGTCAAGTTTGTCACTGTGCAGCGAAACTGTGTCTGGAACAGAAGTAACAGCTAAAGGTCTGCTTTTTATGAAATACATAAAGGTCTGGGAGCATTCATTGGGAAGCCAAAGCTGTTCCCAGTGTAGAGAGACTAATAAATGTAAAGTGTTGCCATGTATCCCAAATCAAGAGCTTAATCCTAAAATGGGTATGAGTCGGGTGAATTGAAATTAGGACAGCTGTAGCTGTGCTAAACCAACCCCACGCAAACCTACAGATGAACTACCCTGACTCTTCCCTACACTTGTGCCAACCTTACATCTGTTTTTTGTGCTCAAAGATGTTTGGATCTGCTGGTTTAGATCTGCCCTCTTGCCTTGCTTTTTCTCTACCCCTTTCTTGCCTGTTCTGCCAGCACATTTTAGACAGCAGAGAAGGGCATTTCTACTGGCAAAAGGACCGTGTGCATGACTCTAGTCTTCTAACTGCTGGCACATCTTTGATTCAGGATTGCACTGTGTGGTCACACTCATATGTATTCATCTTTCCAATTTATTTTTGGAATACATTTTTGGAGGATTGAGCAGCCTCAAAAATAGATGAAGAGTAGAGCTTAACTTTTAAACTCTCTTTCTCTCTGCCCCTTTCTGTCCAATCCAGTTCAAGTTTATTGTATTAGCTAAAAGCTGTCACAATTGTTTAAAATACAGATATGGTATCCTATTGTTCTTTATTACTGCTTAGTGTACCATTTTGAATTTTCTGCCTTATTCAAAATTAAGGTGGGAAAAATCTATTGAAAATTGTTGTGTTTTATCTTCCTCAGTCTTTATCCAAGCCAAATGACTAACATAGAATTTAGTAATTTGGGTTTAAAAATGGGAAGAAAACATATGTCTGATACACATGAACTCAAGGGTGGGGAACATTTTGCAGCCTGAAAGTTGAATTTTTTTTTTAAAAAAAGCATTATATTTTAGTTTAAATCTCTTATGGCTAGTAAATAAGTAATAAAAGAGACATGTTCACTTTTCTGAATGGGGAAAACCCTGTAGAAAAGCTGAGAACTATTAATTGGTAGTGTCATGGCAAAGAGGACCCGGAGAAAGCTGGATTTCTGATGAAGGACTATGGGATTCCCCACCCAAGCATCCGGTCATGATGGTAAAGATGATAATTTGCTGTTCTATCCCACCTTCTTCCTCAATGGAACACAAAACTGGTTTTTCCAGAAAAGCACTATTCGGACACATATGTAAAAGGCCAGTGCTGTAAATACAATTGAAAAGGATTATATCTTCAAACACTCCACCACTGCATTCCAAGGTCTCAGTGTGGGTTTTGAAGAGGAGGGACTCCTGCTTGAGTATAGGCTCTATCTAAGTCTTTGCTCATGTGCAGCACCCCTACATATTGGCTGCATAGCTCAGTGAGATGAAACAACAGGGGTTCGGAATTGAATTCTCATTGTGTTTTGCAGGAGAAGAACCAGCCTGTGTAGACTTCAGCAAGTCCCAGGGTGCCCCCAGAAGAAGGGAATGGTAAACCAGTTCTGAGTACTCTATACTTAGGAAACCCTACAAAATGTTGCCGTAAATTGGAATTAACTTAATGACATGTAATTATTACAACTGTTAGAGCCTACATATAGGACCCTTCTGTTCCTTAGACCCAACACTGAAATTGTAAAGATCATGATAAGAATGGACAAGGCTAGGCAGTCCCATCTAAAGATGTCCACCATGTTGCCATTTACAATACTTGAATAGAGCTATCATCTCCCACTCACTTATCCCATGTTTTAGCATGCTTCAGGTTGAGCTATAGAAGTATTATTGCAAGACCTGAACTTTGCTCAGTTTGTGGAAGCAAACAATATGCTTTAATTGCCTTTGAAGAAATGTATACAATACTGTACACAGAATTCAGGCAATGTACTCATAAAACAAAAGAATCTGGCTGTTCTTCTTCGGTCACTGGAGTTCAATTATGAAGGTGATCTGCTCATTTGCTTGGGTCAATCTAGTTTACTTCATACCATAAAAGGAGAGGCATCTTTTGCCAGCCAAGAGGGGCAGGAGGGTTAGCTCTACAAACATAATAAGTGGAACATCTTATGTTTCTACTGACAATAACCAGTAATGTGCACTCTGAACTTCTGAGTTTTTGCTCCTATCAAGGTCGTTATCATAGGGAAAATGTTTAATTTTAACTTGACGTAACTAACTGATGCTGTTGCTCTAAACATATTTACTCAGATGTAAAGACCACTAGGTTCAAATTGACTTTCTCCCTAGTTTATTCAGGACTGAGTCTGAGACACAGTCACCTGATTCTCCTGGTGAAACAGCAGGTACCTAAATCTCTCTTGCTATGTTCACTGAAACAAACAAAAAGAGGGAAAATAGTACTGGGTATCAGAGGATACCATCATCCCCAGCATCATGGGCTTCATGGTGTAGCGGAGCTGGAGTTCGCAAGAGGTTTCATACATTTTAATTAGATGTGACTTCATCACAAGCTTCTTTATTTCCTTTGAGCTTGGCAGCAATTCTTGAAATAGTGGGAGAGGTTAGGCAGCTTTTTCCTGGAAGAAATATTGAAGTGATAACCTTTTTCTGTTGTCTTGTAAAATATGTAGGGTGGCTTGGTTTTGAATAGCAGTTGGGACCCATTAATCTGACAAAACAAAACAAAACAACACAACCCTGCTGCTGGTACAGAAGTAAATGCTTGTTATATAGATCAACTAAGCTATCTGCATTCCTGGCCAATCTTTGGAGGCTTACTGTGGGGGCTGTTATGATAGGTACCTATGCTTTAACATTTACCACTGTATGACCTGTATGATATAGCTGCATAACAAACATGAATTCTGAAGCTTCATCCCCCACAAAAAGGAAGTTCTGAAGCACTACATTTATCTGAAAATTTTTCTTGGTGCTATGACCAGCATATGGGAAATGACACATCAAGCAGGTTCTTTCTGCATGCCAGAATGCTACCACCGGACAGTTCCTCTTTATTGACCTCCTGCACTGTAGACTTACAAAGCAGAAGAGAAACCTGATACACCTAATTAAGGGTTTTGTTTTACAGGCCCTTGCATTCAAGATTTTTCTTTATTTCTTGATACATAATTTTTTCAGCGATGCCTGAAGACTGCCCAGGTGTTGTGTGTCACCGTATAGTTGAACAGCATGATGTGAACACATGGAATCATAGCAAAGTAAATTTCTCTAATGACAAAACCAGGAATAGATTTGTTGGCTCATTTGGGGCTAATTCCAAATTCTGGACCTCATTGGATGAATGAGGAATATATAAGTGTTTATTTAACATGTTCCACTGATTCTTATTGGGTCTGTTTTATTGAATAGGTCAATACTGATTTTTTTCCCCACCACTAAGATGACTTTTTAAAGGTTGCGTTTTTTGTTTTAATAGAATCATCAAATCATAGAATTGAACATGAAAAACTCATCTAATCTACCCCTTGCCAATGCAGGAATCTACAGCTAAATCATCCCTGACAGATTTCTCCATGCTGAGAAATGCCCTTCAGAAATGAGAATGCCATACCTTACTGTATTTACCTACCTACCTACCTACCTACCTACCTACCTACCTACCTACCTACCTACCTACCTACCTACCTACCTACCTACCTACCTACCTACCTACCTACCTACCTACCTACCTACCTACCTACCTTGATTAATAAAGATTCTGCATCTGGTTTTATTTGATATCTAATTTACTTCTCCATGGATCCTCCCAGTTCTGCTCACTTTCTTCCTCGATATTTATCTGGGTTCAAGATGTGTTTTGTCAAGGTCACTATGCATCCTACAGTATCATGTTTCAGCAATCTTAAAAAATAACTTCCTTTTTTGCTACTGGAATCAAGAACATGGAAGATTGCTTAAAAGGATATATTAAACTGTTTCCCTTTGTGTAAGGAAGGTAATCATTAGATTTAGATTACAGTTTTTAAAATATTTTCAACATCCATGGGGTCCCTTCCAGCTCTGCAGTTCTAAGAATTGCTGGATATATGGTTTGGATTATATCTATTTATAGTAATCAGAATATACATATACATTTAGGCATTTCTTCACCAGATAGGGACGCAGCTGGGCCATCAACCAAAATTCATGAAAAGCACTCTTGGCCACAGCAGATATTTGTGCCTCCATAGAGAGAACTGGGTCCAAGAATACACCCAAGCTGCAAACCTGATCCTTCAGGGGAAGTGTAACCCCATCAAGGTCAGATAATTATCCTTGTAACTGATCAGACGATCTCCCAACAGTAGAAACTCCATTTTCTCTGGATTCAGTTCCAGTTGATTGGCTTTCATCCAGTACATTATCGATAGACGGTGCTCAAGGACCTGTACCACTTAACCTGCAGAAAGAAGAGAGAGAGAAGAGTGTGTAATCTGCATTTTGATAAAAGCAAACTCCAACTCTCCACGTGATTTCTTCCAGCTGCTTCATATAGACAATTAAAAAATTGAAGAAACGGTTGATTCATGAGGGACCTCATAACAGAACAAGTACAGTATTATTCTTCATGGTTCATTTTCAATAGTATATTACAACAATTGATGTGGCTGGAGATAAATGTTTGAAGCTCCACCTCTGCACACCAAGAAATAAACGATCATTTTGACAGCATTTAAAAGAAAATGTCTCCTCACAACACCTCAGCCTAGCTTGGATAATACTAGAAGATTCCAAGATTTCCACTGGGTGGTCCATGCTAGGAATGAGAAATAAATGAATCAAAATTCTAACTTATATACATACAGTGGTGCCTCGCTTAGCGATCATGCTGTTTAGCGACAAAATCGCTTAGCGATGCTGTTTTTGCGATCGCAAAAGCGATCACTTTGCGATGTTCTCTATGGGGTATTTTTGCTTTGCCATGATCGCAGGGAAGCAATCATCGCAAAGCCCCCATACATATACATACATATATATATATATACTGTACATATACACACATACACACACACAGACACATACACACACACACGTATGTATGTATGTATGTATGTATGTATGTATGTATGTATGTATGTATGTATGTATGTATGTATGTATGTATAAAATTATATTTATTATTATATTATATTATATATATTATTATAACTTAATAACTTCCTCTTAATAACTTCCTGAGTCATGAATTGATAATAGATAAGGCTAAGCAGGAATTAGCTTGCTTATCTTGTGAATCATTCATTTACATGTGGATAGCTGACACAGAACAATTCCTACCATATTTTACAGTATTTTGTTGCCTAATGTGTTATGGATTAATTTGCGAGGGTGTGGTTAATGCTTACTTTTTGAACTGTCAAGGTCAGGTATATGTTTTAAAAATAAGGGCTTAAGTGTATACTATGTTGCAACATACTCCAACAACTGAAAGAGGCTGCACCAATGTCATGTCAAAAAGATCAGCGGCACTACGCATACTGTATGTTTGGCATATTTACCCTAACCAAATACAGTTTTAAACACAGAAGCCCGTGGCAAATTCAAGATATTCCAGGCCTGCTTTTTAGAATGATCTGCTTTATCGCTGTGCATTTCTATCACTCTCTACATTGAATTTTGTTCGAACAAGTGAAAAAATACCCCCACACTTTAGCACACATGGAATGCGTATCATTTAAAAAACTACTTCATGACAGACACATTCTTGTAGTATGGAAGAAACTAAGCTTTCAAAATTTTTGGTGCATGTAAGGAGCTGTGTTTGTGGAGAGGAGCATTGCTTAGCTGTTTAATTCATTTTAAGACACACTGTGGGAGGCTGGCATATGTGGGAGAGAATGGAGGAAGAGAATAGAATGCTTAGGTCTGAGCATGGCCATATTGACTCTGCAGGGCATTTGTGTTCTGGGCAGGGGGGGTTCATGTGTTACCAGCAGCAAATACCAGCAGGTGGGCTCATACCCTTTCAGCACCAAATTCTTGCACTGTCTACATTTTGGCACCCTGGGCCAAGGTCTCATTCACCCCATTCTACTTACAAGTCTGAATAAATACCTTACAATATGTGTTGTTGTTTGTTGTTTAGTCATTTAGTCATGTCTGACTCTTCGTGACCCTATGGACCAGAGCACACTAGGCCCTCCTGTCTTCCACTGCCTCCTGGAGTTGGGTCAAATTCATGCTGGTCGCTTCGATGACACTGTCCAACCATCTCGTCCTCTGCCGTCCCCTTCTCCTCCTGCCTTCACACTTTCCTAATATCAGCGTCTTTTCCAGGGAGTCTTCTCTTCTCATGAATGGCCAAAGTATTGGAGCCTCAGCTTCAGGATCACAATGTGTATTAGGGCTGCGCAAACCATTCCGCTGAATTTGGAATTAAACAGGGCTGATCTGATCCAAATGCAGTCCGTGTATAGCATGTTAATTTTTTCTTCACCTTTTCTTATCTTCTATTTTATCTTGTATCTGGTTGTCTTAAGAGTGTATGTTACATATAGAGAGGAAATCTTAGTACACCAGGAGCACACATATATCACCCATATTACAATAATGCAGGAAAGTAGCAAATATATTAGCAGCGTTTTTATATTAAAGCAGCGGTACTCAACCACCTCAAGTTTTCAGGATCCCTGGCCTTTGCCTGAGCTGTACGTGGCTTCTGAGAGTTCAAGTACAAAACATCTAAAGGGCCAAATGTTGAAAATCACTGGATTAAAGCAAGTGGGAACACCTATCTGATTGAAATCCAGCTTGTCTGGCTCTTTCTGAGAGGCCTAATGCATCTCCAGATTTCATGCAATGAAAGCAAAATCAGGACAAAAATGTTATTGCCATTTTAAGGATAAAGATTTAGGGTTGATGATTAGCATATAACTCAGTGACCTTTACATCTGAAATCTGGCAAGGTTAATCCACTCTGAGGGGGTTTCCATGTTGGCAAATATTATGCACTTACAGGAAACACACACACACACACACACACACACACACACACACACACACACACACACACACACACACACACACACACACACACACACACACACACACACACACACACACACACACACACACACACACACACACACAGAGACACACAGACAGACAGAGTTACAAACAGTCTTTTGTTTCAAAGGCAAGCCAGATGGAGTTATGAAGATTTAAATATCTGGGTTTTGACCCAAAGGTCCTGACCGACGCAAACTGAATTGGGGTCGAATCTGACTCACTTACTCAGGCTCAAGACCAAAAGAAAAACTGGTTCTTCAGAATACAGAAGATATTATGTTCAAACCATAGTAAAATGCTGCTTAGCGTGCTGCTTAGCTGAACACTGCAAATATAAGATGCACAATAAAGATTCAGTATAAGTGCCATAAACTGATTAGAGTGGTTGAATTGCTGAAATTTTCCCCAGTTTCTGTAACTGATGTGATAAAAAGGTTGGTAATATAACAAGAGAAGTATCTATTCTAAGAGAAGATCAAAAACCTGTGAAGGATTTGAGAAGGCAAAAGTTCTATTGTTTTCTAAAAATAAACATCGACAATACTATCCATACGATGGATTTTCCCCCCCTGATTCCCAAGTATGCAGTGTTCCTCTTGAGAACAAAAGTTAGCATGTTGAGGAAAAAGAAATGCCTGCACCATAATATGACCTTCCTCATCACTGCAATAAAAAAGTGCATTTTTATAAACACAAACACAAAAATCTTTTTTTCTTGCTTCTTGGATATCTCCTTCTCTCTGTATATAGATTCTATCAAAAGGTAAAAGCATTTTAATATGAGTCAACATTAAAACCAGAGATTGGCTGCAACAATTAAAAACAATTAATAAACTGAGTTAGTTTTGGGGGGGAGGGTAATAGTAAGTTATCTCAGTTTACATCTATGTAAACCTAAAACATGCATTAACTGTTTAGAAATAAGTAGGAACAGAAACAAACATAAGGATCCAGGATCTCTTTTCACTCCTGAGAACACCTATATCCCTTTGGGATCCTCTTTTCTGCCCAGGGTTACAGCTTGTTCCTGACACATTGCAATGAACAACACAGGAAGAGCATGTTTGCATCCACACATAAGCAGCAGGTAAACAAACAGACTTTATTATACCATACAACATGAGGAATATAGGCAAATTGATCATGTTCTCTGCATGGTCATTTTATCTATGTTTTCTAGAGTGTTGATATGGGCTTTAAACTCTGTTGCCCTCACATTTTACTGCTTTTCAGGTTAAAGTATAACAAGACTGTTTTTAAAAGGGAGCAGATAAGAGGGTAAAAACAAACATTATATAAAAATCCTCAAATTCGTAAGAACTGCTGTACAGAAAAGACAGATTACTCATTTGTAATCATGGGTTTTTGAGTGATCGTCCTGAAAGAAACAACAGTTTATGTGATGAAACATTTCCGGGACAATGCCTTCCAGGTGGTAGCATTTATATATAAACCCCATGTCTGAATGTTATACAGTACCTTCACACACACACACTTCATATAGTCCCTGCTCTGCCATCTCATGACAGAATGGTGATCAAGGTCCACTATGCCATTAGCTTGGTGAGGCAGCTGCCTCAAGCAGAGGAGTGCCGGAGTGGCAGCAGAGGCACCACTGCCAGTTGCTTCCTACCACTACAGCTGTCTGCCACTGGAGCTTACAATCTGCTTCTCGGCTGATAGGAAGAAGAAGATACCAGGCAGTGGTAGCTTTGAAAATGATAAAGGCAGAAGCAACAGTGGTTTGCACCCATTACACATCACTGAAGAAACAGGTGCAACAGCTGTTGCCCCAGGCGGCCATTACTGCTGCATAATGTCTAAGTTTGGCTGCTTTTTGGCTGGCCATTGTAGAAATACCTGGCTTTGAGATATAGATTAGGTAGGGGCTAACAGGAGCATTAGGTTGACCCAAAGTGCCTTGACCACAAGAGCCTCGTGGCGGAGTGGTTAAAACGCTGTACTGCAGCTAAATCTGTGCTCACGACCTGGGGTTCAAATCCCAGGTAGCCGGCTCAAGGCTGACTCAGCCTTCTATCCTTCCGAGGTCGGTAAAATGAGTACCCAGCTTGCTGGGGGGGGGGCAATGTGTAGCCTGTATACGTCACCTTCTACGTCACCACAAGAGATGACAGGTCACGATCCTTCACACACACACTCAGTACTTCGCTGCCACCAACCACACATAAACCTGACACTTCAGACTTATTGTGGATTTCAAAATAAAATGATAATTTATTGTATACAGAAATAAAATGGTAATCACTGAATAAAAGAATTACTTGTCATACTATATTTATCAGACCTTAACCCTGCACAGTTCTTGGTTACTTAACACTCAGTTACTTTATTACCTAACCTATATCTAACCCTATCACTCTCCAACTCTCTAATTCCCCAACCACCTTTTCCCTCTTTGCACACCCCCCTTATATACACAAACTCCACCCCTTTGAGACCCACCTCCTGCCCTGCCATAGGCCAGGAAACTCCAGCCTTAGCCAAGACAGGCAGGTGACGTCATGGCACACGTCACATACCTTCCCCCTTTAATAAGTTGTTTTGTGGGGGAAAGCTAAGGTGCTTTTTCCCCAAAACAACTGCAACAAACATCAATCATTACATTTATCAACACAGTTGAACACAACTACAAATATACTTACACTTCCTCCATACAGGTAAATAAAAACATGCAATGCAAAACATTTATCATAACACAATACATAACTTTCCAAACATTTTACATTGCCATATACCATACACAGAGTCCATAAGTCCTTCAGATGTTGTCTTCCGGTCTTCTGGATAAGGCGTCAGCCACACAGTTTATAGTCCCTCTGGCCACCTTAACCTCGAAATCATAGACCTGCAAAAGAAGCGCCCACCTCATCAGTTTACTGTTCTGTGATTTCATAGTCCGCAACCACGATAGAGGTGAGTGATCAGTGCACAAGGTAAAATGTCGACCCCAGACGTAAGCCTTCAGCTTCCGGATCGCAAAGATGATCGCCAAACATTCTTTCTCGATGGTAGAAAGATTCTTCTCCCTGGGAAGCAACTTCTTGCTCAGGTACGCCACTGGATGTTGGTCTCCGCTGTCATCCTGTTGGCACAGTACCGCTCCCACACCGGCATTAGACGCATCCGTGTAGATGATGAACTCTCTGTTGAAGTCAGGAGCATGCAGCACTGGATGGTTGGTTAGAGCATCTTTCAGCCGTCCAAACGCCATCTCGCACTCTTCCGACCAGGAAACGCTGTTGCTGCTGTGCTTCTTTGCCAGGTCTGATAAAGGTGCAGCAATCTCACTGAAACCGGGTATAAACTTTCTGTAATACCCTGCCAGACCTAAAAAGGACCTCATTTTCTTTTTAGTGGTAGGTCTGGGCCAATTCAGGATTGCTTCCACCTTGGCCTCTAAAGGTTTGATTAGGCCTCCTCCCACTATGTGACCCAGGTACTTCATCTCTGAGTTACCTAGCTGACACTTACTAGCTTTAACGGTTAAGCCAGCATCTTTCAATCTTTGTAGCACTAACTCTAGATGATGTAGGTGATCTTGCCAGGTGTTGCTAAAGACCCCTATGTCATCGATATAAGCTACTGTGAAGTCACTAAGCCCTTTCAGAGTATGGTCCATGAGCCTTTGAAATGTTGCTGGTGAGTTTCTCAGGCCAAAACTGAGGACCCGGAACTCAAACAGGCCAAATGGACTACCAAATGCGCTTTTCTCTTGGGCCTTAGGATCACTTCTTCCTTGCAAACACTCTTTGGTTAGACCTAAAAAGGATATGACTCTGCAACCTCTAATCATCTTACTTAGGTCATCAAGCCTGTGTGTGTTTAGTCGTTTAGTCGTGTCCGATTCTTCGTGACCCCATGGACCAGAGCACGCCAGGCCCTCCTGTCTTCTACTGCCTCCCGGAGTTGTGTCAGGTTCATGTTGGTTGCTTCGCAGACACTGTCCAGCCATCTCATCCTCGGTCGTCCCCTTCTCCTCTTGCCATCACACCTTCCTAACATCAAGGTTTTTTCCAAGGACTCTTTTCTTCTCATGAGATGGCCAAAGTACTGGAGCCTCAGCTTCAGGATCTGTCCTTCAAGTGAGCATTCAGGGTTAATTTCCTTTAGAACTGATAGGTTTGTTCTCCTTGCAGTCCAGGGGATTCTCAAGAGCCTCCTCCAGCACCACAATTCAAAGGCATCAATTCTTCGGCGGTCTGCTTTCTTTATGGTCCAGCTCTCACTTCCATACATCATGACAGGAAAAACCATAGCTTTGACTATTCGGACTTTTGTTGGCAAGGTGATGTCTCTGCTTTTCAAGATGCTGTCAAGATTTGTCATCGCTTTCCTCCCAAGAAGAAGGTGCCTTTTAATTTCAGGGCTACTGTCTCCATTTGCAGTGATCATGGAGCCCAGGAAGATAAAATTTGACACTGCCTCCATATCTTCCCCTTCTATTTCCCAGGAGGTGATGGGACCATTGGCCATGATCTTAGTTTTTTTTTGATGTTGAGCTTCAGACCATGTTTTGCGCTCTCCTCTTTCACACTCATTACAAGGTTCTTTAATTTCTCCTCACTTTCTGCCATCAGAGTGGTATCATCTGCATATCGGAGGTTGTTGATATTTCTTCCGGCAATCTTAATTCCGGCTTGGGTTTCTTCCAGTCCAGCCTTCCGCATGATGTATTCTGCATATAAGTTAAATAAGCTGGGGGACAATATACAGCCTTGCCGTACTCCTTTCCCAATTTTGAACCACTCAGTTGTTCCATGACCAGTTCTAACTGTTGCTTCCTGTCCCACATATAGGTTTCTCAGGAGATGGATAAGGTGGTCAGGCACTCCCATTTCTTTAAGAACTTGCCATAGTTTGCTGTGGTCCACACAGTCAAAGGCTTTCGCATAGTCAATGAAGCAGAAGTAGATATTTTTCTGGAACTCTCTGGCTTTCTCCATAATCCAGCGCAAGTTAGCAATTTGGTCTCGAGTTCCTCTGCCTCTTCGGAATCCAGCTTGTACTTCTGGGAGTTCTCGGTCCACATACTGCTGAAGCCTACCTTGCAGGATTTTGAGCATAACCTTGCTAGCGTGTGAAATGAGTGCAATTGTACGGTAGTTGGAGCATTCTTTGGCACTGCCTTTCTTTGGGATTGGGATGTAGACTGATCTTTTCCAATCCTCTGGCCACTGTTGAGTTTTCCAAACTTGCTGGCATATTGAATGTAGCACCTTAACAGCATCATCTTTCAAGATTTTAAATAGTTCAACTGGAATGCCATCACCTCCACTGGCCTTGTTGTTAGCCAGGCTTTCTAAGGCCCACTTGACTTCGCTCTCCAGGATGTCTGGCTCAAGGTCAGCAACTACATTGTCTGGGTTGTCCGGGATATCCAAATCTTTCTGATATAATTCCTCTGTGTATTCTTGCCACCTCTTCTTGACGTCTTCTGCTTCTGTTAGGTCCCTCCCATTTTTGTCTTTTATCATGTTCATCTTTGCGCAAAATGTTCCTCTAATATGTCCAATTTTCCTGAACAGATCTCTGGTCTTTCCTTTTCTGTTATCTTCCTCTATTTCTTTGCATTGTTCATTTAAGAAGGCCCTCTTGTCTCTCCTTGCTATTCTTTGGAAGTCTGCATTCAAGTTTCTGTAACTTTCCCTATCTCCCTTGCATTTTGCTTCCCTTCTCCTCTCTGCTATTTCTAAGGCCTCGTTGGACAGCCACTTTGCTTTCTTGCATTTCCTTTTCTTTGGGATGGTTTTCGTTGCTGCCTCCTGGACAATGTTACAAGCCTCTATCCAAAGTTCTTCAGGCACTCTGTCCACCAAATCTAGTTCCTTAAATCTGTTCTTTACTTCCACTGTGTATTCATAAGGGATTTGGTTTAGATTATACCTGAGTGGCCCAGTGGTTTTTCCTAATCTCTTCAGTCTAAGCTTGAATTTTGCTATGAGAAGCTGATGATCAGAACCGCAGTCAGCTCCAGGTCTTGTTTTTGCTGACTGTATAGAGCTTCTCCATCTTTGGCTGCAGAGAATATAATCAATCTGATTTCGATATTGCCCATCTGGTGATTTCCATGTATAGAGTCGCCTCTTGTGTTGTTGGAAAAGAGTGTTTGTGATGACCAGCTTATTCTCTTGACAAAACTCTATTAGCCTTTGTCCTGCTTCGTTCTGAACTCCAAGGCCAAACTTCCCTGTTGTTCCTTTTATCTCTTGGCTCCCTACTTTGGCATTCCAGTCCCCTAGAATGAGAAGAACATCTTTCTTTGGTGTCAGTTCTAGAAGGTGTTGTAAATCTTCATAGAATTGTTCAATTTCAGTCTCCTCAGCAATGCTGGTTGGTGCATAAACTTGGATTATTGTGATGTTGAATGGTCTGCCTTGGATTCGTATTGACATCATTCTATCATTTTTGAGATTGTATCCCATTACAGCTTTTCCCACTCTTTTGTTGACTATGAGGGCTACTCCATTCCTTCTACGGGATTCTTGCCCACAATAGTAGATATGATAATCATCTGAGCTGAATTCGCCCATTCCTGTCCATTTTAGTTCACTGATGCCCAGGATGTCGATGTTTATTCTTGCCATCTCCTGTTTGACCACCTCCAGCTTCCCAACGTTCATAGATCTTACATTCCAGGTTCCTATGCAGTATTTTTCTTTGCAGCATTGGATTTTCCTTTCACTTCCAGGCACGTCCACAGCTGAGCGTCCTTTCGGCTTTGGCCCAACCACTTCATTAGCTCTGGAGCTACTTGTACTTGTCCTCCACTCTTCCTCAGTAGCATGTTGGACGCCTTCCGACCTGAGGGGCCCATCTTCCAGCGTCATATCTTTTAGCCTTTTGTTTCTGATCATGGGGCGTTCTTGGCAAAGATACTGGAGTGGCTTGCCATTTCCTACTCCAGGTGGATTGCGTTTAGTCGGAACTCTCCACTATGTCCTGTCCGTCTTGGGTGTCCCTGCACGGCATAGCCCATAGCTTCTCTGAGTTACTCAAGCCCCTTCGCCACGACAAGGCAGCAATCCATGAAGGAGTCATCAAGCCTAGGCATAGGATAAGCATCAGGTTTAGTTACTGAATCTAACTTGCTGTAGTACACACAGAACCTGACACTGCCATCCGGCTTGTCTACTAAAACTACAGGGGCTAACCAAGCGCTAGATGAGTGTACAATAGTTTGATCGTTCAGCATTTCGTCTAGCGTTCTGCGAATATTGTCAAAGTAATAACCTCTTACTCTATATGGTGTTACAGACCGAGAAGCATTCCCTGTGTCAGTCCTGGGTAGCACTCCCTTGTCAACACCAGGTTTGTCTGAGAACACTTCCTGAGGTTTTGTAACCAGCATTCCACAACTATTCTGCTGTTCTCTGGATAGAGCAGGGCTGATCTGCACTTCTTGTGGATTGAACTTCTGTGGGCCCCTCCCTTCCCCGAAGGGCAACCCATGTTCCTCCTTATCAGCCGCTTTTATTGCAAACTGCACATGGTTGGTTTCTCTGTAATAAGGCTTCAGGGCATTGATGTGAACGACCCCCCTGCCTAACCTTTCCATAAGTTTGGATGTATGAGAGGTTCCTAAGTCTGTGATTATCTCAGAAGGAAAACCCATCCTACTCATGTAAATTACTAAGGCTTCTGCTACAGTCTGGGTCTCTATATTACATAATGGGATCGCTTCTGGATATCTCGTTGCATGGTCCACTATAGTTAAAATAAATCTGTTCCCCCGCTTAGTGGCGTTGGGCATTGGACCTATGATATCCACCCCTAGACGTGTAAAAGGAGTTGAAATCACTGGTAATGGGCATAGCTTTGCTCTAGTTTTATCACAGTTAGAGCCCTGTCTTTGACAAATATGGCATCTTTGACAGAAACTCTTAATATGTTTACCCATGTCAGGCCAGTAAAAGTTTTGGGCTATTCTTTGTTTGGTCTTGTTTATCCCCATATGAGCTGAGAAAATGTCTGCATGTCTCTTTTCCACAATCATAGGGCGATATTTCTCAGGCACCACCAACTGTCTCTTAACTTCAGGCCCCCCTTTTGAAATATTATTCAGTTTTTCCTTGTAAAGTAAACCACCCTTAATAATAAAACGTTCAGGGCACTCAAGTGATAAATCTTTATCAGTCACTTTTCCAAAACAGTCTTTTAAGGTGGGGTCTGCTGTTTGTTCCTTGACAAAGAGGCTTTTCTGAGGCATTTCAACTGAGAATGCCTCAGGTTGTGGTACAAATTTCTCTGGCTCTTGAGAGTCAGTCTCATTACTGGCTTCACTTTGTACTGATTGTGCACGTGTTACCACCAGGGCACTCTTGACATGCTTTGTTAAGTCTTTACCAATAAGAAAAGGGGTAGGAATCTCAGAAGACACCCCCACTCTCCAAAATCCCTTCCAACCTTGATATTCAATTTCCAAATCAGCTACAGGTAGTGAAACTAGTTCTGACCCAATCCCTTTCACAGATAGAGTCTGGTCAGCAATCATACAACTTTGTGGTACTATGTCTGAGTGGCATATAGAAATTTGAGAACAGGTGTCTCTCAAAGCAGAATATTCATTTTCAAAAACTTTTATCCTGTCCCCAGCAGATTCCAATAAAGCACAATTGGTCTGTATGTAATAACAGTGGACAACTTCAGCAAGAGGCAGCTCCTTCAATGTATCCAATTCAGAGCTCCTAACTGCCTCTGCCTGGGTCTCCATGGCAACAGAACTCTCAATGGAAGAAGCTTGAGGTTTATTCTGAACACAAAATACAGCCTTTGCTTCTTTTACATTAACTTTCTGAGGTGGAATTTCTTTATTTTGCCTTGTATTAAAACATCGTGCAGCAATGTGGCCTTTCTTTTTGCAAATGAAGCAGATTCTCTCCCCCCATGAGCTTTTCCCATCAAATCTCTCAAGTTTCTCTTTTCCCTCCAAAACTTGTTTACTGTGCTGGCCCTGTTCTGAGGGCTTTTCACTAAAATGGCCGCCAACTTTAGTCTGTCTCTGTGCTTGTTCCTTAGAGAACTTTGGGTCCCATGTTTTCCTCACACTTCTCCCCTCATAACAACTAGGACCCCTTATTTGAGAAATAAAATCAGCTATTTGTGCAGCATTTCTAACATCAGTTGGTTTCTGTTCTTGAACTAAAAATTTAAGTTCCCCATGGAGTAAGGAATAAAACTGCTCCAGGCCCACAACATTTTTCAATTCCTGAAAAGTTTTTACATTCTCCTGTTCAAGCCACCGATCTAAACACTTTTCTAAGTTAAAACCAAGTTGGGTATAAGATTCATCTGATCTTTTAGTAAGTTTTCTGAACTTCTGCCTAAGATGTTCTGAATTAATGCCAAAACAATTGAAAACCATTTTTTTGAACTCTGAATAATCTTTACTGAGCTCAACTGGCATATCAGCATACACCTCAGCCATTTTTCCACTCAGGAGAGACCTCAAAATTATCATTTTCTCTGTTTCCCTTACAGAAAAATCAGCACAACTTCGTTCAAAGATTTTAAGGAAGTTTTCAGGACAATCCCCCTGTTTATATGTAGGAAATTTCTTCAAATCTGATTTTGATAACTGGCTTGGTTCAGTACCAGAATCTCTGTTGTTGTTATTGTTCTGGTTCATCATTTCCAATTTTCTTATCTCAGATGCCATTTTCTCTTTCTCTAAGGCAATTCTCTCTCTCTCAGCCTCCCTTTCTAGGGCAATCCTTTCCCTTTCTATTCTTTCCTCCTTTTCTGTTTGTCTCATTCTATATTCATGTTCCTGGGCTAATTGAATTTTCCTCAGTTCTGATAACTGTTCCCCATTAGCTTCTTCCTGCACTGAGGGAACTCTTCCCTCACCATTTGACTCATCCCCAGACCATTCTGACATTGCTTGGTCTCTTTGTTCACTCACTTCTGCCATTTGACTGCGCGTGAGAGGCATTTTAATCACACAGAAGGCTCTTTTCTATTTTCAAGCCTCTGTTTAAAACGTCACTTTTTCCTTTCCTGTGCTAAGGTCTGACACTCTCTAACAGGGTATACAAACAGATATGGCTAGGCTTGTTACTGTAGTCTCTAATGGCTTCTGCCCCTTCACTGGGCCTCTTGCCAGATTTAGAGCTACTTTAATTTTCTGCCCTTGGCTCTACTTCCAAAATCCACCACAGCTTCACCTTCTCTCAGGTTCTGTAGTTCACTAGAGAGATCCCAAATCTTCGCTGCCCTTGGTCTGTCTGTCCCTTCCGAGTTCTCCCAACTCTGGACTCTCAGACCAAGTCACAACAGCCTCCTACTTTGGGTCAATCTCCCTCACAAAAATGGACCTACTAGAGCTCATAAGTCAGTTCCCTCACTCTGAAGTTTAGGTGCCTCTCTACTAGATCTGCTCCCCCCTGGAGACAAATCCTAGAGAGTTACCCACACCCCAATTCAGGTGCACCTAACTGAAATCCTTTTGCTCTGGTCACACTAGCCAAGGCTTTTCTGGGCAACTGGGCAACTGGACAACTCGTATCCCACACGCTGGCACCAGTTTTGTCGCGACTGCCACCTCCTTCTACATCACCACAAGAGATGACAGGTCACGATCCTTCACACACACACTCAGTACTTCGCTGCCACCAACCACACATAAACCTGACACTTCAGACTTATTGTGGATTTCAAAATAAAATGATAATTTATTGTATACAGAAATAAAATGGTAATCACTGAATAAAAGAATTACTTGTCATACTATATTTATCAGACCTTAACCCTACACAGTTCTTGGTTACTTAACACTCAGTTACTTTATTACCTAACCTATATCTAACCCTCTCACTCTCCAACTCTCTAATTCCCCAACCACCTTTTCCCTCTTTGCACACCCCCCTTATATACACAAACTCCACCCCTTTAAGACCCACCTCCTGCCCTGCCATAGGCCAGGAAACTCCAGCCTTAGCCAAGACAGGCAGGTGACGTCATGGCACACGTCACAGTGATCAAGGTCCACTATGCCATTAGCTTGGTGAGGCAGCTGCCTCAAGCAAAGGAGTGCCGGAGTGGCAGCAGAGGCACCACTGCCAGTTGCTTCCTACCACTACAGCTGTCTGCCACTGGAGCTTACAATCTGCTTCTCGGCTGATAGGAAGAAGAAGATACAGGCAGTGGTAGCTTTGAAAATGATAAAGGCAGAAGCAACAGTGGTTTGCACCCATTACACATCACTGAAGAAACAGGTGCAACAGCTGTTGCCCCAGGCGGCCATTACTGCTGCATAATGTCTAAGTTTGGCTGCTTTTTGGCTGGCCATTGTAGAAATACCTGGCTTTGAGGTATAGATTAGGTAGGGGCTAACAGGAGCATTAGGTTGACCCAAAGTGCCTTGACCACAAGAGCCTCATGGCGGAGTGGTTAAAACGCTGTACTGCAGCTAAATCTGTGCTCACGACCTGGGGTTCAAATCCCAGGTAGCCGGCTCAAGGTTGACTCAGCCTTCTATCCTTCCAAGGTCGGTAAAATGAGTACCCAGCTTGCTGGGGGGGGGGCAATGTGTAGCCTGTATAATTAAAATTGTAAACCGCCCGGAGAGTGCTTGTAGCACTATGGGGCGGTATATAAGTCCAAAACAAACAAACAAACAAACAAACAAACAAACAAACAAACAAACAAACAAACAAACAAAAAACATCCCTCCCCCTCCCAGAGCCATGTATTTTTGAGCTAGTTGGCCAAAGAGCAACTGAAGTAGAATGGCATTCGGGAGCAGTAAGAGCTCTCTTGAAACAATGGCTGCTCTGCCTCTTCATCAGTAGCATGTGGGGGTGCTGCTGTCTTTGCCACCCAACTTCCTTTCTTCTCCTGGGTGAATTTTTGAGAAATGTTGGGTTGGTAGTGGGTGGTCCATGTGAGGGGTTGAGAGTGCTTGTGCTTTCACTGTGAGAAATTTGGGCTGTCAGCAGATATAAACGTAGGGTATAAGCTCTCAGTAGGTCCTACCAAGATGGAGTGGCTTTCAATGTAGCAGTGACAGTGGACTGTGTGACTGCTGCATGAGGACTGGTCAAGCTAAGTTTGGAGATGCTTGTCAGCAGAAGGTTGGCCGACCACAGATGTAGTGGTCACAACAACTATAAGCACAATGATGATGTGAACTGACTGTGACCTGCATGATGGAGAAACTGCATAGAGATGTAACATTTCCAAAAATGTCTGTTTTTTTCCACAAAAAAATGCATTTTTTTTTCTGGGGAAAAATTGAAATTTCTCAGTTCATCCAGTCTAGACAGCTTTACATACGTACAACCCCCCCCCCCAAAGAACACATTTTCTCCCTGTTTTTTTTTCCAGGAAAGAATAGAAATTTTACATCTCATACCAGGGACGTCAAAGGTCTTCAAGGTGTTCAATGTACCTTTATATCACATTGCTCCTCCAATGAACTCAAAGTGGCACATATGGCTTTCTTCCTCCACACTACTTTGACAGAAATCAAACAGAGCAAGTATGACTGGCCTAAGATGACCCAGTGAGTTTTATGGTTCAGTAGGAACTTCAACCTGGTTTTCCAAGTCCTGTTCCAACAATCTGTCTGCTGCACCACCCTGGCTATAATTAACTCATCCACCCTCACATCATGTGTGTGAGGGTGGATGAATTATAGAAATGGACTTAGCTGCACATTGAAAGTCAGCATAGTAGGGGCATTAGTATAGAGAACCTGTCTAGTTCACACCAATTTTTCTATATGCTAGGATTTTCTTTCTAATGGGTCTATTTGGTTACCCAGTTCTTGTCCACAATTACCTGCTGACTAGGTGTGAAGTAGGAGCAGTTCACTGTGAAGATTCTCAGTCATCCAGGTGTGGTTATCTGGAAGTTGAGCCATGGCAACTGGACGTCTTTCTTGTTAGGTTGAAATGTTTTGCTACTCATCCAAGACTGAAGAAGCTACTTGGATGAGTAGTGAAACGTTTCAGGCTAACAAGAAAGAAGTTCAGCTGCCATGACTCAACTTCCAGATAGGAGCAATTAACCTTAGGAGGTGCTCTTGGTACGGCCCAGCCATAAGACCCTTGGCACACAGAGACCCTGTGAGAGAAACCACACCCATTTACATCAGTGCTGCAACTGCTGAAGCAAAACAGTGTTCAGGGCAAGAGTGAATTAGCATGAATTGCTTCAACTTTCGGTGCTCTTTCCATAGCGTGCAAAGTGTGGTCAACAAGAGCCTGAGGACAAGTTGGGCAAATATTCATGATGGAGAATGAGGAAAGTAGGTTCTGACAATGCAAGAGGTCGAGGAGCAGAGCAAACAGGAAAAAGCATGGGGCTAATGTGTTTGCTATGTGCCGTACTAAGTCGTTGTGAACATAAAGAGCTGAGTTTTTTCACATCTGCTACAAAACTAGAGCTTGGAAACATTTCTTTACTAATCTCCTCCTTGAATTCTTCAGGCTGCCACTCATGCAAAGTATCCCCCCCCCAAAAAAAAGACTGGGGGATCTTGGGCTAAATCCCATGGTTCGTCCCAACAAGAGTAGATCCATTGAATGTGCGGGACTTGCGAAATTAACACATGTGTTGGGTCCTCTAGGAGCACAGTAGTTCTGCTGAAGGAGAGAATAAGAGCTCAGGATGATCCAAAGAGCTTCAAAGTTGAGCAAGAACTGGTGACGGGTCTTGTATGACGGTGGCCAACCTTCCCCTTTGGAAAAAAAATAAAAGGTTTGAGGAACACAAATGTTTAAGGAACATTCAAAATGTTGAACAGGAACAATTTCTTGGAAGACTTGTCGGACAGTGAGGAAAATTCTCTGTTACTTTATGAACTCTGTGGGAATGAGCATCTTTAGTCTTGTTAGTGCCAGGCAGAGGGACAAAAAAAGAGAGAGTTTTTTTAAACAGTGGATTTAAAGCTCTTATAACTACTATATCTATTTGCTCTGGTTCTTGTACAAAGAAACAAGCTGGTCCATTTCATTTGCACTTAACAAGCTAGACCTTTTAAACTCTTGCCTTCTGCAAAAGACGAGAGGTGGTATTATATTTCATTGTATTAAGGGGTTAATGTGAGCATCTGAAAAGGTTAAATATTTATTCATTTATTAAAAATAGTTTCAATCTGCCTTTCTCCTTAAAAAAGGACCCAAGGTGGCTTACAACATTAAAAGACAATATGTACATCTACCAACAGTCAATATACAATACCGAAAAGATCAAACACATACCACACTAAAAAGGTAAACAAAAGCAACACCAAAACACATTCAAAGCAGTCAAATACAGTAATCCATTTTAAAAATACTACTCAGTTAGTCAGTCACTAAGGGAAAGCTTGCCTGAAGAGAAAGGAAGGATAGCAAACTGGGGCCAGTTTAGCTTCCTGTGGGAAGGGGTTCCAGAGTCTGGGAGCAGTGACCAAGAAGGCCCTCTTCCAAGTGCAGCTGTGAGGGTGGTGGAAGCAAGAGAAAGGCCTTCCCTGATGATCTTAACACCTGAGCAGGTTCATAATGGGAGTGGTGGTTCTTGAGATAGCTTGGGCCTGAGCTGTTTAGGGCCTTATAGGTTAGAACCAGTGCTTGAATTGTGGCTGGAAATGGATCAGCAGCCAGTGGAGCTACTATAACAAGAGGGTTATGTGATCTCTGCGACTAGTCCCTGGCAATACAGGATGGGGCACTGTTCTTATATTTCCACTTAATGCCCTTTTAAATATTTCATTTCTGCATATTGACAAAAAGCTAATAAAGCAGTGCACTCTCATTCTGTTGTTTGCAGCAGGTGGCTTCATGTTTGGACATCTCAGAGGTGATGGTTCAGAACTAAAGTGAGGCAATTCACACTGTGACAATCCACAGAGGGCAATATAATATTATTGGCCATCCATTTAGCACCTACTCCCACTAAACACTTCATCGCTGTATGCAAGAAGCAACCAAAGTTATGGAAAGACTAGCTTCTGTAGTTTGAGAAACAGAGTCAACTAGTATTTCAGGGTCTAACTTCAACATTATGCAACCTACCCTCAGTAGATACACACCTCTCTGTTGGAAGGTCAGCGGCAAACTCCTCTATAATTCACTGTTACAAAGGTGAGATAATCTGTACAGATTTACACAATATTTCCTGCTACATCTCAACCAGTGTGTTTCAGGATAAAGCAGGCATTTACACAGAACTAAATGGGACTAGCATTTATGAACAGGCACATGAAGTATAAATATATATATGCTGACTAAACAATATGTTCTCATTGTTACGAACTGTCTAGTAACTTCTGAGTGATTATGACCCTAACAGGATTTCCACAGTATATAAGATGCTCAGGAAGTACTGTAGTTTACCATTTCCCACCTTCTCCAGTGAGTTTCCATGGCTAAGGGGAGATTTGAGTTCAGATCTCCTAGTACAAAAGTCAATCCACTACACCAGTGGTTCCCAATCTTGGGTAATCCAGGTGTTTTCGAACTACAACACCTAGAAACCCCAGCCAGCACAGCTGGTGGCAAAGGCTTCTGGGAATTGCAGTCTAAGAACATCTGGGTTACCCAAGGTTGAGTACCACTGTACTATACCATACAGTCTACTTGTGACTGAGATATTCTGGCTGTCCCTGGCTGGCAGTCCACCCTGTTTTCATGTCTACAGGAGGAGACAGTCCTCTGTCAGAGACTACCAGCCATCACTGAAAGGTGCCATTGGACTGGGGCTAGTGAAAGGTATTCAGCCCCAGCAAAGAATGACAGACAGACTCAGGGAGGAGTACAGGAAAACATTCCACAGTTGTTCTACCCTTCTAAAGGGATAGGGGCATGGAAAAGCAAAGTATGCTGCTTATATACTGCCCCAGATCAATCACACACAAAAAGGTATGGAATAGTGCTGAAGTTGGGACATCTCTGAGTCCTGTTTGCTGATTCTGGTTGTAAAAATTAATGAAAGTTGTTCAACAGCATCCTTTCCCCCATGTGTCTATGGAATCAATGCCAGAAGACTCTGCACATTGTGCAGGCTGTTGTAAAATTGAGGTAATGAAGTTAAGATTCTGCTCACAACCTGAGTTTGATCCTGATGGATTCAATTAGCTGGCTCAAGGTTGACTTAACCTTCTATCCTTCGAAGGCCAGGAAACTGAGTACCCATCTCACTGGAGGGGCAGTGTATAGGCTATATTATTAAATTGTAAAGCACACAGAGAGAGCTTTAAGCATTCTGTGGCAGTATATAAGCAGCATACTTTGCTTTTCCAGGCCCCTCTCCCCTTAGAAGGGCAGGTCAAACTCTCTTAAACAATGTATTAGAAAGAGAAAATGTATCACAGAAGGCAGTGTAGTCCTGACCATATGGTCTTCTGTTCAAGTGATAGCTCCCAAGTCACTGAGCTAAATTATGTGTCAAGACATGGTACCTCTTTAGAAGTGAAATCACAATAGTGTAGTGTTTAAGAGATGGGATATAGGCAATCTTTTGTGTGTAAGAAATCAGATTTAGGAAGAAAGTGTTTATGGCTTTAAGATCAATTACACAACAATGAAAGCTGATTTGTGTACTACAGGAGGTAAGGAAAGCACCCAATAAGACAATCCCACACAACCAGCATATAAAGACTTTTTTTTTCTAGTGAGATATTGTATAATGTATTGCTGGGCCCTTTGACACAGTGGTGTTTGATGTCTTTACAAGCTTCATTCATTTTTTACATGAACTTGCTGTCAGTTATCTTCTGCCCAACCCTCTCATTCACACAGAACTTTCTTTTACCTGCCCCCTGCCCCTGCTCCACCCTCTTGAACCCGGCTCCCAGTGAATTTCTCTCTAAGATGTGACAACAGGGTGTCCATGTGTCTTCTTTTACAGAGGACAGTCCTCTGTTTCAAAAGTTGCCAGAGGATAGTTTTCTTGTTTGCAACCGCTGCCCTGGCCGAAGAGCCGTGGCCAACAAAGGGGAGTGAACGTTCCATCCGAGAGAACAAAGTGGCCAGTAGCAGGCACCACCGGCCCGCACGCCGACCAATGGGAAGCCGTGAAAGCATGACATGCCCACCCATGGGTGTGCCACGCCCACCCACAAGCGTGACACGCTCCACTGCAAGCACGACATACACACCCCGGGCATGCATGTTGAAGGAAGCCTACGCCGCCCCAGTTGAAGGAAACTCATGGACCGGCACCAGGCCGCATACTGGGGGTTGAGGACCCCAATCTAAACTAACTACACAGGGAGTGCCCCCAGATTGCTTTATGCCTAAATCTGTGGAGAAAGTTCTGCCCTTAATGGAGCTTCCAATGGGAAATAAATTAGTTCTGGCCCATACCCCATTCCCCACTGCTGATTTATTTAACTGGAAACAAGATCTTCCACCATATTGAGAGGCCCTTCAGAAGTACTTGGACTTGATCCAATGGATCATTACTACTCACCACTCTTCTGACCAGCCTCCTAAGCAAAGATGAGAAATGCCAGGCTCTTGCTAAGACCTACACCTGGTAGGGTTGAACTCATAGGGTTCAACAAATAGCCAATGACAATGGAACAATTGATGGGCCTGAAGCAGCAGCCCTCATAACCCGAGTTATTGATCCCAATCCTAATAAGCTTGCTGGGGCCCACCTGCTCAAAGCAGCAAGAAATGCTGTAATTCATAGCCTCAAACTAGGAGTGCTAAAGGCTGTGAAACCTTCACAGAGTATATGAGATTGTTAAAAAAAAACCACGGAATCCCCAAATGAATTCCTGATGAGGCTCAAGGATGGTTTTCATGGGTACATTCACCTTGATCTGGATTTGGAATCAACAGCCAGCTGTGCTACAGGTGCAGCTCCAAAAGCACCCAACCATGTGTGACTGCAGCCACTGAACTGCCCGAGTCCTACAGCTGGTCTGGTCAGACAGCTATGCATCAGATATAGCACAGCTACACAAAAGCACTTTGCACATGTCTCTTTGCTGTCTGTCTATTCATTGCCTAAGATATAAGGGTGCTTCAGAGGAGAGATACTTGCTCATTAAAATGCTAGTACAACAACTCTGAGTCAAGGTTCTTTATTAGACAAGATAGCTCAGGGCCATGCTCCTAGGGAAGGATATTGCAGGAAAAAGGGAGGGACACAAACCCTATTTTCATTGATAATGATGGGAAGGTTGGGAAGGAATGCATGGTTTGCCAGTCATGAGCTGTGTGAATGGGATGACTCTTGAGGCTGAGGGGGCTGGGAAGACACTCGCATGGAAATAGGCTGGTGCCCTAATCATCAGTCAGGAGGTAGGGGGTGGGCAAGATATCACTGGGATGGATACAAGTTGGCCCCATCAATCATGAGCCAAGAGGTGAGGGTGGGAGGGATTCAAATTGCTCCCCCCCAACCATGAACCAAGAGGTAAGAGGCAGGTGGACTGACAGTGGTGGGGATTCAAGCTGGCCCTCCAATCATAAGCCACAAATTTAGTAGAAGGGACGCAACCTGCCCAATCATGAGTAAAAACAGAAGGTAGAGTCCAAGTGCAAACTCAACATTACCCAACTGTGTAGAGTTGTGTAGAATTGTGTAGAGTTGTGTCAGATGGGCAACAAACTATAGGATCCCTGGAAAGCACAGCCCAAGAATTCTTGCCTGAAGTATGACTTTACACAGCTCTAGTCACTAACCTTGCCACTAATCATGAGCTAGGGCAGGGGGAAGAGGGAGTAATGTGAGGCCATCCTACAGATCAATAAACAGAAGTTTTCTTTGGCTGCCTCCTGTGGTTCTCTCAGACAGTGGGGTGGGTGGATATTTAAATGAGAGAAAGGCAGATGTCATGGGAGCACTCTGACTGCACCAGATGCACTAGGAGGGGCTTAGCCTCCTACAGCGCAAACTGGTGTTGCAATGGGTTTCATGGCAGCTGCAGAAAGGATTTGCATTTGGGGGAAATAGCACACTGTACCTTTAACAGGCATCTCCCTCTTAATTGTGAGAGTCTGGTTCAGCCAGCCTAAGGCCAGCCTGGCTAGTTACGATTGTGCCCTAAGTCAGGACGAGAAAAAGAAAGAAAGATTTAATTTAGTATTAACATTTTCTGAATTTGGACCTGGGTCCTGTGATATAAATAGTGTTTTGAATGGCAATTAGTTCTTCAACATCTTCTAATATTCCATTCTTGTCTCTTGACCTAAAAAGGAGTAGGTAAATAGCTCCACGTCATTAACTAAGATATTAATGGATGCTCATTTGGAGATACTACTTATCATTTATGAGCTTATAAGAAAAACAAAAATAAAACAGCCCAACAGCAGCCCATGCAAAAGTATTCATGATCCACAGGACAAGACTTTTATTTCACTCTTGCAAGCAGCCTGGTTGGGCTTAAGAGTGTGAGAGACATTTAAATTACTACTGACATACCGCTGAGGACATAATGAGTGAAGGTGTCACATGACCTCTGAGGTCACATGATTGCCAGAGCAACAGTGCTCTAAGTTCATGACAGTTGGTCTTTGCCCACTTGCTGCTTTCCTGCCTCAACAGCTATTGGGAGCAGAGTGAATTAGAGAGACCTTGGCTTTTCAAATTTACTTATATTTACCTTTCATCCGGGCTTAACCATGGACTTTCTCAGCCATTCAGGTTCATAGTTTGTAGAGATGTACTCTGTATCAAAGGACAGGATTGCTTCCTGTTTTGTCTATAGCTCTGGAAACTACATTAAGGCCTGAGTAATGTAGGTTTAAGGTGGTGAGGTCTGGCAGGGCAGTTGATGTGGTATTTTTGAGAGGTTGCTGTTGTTTTTTAATGGAGATAAATGGGTTTGTTAGGGGGCAGCCAGATGTAAGCTGGATTTCAATAATAGACTTCCCACACAGATGGGGAAGAGTATTGTTTCCGAGTCTGAAGGGTTCCAAAGATTATTGTCTGAAATATTTACCCATTTAATGTGTTAATATGCCAGGATCTATTGACTTGTTCAGCTTAATAGTTCTCTTTCTGGGTTGATTTCTCTTGTATTTATTTTCATATTCATAATGTTAATTACTTGCTCAAAATTTAAAGAGATAATAGTTTATAAATGTTAATACATGTCACATAACTATCTTCTAGGTAAAACAACATATTTTATGGTTAGGCACTGACCAGGTAAGGGATCAAAACTCAATTTAGATTTATTTCTTTTTTACTACAGTACTTTCCCTTCTCATACAGCCCAAGACACCGACCACGTAGGAGATCAAACCTAATTTTGGTTTATTTTTTTCCATTTTTACCACCTTCCCTCCTTATGCAGGTGAAGACACTGACCAGGTAAGAGATCAAAACTAATTTTGGTTTATTTCTTCCTTTTTAACTGCCTTCCCTCCTTATACAGTCCAATTGGTGCAATTATAAGATCCTTCTGCCCCCAGCCAGCCCTTTTGCCTTTGAGTTAACCTGCCCACCCTGGGTCCAGTGTGGCTGAGGTGGTCGCTTCGGGGCTGGATAGGAATTTTGGGTCCGTCTCACCTGACTGGCATATAAAAGGTGGGCGGATGTATTTTTGCCTATCCCACACTGTTTACCCATGGGATTCTGAGGACTATTCTAGGTTTGAGTCACGGTTAAATAGGTAAAACTGTCAGGTAGTGTGGAAGAGAAGGTGAGTTCCCAAAAAGCACATGGGGTTCTACTGCACCCAGCATCACAGCAACCAGGATCTAGAGTTTCACTTGCTGGGATGAGGGGTGAATAAGGTATGGTCCCATCCATTGCATGTCTTAGTTCTAGACAATTGCATGGATGGCAGATAGGGACGTTTTTCTTCCAGTCTGTGGCCAGCTGGGTATGAGCTGTTCAGGGGACAGCTCTGACCAGGGGCTTGGACCCACTTAGGATTGGAGAGGTGGTAAGAGATACCCTTAGATCCTGCCCCAGGGATCCACATGTTGCCCAAGCCCCTTGGCAGGATGAGAGTGATTGGAGGTTAAAAGCAATAAAGTGTGACCCTAGTTAACTCCAACACCTGTATCCGTCTCTTTATTTCAGGAGTGGGTGGGCAGAGATTAAATAACAGTGGTGGAGGAAAACACTGAATATTAATTTCATGAACTTTAAAATATCATGTGAATAAATCTACCGTATTTTAGAAAATCATAGTATTACTGTATATTCCAAAGTGTCAATAGTCAACAAGGGACCACAGTAGAATATTTTAACTACAAAAATTCTCAAATGCTTTCCAGACAGTTTACATGTCTCCTCTACATTTTCTCTTTTGCATTCTTTTCAAACAGCTCCACAGCTCATCCCAAAAGCAGTCTTGACTGCCACGAGCAAAGTTCCATCTCCCACCCCTCCAAATGTAGGATATCTACAAGAATAATCACAGGCCTGACACTATACTGATTCCCTACTGATTCTGCCTCTTATCACACAAGAGGTGAATTACCGAGACAGGGCTCACATGATCAGCATTGCTGATTTATCAAGAAAACATCAAACTAGTGGCATTCCCATTTGGACATAAGAAAAAAAGCTTTCCACTTTTTCTTGATCCTGAAGGATAGAGATCCAAGGGTTGGACCCTTATAAATTTTAAACAGAAGTTTCCAAGAGCTGCAGATGGAGATGGTATTTGTAGCAATCTGTGACAGATTGTTACCGCTGATCATATAGGTAAAAGGTAAAATGCATGGAAGAAGCAGTGCAGGAAGAATAATCAGTTATTGGTCTGTATACAACACAATATCATTGTTTAGAGTTGTTGCATGCATGGTCAGAATGGCCACAATGACATCCAGCCTCTAATAGGAAAGGGATGAGAAGACCACTGTCTCCTCAACTGAACGTCTTGGAGTAAGATGTTCCCTGCTTAAAAATTGAATTTCCTTTTTTCCTCTTTCAGTCTGCATTTGGTCCTGCCATTAGGCAGAAGGGAATGGGTGATTCAGAAGTCATATACCGGGGAATGGAAAGGAATAGTGGAGTATTGGATGGTAGAGCTCTTTGTGGTACATGGCGGGTCCTGCATACAATGAAACTACATCAGGGCTTGAAGACAGAATTCTACTCACACTGAGGCAAAACTGCTCCTTTTCAGTCTTTGGTGCTACACATATTCTTTTCAACTATTTTATTTATTTTTATTTATTTTATTTAGATCCCGCCTATCTAGCCGGTTAAGACCACTCTACTGGGTGACAATAACAATGTATTTTGAAATACATTGTGTTCTGCCTACATGGAAGAAACAAATGTAAAATAGGCTTTGTTCTGTTCTACTAGATACCAAAAATACTGAAAAATATAGATGAGCTTTAATTTTTTTCATTTACAAATGCATTTCATTGATTTGATCTCATATGCTGCAAGCAGAATTTGTTGCAATTTGTTTGTTCCTTGTTGGCCGCGGCTCTTCGGCCCCAGCGGTGGCGGCAAACAAGCAGCAGCAGGAAAGGGAACGAGAGGGAGGGAACGAGCAACAGACCATCAAGACGGACGCATGGACGGGCATGAGTTCTCCGCGGCAGGCTGTGAAAGAAGATGGGGAGGGGAGTGCGAGAGAGAAGGCTGTTCTCTCAGCATAACCCCCTCCCGTGGCACATCTGGGCAGGGAGCAGAGGAGCACCAGGTGGGAGGAAGGAGAAGCATGAGGCCAGGTTGTGAGCAGGGCCCCTCCTTCACCTCAGCCGCAGAGAGGACGAGGCGACAGCAGCAGCAGCCTCGCCAGGTGACCTGTGAAGAGTGGGAGGGGGTGTCACGTTCCCGGGGGTTACAACAGCAGAGTCCGATAAGCCAGTCCTATATCAGAAATTCAGAGAATGCAGAGCCGATATCCAAATACCAAAGCCAACTCACACAACATAGTCCAGGGTCAGAGTCCAAAGCCAAAACGCACAACGTAGTCCAAGGTCAAAGTCCAAAGCCAAAGTTCCAAAGAACAAGGTTCAAGGTAGTCGGGAGCATGGATGTAAGCCAGAGGCCTGACCTGTTGCTTCCACAGACTTCCAGCTGTCTGGGAGGTGCTTATATAGTAAAAACAGTCCTTGAATTGCTGGAAGCCTTTTCATCCTGTCAGAACTCAGGGCTAGTTGATCAGATGTTTCTGTGGGCAGCCTTCAAGCGATCCTCTGACCCTTTCATCATAAGTCTTCCCCGAAGCCTGGCCCTCACCCTGTCTACTGGGGGAGGAGAATCTGGGGGTGATTCAGCTGTTTGTGTTTCTAATCGCTCAGCATTCTCCTCAGATACAGTTAACTCCTCTTCGGCTGCACTCATGACAGAGAGAGAGAGAGAGACCTAAAAGCAGAAGTCCTGGTGGTGCCAAACCCCCGAGGGAGAAGACTGCCGGGCAGAGAGAGGGCTCCCCCTCTGGACCTATGGGCGCTTCGGGGGGAGGCGGGACCCAGCCCCTACTAGGCAAGGAGGGTCAGTTGCAGAGTTGCTCCTGTGCCTCCCAGGACCAGGGAGAAAACTCTGAAGCACGGCGCTTCTAGGAGCCCCTAATGAGGAAACCCCGTGCTTGCCAAGTAGGTGCCGCTGCTGCTGCTCCCTCTCCAGGTTGGGCTGAAATTAGAAGCCAGGCAGATTTTGAGAGTGGGTGGCTGTGTCGCGCTTGCGGGTGACACAAGTGCAACACGCCCCTCTGGAAATGTGACATGCCCCTCCACAAGCGCTCCCATGCGTGCGTGCTGGGGGCAGAGATCCATGTCTGCAGCCCAGTTAAAGGAAGCCCACGGACCAGCACCGGGCCGCAGACCAAGGGTTGACGACCCCTGCTGTAGTCAAGTCTCTGCTCACGAGTTTGATCCCAATGGGTTCAGGTAGCTGACTCAAGACTGACTCAGCCTTTCATCCTCCCAAGATCAGGAAAATGAGAACACTTTCCCCCCTAGCTCAGGGGTAAGTGGGGCAAAGCGTTCCTTGCCTAAGTATGTTGTAAACCACCTAGAGGGTTCTCTAGTACCATGGGGCACTATATAAGTTGAAACAATAATAGTAAGAAGGGAGATCCACAATTAGCACCTGGAGAACAGACTCAGAAGGCACACAGGTTACTCTGACACTGACCTCCTCACTTGAACAACATGTTTTGTTATCCTCCTTCCAATCATAAAAAAACACTTCTAATTTTGTACCTGTGTATCATGTGCAATTTTATCATGTGCAATTTTGTGCTAATCAATGCCCTGTGTCATATTATGGAGTTGAGAAGAACTCTGGCAACAGCTGTAGCTCTGGCACCATTAGCATTTTGGCTTGCATGGCAGAGCAGCAGGACACAACTGCAGAAAAGCAAGAGGAGCATTTCAGTTCAAAACTATTTTCCCCTGCCCTGTCTCAAAATGTTTCTCTGCCATTGTTGCCTGTAAATACGTGCATGAAGGACAGGACAAACATGATCAATCAGCAGTCCAATCTCTTCCAGTAAGGTCACAGTGAGCTGCTTACCTATCAGCAGCTTTACATGGACATTATTAAATAATTAATTAATCTTTAAAACAATTTAAATTTAAACCATTTAAAACACAAAATCAAAACATTAAAACCAATGTGTTAAAAGATGTGTAGACCACAATCTTTAACCTCCAAAGGCTCTAATATATAAGTATGTTTTGACTTGATGTCAAAATGATGACCACATAAGTGCCAGTTGAGCCTCCGAAGGGAAGGCATTCTGCAGTTGGGGGGCTACAACCGAGAAAGCTCTCCCTGGTATCTTCAGATATTGAACTGTTTTCAATGGTACAAAGCAGAAGAGGGTCTCCCCAGCAGATCTTAGTGATCAGGCAGGTTTAGATAGGTTTAGATAGATTTGCCAGTTTTAAATATTCCAATTGGCTATTATGTGTCTCTCCATTCTGGTTTGTTCAGGTGGAACATTTGCAGGGGCTAATGATGTCCAGCTGTTTGTCTAAGTCAGTGGTTCTTAACCTTTTTGAAAAAAACGCCCCCTTGAGCCATTGAGGAAGTATCATCACCCCCCTCCCCGCGGTGATGATATATTTCTTATTTATTTATTTATTTATTTATTTATTTATTTATTTATTTATTTATTTATTTATTTATTTATTTATTGCACTTAAATACAATGACCCCTGAAAACAAAATTCAATTATAAGAAAATGAAATGCCCCCAAAAAGTAACATTTAATGATTTAGTTGTAAGCGAATTTTAAGATGCAAAAAGAAATATAAAAAGGGCATAAAAACAAACCACAATGCAGGAATTAAAAATTTCAAGATGAAAACTCTGAAACTAAATTAAGATTGGAGGAAAATATATATTCATGCACATTGTAAAAAGGCTGCAGGTTTGGCTTGCTCCAGCACCCCCCTACCGCTCCCTTCTGCTCCAGCGCCCCCATGCCGCCCCTTTTCGTTCTACCGCCCACTTGAAAAATTAAATCGCCCCCTGGGGGGCATTATCGCCCACGTTAAGAACCACTGGTCTAAGTGGTACAAAATGTATGGCAATGTGTTCCCTTCTCCAGTTATTTGGCCGAAGTTTAGAAAGGTTACTTTCTGGACTGTAACTCCTAGAGTTACTTAGCTATTGCCCATATTATCTAGGGAATTCTGGGAGCTACAGGTTCAAAAAGTAACATTGCAAACTCTGTTACCACATACCCAGTGAAAGGGTTCATCCCAGGTTTAATGGACTAATGTCCCTGTTCATAATTCTTTTCTAGTTCTTCTTGTTTCAGGCAATTTTTATCTTAAGAAATAGTTAGCATATTTTTATCTTGTTTATTGTAATTTAGAATATTGCAAAAGAGTTTCCACTGTAAGATAAGGCAAAAATGAACATACTTTAACATATATTAAATTATAATTTTTATTATAATTTCATCTTTGATCTTCCACCAGTCTTGTAAAGTCCATTAACCATCTGGTATCAGTAGTTAGTGGCTCTAAGAATTCTTTGTGGAGACAATAGTTGGAAGCTCTAGGGAAAAATGAAGTTGGCATGCTCTCTATTTCTCATTACAAGTATGATCATAAATAGGCAGAGAGATTAGTTTCTACAGTGGATTTTCAAGAGCTTGTAACTTAAGGACATTATTAACTTATTATTATTATTATTATATTAAATTTCCTTGAAAAATGTAGAAAGAATTCTTTATTTTTAGAGAAAAGAATATGTAGGAAGAGAGAATGAACTGCAGAATGAACTGTATATTCTAAAATATACAATCACAAATCATTGTGTGGAAAGCTGCCCTAAATAAGACAAATAGCAACTGGGGGGGGATTTAAAAGCAGAAAAATGGAATGAGGAAGTAGTTAATCTTGAAACATGGCATTTTGCTCAGCTAATACTAATTAATGTGGGATGAGCTATGACTCAGGAGAACTAGGTTGGAATCCTTGTTTAGTCATGGAAATTCAGGTGAAAGTGAATGTGACACCGGTAAAATTGCTCTTTAAATATCTCACTTATCTTGAAAACCCCATTAGGATTGCTATAATTCGTATGCAGCTTAACTGCACATAATATATTAGTGCTAATTCTAAAACAGAACATTGGAATATGGATCTCATGGCATTTCATCTACAGTAGTTTGGCCGCTGAATCATTCAGCTCTAGTGCAAATGTAAATGATGATGACTCACCCATTCTGATCCCTTCCCACTCTGAACTGACATCACACAGAGCAGGAGTAAATTATTCTGGAAGTCAGTCACAGCATATCCTAACATGAATGTATGCTCATCAGTGAAAAACAAAAGTCATAGTAGCTATAAGGTAAAACTTTAAGATAAGTCATAATCATTGTAAACAACAGCAAATTCTGACGGAGGAAAATCAGGAATGTACTCTTGTCATCATGCGACAAAATAATATAAAATGTAATGGTAACATTCCGATTTACACTAAACCTGTAGTCCAAAATCCCATTAGATTACGTGATCGCAGAAGAGTCATCACATAAGCATCTCTCTCCTTTAACAGGCTCTTCCTCATGTGCCCACTTGTGAGCTGGTCAGGAAATCAGGCACATAACCAATCTTGGCTAACCTGCCCAAAAGCTGCGTGATTGTCTTTTGTCTACCTTGTTTTTGATGGCAGGATTTTGGCCATAATATTTTGGAGAATTGTGCTCTAAGAGTAGCAATATTCAAAATACCTATCTTTGTATCTATTTAGCAAACATATTCTGAAGAGCCACAAGTAAACTATATTTTCATTCCCTCCGCTTTGTCTTGCAAGTTGTAGCTAATCTTCCCTTTAGTTGCTTCCAGATAAGGTTTTTTTCCTGCCCAATTACTCTGCCTCATTCATGGGATTTTATTTGAGCTGGGCAATCCAGCCATCATAACTTGCCATCGTAGCTTCCACCAACACCATGTTTTTTAACTATAGCTGCAGGAAATCAATCAAGGAAAGAAGGAAGAAATTGCTGTCCAGCGTATCTTGAAGTGCACTGGCTGATATCGCGACTGTCTAAGGCCCTATACTTAACATTTCAATGTAAATTTTCAATTGATTGCTTTGTTTTGGAAAACAGGGTGAAGCAGAGGGTTGTGATCAGTGCCCTACCAACCAAACCTGTTGGTTTTCAATGTTTAGCAGCCTATATTTTACTGTAGCATCTCCCTCAGATGGTGAATTATGATATGATGAAACAGCATAACCTTGTGCACAGTCCCAAACCTGTCCAAACCAGAATTGTTTCAGAGTTGACATTTGCAGTCGCTGTATCTCAGTGTACAGTTTTGAATAGTCTGCTCAATAATTTAAACACACAAAGCTTCTATAGGCTTTGCAAGAAATAGAAAGCATGTGGTCAGCTAGTATTCTGAGCTCTTGCCTTAAAAATTCATTTTGCAAATTATTCATATTACCAAACAAAATAAAACAAGGGGGAAAAGGAAAGAAAAATAATAATGAAAAATAGCCATGCTTTTAACATCTGATTGTCAAATTCTGATAAAATTATTTTTAAAATATCTGTATTGCAAAAATAGCCATTTATTTATTTATTTATTTATTTATTTATTTATTTATTTATTTATTTATTTATTTATTTATTTATTTATCTATCTATTTATCTATTTAAATAAATAAATAAATAAATAAATAAATAAATAAATAAATAAATAAATAAATAAATAAATAAATAAATAAATAAATAACATAGCAGCTTTCTAAAACTCCCAGAAACCTTCACCACTAGCTGTGCTGGCCAGCTGGGAGTTGTCGTCCAAGAACATTTATTTATTTGTTTGTTTATATGCCACCTCCTTCTCACCCCACTAAGGAGTCTGGCCGCCGCATTCTACACCATTTGAAGCTTCCGCATCAGTCTCAAACGTAGCCCCACGTAGAGTGCATTACAGTGGTCTAATCTCGAGAATACAAACGCATGGACGAGAGTGGTGAGAGCCCCGCCATCAAGATAGGGTCACAGCTGGGCAATCTGCCACAGGTGGAAATAGACGGAGCGGGCCACAGACACCACCTGGATTTCCATGGTAAGCGCGGGGTCCAGATGTATCCCCAAGTTGTTCACCACGCTCTTTGCAGTGAGAGTCACCCCCCCCAAAAGAGAGGGAGTTTCCCAAACCGCTGATGGAGGGGCCGCCCACCCTCAAGACCGCCGTCTTGTCCAGGTTCAACCTCAACCCATTCAGCTGCATCCATCGCAGCACAGCCTCCAGACAGTGCTGAAGGGACAGAATGGCACCTTCAGAGATCTGTCTTCTGTCCCTTATCCCATTCTGCCCCTGACTTCTCCCCATGGAGCTGCAGCACATAGTTGGGAACCCCTTATGTCTGAGATTCTGCTTACACATTTATGAAATCCCAACAGGATTTTGAACAGTGATTAATTCAAAAACAATGATGACCCTAAAACTAAAAGATTTAATGTGGATGAAGAGTCTGACTGAATCAGCTTAGCAAAGCCATTGTGACACGTCCTCCATTTTGACATCACAGCCCTGCCTGCTTATCTGTCAGATGACCAGAGGTATCCTGGCAACCCTGTGCACCAGTATTGGTGCTGATCCTCTGTGCAAGCAGTTCATTTCTTGTTTTTAGAAACACTTTGCTTGAGATCGCTTTTATTGCCATAGTTTGAGACTTATAGGTGGTAATAATTTGTGGGGTTTTTTTTTAGTAATTCAGAACTATTGGTTAAATTTTAATATTTTTATTTCCTGGTTAGTCATGTGAAAGAGAGAAACATGGGATAAAAAGTAAAGATGTCTTTTACATGGCCTGTATAACCTAGGGACAAAGCTGAAGAAGAGGCAGCGGTAGTGCAGTGAGGCTTGGGCAGTGGTGAGGACGCCAACAATTGCACCAGAGGGAGGAGTGGATGTGCTCCTCCTGCAAGGGCTCCATTCTGCAAGGGCAGGAGCTGAACGCACCCTGCTTGTGCCTTGAGGGAGGGACAGCAAAAAACTGGGAGGGGGGGAGGAAAAATTTTAAAAAAATTAAACAGACCACAAATGACTGATAGGGTATTGGAATCAAGTGCCCACCATGCCACCTAGAAGGCAGGGAGCAAGGAACACTCCTCATAGGCCTCCTGAGAGGCAGGGAGTTCAGCCAGGTGGGCCCACCCTGCCTCCCAAGAGGTGGAGACACAGCTGAATGCCCCCACCATGGCTCTTTAAAAGCAAGAAAAGGGACTGTAGAGAGTGGAGAAGGAGATAGAGTGTGGAGTTTGGGAGATCTGAGGTGCGATTAGAGTGAAGCGTGAATAAGAACTGTAATGACAAATAGAAGGTTGAGATTAATGATAATAGAAGTTATGGTACCTAAGATTAATAATAACATCTGTAATCAATAAAAATGTTTTATTTAAAAGACAGTGAAGTTTGGACCTGCATCTTCATCTTTCCATAATTAATGTTGATTTAGTGATCAACTGGTGGCAGCGGGGTAAAAAGGAGTAGTAGTTTGCCTTCATGTGATCTGTGTTTGGAGAGTTAGGCAAGGGGTACGAGGGGCGAACACCACAGGGGCCTTGGGGGATGCCAGCACATTGCATCAAATGCAAGGTGAAGGACAAGGGATGAGGCACCGGGCCAGGCCACTACAGTATCTTGTATTTGGGGCCAGGCAGGATAGGAAAGGTGATCTTGGGCTCTGCCTGCCAGGGGGTAAAGGGGGCCTAGGGTAAACACACCACAACCTCTTCAGTCAGAAGACCAGGAAGTGGTTTTTCCAGAATATATCCCAGGCCTTTGGTCTTCAGGAGCAGCTGGAATCTCTGGCCCAGTGTCAACCAGCAGGAGCAGGAAAGAGGCAGATGGTGTATGTGGAGGATCGCCAATCTGCAGAGCGATTTGGGCAATAGCAGCACAGAACCCAATCAACCAAAGAAGAGGAGGAGGAGGAGATGTGGAAAATATTGCAGAAAAGGGAGCTACAGCAGGCACTTGGAATCATCCTCTTCAGATGGCTCATCAAGTGAGTCTTCCTTGAATGAGGACATGCATCGGATTTCTGGGGACTATTGGCAGGAAGCAGTGCATGTTCCAGGGCTTCAGGTTTGGGCATTCCAGAGGTGTTTTGGACATTCTGGAGGTCTAAAGAAGAGGGTAGAACAGGGCCAAACCCCTGGGAGAAGCAATCACTCATCCTTCACAGATAATGAGGACCCTCCAGGCATTCTCCTTTTGCAAAAAAACAGGGAACATATCCTGGATGGGTACTACAGTATGTGAATGTCTTTACGCTTTTGAAGCCAAAAGGGGAGGAAGGGAGAAGAGCATGGGGGAAAGATAGGACCAAAAAAGAGGACCAAAAATGGAGAGGCAGAGAGGAACTTAATTGGTTGGCAGATTATGGAATATTTATGGGGGCAGTTCAGGCAGCATTCCCGGAATGGGGACAGCACCTAACCAACCATTTCAATAACATGCGCAAAGTAAGCACATTTTGTTGGTGATGGGACAGTTCCGAATTACAATGAGGCATACAGGAAACATGCCTCCCACATGGCCCAGATTACATGGGATCTCCTGAATGACAAGCTGGTCACAGTGGGGCCTCATGCCAAGGAGAGGCGGTATGGACCCAGAGCAGATAGGTGGAGTAGATGAAGGGATGCCACTAAGCGGGTTTTGTTGGGAATATAACATGGGTAAGTGTCAGACTCACAGGTGTAAATTCGAACAAAACTGTAACAGCTGCTTGGGCACCCATCCCAGGCTAACTTGTGCATGTCTCTGGGGCACTTAGCAGCCCTTTCACTCAGCTAGACCGCCCCCCTCAAAGGTGCCACTTGAAGGAAGGGAGGGTCAAATAATGGTGCCACCTCAGCCACTATATAAGGTCTTGGCAGGTAGGGTCCTTGAGCATGATGGCAGCAGCCTAGCTACTCTTACCCGTACTCCTATTGAGCTGCCATTCTGAATTGGAGGGAAGTCCTATATCTTTGGAAGGGCTTCAGTTAGGATTTTAGAATTCTATACAATAGCACACATTTGAGGACATACGGACCAAATGTGAAGTCAGAGAACTGCCTGATGTAGTGGTGGGCAGGATTTGGAGAGAGGTGTTGAGTAAGTGCATAGCAGGCACTTTTACCTTCCCTTCCCAGTTTGTGAGTTTTCTACTTGTGGTTCTTTCCAAAAAAATCCTGGGGGAATGCTAGCTGATTCACCCCCTGTCATACCCCAAAGGAGCATCTGTAAATGATGCTATTCCTCCCTTTGCACAGTGCACTACGCCTCTTTTGATCATGCTGTGAGTTTGCTCAAAGGATAGCACTGCTATTGACATGTGACATCCAGTCAGCCTTTTGGCTACTCTCAGTTCATCTTGAGGACTTTTTCCCTATTAGGTTTCAATTTTCAGGACAGCTGCTATGTGGACAAGGCTATGCCCATGGGCTGCCTCAGGTTCATGTGAAGTGTTTGAAATGTTCAGCACATTTCTGGAGTGGGCGGTCAAGTCCAGGGCCAATTCTGACTCAGTTAGACGGTATTTAGATGTTTTTTCTTTTCATCAGGAGGGCGGGTTCTTCAGACTGTGCTAACCTCTTGAGGATAGTCCAGGAATTAGCGTTCTACTTGCTGAGGATAAGACAGCAGGGCTGGCAGCCAAGCTGGGTACCAACAGGAGAAGTTGGTGGCTATTGGGGATCTGTTAGCAACCTCGCTCAAGCATTTAAAAAGGAAAAGAAGTGCAGGATCTATTGGGCCACCTGCATTTTTCATGAAGGGTTGCAGCACCGGGGTGGGCCTTACAGGGCTAGGCTGGCTAGAGCTAGGCCAGTCTTGGCACCACACCATCATATTAGGATCACAAAATGCATAAAAAAGACCTCCTGATATGGCTGGCCTTTTCAACAGACTATAATGGGACAACAATTTGGCATCAGCCGTGGGATGCTGGGGAGAGCCTGCAGGTCCAATCAGATGCAGATGGAAGTGTGGGTTTTGGTCTGTATTTTGCGGGAGGGTGTCTGTGTCCAGAAGTGGTCCCAGGAATGAGCAGGGACAGGTATCCTCAAGGATTTAACTTTCCTTGAACTCTTCTCAATCATGATGGCTATCACCATATGGCAGGCAGAATCCAGTAACAAGCGGGTTAAGTTCTAGTGTGACAACCAGATGGTGGTAGACATCCAAATTTGAGAGGGTGATGCACCTCATACACCGGATGGTTCTTGTATGTCTGCAAGCTAACATTACATTTTCAGCTAAATTTGTCCCGGGATTAGATAATGGTATTGCAGATGCCCTGTCTGATGCCCAGGAAAGCAAGTTCTACCTCTTAGCACCTCAAGCAGACATCACACCAGACCTGTTCCTGGAGGAGATCTGGAGCCTTGGATGCAAGATGTAATCCAGGAAATATATGATACAATTGCCCCTTCCACCTTCAGGGTTTGCAATACTGTGTGGGGAACCTTCCAGGACTTTATAAATAAGGGATTGATATGATATTTCTGGCCTGATAAAGGAGAGAATGATATTACAATACTGCACATTAAATCCCTCCATGCACAGGGCCTTGTGCCCATAACACTGCACACTCATTTGGCAGGAATTTCATTTTTTTCTGACAATTTCAAGGATTTCCAAACCCATGCGGGTCCTTCCTGCTAAAACGGGCTATCATGGGATGGAAACAGGCTGCTCCCAAAACCCCAGATGAAAGTAGGCCTGTACTTTCTGCATACTGGGTATGATATTGTAGCAATTGGGCAGAAACTGCTGGTCCAAGTACGAATCCCAGCTATTTAAGACAGCATATACAGTAGCATTCTTTGGAGCATTTAGAGTAGGAGAATTGTTGTTGTTGTTTAGTCATTTAGTCGTGTCCGACTCTTCGTGTCCCCATGGACCAGAGCACGCCAAGCCCTCCTGTATTCCATTGCCTCCCGGAGTTTGGTCAAAGTCATGTTGGTAGCTTCGATGACACTGTCCAACCATCTCATTCTCTGTTGTCCCCTTCTCCTCCTGCCCTCACACTTTCCTAGCATCAAGGTCTTTTCCAAGGAGTCTTCTCTTCTCATGAATGGCCAAAGTATTGGAGCCTCAGCTTCAGGATCTGTCCTTCCAGTGAGCACTCAGGGTTGATTTCCTTTAGAATTGATAGGTTTGTTCTCCTTGCAGCTGTACTCTAATCCACTTGTTATACAGTACTTTCTTCCGACCACTAGATGTCCTTATGTGTACACTTCTGTCTTGATGACCTTGTTTTTATTTTGGAAGCTATTGATTTTGGAGCTTTTGTTCCGGAATTCATAATATCTGGGGCTGGTACAGATCACGGCAGCACCAGTTTTTTTTAAATAGCTAAAATTTTCAAGTTGTTCCAGTTGTCCTCTAGCTTCTGAAACATTTTCTTACTACTTTTAATATAATACTAGTCTATGGCAGATACCCATACAGTATATTCATTCAAACAAAGAGTCTATCCTGTTTTCACATTAATTTGTGGTTTTTAACAATAACCCACATGGGAATTCATACCTAAATGTTCCCTCCTGACAAAATATGTATTTCTAAATGTATTTAATCTCAAATGATGCACTCTAAACATTGTATTCCAGGAGCAGCATTTTATACATATTTGGTACATGCTTTGAGTTGGGAACTACATCACAAATTTTGGGCAAGTGTGACATATGTGTTCTGTTTCATTGATTAGAAAAAAATCATGTTTGGATTCCTAGAGTAAATCTGACTTGCATCCATGGGGAAAGTTGTCCTAATATGTTCTTTGTGTCCAGTTCCAGGCAACAATCTAAATCCAAATTGATACTCTGCTGGGCAAGAATGCTAGAAATGAAAGTATATTCCTATCCACCAACAGTTCCAAACCTTACATCTCCAGATGTAAAACCCAGCCAGAAGGGCCAATTGTTAGGGATTCTGGAAGTTGTCATCTGCCATCATTTGGAGGTTTTCAAGGTCCTCGAGGTTCTCTAACCATTGTTAGAGAATTCAGGACCCCTTTCATCCTGTTCCTCAAGGCTATTTTGGTGTAGCACCAAGAACTCAGGTGGAAACAGGCGAGGAAAGGATTGACACCTTCCAGTTGTTCCATCCTGGTCTTAGCAATGCCTAGTCAAAACAATTCCAGTACTGTATTCTTCTGGTGAATCCAGGCTATTAGCAAAGCCATTGTAGATACTGGTCCATTCTAAACCCATCAACTTCTGAAGTCTTTTAGGTGGTCTGCAAACATGAGAATGAGTAGGAAAAAATATTCCCAGGGAGCAATAAGGAAGACAAAGCAGCTATGGAAATCTAGAGCATCATTGGCAAAGGTTCTGTGTGGAAACCAGGGCACAGAGCCAATTCAGAATCACAGGGGCTGCAGAAATGAAGCAGATTTTCAACAGACACAAACCAGCTACAGATGAATAAACACTTGAATGAAAAACTGTTGAGTTCAAGAATGGAGGAGGAGGGATCTCATTATGAGATTCCCCAGAAAGATGACTATAAAAAAAGAGCTGTGCAAAATATAAACAAATTCTCCCACACAGAATTACAGAAAAACCAGATAATTCAACAGTTTAGAGTTTAGCAGAGAACATCTATAACAATAAAAGAGAATGTGTACTTATCAGAACCATAGCTTCAAGATCATAAAACTCAGACACTTGAAACTTGGCATGCATGCTATGAAGACCTCAGGGAAGTGCACAAAAAGTTATTTGTTTTTATAAAATATATGAATTAATTTTAATCAATGTAAATGTCTCACACTGAAGTACCATCTACTTTTCACTTGGTGGAAGACTTTCTAATCAGCACATAGCTTTGCAGTCACTACAGTCTGAAGCCGCAAGAGAATATTCCAGTGGATGAAGTAGTAAATATGGCCTTTAGCTGACTCTCTAGGGCAGTCTCTTTCTCTCAAGAGAGTGGAGTGTAGACCACTCCCTGAAGGGCCTCCATTAAGGGATGTCAACGGTCATGGCTTTAGTCAGATGGGGGAAAATGCCATGCATCCAGCTCTGATAGTTGTTCAAGCTTGTATTTACTAGCATGTTAATGAGGAATATAGTAGTTTATACTAATCTTTAGCACCATATTATTTCCCATCAGTACTAGGCCATTTGACTTCTGCCTCATACTATCATCATTCCCCTTTCTTCCTGAGTGGCAAGTGGTGATGGCAAGAAGTAGATTTATAACAATCACTTAAATGAGTTCATGTAGCATCAGCCATAGGTTACAATAACAGTACTTGCCACCACACTTCCAGTAAAAGGACATTTCTTTTAATTATCCTGTTTTTATTTCTTCTTCTTATTTTTTGAAAAGGGAAATCTGGATCACTGCAACATTATGGAAATGAGGCAGTGCGTGATAAAGGCCTCTTTTAGAAACAGAAATATAAAAGTGAAACAAAAGTGTACAAGATAAAAATAAACCCAAATTATAATAAAGCTGGAGAAACTTCATTGCAACTTAAAATTCAGAAGCTAATGTGTAGCTGCTGTGATGTAATTCATCCACATTTCTTTAGAACACCAAAAGCATGTCAGCTTATCAAAGGAGAAGTACCTTAATGAGCTGGTCACTATTATGTGATTGTGTAACAGTGAGTCAGGAGATAAAGCTATTCATCCAGTTCTGAGGAAATTGTGTAATATCATGAATCTTTTGTTAACAAGGGAAATTCCAACTGCCTTGCAACAAATCAGCCACACTACTCCAATGAATCGACTCAGTGAGGAATATATGTCCTGGCTGATGAGAAAGATGTAAGTAATGCAATAGGCTCCTTTCAGTATGTAATGTTCTGAGCCCTGGCTTTTCACTTTTATCATACTCTTCAATTCCATTGATAAAACATGGCAGAAAATCCACAGAAGGATGGTATAGATCAGTAAGAATGCAATTGGAATATGATTTTGTTCACACAGCCAGAATCACTCATATACCAAAATGACTGTAGAATCACTGTGGTCAAACAAATTGGATACAGAATATCATTTAGCATCTATGGACACCGGTGTTATTCACCTCTGAAATCCATGTCCCTACCAATGGGAGCAGAGCAATCCTCCACCACCACATTTCAAACAAATCATTTTTTTTCCTGTCAGCTTTTTTCCTGTCACCCTTACATGGTGACTGAAAATGCAAGAGTGTGGATGACCTTGGTCTTGGTTTCCAGTGACACATCCCTACACTTCATGATCTTTTCTAGTTCCTTCAATGCAGCCCTTCCAAATCTTAGTCTTCTTCTGATTTCTTGGCTGCAGTCTCCATTTGTTTTGATAACTGAACTAGGATCTACTCCAATTTCTTCACTGTCAACATCAACGTTGAATATTTTCTCTGTAGTCATGTTTTTGGTCTTCTTGATGTTCACCTGCAGTCCTGCTTTGGCACTTTCTTCTTTTTTTTTTTCAGTCGTTTAGTCGTGTCCGACTCTTCGTGACCCCATGGACCAGAGCACGCCAGGCCCTCCTATCTTCCACCGCCTCCCGGAGTTGTGTCAAATTCATGTTGGTTGCTTCGATGACACTGTCCAACCATCTCATCCTCGGTCGTCCCCTTCTCCTCTTCTTTTAACTTCCACTAAAAATCATTTCAAGTCATTGCTGCTTTCTGCCCATAAAATGGTGCCATCTGCAAAATAATTAATTAAAATATTTCTACCCTGCCTTTCTCCTTATTTCATTAATAGTTTACTTACATAATTAAAAGACAGCATTTAAAGCTAACAACAGCGAATATACAATTATTTTAAAAGATCAAACAAATACCATACTAAAAACAGTAAGCAAAAGTAACACCAAAACACATTCAAAGGAGCCAGGTACAACAATCTATTTAAAAACCCTATTCAGGTAGCCAGTCACTTAGGGAAAGTTTGCTTGAAGAGAAAGGTCTTTGCTCACTTCTGGAAAGACAACAAAGATGGAGCCAACCTGGCCTCCTTGGGAAGGAGTTCCAAAGTCTGGAAGCAGCAACAAAGAAGGTCCTCTCCCGTGTATCCATCAAATGCACCTGTGAAGGTAGTGGGATCAAGAGAAAGGCCTCTCATGTTTACCTGATGGCAGGTTCATGAAGGGAGACACAGTCCTTGAGATAACTTGGGCCAAAGCTGTTTCAGGCATTATAAATCAGAGCAAGAGATGGGCATGAATCGTACCACAGACTATAAAAAATCATGAACTGGGCTCATTTGTAGTTTGATTCATGCAAGCTGTTTTGCTGATAAGAAACGAAGTTCGAAACCTTTTTCTGCTCAGTGCTTCATTTTGCTTCAGCAAAACGGATGCCAGCCCACCCCCTTCCTGCTGCTCTCATTACCTCCCTAGCTAGTCCTGCCACCTCCTCCTCTACTACTGACTTCAGAGACAGTGGACTGGCTTCCCTTCCAGGAAATGGCCTGTTATCTCTGTGCATGCACCCGCATACCAGTAGACAGTCATACACATGCACAGAGACAGACAGCCCAGCTCCTGGAAAGGACCCCAGCATGCTGTCTTTGAAGATGGTGGTAAAGGAGGAGGAGGAGGCAGTGGTCGGGGCAACAAAACTAGGTAGCAAAGTGATGGGGACAGTGGGAAGGGTGCAGATGAGTGGCAGAGGGGGTGAAGGTGGTAGGTTCCTCTCACCTCAGGCATGAACCAGAAAACTGAACTGTGAACTGGTTTGTTTTTCTGGGGGTTCAGGGGTGGCTGGTGGTTTGTCACAAACCACAAACCATCACAAACCCCTGGTTATCTGGTTCATGCCCATCTCTAGTTAGAACCAGCACTTTGAATTTTGCTTGGGAGAGGATTGGCAGCCAACGGAACTGCTTTAACTGGGGGGTTATGTGATCTCTGTGACCAGGCCCAGTTAGCAATCTGGTGCTGCGTTGTGGACCCACTGACGTTTCCTGACACTTTCCAGAAGATGTACTAAGGGATATCTTAAATTACTTATGTTTCTTCCAGCGATTTTCACTCCTGCATCTGAATCTACTCTTGCTTTCCATATAATATATTCTGTGTACAGATCTAATACCTTTGCTTATAGGAAACCATTCTGCCTCTCCATCTTCTGTCCTAACAGTAGCTTCTTGTCCACAATACATGTTCTGCACCAGGACTATCAAGTGCTAAGAAACACCAGTTTCCTTCAGAACAACCCATAGTTTTCTGTGATCCACACAGTAAAAGGCTTTGCTGCAGTCTACATAGCATAGACCAGTGATGGCGAACCTATAGCATGCGTGCCACAGCTGGCACACAGAACCCTCTCTGTGGGCACACAAGCCATAAGTCGGTGGATCCGGTAGCGGGCCAGTCAAGCTATAGGTAGTGGCGGGGTTGGGCACGATTGGAGGCAGATCTGGAGTGGGGTCTGGAGTCACCTCTGTGACAAGGAGTTCTGCTTCTGCCGCCACTTCTGCTTCCGCCCACCACCCACTTTTGTTCTGTTTTTTCAGTTTGGGCACTCGGGCTCAAGAAAGTTTGCCATCACTGGCATAGACTGATCTTCTATTGAAAATCTTTAAATATTAGTGACCTCCAAAATATCCTGTTCATATTCAGTCTTCACTTTTCCCTGCTGTATTCAACATTTCCAAAGCGTTATTGTCTTCCTTAGAGTCTCTTGTCTTCTCATGATGTACCCAAAGCATGATAACCTCAGTGTAGTCTTTTTGCTCCCGGAGAGAGACCAATTTTGATTTTATATAGCACTTGCTTATTAGTCTTTCTGCTAGTCCATGGGATCTTTCTTCCAAGATCACATTTCAAATTAATTGGTCTTTCCCCCAAATTTCTTCACTGTCTAGCTTTTACCTCTATAGGTATCAATTAGGAATTCCATAGTAAAGATGATCTTGGTCTTAGTCTCCAATGTCATGTCTTTATTCTTAAGGATCTTTTAAAATTCCTTTATAGCTGCCTTTCAAAGTTTCTGTCGTCTTCTGATTTCTTGGTTGTGGTCTCCATTTGGATTGATGATTCAACTAAAGTACAGAAATACCATACTCTATTTCCTATCCCAATTCTTGCCAGCAGGCAGCATTCCATGATTCCTATTGGTAGTTTCTGGGATGTCCCCTCCTTTTCCCCAAAGTTTTTTTTAATTTTAAAGATTGAATTATCAGCAAGCCTGCTTAAATGTTCCTTCCTTCCTTCCTTCCTTCCTTCCTTCCTTCCTCCCTCCCTCCCTCCCTCTCTCTCTCTCTCTCTCTCTGGTGCATGTGTGATATACAAATAGTGGCACTCACCTTGAACATTCATAAAGGAAATATTCTCTTTTGCACACAGGTTCTTTCAAGACATTATTATATTTTGACTTCATTGCAAAGTTCTCAAACTATATTCCAGATAATACCACAAAAAGGTAAGTTCTTGGGAATGTGCGGAGATTATGTTGAGCAAACAACTGGAACCATGAAATGAAAAATAACAACAGAAGTGAAATAGTAAGCTTTACAGAGATTTAGCTGTTCCCATTGCAATTTCACCACCGATTTGCAATAAAACCCCAAAGCAGAAGAATAAAGACTTAAGGATTTGCTTGTATTCTCCTGGGCAATGGAAACCAAAATTAGTTTTCTTGTAAATTGGACTTTGAAAAAGGAAAGGTTGCATAAGTAAAACTTGGTCTCAAAGTACAGTTTTTATGGAACTGAAGCAGTAGAGCATTGAGATGGGCAGCCAGGAAATCAAAGTTTGTGAGAAAATGGCTGTTCTCTCTTTGAGGAATATGTAGAATATGTAACAGCAAGTTTGGATGTGATTTTGTTATTTAATATTTAATAACAGTGTTATACAAAGTACAGTGGTGATTCAACTTACAAACTTAATTGGTTCCGGAACTCTGATTGTAACTTGAAATGGTAGTAACTCGAAGCACCATTTCCCATACGAATGCACTGAAATGCAATTAATCCGTTCCAGACAAAGGAAAAAAAATCACCATAAATAAATAAAATCATTGCAAGACCAATCGGAAATGCAATTAATCCATTCCAGCCGAAAGGGGGGGAGGGAGAAAAGCAAGCAAAGCATGCAAGACCCATCGGAAATACAAAAAAAAGCAAAGCAAAAAGCAAGCGAAGCGTGCAACACCCATCGTGAATGCAAAAAAAGCAAAGCAGAAAGCAAGCAAAGCGTGTAAGACCCATTGGAAATGCAAAAAACAAAACAAAACAAAAAAAGCAAAGCCAGAGAAGGAAGGAAAAAGCAAGGAAACCCTCCTGGACCTATCAGAAATGGGGGGAAAACCCAAAAAGCAAACAACCAAGACCCATCGGGAATGGGGAAAACCCCCCAAAAAGCAAAAACCCAAGCCCCATTGGAAATGAGGGGGAACCCCAAAAGCAAATAATCCCCCCAAACCCATCGGAAATGGGGGAAAAATACCAACAAACCAACCCCCCAATACCCATCACAGCACAGAAACATAACCCCCCAGCCCAAAACCACACTGCAAAACCCACCCAGAACAGTTTTTAAAAAGTAGAAAGCAGCACCTTACCTTACCAGGCAGTCCAAAGCCTCCTCTGATTGCACTTACTTTAACCGTTGGGGCGAAAGAGCTACAAAGAAGCAGCCTCTTCGCCTACCAATGGTTAGCAATTTGAATTCCCCTGCCTTTTTTCCCTGCCCTTTTCTGTTCGTAACTGGAAGCTCCAGCTGCAAGTTGAAGCAAAATTTTGCGGCTGGAACTGGTCGTAACTCAAAATGGTCGTAAGTTGGGACGTTCGTAAGTCGAGGTACTACTGTACATAGACTCCCAATTCATTTCCAGACTCAATTCTCTTTAATTCTTAAAGCATTAATGAGTATGGGAAGTGAATGAAATGCAACAGTGAGGGGAAATCTTAGTGACCTCCAGATTTCTTTGACTTCACTCATAGAGGTCCCAGGCAGCAGAGGGATTATGGGATGTAATTCAAAATATCTGGAGAGCAGAAGCTCTTCCTGCCTTGAAATAAAGCAAAGCAAAGCAAAGTATGCGGCTTATATACCGACCCATAGCACTTCAAGTGCTCTCTGGGTGGATTACAAGTTAATTGTGCAGGCTACACATTGCCCTAATATCCTGTTTCTCTGAAAATAAGACCTAACCTGAAAATAAGCCCTAGTATGATTTTTCAGGATGCTTGTAATATAAGCCCTACCCCAAAAAATAAGCCCTAGTTAAGTGAAAGCCCATCCTCCACCACTGTACAGCAACCAGAAGATGACATGACTGTATCAGAATGAATGTAGATAGTTGTATATGAAAAAAAAATCCCCTGAAAATAAGCCCTAATGTGTTTTTGGAGCAAAAATTAATATAAGTTCCTATCGTATTTTCTGGGAAACACGGTAGGGGCAACAAGATTGTAACATTCCTTGATAGCGGGATTTAATATCTCACTGGAAGGCAAATCTAAACACTTTTTGATCTGCTCAAAGTACACAATGTAAAGCTGTGCTAAAGTAGCACATGCCATGAGTGTGAATGATGCTACCAAACCATTATGTAGCTTTCTTGTTTCCTGGAAAAATTCCTGCAGACTCTGTTGGTCTTGGATGATATTATTTCATCCAATGTCTGTTATTAGCCATATTTAAAGATTCTTTTAGGCATGCTGAACAAAACACATAGGTTTTTGGTATGCACCTTCCACAGGGTCTTAACAATGTGACACAATTGAATTATAGAAGGACAAAGTCTTAAAATGAGCATCTACAGGCCAAAGTAAAACAAATGAAATCTTTAAAGCCAAACAGGATTGGTAAAAATGTGAACTAACCACAACAATTAGCAGGTGAAAATGCATATATGACTCTGTTTGAAGCAGCTGTGCACAAAACATTGGTCGACCTAGTCTAAACCAGTGTATGCAAGCAATCTAATGCTTCTCCATTGATCTCAAAGAAGAGATTTTGCATCCAACCCTTTCAATAAATTCAAACAAAGCAAAGGTTGGCTCGCCAGATGTTTCTGAATACCCTTTTATTCTTAGTATAGTCAATGACAAGGACCTCTGGGTGTTCAACATCAGGAAGGCTACTAGTTACCCGCTCCTGAATTCAGAGGAGACCTTTGTTCAAATAAGAAACTATGGGGTCATGTACAGGTCCTCCAATTCAGTTTGGAAGTCAATCCAGGCATCAGAGTGAATCTTAATTCATTCTGGAACAGTGTGTGCTCCAGCCCATTCCCTGTGTGTGTGGTAGCTCTCTTCTGATTTGTAAAATCTTCCACTGACTTGCATTGAAGAAACAAAATGGAGATAACTTTTTTTCCGTTTTGAATTAATGTACATGAAATCTGAAGACATGATAAAGGCAGGAATAAGTCTGCCGAATTTCAAAGAGTCATTTTCTTCAGCAGTTTGCTTATCAGGCACTTTTAAATTTTGTTCCCCCTGCCCTCTATGCCAGGAGCACTTTAGGCTTCATCTAATTCAATTTGTACTCCAGATCTGCATCAGTTCAACAGACTATGGAACTCAATCTTTCACTTTTGTTCTCATTACCATTCCAGTTCAAGAGAGATGGAAACCTCATGGACAGAGATGGAAACCTCAGTTTTAGAAATGCTCTTAGAAAGCACATTCTGGTGATGAGCAAGAATAAATATGAATGAGTCGGGGGGGAAAGAGAGAGAGAATATTCAATTTTAAAACACTATATGCCAGTAATTAATACTTCGGTGATTTATTTTAGCTATTTAGAATAAAGAAGAAAGAGTACAAAATTCAGAAACCTCTAAATAGTGATGTCACAAAAGGAAGCCTAGAGGGCTGAAGTGGGACCACAGAGCAGCAAAAATACACAATCACTGCTCTATACAGCCACGTAGATTTATTTATTTATTTACTGAAATTTAAAGAGATTCTGTCACATAAAACTGAGATCACATGTTTTTCTCAAGAAGTGAATCTGAATCTTTGCTCTTCTGGTTGCTCTGAGCTCCAGTACAACCCCTGGAAGCCACACCTAAAGATTTCTAAAAGTTTTTTTTAAAAGCCTTTTCTTTGTACGTATAAAAATCATATTGATTCAGTTCATGTCAATGGCGATATGCATGAAAATTATAATATCATGGGACTGACGACGCCCTCTGTAGTGAAAGCTGTTTTATTTGTTAAGGAAAACTTTTAAAAATAGTAAACTGAATGAGATAGACATTCACATTAGTATAACAAAGTTCCATTAATGGATTAGAGATTTTTTGTTTAAATGTTTGACACTCCATTCAATAATTTTGCATTAAATTAACATCCAGTTACAGTTACTAAAACTTTCATAGAAAAATAAACTATTTCACAATGTAGTCAAATGACAAATTAATAAATAACCCAAAATTTAAAAGAGTTAGTCATGGACACTACAAAAATACTTTTTAAATAAAATATGTAATACGTTTCAATGGTAGTTATGGCAGTGATTTCAAAGTGTTTAAGATTATAACAAAGAATGGGAAATTACATTTATACTCTGAGATCTTCTCTTTCCTAGTCTATATATTAAACACTGAAACTATAAAACCAAAGCTCTCACATATTTGCTTTTATAAAAAAGGATGTCACACATGAAATATGACAAATAATAACTGCAAAATATACATTTCAGATTAGACCTTTTCTTTTGTTCAAATCATATAATAATATCTATGTGTGAAACAGTTCATGGCAACATAAACAGAAAGAAAAAAAATCTTATATTTTTATGGAGAAATTACAGATGTCAGGATGCTGCTATTGACATTTAACTTATTTGGTACCTTCATTCAAGATTATGTAAAATGGGGGTGAGAGAGAAAGAAATTTAATAAAAATTCAAAACAGCTAGGTTGATTCTGGAAATTACATTGTGGGGTTGTTGGAGTTTTTTTAAAGAATAATAGACAATCCTAAAAGTGCTACAATTGTGCAGTTTGAGCATTTTATTCTCAGTGGAGCACATTTCCAAAAAATCTAAAAATTAAATAATTTTTCTATCAGAATTCAAAAGGTCCACAGGATCACAGTGCACAGTTCCAGATGTGCAAGTTGCACCTATTTACTCCAATGCTACAGGAATCTCCCTGAATGGGATGCATGTGCACATAATTTCCAACAACACAGTCAAATGATAACTCAAGTGCCATTCATTCATAGACATTAACAGTGCAATCCTTTATAGGACTACCGAGAAGTTTGCTCTGTCGAGTTCAACTCGCAGGCAACTCTGCTTATGTTAGGTTTTTGGTTGAGACAGAGTGCTTAATTTGATGACATTTCAGTAACAAAATATTACCAGGATTGCAGAATGTATATAGATATTTAACTATTTAAATATATGTATATATATTTATTTAATATATGTATATATATTTAAATATATATAGAAACTAGTCAAACTAAGTTCAGTTCTTTAAGGGAACAGAATCCCAGGAACAATAGAACACATTAGAAACCCCCTAATTTGTTATTTGAAGAAATGACTCCAATCTTTGCAGATATTCAATTGCAGATCCTCCCCTACAAAAAGACCTGCAGCCCTCCATTTCTCCAACAACAGAAAGTAGGAGGAAGATAATAATTAAGGCTATGGCACAGGGGAGGAAGGGAGACTAAGAATCCACAGGATCCAAAGCCCTTCCGAGTATCATCTATATGCCTAAAATATTTAGGGTCTAAACTGATCTCTCCACCATTCTTCTCAGTGGGAGAAAAATGGGATGCTCTGCTATCAAATGAAGGAATAAAAGGAAAACACAGTTCATGCCAAGTTCTGCTGTATGACACAGGTCTGAAATGACTCTGGGTCATGTTGACCTTGGAGTGCTCTGATTTAATTACAGGGTTGCTCTGCTAATGTATTTAATATATGGAATAATAGATGGCACAGAATTTATTCCTAAGTAACTATAAACCCCTACACAAATCCACTTTTTAAAAAATCCAGTAGTGGTTAAACCATTGTTTATTCCAGTATTTTAAAAAGAAATTTTAGAAAGACCTCGAAGCAACAATTTCAGAACAGTTGGTATGCATAAAAAACAGTCATCAACATGTGCTTTGGATGCAATCATGCTTGCAGCTTTATCTGGTGCTCTTTTAAGTACACCACAGTTAGTGTTATCACCTAACTTGCTACTTCATACAGAGCAGTGGTTCTTCAGGATATGAGCATCTCTAGGGAGGGGTACATAATTGCCAGGAGGAAGAAGCTCTCCCCCAGACCCATGCCAGCTCCTGAACATTTGTAGTCCAAGATAATTGCAGGTCAAGCCCAGAGAAATCAGTAGGGATTGCTTCAGAGAAAAGATGGTTTGAACTGCAGCTTTAACATCTTTTTGAAAACACATTCATTCAGCCTCCTCCAAAATTAGTGCAATACAGATAATTGAGGCTTAAATCGCCAATTCTAGGAGTGATGGTAGTAATTTACTGATGGTACTTTTTTCTGCAGGACTTTAAATTGGCAGTTTCTTCTCTCCAGGGGCACCTAAGCCATATCCTCACAGCCCATCCTCTCACCTGCTTGCTCCCAGTGCTCAGGACAGGACAAAGAATTGACAACTGATTTGTCACTGATATGTACTAACTACATTTAAACACAGTTTGAGAATGCCTGCCACAAACTAAACCTGTGTTAGCTATCTCTAAAGTGAGACCAGTGCTTTTTTTTTCATACCAGTTTAGATTAACATTCTATGCCACAAATAAAAAAAAATGCCTTTACATTAAAGTGCTACAATGCAGAGTGGTGTTGTGAACTGATCTGAAGTCCACTTAAGCCAGAACAAATTTAAACCAATCTGATCCTACCGACCTCAAATGGAACTGAATTGACTCCCAATCAAAACATCTCTGTATTCAGCTAATTGGTAATGTCATTCTGTTAATCAGTAGTTAATGCACATTTGTTTTCCAAGATGGAGCAGCTCTACTTGAATCCATGTTGTTGTGCAACTAGACTTCCAGGTCAGTTTTTCATTACAGTGTTCAAAACTAGAAACATCCAAAGTTTTCAGGCAAAGTCTTTAAATAAACTACTTGACCGCGAACACAAAAACACTGAAGCAAACAGTCTTCAGGAGTTGCATCTAAAAGTTTCATTTCCTTGGAACTTGCTGGTGTTGATATTTATGTCTTCAGGCTTGTCTCGCCTGTAAGTTACTGTTTTTGTACAAACAGTAGGCAAGAATGTATTATCCTTGAAGGAGAAAATAACAAGTTGTCACTGAATCTCTCAAATAGCTAGCATTTTATGTTCAGCAAGATCATTCATGATCTGCTTACCTTTTTCTTCGCAGATATTCTGTAATCAGCTGATGATTTAATTTTGTTATTGTTCCACTGTAGAATTATCTGCCGGATTATAAGCACAATGAGCAAACCAATCAGAAATGTAACTATAAAGATGATGGAAAATATCCTGAAGTGGCTTGGATCATCAGAGATGCATTCTGTAACAGGAAAATTATATGTAAAATTTCTCCAAAAGAGCCATGCAGTAAATGAAACACACAAACAAAACTGTAGTATGATACGCAAGAATTTGTCATTACTATCCTGTTTATACAAAATATCTTACTTTTCAAAAGTAATATCTAAAGCAAGGGCGATAAGGAAGGTCTGCAGTTAAAATCCTGGTATCCAAGATGCTTTAGTATGTAAAAACACACCAGCTGAGACCAAATACATGCTTTGCTAATCTCCTCTTTCACAGCCAAAATTCTGGGCACACCAGGGACTTTGCCGAGGTCAAAGAAAAGATCATCCCCTCCCTCTAAACATACTATAGCTGGCTAGATATGTCAGTACAGTGGGGTCTTGACTTGAGAAATTAATCCGTATTGGAAGGCGGTTCTCAAGTCAAAAAGTCTGTAAGTCAAGTCTCCATTGACCTACAGGGCATTGAAAACCGATTAATCCTGTAACAGGCCGTTTTTGTTCCATTTTGTTTTTTTTCTGGTCTGTAAGTCAAATCTCAGTCTGCAAGTCAAACCTAAATTTTGCGGCCAGAGAAGTCTGTAACTCAAAAAGTCTGTAAGTCAAGCCGTCTGTAAGTCAAGGGTCCACTGTAAATTAAAGGACCTGGCTATGGAGTCAAGGAGCAGGATTTTGATTCTCACTGCATCTCTCAGAAAAAAAAGCCAGCCGGTGTAGCTTTGCGCTAGCTGTAACCTTTCTAGAGCGCCACCAGAAGAAGGAACTAGCACAAACTACTTCTGAATGTTCCATATCTAAGGAACCCTGGCAAGTGGAATCAACCTGATGGCACACTATTATTTAAACATTCAGTACTCTCCAGCCAATACATTTACAGCTGTATCCGAGATCACACTAATGGTTCCTATATAACCCTCAAACTATGCTGATAATTCCAAAAGTTTCAATTCATCAATCTCTCTGGAAGTAAGTCTATATAAGATTTAAAATTTTTCCTGTGCATTTCAGATAGATTGGGTATCCACTATGGATGGGTATGAGCTGAACAATGAACCAGAAAAACTGATGAACTGGGCTGGTTCATGGTTTGGTTCATGACCCAATTTCGGGATCCTGTTTTGCTGAAAGTGCCAAACCTTTGACCTCTCGGTGCACACATATCCGTCCGCCCCCTTCCCATTGCTCTCGTCGCCTCCCTACCTGGTCCTGCAGCCTCCTCCTCTGATGCTGCCTCTGCCACTTTGGCCAGAAACGGTGGGCCAGCTTCCCTTCCAGGAACTAGGCCTGCTCCCTCTATGCATGTGCCCGACCCCCTACTGATCATTATAAAACCTGAAGAAGCCTAGCACTTTTTTATCCCTTTATTCCCTCTCCATTTCATACATACACATTTCACACACTTAAGCACAATCAAATCCTCCAGAAGCAACAACCCTTTTTGTTTTTCCTTGTAGCTCAAGGGAGAATGTTAAGAGGTACGAAAAAACATAACAGTTTTAGCTGTTCTAACTTTGTAATGCAAATCATTGGGAGATTTGGATTTCTGAATTTCAACTATTGGGGTCTGAATTGGATCTGAATTTGTCTAAACAAATCTGGACCAAACCCCAATTGGATCCTGAACCAAATCATGGGACCTTTGCATTGCCCTAACATTAAGCATTATTGTAACATGTTAGTGGTGTATCAAGGGGAAGAATGGCAGAAGTTGAAAGGCTATATCCTAAATGCACCATTTGACTACACTTGTGACATCTTATATAAGAAACGACACATCAAGAAAACCAACAGGAGAAGATAAAAAAAGTTTCATGCAGAAGAAGTCCCAGGTCTCTTAGTAATGTAGGCAGGCCTTTTTAAAAAACCTACCTGAAGATTGTTCAACATAGTGCACTCTGTAAGCACATGAGGTTTTGCACTGGTCAAGTGTCATCTGAGACGAATTGGAGTGACAGGGTGCACAATTCCTGCAAAGCAAAATGAAATGGAATGAATCCTTCAGTGTATCTTTTTTGCTGCACGGCTCTACAATGGGAACCAAATTCAGCATTTTCTTTTACTCCTATAAGCAACAAGAAGAGCAAGGACAACAGCACCCAAGGTTGCTTCAAACAAGAGATGTCAAGATGCCAAAATTAAGCTACAGGATAGTACAAGCTAGTGGTGGGTAATTTCCAGAAGACTGGGGTCACACAAACCCATCCCTGGAAAATGGCGGGAACCTGCTCTGTGACTTCTCCTTTTTTTTCCCTCTCACAAAAATTGAGGGTTTTTAAACTCAAAAGTCATTCTGTATCGTACAGTGGCCAGAACTACATTTTAGTAAGAATCCATACCCTGCTTTTAACTATAATTCCCATCTGGCCCAATCAGCATGGTCAAAGGTGAAATAGCAGTTGCGGTCCAGATTTTTGGAGGGCAGTAGGCTGGGATAGACTCTCTTACATTTACTTATTTATTTAAAATATTGTTATCATGCCTTTCTCCCTAAAGGAAAACAAGGCAGCTTACAGCAATGAAAAGACAATGTTTACAAGCTAAAAATGGTGAGTATATAAATATTTAAAAAGTATTAAACGTATAAAAGTATTAATAATAGTCAATAAAATTAATGCTAAAAATACATTTAAAAACAATAGAGCACAACAAATCAATTCTAAAAACAAAAACAAAAAACACCTCTCAGGCTGCCAGTCACGAAAGGAAAAGCCCACCTGCAGAAAAACGACTTTGCCCATTTGCAGAAGGACAGCAAAAATGGGGCCAGCCTAGTGGGAGGGAGTTCCAGAGTCTGGGAGCAGCAACAGAGAAAACCCTCTCTCGTGTCCCCAAGTATGCCTGTGAAGGTGAAAAAGGCCAAGAAAAAGGCCTCCCCTGATCATCTTAACTCCTGAACAGGCTCACAGAGGGAGATGCAGTCTTTTATATCCTTGAAAAACTCTACTTAAGGGCTGTCTGTGGGTTGTAAAGTGCATTAATGCACAAGAGTCAACCCTTAGCAATCAATATAATATCAACTACCTTGAATACCACAGTTATGCTTTTATGGAAGGCCTCTTGGTTTTCTTTTTCCTCCTGGAACCATTGGTGAAGTAACACAAGTTCATAATAGGACACTGCATGGATTCGAGTAAAGACTTTGAGATGCAATGGGGTGTACAATGTTCACGTCTGCTTTGGCACAACACATATTGAAAGCACCAAGTGACATTTTAGTCGGCACAAACATACCGCTTTTCACTGCAAGCTGTTCTGCAATTGGGGCAGAATTCACATAAGCGGCCCAAACTGCTGGGCTCAGTGCACCTGCACCTTCCACACAGGCATGTTCCTCTTCCACTGCAGATCTGGCCATTTCCATTAATGCAGTGCTTTTGTAATGATGATGAACACTGACAGCGATCACCTTCCCAGCCAGCAAAGCATTTGCATTTGCCAGCTTCACATTCACCATTGCCTACAAGAGCAGAGAAAGAATCAATGGGTTCTTGACAAGAACAAAATGCTTGAGAATTTAAAAATGTATTTGATTAGGTCTGACTGAGATACATTGGAGTGCATGTATTTCAAATCATGTATTGTTTCTAACAATAGTTAAGGGAAAAATATTTTCTATTCCATGTAGTGGAATAACAGAATTTTTTAAAAAAAGATTAAGATTTTTTTTTTCAGGATTCAGCTTTTAATGAATAAGAATCTTACATGCACTGAAGACACTAACTACAAAAATGAAGCACAAAAATATTGCCCAGCAGACTTGGATCAAGAAAACCACAGCCATGAGACTCCGGCTATAATCTGTTCACTTTTAGTGATTGCTCTTGTGCAACAATCTGTACATCAACTGTATCTAACACTATACTGTTACAATAGTCTCCTGCCACTTCAACTACCATGGCTCCATCCTATGGAATCCTGAGATGTGCATTTTAATGAAATGTCCAGAATTTGCTTTACAGAAATGAATTACAGCTCTTAGCAAAGAATATTACATGCCTCACTAATTGACAAATCCCATTCTGTATGATGGACCCTGATCAGTTAAAAATTAACATTGTGTCGTGTGAATACTCTTGTAGGTGTACAAATGTCTGGACAATACATTCACTTAGTAGAATACTATTTGCAACAATTTAAAAAGGACCTTCCCATTGTTTTTTGGAATCTGTGAAGGACAACAGCTCAAGGTGAGCAACTGAAACTTCTTTTCCATCTGGTGTTACATAGCACCATCCATCTGAATCACTAGCAAGCCTTCCTGAAGACAGATGTTAAGAATAAACACAGCTCACCTGAATTTCCCTAATGGTGCATCAAATGTGTGTATAATTACCAGCATCTGGTATGAGGACTACTTCTTTGAGATTCTCCAGCAGGAGGTATAGAAAGATGTGATGTTGTCAAGGGCATTGTTGAATAAATTACTGCTATAGCTGGCCTGCCTGAAAAATCTATCCAATAAGAGACTTCTTGGAATCACCTCAAAAGTTTTAAAGGTAAGTTTTAAACAGTATGTTTATAGGACAATTTTAATCTTCTCAAACTATAATGCTGTAGAGGCATATATGAATGGAAAAATAATCATGATGTAAGAGTTATTCAATCAGGGCCTTAGCTTTAAGGCACTTAATGAATATTTTTGTAAAGGCAACTACAAACTGAGCAGGTGTATTCTGGCACTTACCAGCGCACAAGTTTCCAAGGTAATGTGGGCAGGAAAAGTCATCCTTTTCACAGTATTTGCCATATATTATACCAAGTTTGGTTTTGTGGCAGATACATTTCCCAGCTACGCAGTCTCCTTGCCCATTGCAAATCAGATGGTCCTTTTGCATCTTGCATTGCTCAGAAGAGACTTCATCGCTGGAAACACATACGCTCCCCTTGCAGTTGGACATTTGAGCATCCTGAGACATTTCATCAACACATATCCTTTTTGACTTTATGCCTTCCTCACATTGACAAGCACATCTTTTGTTTATATTAACTCTGGTGGATTCATTGAAACCAAGGGGTTTTACCATCACATAGGTCCTTCTGTCACCTGTCCCACATTCTTTCAGGGTGATAGAGATATTAAAAAGTATCTGCAAGAATAATTATACAGTATTAATAAGAACAAGGTATTTACCTCCTATAACATCAGATATAGTCCCACGTTTTAGGGGAACAGTAGAAAACACAAAATGGTATTTTTCAAATACAGTGGTGCCTTGCATAGCGATCGCTCCGTATAACGATGAAATCGCTTTGCAATGGACTTTTTGCCATTGCAAAAGCGATCGCTTTGTGACGGTCCCTATGGGGAAACTTCGCTTTGCGATGATCGCAGGGAAGTGATCATTGCAAAGCCTTCATTTTCGGCCAGCTGATTGTCAGTTTCAAAATGGCCGCCGGGTAAACAAAACGGCCGCCCACTGTGTTTCCTCGCTTAAGAGGCACCGAAAATGGCCGCCCCTATGGAGGATCTTTGCTTAAAGGTGAGTTTTAAGCCCACAGCAACGTATTAATCGCGTTTCAATGCATTTCTATGGGCTTTTTATTTTCACTTACTGTAGCGATCTTATCGCTTAGCGATTTTTTCTGCGCGGATTAACATCGCTAAGCGAGGCACCACTGTAAAGATTTCCAGAAGAAAAATAGTCACCTGTCATTACTCCTTCACCAAATTCTTTATTTTTAGCCATTTTATAAATGAGGCAAGATGGCTCAGAAAAATTAATCACCACATGAATTCCTGAAGCATTAGCTAGATCTTATTTCTCTCCTAGGATCACTTCTTACACAAAAGGACATTTGTGACCATCACATGATGAGGTGCATACTGCTTTTTTGAGACTATTGACAAAAAGCTGATGTGCAGTACTAACTCTGTGCATGTGAACATTTTTTGAAAAGCAAGTTTTGCACGCTATCACTATTTTTCAGGTGAAAGCAAAACTGCAGTGCTGTGAAATCCCCACAAAAACTACACAGGCTGGGCCTTAATTGTGCATCGGCAATTTACTTCTGATGATTATGACTAGAGATGGGGGTATTCATTATTTGTATATGAATACCCCTGAACAGGTAGACATAACAAGGGTCCAGCCCCCTGGGGCCAAACGGTCCATTCCCCGTTCTGCTGCTGCAGCAGCCTCCGTAAAACCGTCCAGTGACTCCAAAGATCGCATTCAGCTTGCCACTCCTGGCAGGAGTCAGGACGACAAGCCTCTCTACTAGGTAGAAGAGTGGCTCGCTGAACACGATCTCTGTGGAGGTCGCAGCAGCAGCAGAACGGTGAGTGGACCATCTGACCCCAGGGGGCTAGACCCTCGTTATGTCCTCCTGTGCAGGGACATTCGTATACGAATACTCCCATCTCTAATTATGACAGTGACAACTTCAGCCTGGACATGTGATTCTATGTTCCTGTTTACTCGTCCCAATTTCAAATGTATGGCTGGGATATGTTTATGAACTCTCTAATCTGCATAAGGTTTCCCTGTCTCTTTTTGCAGAGAAGCATCATGTAAACAAACCAAGATGGAAATGGAGAAATTGGCATCCAGAAACTCATTCTGCAACTCACATTACTTTAGGAGTAGTATGCATAAACTGCTAAATGGATATTGAAATAACAGGCGTTGGAATAGTTAACGATGACAATTAAGGCCATCTGTTAGGAACTTGGTTTTAAAAACTGTTCACATTGTTTTCAATTGTACTCACTTTCCTAGAGCCCCCCCCCTCAACAAAAAACGTGCCGCTGCCTAAGGTTGAATGGCTGTGGCACTCTCCCACCCTAATTTAAACTGTGCAGCAGCCACAGCAACTCAATTTACTTTGGCCTCTGAGAAAGAAACTCTCATAAGGTGTAAAAATACAATAATAAATTAAATAACTGGCAATTAGCTGCTCTTCTGTGTTATGCCAAATTACTTGTCTGACTGTTGCTTCCTTCTGCTGAATAAAATGGCTAGCCACAATTCTTCAAAATAACGACATGCCTTTACACACCATTTATTTAAAAGACTTCAGACAATGGAGACTTAAAAAGTCTGAGCAAGCAAACGAAGTACATAAAGGAAAACCAATTCTAAAAAAATCATTTGCAAACTTGGCTTGAGCTTATTGATAACCATAAGCAGAAATGTTTATTCTTCAATCTAATTTAAAATAAAGCTCTGAAGAAATGAATTGAAAAACTGTGCACAGGGCCTATGACTATGACCCATAGAAATTGAATTTGAAATCCACATGAAGACCCTCTTCCACAGAAAACCATTATAAAAAGCATTAACAAAGTATTTCTTTTTCTTTAATCATACTTCAGCAGTGGATTTTATATCTTTGCATCCTTCCAAGCCTGTTTTTCTGCTTCCGTCGGGACACAGTGCAGTAACTTTGACATTTATGTCTTTGTCTATATTATCCACCTGAATTTTCACTTCAGAGAGTAGCTTCTGGAACAAAAAACAAAAGAATTCCATCTCACTGCATGGCAATACGTATTAACGTAAGCATTCAGTAAACATTAACATGCCTGACTCAGTGGATTTAGCTGAAATGAACAGTCTTTCTCTGAATAAAGGATTGAATTGTTTTCAGCATAAGGACTCTATTATAAATCAGTCAGTTACACCAGTGGAACTTGTAATCCTGAAAAAGAGGAGAACCAGGATAGCAATTACTGTGTTTTCAAGCAAATTCTAGAGTTGTACAGTTCAGTGTTTACAGTAAGCCTATATTCCATTCTAATGCTACAAGACAAGCTTATACATTCATTTCTTACTTTGGTACCATGTCCGTATATACACGCAAGTAGTATCTGGGCACCAGTTCAATACATGCTGCTGTCAGAACTCCAACCCCTAGAACTCTTCAAGAATTCCACAGACAGAACTCTGATTTCTTGCCCATAAATGTACACCTACAAACACCTATACACACCTACATTTTATTCACATAGAACAAGCCCTATTTTCCAGGTTGTCTCAGGGATAATTCTTATAAAAACTATCCTTACCTGTTCCTCACCAGGGTGCTCTCTGCAGATGACCATTAAAGCATGGACTTGGATGAAGCATTTGAAACTCCATGGGATCATCAAAGCATTAGGGGAGTGGCCGTTTTTTGAGAGGCAACTTTACAGGGCCTAATGAACACAAATACTATTGTCCCTGGCAGTCTCTCTGTTCATCAGGCCTTTTAGAGGATGTGTCTTAAAAAAACTACCACTCCTTAATGATTTGCTTATCCCATGGAGCTTAGAAGGCTCCACCCATGTCCATGCTTTAATGGCCGTCTGCAGAGAAAGCCTTTTGCAAGGAACACATGAGGATCCTGCAACTCATCTGAGAACTTGGATTTTGTGGCCAAAACCTCCAGAATTCGATCTGAGGGAATCTGTGCTGAATTCTGGTAGTTATGGTAAATATATACAGTGGTGCCTTTCTTAACAACGTTAATTCGTTCCAGCGAAATCGCTGTAGAGAGAAAACGTTGTAAAGCAAAAATAAAAAAACCACTGAAACGCATTAAAACCCGATTAATGTGTTCCAATGGGCTAAAAACTCATTGTCTAGCGAAGATCTTCCATACGGCAGCCATTTTCGGTGCCTGTATAGCGAGAAATCTGTCCCTAAGCACAGCGGGGAGCCATTTTGAGCACCCGGTGGCCATTCTGAAAACCCGACAATCAGCTGTTTTGATCGTCTTAATGCGAAGAATCGGTTCCTGAAGCAGGGAACCGATCTTCGCAAAGCAAAAAAAAAAACCCATTTAAAACATTGTTTTGCAATCGCAATTGCGATCGCAAAAACATCATCGCGAAGTAGATTTGTCGTGATGCGGGGTAATTGTTAAGTGGGGCATGACTGTATACAGTATATATCTCAAATCCCATTCGTAGTGGCTGGTGGATTAAGGCAAGTGGGATGCTACAACATCTCAGACTAAGACTATGCCTAGTCAGCCCTCTCTTTTCTGACTCCTAACGAGAGGGGGAAGGGTCAGGGCCTCAACTGTGTTCCCTTACTGATGAGCTTCCAGTCTCACATTGTGTATGAACGTGAGGCTGGGAGGAATAAAAGGGAAGCACCAACCATTAACAGATGGTTGCCCTCTCTTGCCTCCAACAGCTATTGGTTGCTGTGCTTTCTGCCCCATTAACCCCAATAAGAACCAGCCACCACTTATGAGTGAGGGACCAGAAGTACATTGCTGACTGTTCAAAGGGGAGGGATGGAATGGACTAGCTTCCACTTGTTCTCCTCACAGTAGTCAGTTGAAGAGAACCCTGCTAACTCCCTTAACTCAAGAGAAAAAAAGTGTATTTTTATATATGTATAGACAGAAAGAGCTAGCTGGATAGCTCAGCAAATTAGGTATCTGATCATGGAGCCAGAGGCTGGAAATTCGATTCCCCACTGTGCCTCCTGTGAGTACAGCCAGTCCGTGTGGCCCATGGTAAACTGAACAGTCCCAAGATGTCCCCCAGAAGATGAAAATGGTAAAGCATTTGGGAGTACTTTTTATCTAGAAAACCCCAAAAAGGGTCGCTGTAGGTCAGAATTGACTTGAGGGCACACAACTGTCATTATAATAGAAAGTATTCCCTGACCATCATGCCATATTTTGTGTCTCATCTGGAACCCAAACACTTGATGCTTTCCTAAAACAAATAAGAAAGAGAAAAAAAGGAAATACAACTGTACATGAACTTGAAAAGCATATACAGTACCTTGTAGGCATCTACCACCAAATCACCAAGATTGGCTGCTTGTGATTCTATTTGTCTTGCAACCGTTCCAGGAAGCAGAGGCAAAAGATCCTATGAAAGAATAGTCTTACAGTTACAATCCCTGTGTAGTTATTGTACTTTACATAACCAAAAAATTCTGATATTTAAAAATACCTTATACCAGTGAAATTGGCTTCCTTGGACTGCAAAAATTACATTAATGTTGTTGTCGATGAGCTTTTCAGAAAGTTGGCCAAGAGATGGATGCTCCTGTAAATTGCAAAAGGGAACATATATTTTGAATTTCATAGATGAATATAATATACATATAGAATACTATGGATGTGAAATTAACATGAAACTTTGCAGTTATAGAATTGCAATACTTTTACGAGAAACCTTTAAATGCTTGAAACAGAATGAGGTTTAGGGCCAGTACAAATTATGTGAAGTCACACAGCAATTTCTCAATGTGTACGGACACCACAACAAACTATGATTCAAGAGATCGGCCTGAATCACTATCTGTTAGTCATGACGGCTATAAACTACGCCTTGTATCAGAGGCAACATATCCCTGCATACTAGTGCGACAGATGAACATGAATAGGAGAGTGTTACTACACATCTCTTCTTTGTGCGGGCTCCCCACAAACATCTAATTGGCCATGGTGGGCCAGAGAGACCTATGCTTTGTTCCAGCATGACTCTTCTTACCTCCTTAGGAACTTCAAAATGAGAGTCAGGTTGAAGCATGTCAAGTAAATGTAGCTCAGCAAGTCAGTTTGGGGGTATTCCCTGTCAACACAATTTAGATACAGAGACATCTTTGACCATCCTGGTCTACTGTGACAGTACAGGCTATTATCTAGGGAGGGAAGAGTATACCTCAATAAAGAGAGGTGTGTGTGTGTGTGTGTGTGTGTGTGTTGTGTGGTGTGTGTGTGTGTGTGTGTGTGTGTGTGTGTGTGTGTGTGTGTGTGTGTGTGAGAGAGAGAGAGAGAGAGAGAGAGAGAGAGAGAGAGAGAGAGCAGCTACCATGTGCCCTGTGTTAAGTTTTCTTCTAACCCAACATGAATGGGGTGTGGAAAAAACTGCTAAAATATGCTGGCTGCCAAGAATCCCACAGAGGTTTGCTTGAATTTGCATCAGCCACTAGAACATCAGTGTTAATTTTAGAACCAATTAATAGAGGATTTTGTAATAATACAGTGGTGCCTCGCTTAACGAGCGCACCGTTTAACGAAGAATCCGTATAGCGATCCCATTTTGGGGATCGCTATACGGATCAGCCCCAATCGCCGCACTCGCTTTGCGACGATTGGGGCGTCCGGCGGCCATTTTGGAGCCGCCGAACAGCTGATCGGCGGCTCCAAAATGGCCGCGGATGGCCTGAAGTGCCCCCCGCAGTGTTTTTGCGACCTCCGTAAGCAAGGGGAGGGCGTGAAAACACTGATAGGGGCCATTTCGGGTCATGCGGCGGCCATTTTGGAGCCGCCGATCAGCTGATCGGCGCTCCAAAATGGCCGCCGGACACGAAAACATCGCTGGAGGGTAAGTTTGGACGCTTATTGGAACGCATTAAACTAAGTTTAATGCGTTCCAATAGGCTTTCCTTACCCGCACAGCAATGTTTTCGTATAGCGAAGGTTAATCCGGAACGGATTACCCTCGCTATACGGGGCACCACTGTATATTGCTCTTAATGCCTTATTTGTGTGTCAGTTTCTATGAATATTTATTTATTCATTCATTTTTATTTATTAGGCTTATATACCGCCCATCTGGAATGTGTCTACTCTGGGCGGCTTACATATAACATGAAAAATAAACTAAGGTAAAATCCAAATTAATCACAAAGTTGAAGATGGGGAAAGGAAAAAAGAAGAAAGAGGGGGAAAATAGTAAATGGAATATAGGCTAGGTAATGGCTGTAAGAAAGGCCTGCTTATATACCCATGTCTTCAGGTTAGTTTTGAAGGCCCTCAGCGAGGGAGCCAGGCAGATCTCTACAGGTAGGTTGTTCCATAGGCGAGGGGCCACTGCTGAGAAGGCCCAATTTTTAGTTTTTTCCTGCTGGACCTCTCTTGGCATAGGCCCCTCTGCCGCCCAGCCTGACTGGAATGGGTGATACAGGTAAAACTGGATGGAAGAAGGCGCTCTGCCAAGTATTGAGTGCCTAAAACATTAAGGGCTTTGTATGTAATGGTTAGCACCTCGAAATCAATGCGGAAGTGGATAGGTAGCCAGTGTAAGGCAGCCAGGGTGGGGGAAATATAGTGAAATCTTTTCACCCCTGTTAATAGCCTGGACCATCTGGAGCTTCCACATCAGTCTCAAAGGAAGCCCCACATAGAGAGTGTTACAGCAGTCTGTTCTTGAGACTACGAGTGCATGGACCAGCGTGGTGAGCGCCCCCGTGTCTAGATAGGGACGCAGCTGGGCGATCCGCCAAAGATGTAAGTGGGCAGACCGAACCAATGGACCCCCAGACTGCAAACTGAATTCTTTGTGGTGAGAGTCATGCTCCCAAAAGAGAGGGAATTCCCCAAACCACTGACTTTGGGGCCATCCACCCACAAGATCTCTGTCTTGTCCAGATTCAACCTTAATCCATTTGATAGCATTCATTGCAGAACGGCCTCCAAGCAGCGTCCAAGGGACGGAACAGCATCCACTACAGATGGAAAAAAGGAGATGTAGAGATGGGTGTCATCAGCATATTGGTGACATGAAGCTCTACATTCCCAGATGACCCCCACAACCTCATATAGATGTTAAATAGCTTTGGGGAGATGACTGAACCCTGCGGAACCCCACAACTGCGGGACCACAGGGCCGATACATTCTCCCCAAGCTGAACTCTCTGGGGATGGCTCTCCAAGAAGGACCGGAGCCAAGCAAGAGCAAGGCCACCAATCCCCAACTTGCAGAACCTCTCCAGGAGGATAACGTGGGTCGACAGTATCAAAGGAGGCTGAGATATCAAGGAGGACAAGCAAGGACATTTTGCCCCTATTGGCCTCCCTAAGTAGATCATCCAGCAGGGCAATCATGCCGTTTCCGTGCCATGGCACTGCCTGAAGCCCGACTGAAATAGATCCAGGGCATCGGTTTCATCCAAGAGAGCCTGAAGCTGGTCGGCCACCACCCTCTCAACTATCTTGCTAAGGAAAGACACATTGGCAACAGGCCTATAATTGCCAATGTTGTCCACTGCCAAGCTCGTTTTTTTCATAATGGGTCTAATGAGTGTTTCCTTAAGGGCAAGAGGAACCTTGCCCTCAAGAAGAGACCCATTTATTAGTTCAGTGGCCCATTCAGTTATCACTGGCCTGGCGGCTTTGATTAGACCAGCTGGGCAAGGGTCAGGAGAGGAGGTGGTGGCTCGACAGCGGTCAAGGACCTTGTCCACCTCTGCAGATATCACAGGTTGAAACTGAGTAATTCTCAATGGATAAGGTGCTGTGCTGGATGTCTCAGCTCAATCCACTGTTTTCAAATAGGGTGCGAGATATCGGCGGATAGCCTCCACTTTTGATTTTTAAAATGCTGCAAATTGTTCACGAGAAATGCTAAATGGAGCCAATTGTTGTGGTCAATTCCAGATAGGTTGCGTACTATACGGAAAAGTTCCGCCTGCTGATTGAATGCTTCGCTTATCCGGACAACGAAATAAGCTTTTCTAGCAGCCTCTACCAGAGTAAGGTAGACGTGACCTTGGCAGCTTTTAAGCTATTATCCCTCAGGTTTCACTTCCAGATGCTCTCTAGCCTTCTCCTGTTCCACTTCATAGCCCACAGCTGCTGGTTAAACCAAGGCGCTGGTTGGGCTCTGAGGCAGAGAGGGCATTTAGGAGCGATCATGTCTACAGCCCTAGCCATGCCATCCACCCACCAGGGCCTCGACAGGAGCTCCAGCCAGGTCAGTCGGAATCCCATGCATGGCATCCTGGAATCCAATAGGATCCAATAGCCTGCAAGAGCTGATCATGAAAACAGGTCTCTGCTCCCCATGGGGAGGGAAGGCCACTATGAAATTACATTTTATCAGATGGTGGTCCGACCACAACAAGGGGACCAACTGAAGGTCAGTCACCATCGGGCTACACTCTCTCTGCTCAGTGGAGAAAACCAGGTCCAAAGGGTGGCCACCCACGTGCGTGGGGCCGTTAACATGTTGGGACATGTCCAAGGAAGCCATGGTTTCCAAGAACTCAAGAGCTGGACCAGTAACCTCCATATAGATGCTGAAATCACCCAAGACAATCGGTCTTGGGGATCCCAAAGAGCCGCAGAGACGAAGTCGGTTAGGAAGGTGGCTGGATCGTAGGGAGCATGGTATGCCAGCAAGATCCCAATACCGTCCCTTTCCCCTATCAACACGTGGAGGGCTCTAGGCCTGGTATTGCCACAGCAGAGAGCCTGACAACCTCAAGGGTGTCGTTATAAAACAATGGCAACTCCCCCCTGACCCTCCGGTCTACCCTGGCACTGGACAGCATAACCGGGGGCACACCCCCTTCAGATAGTCACTGGCTACCTGTGACTACAAACGTTTGCTGATTTCTTACTGTAACTGATTTACTGGGCAGTTTTAAGAGTACACATCACAGAACATCTTTCTCTGTGTTGCCCAGCTCAGGATATTTGCACCCCTTCCTCCTCCTGGTGTATTCATTACAGCCCTGATGAAACCGCTATCAGATGTTCTGCATAGTTCTACTGAATTTTAGAAACATACAGCATTTGGGATTCCAGCTGACCTCATCTAAAAATCCACTGAGCTGGATCCCAGCTTAGTCCCATTTAGTGCAGGCTCATTTAACTCTGTAAACCTCAAGCTCGCAATGACTAATTTCTGGCCTATGAAACAATCCCATCCAGCTTGCACCCCTCCAACACTCAAAATGGCTTGGAAAAAACACTTCAAAGTTTTCTGGAAAGTCTAACTGCAGCTTGATGGCAGGAATGGGGTACAGCTGCAGCATGAGACACCCCCAATACACAAAGAGATACTGTAGATAAACTTAGGGAAAGCCTTGAAGGAAGGATTTTCCCTCATGCCTAATTCCTACAGAGGGATGTGGAGGAGGGTGGGGGTGGGCAAAATCTTCTCTCCCCAGGCGAATACCTTGACCCTGCTTATAACCTATAAATATAGAGAACATGTCTCTAAAATGAATCAGTTTCTAAAAATAAAATTATATAAGGTAAAAAAAAATATTTAGCCTCTAAGCATGTTAAGAACACACAAAATCAATACATGATATTCTCACCCAAATTGGCCAGGCTATAATTAAATGTCTATATAAAATCCACTGCTGATGATTTGGTGCCTCATCATAATCTTTTGGCTGTTCTAACAACTTTCACGATAAACATTCTGTTGCCATGTCTCTTGCTATTTCAGAGTAAGAAACTCCATTCCCATTTATAGTTTATAGGCTACACCTGCTTATAAGTAATGACTATATTATTTTTCTCACTTTTTAGCATTAATGACAGCTTAATGGCAGTGATATAAACATGTTGTCATCCTTTGCTTTTAAGTGGTTACTTGTATATTTAAATCAATTATCCATCAGGTGGCAGTGTTACATAAGCGGCAAGGTTTGTCACTTTATGTATTGTGCATTCATAATACTCTTCCATGGGTCATCCCTAATTAATTTGGGTAATTTCACCACATTTTTATTTATTACAGTTCACCCCCCCATTAATGTTTGTTACAAAATTAAGCATATTTGGCAATCAGTTGTTTTTTGGAAAAAGCCTTCCACTGATTTCAATGGAAGCCTTTCCCAGTCTGATCACAGTATTTTGGAAGGTCCCATGCTCTTTGTTGCATGCATGCACATGAATCATGCATACTGTGGTGCTTCTATGATGCATATCTGCACATGAGTATATACTGATATGCATGGAGAGTGCATTTTGATTGGTAGCAGTAACTTGGACGTATGCCAGGACATGCCATCAAAACAGTTGGGAAGGGGATACAATGTGTGTGAATGGACACATATCCTGTTTGGTGTATTTTATGGCTGTAGATGGTGTTTTATATATAAATTGGGGATGTATGTGAGAGTGTATGACAGTGTAGTTTAGTTTAGTTCTAGCTGAAGTTGGAGACTATTTAGTGCAGTGGTTCCCAACTTTAGCTCCCCGAACGTTCTTGGACTACAACTCCCAGAAATCCTGGCCAGTGAAGGCTTCCTAGAGTTTTAGTCCAAGAACATCTGGATTACCCAAGGTTGGGAATCACTGATTTTGAGAGTTAGTTAAAAGCAGTTTAAGAGACTGAAAGAGCTATAAGGAAGAGTTGAGATGTAAGATCAGTTAAGTAAGGTTTTGTTTATAAAAGCAGTTTTTGCTAAGTCAGAGTCTGAGAGGCATAGAAAAAGCGAGAGAGGAGAGGTGTGTAGGCAGTGCTGGGGGTGCTGTTTTTGTGAAAATAATTTGGAAATGTGTTTTTGTTGGAACTTGTGTAAAAGCAATGGACTTGTGTAAAAGCAATGATCTCTCTCTTTCTGTCTGAGACTCCCAATGTTTAAATTATGAAAAAAGAAAGTGGAGAAAGAGTAAAACTGTATGAAAAGAACCTGACAACTTATACTATTAAGAATCTTATTCTTTTATATTTTCTTTCAATAAATTTATTTATTTATTGGATTTCTATCCTGCTCATCTTGTTCTTCTTGGTTTACAAACCCTGTTTACATTTTTTAAAAAGCAGCCATAAGGTATATGTATATTGTATATACAATATTATATTTTGTATACATGTACAGTGGTGCCTCGACTTACGACCATAATCCGTTCCAGAAGATGGATGTAACTCGAAATGGTTGTAGGTCGAATCACCATTTCCCATTGAAATGCATTGGAAAATGATTAATCTGTTCCAGAAGAAAAAAAATACCCCAAAAATAAATAAAAATAAAACACTGCAAGACCCATAGGAATGCACTGGGGCTGCAAAACAAAACAAAAACAAAAAACAAAACAAGAAACCACGGAGCAAGCCCCGAAGGCGCTTAGGCTTTAAAAAAAAACAAAAATAAACCGCGGAGCAAGCCCCAAAGGTGCTGAGGCTTTAAAAAAAAAAACAAAAATAAACCACGGAGCAAGCCCCGAAGGCGCTGGGGCTGCAAAAAATTTTAAATTAAAAAACAATTTAAAAAACCAAAAATAAACAATGGAGCAAGCCCCATAGGAAGGCGCTGGGGCTGCAAAAAAAAAAAAAAATCACCAAAAACCAAAACAACAACACAGCACAGAAACATAACCGCCCAGCTCAAACCTACCCTGCAAAACCCACCCAGAACAGGCAGTTTTTAAAAAGCAAAAAGCAGCAACTTACCTTACGAGGCAGCCCCAAGCCTCCCTGCAAATGTACACACTCTCACTCAGAAGCAGAAGCCAGGCAATCCCAAGCCTCCTCTGATCACACACTCTCTAACTGCTGGGGCAAAAGAGCTACAAAGAAGCAGCCTCTTCACCACCAACAGTTTGCAATTTGAATTTCCCACCTTTCCCCCCTGCCTTTTTGTGTTCGTAACTGGAAGCTCCGGCTGCAAGTCAAAGCAAAATTTTGCAGCCGGAGCTGGTCGTAACTCGAAATGGTCGCAAAGTCGGGATGTTCGTAAGTTGAGGCACCACTGTACTGTGTATATTGTGACAGACATTCAAGGTTCTATCACCAAAATAACACTGTCTGTGTATCTTTTACAAAAAGTGTTCTTAATCTTTTTAAATGATCCAGTCGCTGGAGGGTCCCTGGACCTCGTACAGCGAAGCTGGCCTTGCCTTCCACCCGGGATATTGCGAGACGGATTAGTCTCATGTGATTCCGGGGTGGGAGGGGAAAGCCAGGGTATTTAAAGAGGCTTTCCTCTCTGAAACACCCTCTTCTTTTTGGGCACCCACCCGTCCTCCCTGTTTCTAGTGTGAATTATTAGGGTCGCCGTTACAGGACCGGATAGGAATTTTGGCCTTCCTCCTGATTGGCCTGTGGATGGGGGAGTTTTTGCCTATCCACACTAGAAGAGGGTTGTGGCAAATTGGTGGAATAAACTTTGGTCACACTTGCGGGTAGTGCGGAAAAACAGGTATTTATGGTGGGTCCCACTGTAATTGCAAGTAAGCCAACAGTACATCCGATCTCCTGGCACTGTGGATTGTGCGATTACAGTGCCAGACTAACAACCCTCAATTAAAGGGGGATCGAGGTCTGGGGGTGTTTGTTAGCAGCCAGCCAGGTTCCTGCTATCTTTAATATCGCTGGAGCCTGGGGCTGGGGACTCACCCTTTCATTGTTCTAGGAGTATTTAGATGCTCACGTCATTTAACTGTTTCCGCACTACAGCAGCCCCCCTTCCTTCTGAATGGCAAATTTTGAATATGAATGTATATTAATAAAATGTGGCCCATATTTAACCCATATCACTGTCTCGCATTTTATTCCGGGGTTGGGAGGGCAAAGGGGCAGTGGTCAGGAAAAAAAAGCTCCTAGCTAGCACTGGAGCAAGAAGAGGTAGTCTTCCTGTTGAGGCCTTTCTCCCAGATGAGCCACACTTAGATTTCTGTAAGATGTGTGTCTGCCAGGGAGAATTCTCAGCCTGGAGAACGATTGGATTTGTAGTTAAAAAAAATATAAGAATCCCATCCTTATCCAGGAGACCTCTTTCTGGGGCTGTGAACATTCTCAGTCTCTACTCTTTCAGAATGAGTGGAATATTTACCTTCCAAACATGGAAACTACCCAGAAATAATCCGAGTGGCAGTTTAGATTCTCGCCAAATTTACTTATATTTAGAATACATGCATAGAAAACAGAGAGACAGAAAAAAAGCTGGCAGTAGTCATTTACATCCAAGCTTGCCACGCACAGCAGACCAAAACAGAAAGAGGACAGATGATTTCACTGGGAAGTCCTAAAGTCTTTGTTATATAAATCTCAGACAAGCAAAATACACAAAAAATGTATGAAGAACAAACTGTCTTAACCAACCTCTTTTTAACCCACCACACTTCATAAGATGAACAAGTCCAGTCAGCAAGACTCCAGAGGTACTCACACTGAACTGACTGGGGAGAAATATACCATTCTGACCTCCCCCAACTAATCAAAGCCCTGAAACAACTTGAGTAAAGAGGGATTTAGCAGGTTTACACAGCTCTCGGTAGATGCATCTCATTTCACAGGCCTTTCACAGGCTTTGGGAACCACAGTCCAAAGTTAATACTGTATATGACATATACCTTACCATACTGGTTGCTTTGACGTACACGTTATCTTTCAAATGGCAGTTCCCATCATTAGGAATTACTATCCCTGCTAATTTACTGTCAAGTGCCAGATGAGAAGTCTGATCTGTCATCATGAGAAGTAACCGCTTTGCTTCTTTGCGCCAGCCAATGTGGCTCTGCAAAAAGAAAAATATTAGCTCACAGCAGTACAAAGCGAAAATGCAAGTGGCGACATTGAACTATATCAAAAAATGCTGTATTGGGTGAGAAAATGTTTGCACATTCTATCTAAATAGAATTTAAGGTGGCTGCATGTGTCAGTGGTATCTATTCTTTTGACAACTTCACAAATTCCACAAACATTTGCAGAAGACCTTTGACCAGGAGCATGGAAAGAAAAGTTGACAAAGTTACTGAACACTAAACTGCTTTGCCTCTCTGTGGAATTCCCCACTGTGCCTCCTATAGGACAGCCCACCTATATAGCCTTGGGCAATCTGCATGGTCCTACAGCAGTGGTTCCCAACCTTTTTTTCACCCCCTTGGCAGCTTATTTCCATAAACAGTATCTTTCATATTAGCAAAAGGTTTGTAATTAATATGGTTGCTGTTATTTCAAATCTATATCTTGTAACTGTAAATAAGCAGCTCAATTAAAAAAGCAATAGAATAATAAGGTGAACAGATAGTGTATATATATTTACATTCTAAACTCAAAAGATACAATGATTCAAGTAAATACATCACGGAAGATATGGGAGAACTCACTCAGTGAATACTGCTCATATGACTGACTGAATTACCTGCTTATATAGACACCAGTGCCAGCACAACAGCATTCAAATATTCATGAAGCGGAGAGTGAGAGCTGAATCTCTGAGAGATGTGCCGAGCATACACATTATAGTGGTGTGTTTGCAACACAGTGTTTAGGGAGTGACTCTCCACCATTCACTGTTCTACAGACCATCATCAGAAGTGATTAATAAACTACTTTTGAGTACTTTATTCTAGGAATTCCTGGAAACAGGAACTAGCTCAAAATCAACTTGATAACACATAATTATTATAGAGTGTGGCAACAGAACACAGATCTTTTGCAAATTATCAGTTACCTCTTACCTGGCACACAGCTGCCTGAAGCATAGCATCAAAGCCTCCTTCAGGTGTATCAATATTTCCAGAGATTTTCTGCTTATTAATTACACTTCTGAATTCTGCTATTTTGTCAGTCAGTGATAAGACGTGGATGTAGCCATGGGGAGGCATGCAATCAAGATCGTAATCACTGTTCGGCAAAAAGAGATGAAATGAAATTATAAATACATTCTAAGCCAAGTTGTAATAATGTTTTTAATCTTCATTTTTTGTATAAGCCAAGTTGTAATAATGCTTTTAATCTTCATTTTTTGTATAAGCCAAGTTGTAATAATGCTTTTAATCTTCATTTTTTGTATATTACTTGGACTTTTTTAAATATGAGTGAACAACATAAACAAATAAAACTAGCAGTAAATAAACTACTAATAAAACTATCCTCATTATATTACTCTATTTTTCCTTGAACACGGAAACCATTTCCACTTTTAACTGTATTAAGTACAAACAAAGTAATTTTCATATCACAACAAAGAACAGTTAAGCGTTGATGAATTAAGCTATATCTCATTTAAATCACTGAGCAGGAAAAGTGACCAAGAAGTGAAGAAAAAGCCTTTTGCGCCTAAAGTCATAAAATGATGGTTTTGACCAGGAGGAAGTCTGGCCTCCCAAAGACACCTGTAACATTTGACCATAATGAAGGATGACACCTGGCTGGAGAGAAGATAAAACCAAGACACTGCCCCTACTCTAACACCCCATTCAGGGATGGTAAGAAATAGTTTTAAAAAGACTTAATCTTTCCTTCAAATGAGATACAACAAAACCAGCAGGTATCAAAAGAAGTCTTGTGGTACCTTTAAAATTTAGCTCTGAAATCTTTATCAAATTTAAGAGCGTGAAATTTCCCTTTGCAAATTCTTTTAAATCTTCCTTGCAAGGTCCCTTAAAAGTTTTTGCAAGCTGTCTGTAAGACCAATTTGCAGAGTTCCAATTGTTTAATGCATCTGAATTCTTCAAGAATATCTACCACAGTTACCATGCTACATTAAACTGAAACTTTAGCAAAAACAGACAAAAATTCTGAGTCTAAACTATATATGGCTAAATCCAACACCAGTGAGATCTAAAGTATACATATTAAAACAAAAAGGGCATTTTAGCCACAACTAACTAAATTTCCATTGCTTTCAATTGGCCCACTAAGGGTGCAACTAATGCTGTATTTAACCTACTGACTTTTGCTCTGGAGCAAGCAGATTTAGGTGGAAACATATAACTATTACATTGATTCACAAAGACATCAGATGATATTAGGAAGCATTTTGGCAAGGCAGATAAAAGAAATACAAATGTTTGTTCCTTATTTTTTTAAAAAAACTGTTTCCTTTCCTGCCTGACTTACATTTAAACAGTTTGGTTTAAGTTATTTTTTCTTTGATTTTGAAACATGCATTTAAAATTACTTACCTGCACTGATTATGGATTCTTCCTGGGTGAATACTAATGTAAGGTGACACTGTCTTATCCACATAAGATCCAAATCCAAGGTGTAAATCAAGGGAAATATTTTTCATCTTTTGAGATAAATCATATCCAACAGAGTTTAATTTTTCGATATTCTTGTGCATAGATGCAGACACATCAACCAAATAATAGAGGTCCACAGGGTACTTTTCCAGTGGGCGGACTTTCAACATAAAACTTGCTTCAGATCCTGATATGTAGAAAAGTAGAACTATAATCAATATTCCTAAATGTCTGGTTACCTTAAAGACTTCTAAAACTAGTTTCATAGAATTTGGCTTATTCTGTGGCTAAAATCCTGTTGACGTAATGTAAAGTTTATTCTTTTAAAAAATACAGATAGGCCATATTGTCCCATAAGATCTCAACAATATACATCATTTCAGGTTATCATGGGCAAACATGGTGATTACTAGTTAGCAAACTCAAAAAGCCACCTTTGCTTTGTTTCACTCCTAGGTGACAAAAACGGCCATATTTCCGGTCAGCCCCCAACTATTAATCTAACCATCATTTTAGCAGCCGATGAATAAGGCTGCAGTAATAAAATACATTTTTTGCCCAAGTTATAAGCTGGAAAACTAGAGCACCGCACCCCTTTTCATAAAACACTGCCTGGGCTTTTCTGCAAGCAAAAGAAAAGAAATCAAGGGAAATATTTCTGGGTGGGCACCGAGTTTAGCAATATTAGTAAGAGTGCTTATGCATTTCATGTTAAATGGTTAAGAACGTTTAATCTGTTGCCTTTAAAATGGAAGGACTATCTGATTTTTAAAATAATTTGTTGCTTAATTCATGGAAACTGTGGCTTTTGGTGTCATTGGTTTTAACTTTTATTACTGTTTAGTTATATATTTATTGTTATATGTATGTTTGTTTTATTATGTTATGAACCACCCAGAATAGTGCATTGCACTAATGTGACGGTACATAAATCAAATAAATAAATAATATTAAAAATATTGGTTGAAATCCTGTTGTACTGTCTCACGTATGCTGATGATGATATCACAATTAATGGCAATTCTAGGTTACACAAAACTCAAACACAATGCACTGAAGATGGGTGCATGCCAAAATTGCCAATGCAAGCCTTTAATCAGCTGTTATTTGCTACTGCTAGTGACATCATCAATGTTGCAGGCACAGACCTGTGCAAAAAGATTTCAGGCATAACAAAATCAGGAAAAACCATTAAATTGGTAAACTTAAAAATACTTTTTAAAATGACTAAAAACAGCAGAATTAGTTAACACAACAAGAAATGGTTTTAAAAACCATGTTAGTATTGAAATAACAGGTTTTAAATTTGCTGGTGAAAATTTTAATAGCAACCAAGTGATTTGTATTAGGCAAAATACAAAGAAAAAAAAATAATAAGAAAAAACCTCGTTGCACCTTAAAGACCGGTATATTTTAATGTGAGCTCCTGTGGACAAGTCCACTTCTTCAGACATATGAGATAATGATTTATAACTAATTAAATTTAAACTCTGCACAAAATCCTTCCCACGAATTCTCCATCCTTCAGGACAGCCTTGACTACAAAACAGACTTCTCTTATTGTTCTCTTCATTCACTCAGATTATTACTGTTAAAGGCCAAGGGGTTAATAGTAAAAGCATTTCCCTTTTTTCCCCTTAACATGTCTGCTTTCAATTCTTGTCCCATCAGCACAAGCTGAGTGCTCCTCCTTTTGATAAAAAAAAAAAAGCAAATAGCACATTAGCACAGAAATCAAAACTCCATTGTGGCTACTACTGTCAAGATCAGGACTGAGATCAAGACCAGAAAAGAGGTTGGAAGTGTTAAGCTCTGCTCCCTTCAGTCAAAAGCACACCCAGCAAATACAGGAGGGTAAATGCACGGAGAAAGGCCTTCTCCCTACATTACTGATTTGGGGGCTTGACTGTTAATTTCATTAAAAACAACAGAAAACATAAACTTTAAATTACAAAGTTTACATTGCAAAGCAATGATAAAGTCATGGTATTAAGTGCCTCCTTGACTTCTACAGTTTTAGTTTTTAACATTTAGTTTTAGAATGAACTTTTAAAGGCTTGAAATGTTTCAGTTTGCTTTTAAATAAATGTAGCCCAGTTCTGTATTGCAAATGTGGATTTTAACTGCTTTCATTTTAAATGTTTTCAGATGCTCTTTGAGTTCATTTGCATTTTACTAGTTTTAAAATTTAAGGCAGTATGTCAACATCTTCAGTAAAAAAAATTTAAAAAATTATCTGTGGTCTCCTTAGTAATGGTATGTTTTCCTATAAATAAGTGAAGCAAAAATGAGAAGAGGAAAAAGAATAAAAGGATTAGATGAGCCCATAAGAAAATGAATGGTGGGCAGCTACAAGAATTAAAGTTTCTGAGATCAGAAGCCAAAGACAGCAAATAAATGTAAAAAGAAAGAAAAGAAGAAAAAGGAAGAACAGAAAGACAAGACATTTGTTTCTGCTTGAATTCACGACACAAATAGGAAGAAATAGCATCCTTATTGAAAAACCATGTGCTGAGACAAACAGAACAGCCATGACAAACTTCCATTATGCAACATTACATTTTGAAATAAACCACATTTTTCAGGTGAATATTAATAGTGTTTTGTTTTGTTTTTTAAAAAAAACATTATTCGTAATAGTTGTAAATGTTCCTTTCTAATCTTGGGATGTCAAGTTAGTCTGCCTTTATGAGAAATAATTCAAAATATGCCTCAAAATGAGGATAGATTTGCATATGAATTACAGCCATTCGTTCAGGGCTGGCAGTTTGTGAATGGACCTATTTGTTTTCTTTACAAATGGGACATCCTTGATCAGGAAGTAGAACTACAACTTTTAAGTTCTGTTCCAGTTTAGGTTCCTCGGTATTTCCGAACTTTCTAGTTCACTGCTTCTAGGACACTTGCCGCTGGATAAGAGCCACATCCTTCCAGGAGCAGCACTCTTCTTGTGTAGCCACATAGCAGAATGAAAAAACTGCTGATCCCAGAAAGTTTCCTTTTTTGCTTTTCCACAACGGCTTCCTGTCATTGGCTTAATTTAGATGCAATGCTTAAGCATCAATTTGCTCAGGACAGCTAGTGGTGATGACTTCTAGAAGTTTCAGTCCAAGAACATCTGGGAACCCAAGGTTGGGAATCACTGACTTTGAAAGTACTGGAAAGCAGTTTAGTTTTAGTTTAGTTACACAGTGATCAAATGAATTTTCTATGCAATTAATTATTACTGATCCATATATTTCAACCTGGTTACTCGCTTTCAGTTAGAATGGGAGAAGAGGGAGAAAGAAGGGGCTTGCTTCCAATTTAGCGTAAGCACGTCAGACTTAGAATCAATAAAAACGTTCTGGAATATGAAACAAATGAAATTGCTCTAAGAAACAGGAATCTTTATAGCAATCAACCCCATTAACAATAACAGGACAAAAAATCTTGCATTTGTAAGAACTTTAATGTTAAAGTACCGGAGGTGATTATGGAGTAAGGACATTACAAAACACAGACCTCACTTTAATTTGGGGACAATGCATTGTTGTAAATTATTAAGGACATAGATAGTGAAAGAAATTGAACAAAAACACACAGAGAAATGAGTAGCTCGTTTAATTTGGAATATGTTTAAGGGCTTTCCAACCAGCTACAAACAGGGAACCCATTTAATGCTATTGTCTCCTGTTACCTCAGGGCCCACAGCCTTATCTGAGGTAAAAAGTGGCAGCAAAGCATGTTCTGTTTCTCAGATGGAAAGCCCGTTTCTGGCCCAGGGAAGGCACCAGGACTTCATGTTCCAGCATCCTTGGCAGAAAAATGACATAATCGGTATCAGTTGACACCAGGTAGAAAAACCAAAATAATTGTTCATTTTAAACTTCTTTCTTTCTTACAAAGATTTCTTAAAATAGATTTTTTTTTAGAATACTGTGTGCACAAAAAGAGATAACAAATGAAATACAGAGATAACAGAAGCCATTGTAACTGCTGGATAGTTCAGTGGTCTAGGTATCTGGCTGTAGAGCTACAGCTTGCAAGTTCAATTCCCCACTGTGCCTCTTTGACAGGAGCTGGGCTAGATGATCCATAGGGTCCCTTCCAGCTCTGCAGTTCTAAGACTATCATTTCAAATTCTGGATGCCACCTTATTTGTGTATGGTGCAACTGGAGGGACATTATACCAAACCAGAAATATCCACTTTTGTATGACTCCTTAGCAGATTGTTATGTTAAAAAAAAAAAAAAAAAAAACAAAACAGTACTAGAGATTACAGCTTTGTTTGACTTGGCAAAAGAACACAAAGCTTCACTATATTTCTCTAGTACTGTAATTAAAACACTTAGGGTACAGAAGCTTGCATTTTATGGCAATTAAAAACTCCCCTTGGAAAGGAGATAATGAAAAGAAAATAAGATTTTAAATAACATGCCCTTTTCTCTATACTCCTGGTCTTATGTAGGGTGACATCATCTCCACCAGTGAAATTGCTGATTGGCTTCAACTGTAACACACTTCTATGACAGCCATGTTTCCTCACCACAACTGTCAATATTAACAAGAAAATGACACTAATGTATATAAAATGTACAGATCTTTGAAGAATGTAAAAATGTGGGAACAACCCTATCTTTTGGCCTAACTTCCCTCACAGGGCTGTTGTATGTAAGACAGATGGAATTGGATCACATCATGAACATTATGCCAAATTCCTTGAAGAATTCCTTGGAGGGATATACAAATATGAAATGATTTTTGAAGTCTTTCAATAACTCATTTTCAATAGACATGGGATACTTAATCTGGAATGGCAGCCTGTCAAAAATACAGTGCATTCTTTTGGCCCGCAGGCTTGCAGCTGTCTGTAAATGAATGAAATCCAAGTTGTTTGTAGACAGTTTGGCTTAAGGAAGAAACTAAGTTCCAGTTCAGTTTCACACTGTGCATCCCAGAAGAGCCAACCCATGTGGCCTTGGGCAAGCTACACATTCCCAGGATGCCCCCAGAAGAAGGGAATGGCAAATTACTTCTGAGCTTTCTACCTATAAAATGCTGAAAAGGGTCATCAGATGTCAGAACTGACTTGCAGGCACACAATGATTATTTTAAGCTCGTTGAGGACATACTTGGTTGTCCAATGCAACAAACATTCGGAGGATGCTAAATCAACATTCACTGCTCTTCATCTGTTATTCACATGAAAAGGACTCCAGGATCACTTCACTAACCTTACTCCCAAATATTAAACTGTTTCCATATGGCCAGTGGCCAAGCAGATATCTGTTAAAAAGCAGTCAATGCAAACAGATTTCCTTTTTACAAATGTCTTAAGTTCATTATGGCAGAGGTCCCCAACCTCTGGTCTGCGGCCTTGTGCCAGTCTGCGGCCCACTGCCGGACCGGGTCGTGGAGACAGACTTCCCACCCACCCCCGCATATACTCACCTCCGCACAGCTGATTTGGGCATGCGCACGCGCTCCAGCTGGCCCATGCGAGCACTGCGCTGCCATTTGGGCATGTGCATGAGAGCGCTCATGTCACACTGCCATTTGCGCATGCGCATGAGAACGATCGCACCATGCTGCCATTTGCACATGCGCATAAGAATGCTCATGCCATGCTGTCATTCACGCATGCGCATGAGCACACCGCACAAGCACCATGGCAGTGTTTGTGCATCCACGCACACCCTCATTTGCACATGCGCATGATTGCAGGGGGTGCCCTGCCTTCCCCAGCTGGTCTGCGGGGTGAAAAAGGTTGGGTACCCCTACATTATGGGACTCGTTGGAGCAGAGAAATCACAAGGCCATGAATGCTCCTCAGACAACCATACTCATAAAGCTCTCTGCATGTGAGTAACATGTGCAGTAGAGTTGGGGGGGAATCACATTTTCAATTACAGCCCTCAGAGCCCATGTGAAAAATCCAGGCTGTTACAGCTGAAAAAGTAGCTTTCTTTCCAAGCATCTTTGGTATAAAGAGATTTGTGGCAGACTGGAGAAGCATTACACTTTACTTTAGTTTTGGTCAGGAAGCAAATGATTAGGAAGTTTCTTGGCACTGAAAGCCAGTGATACAAATTCTGACATCATTTATCATAGGCAAAATACAGTCATCCCATGGCAGCTTACTCTCAGCTACTCTTTTTACTCACTTCTTCCTTCACACCTTCCCCATGCTTATGACAAACAACACTGCTTGGAATATCCATGGTATGTCAGCAGCTGTAGTTTTACTGGACACTGAACTGTCCATCAAAATTCCCAAATTTTGCTACAGTTCAGTCCTTGCTACCAACATGGATGGCACCTGAAACAGGAGACACAGTTACTGTTGTGGTCCGCATGGGTCTCTTTATTTTAGGAAGAGCAATGAGATTAAGTTTTCATTTACGGTGGTACCTCGCTAGATGATTACCCTGCAAAATGACGAATCCGCATGACGATGAGGTTTTGCGATCACCATTGCGCTTCACAAGACAGTGTTTCCTATGGGCAATTTTTGTTGGACGATGTTTCGGTCTGTGCTTTGCAAGACTTTTTTTTCCCTGAGACCAATGTTTCGCAAGATGACAATTTTTACAGCTGATCGGCAGCTCCGCAAAATGGCTTCCCTATGGGCGATCTTTGCAAAACAGGTGTTTTGGGGACCGATGCTTCGCAAGACAGTGATTTTTACAGTTGATCGGCGCTTTGCAAAATGGCTTCCCTATGGGCAATTTTCATAAAACGACGACTATTTTCCACATTGGAATGCATTAAACAGATTTCAATGCATTCCAATGGAGAAATGCTTTTCGCAAGACAATGTTTTCGCTAAACAGCGATTTCAATTGAACGGATTAACATCATCTTGTGGGGCACCACTGTATTATGCATATATGTATATGACTCACTTTTCCTTAAGCCAGCTCCACGTTGCTCTCATGAGGAACTTAATCTCACTAGACAGGCAAATTTTTGAAGACCCCAAGATGGATTTGTAAAGCTGTTGTCCACTTCTCCTCTTGCCCTCACACTTTCCCAACATCAGGGTCTTTTCCAGGGAGTCTTCTCATGAGTATTGGAGCCTCAGCTTCAGGATCTGTCTTTCCAGTGTGCACTCAGGGTTGATTTCCTTCAAAATGGATAGGTTTGTTCTCTTTGCAGTCCAGGGGACTCTCAAGAGTCTCCTCCAGCACCACAATTCAAAAGCATCAATTCTTCGGCGGTCAGCCATTTTTATGGTCCAGCTCTCACTTCCATACATCGCTACTGGAAAAACCATAGCTTTGACTATCCGGATCTTGTTGGCAAGGTGATGTCTCTGCTTTTTAAGATGCTGTCAAGGTTTGTCATCACTTTCCTCCCAAGCAGGCACCTTATACAGCTTGTATAACAGTGCAAATGTGCTGTCCCCTCAAAATAACACAACACACAGCCATTAATGTCTAAACCACTGGCAACGAAAGCGAGTATACCCCTAAGTGACAATGTCCAAATTGGGCACAAAGTGTCAACATTTTGTGTGGCCACCATTATTTTCCAGCACTGCCTTAACCCTCTTGGGCATAGAGTTAACCAGAGCTTCACAGGTCGCCACTGGAATCCTCCATGACGACATCACAGAGCTGGTGGATGTTAGAGACCTTGCACACCTCCACCTTTCATTTCAGGATGCCCCACAGGGTTTAGGTCTGGAGACATGCTTGGCCAGTCCATCACCTTTACCCTCAGCTTCTTTAGCAAGGCAATGGTCATTTTGGAGGTGTGTTTGGAGTCGTTATCATGTTGGAATACTGCCCTGCGGCCCAGTCTCCGAAGGGAGGGGATCATGCTCTGCTTCAATATATCACAGCACATGTTGGTATTCATGGTTCCCTCAATGAACTGTAGCTCTCCAAGTGCCGGCAGCACTCATGCAGCCCCACACCATGACACTCTCACCACTGTGCTTGACTGTAGGCATGAGACACTTGTCTTCGTACTCCTCACCTGATTGCCGCCACACACACTTGACACCATCTGAACCAAATAAGTTTATCTTGGTCTTATTGGACCACAGGACATGGATCTAGAATCCATGTCCTTAGTCTGCTTGTCTGCAGCAAACCATATGTGGTTTTTCTTGTGCATTATCTTTAGAAGAGGCTTCCTTATGGGATGACAGCCCAGGAGACCAATTTGATGCAGTATGTGGCCTATGGTCTGAGCACTGACAGACCGACCCCCCACCCCTTCAACCGCTGCAGAAATGCTGGCAGCACTCATATGTCTATTTCCCAAAGCCAACCTCTGGATAGGACGCTGAGCACGGGCACTCAACTTCTTTGGTCGACCATGGTGAGGCCTATTCTGAGTGGAACCTGTCCTGTTAAGCTGCTGTATGGTCTTGGCCACTGTGCTGCAGCTCAGTTTCAGGGTTTTTGCAATCTTCTTATAGCCTAGACCATCTTTATGTAGAGCAACAATTCACTTTTTCAGATCCCCAGATAGTTCATTACCATGAGGTGCCATGTAGAACTTCCAGTGACCAGTCTCAGAGAGTAAGAATGATAACACCCGCTCCCCCTTCACACCTCAGAATTGTGATACTAACAGGTCTGATGACACCAGGGAGGGAAAAGAGCTACATGAGCCCAATTTGGACATTGTCACTTAGGGGTGTACTCACTTTCGTTGCCAGCAGTTTAGATATTAATGGCTGTGTGTTGCGTTATTTTGAGGGGACAGCACATTTACACTGTTATACAAGCTGTCTACTCACTGCTTTACATTGTAGCCAAGTGTCATTTCTTCGGTGTTGTCACATGAAAAGATATACTAAAGTATTTATGAAATGTGAGGGGGTGTACTCACTTCTCTGATATACTGTATATGTACACGGTACTGTTGAATGCCAGGTCTATAGCCAACAAGCCCCAGATGATTCATGATCTTATCCTGGAGGAGAATGCAGACCTGGCATGGATAACCGAGACATGGATCAGCGGGGAGGGGGGTCCTCCCCCGGCTCTTGTATGTCCGTCCAGTTATGCTGTCCAGCACCAGGGTATACTGGAGGGGCGGGGGGGAGTAGCCTTTGTTTATAAATCCAGCTTGGAGGTTTCTAGGCGCTCCTCAGTGCTAAGCCGGGTCTAGAGGCACTCCTCGTGTCGATTGGGGCCAGGCATGGTATTGGGATTTTGCGGGGTTACCGCGCTTCCCGCGATCCAGCCACTTCCCTTCCGGAGTTGACCGAACTTGTCTCCGCGGCACTATTGGGATTCCCGAGGCTTTTGGTCTTGGGTGATTTCAATGTGCACACGGGGGCAGAGGCATCTGGGTCAGCTCTTGAGTTCTTGGAAACCATGGCTTCCTTGAACATGTCCCAACATGTCAACGGCCCCACCCATGTGGGTGGTCATACACTGGACCTGGTCTTTTCCTCCAGTTGGAGCAAGTGTGATCTGGTGGTGACAAACCTCATGTCAGTCCCCTTGTCATGGTCAGATCACCACCTAATAAAATGTAACCTCACAGTGGCTCTTCCCCCTCGCAGGGAGCAGGGACCTATTTCTATGGTCCACCCTCGAATCCTGGTCGGATTCCAGGACGTCATGAGAGGGGTGACAGCTGACCTGGTTAGCGCTCCTGTCGACGCTCTGGTTGACAACTGGTCTGTCACTGCCACCTGGGCCATAGACACAATCGCGCCTAAATGCCCCCTCCGTCGTAGAGCTCGGCCAGCACCCTGGTTTAACCAGGAGCTTCGAGTGATGAAGTGAATAAGGAGAAGGCTAGAGCGTAGATGGAGGCAGAACCTGACAGACCATAACTGGATAGCTGTTAAGGTCGCAACTAACCTTTACCTGAATAAGGTAAAGGCTGCATGTCGATCATTCTTCGCTAACCGGATAAGCGAAGCGTCCAACCAGCAGGCGGAGTTATTCCGTATAGTGCGCGACCTATCCGGAACTGGTTCAGGTGATAGGTCTCCCCCTAGTTTCTCACCTGACCAGTTTGCAGCCTTTTTAAAATCTAAAGTGGAGGCCATCCGCTGGGAGCTCTCTCCTTTTTTAAATACAATGAGTCAAACAGAGATGTCCAGCACTCCATCTTGGCTGGTGATTTTTGACTCCTTTCACCCTGTGACGCCTGATTCTGTGGAAAAGGTGCTTGCTCGCTGTCGAGCCACCACCTCTTCCCTTGACCCTTGTCCGGCCTGGCTAATCAAAGCAGCCAGGCCGAAAACAACAGAATGGGCCACAGCAATAATAAATGGGTCTTTCCTTGAGGGCAGGTTTCCATCTGCCCTCAAGGAGACACTCATTAGGCCCATTAGAAAGAAACTTAATATGGTGGCGGACGAGATTGGCAATTATAGGCCTGTCACCAATATTCCTTTCATGAGCAAAGTGGTTGACAGGGTGGTCGCTGACCAGCTTCAGGCCCACTTGGATGAGACAGATGCCCTGGATCCATTCCAGGCGGGCATCAGGCCACGCCACGGTACAGAGACAGCATTGGTCGCACTGTACGATGATCTGTTGAGGGAGGCTGACAGGGGCAAAGTGTCTCTGTTGGTTCTCCTCGACATCTCGGTGGCCTTTGATACCGTCGGCCACGGTATCCTCCTGGAGAGGCTCTCCGAGTTGGGAATTGGTGGCTTGGTGTTAGCCTGGCTCCGTTCCTTCCTAGAGGACCGACCCCAGAGAGTACAGCTTGGGGAGAATGTCTCAGCCCCATGGAATCTCAATTGTGGGGTCCCACAGGGGTCGATTATCTCCCTGATGCTGTTTAACATCTATATGAGACCGCTGGGTGGGGTCATCAGGGGGTGTGGAGCCTCGTGTCATCAGTATGCTGATGATACCCAGCTCTACATCTCCTTTTCACCAACTGCAGGTGATGCCGTCCTGTCCCTCCAGCGCTGCCTGGGGGCCATACTGCAGTGGATGCAGGAAAATGGGCTGAACCCAGACAAAATGGAAGTTCTGAGGGTGGACGCCCTTGGGGTTGGTGGCCTGGGTGGCTCGGGGAGGCAGTGGAAGACAGGATTGCCCGGCTGCGACCCTACCCTGACATGGGGGCGCTCACTACCTTGGTACATGCGCTCGTAATTTCAAGATTAGACCACTGTAATGTGCTCTACATGGGGCTGCCTTTGAGGCTGATGCGGAAACTTCAAGTGGTGCAGAATGCAGCGGCCAGACTCCTTACTGGAATTAGAAAATACCTAAATATTTCTCCTGTTCTGGCCAAGCCGCACTGGCTGCTCATCCGTTTCCGCATTGACTTCAAAGTTCTAATGCTTACCTATAAGGCCCTAAATGGTTTAGGACCTCGATACTTGGCGGAGCGCCTGCTCCCACCAAGATCTACTCAGATCACCCGCATGAGTCAGGAGGTGAGGCTGAGGAGCCTGATGCCAAGGGAGTCCCGGAGAGAAAAGACTTGAAGCCAGGCCTTCTCAGCGGTGGCTCCTCGCCTTTGGAGCAACCTTCCTCCGGAGATTCGCGAGGCCCCTACGCTGGGTACTTTCAAATGCCAGCTGAAAACATGGATGTACATCCAGGCCTTACCTCCTGTCAATTGCTGATTTCTTTTGCTTTGCTATTTATTATTTATTTATTCCTGCACTATTTGTTATTGTTGTATGCTAATGTTTTTTTTTTAAATTGTTTTGATATTCTGTAAGCCGCCCAGAGTGGTAGAATATACCAGATGGGTGGGATATAAATCAAACAAACAAATAAACAAACAAATAAATAAAATGTATATTATACATATGTATATACATATATATGTATTAACTGCAAAAAATCTCCTGCGTGTATCCAGCCCACATTGTCAGGTTCTGCCCAGAGCTGGATCTTGAATGACCAGTTCAATGCACTAAAAGGATCACTAAGCACTATGTTTTTACAAATGAAGTTCATACAAAGGTTCCAAAGTTTCGGACAACTCCCACAGTGTGAAATAGTTTTGCCCTGAATGGAGTTTTTGTTTTCTCTCATTTAAATCATCACTTTAAATCCCCATGAGTCTGGAACACAAGCGTTATGAATAAACAATGGCTTCTCTTCTATTCTGTATTTAACATACCACAGCAAACATTTGTTGGATCACGTGTACACGTGTGTAGCTCCAACATGATTGAAGCCAGGATTGGCTCACCAAATACATCAGTCTCCAGTTTTGAGATTTAGCAGATGACCCAGCCTCATCTTTGCAGATGACTAGCAGGTGTACTGACTTTCTATAAAAAATTATGATGCAGGTGAATGTCCCTACAAGATCTCAAAATTCATCTTTTGCTTATGATAAAAAGAATGGATACACATTACGTGTTTCTCAAGAAACTAATATGCAAGAGGTGGAAGTATGAAAAAATAGGATGAAAGATTGGAAAGAAAGAAGGGATTCACAGAGCGAGTAATAGGGAGATTTTTGTTCTATCTAACTGGTGAGTGATGTGGACCATGTTACCCGAAGCAGCTGGTGGATCTCCAAGTTATTTTTATTTTTCAAACAAAATATAACAAAGGGCACTTTAAAATCCTTCATTTAGTCACAAAGTCTACTATTTGTGATGTGCCGAATTGAAAGAACAACACTGATCCACTATGTATTGTCCTCACCCTATTCTAAAAGTCCTCATATGGATCACTAAGTAACAGATGCACTGTTGAATGAAAGTAACTGCTTAGAGGTACATATCAGATAAAAGATTGGTGCTATCCAATTTTACAAAACAGGTTTAGGCAATATTCAGAGGTCTAGGGATTACACATTGGGAGGGCCACACTTTCAAATGCATTTTTTCTAACACATGCAGGGGGTGGGGCACCCATGTGTGCAGGTGGGCGGGCGTGGGGGAGTGTATGCGGGGGGGGGGGGGCGGGAGATCTGTCTCCATGGCCTGATCTGCAAATGCCACAGACCAGCAGCAGGCCGTGGGTTGGGGATCCCTGCCCTAGAGAGGCTTTCTGAGACAGGGAGAGCTACCCCCCCTCCAATACCTTAAAATTTCTTGGGGATGCATAAGGATGATCAGACTGCATTTGGAATCTTGGGACACACATTTCCCATCCTGTTTTACAATTTAAGTGTTAACTGACGGACTGGCAAAACCAACCTGCTATTCACAATCACCCAGGACAAAGTTTACAAGTAAAAAGCAAGAACAAAATGACGGGCTCTTGAAAAGTTATGGATAAACCATCTAGAGCTAGGTGCACGGATGGGTGAAATAACAAGCTTTTCAGAAAACAAAAATCATTCCCGACTCATTTTATAGAATTTGATGAAAATCCAGTGGAGTCAGAGCCAGTTTGGATGTGACAGAAGTGCAGTAAGGGTGGGGAGATTCAGGAATTGTCCCACAGCAGAAGAACGTATGTCTAGTGGAGGTGTATCGGTTTTTCTATCCAAAAAAGAAATCTTGCTAAAAATTTAAGAATTTATGCTGTCATTTATAGGATACATCTGTATTTACAAAAAAGGGTAATTAAATATAGAGCTGTTCACTTGTAATTATCCAATTTCAGTGAATGATCAGTGGAACTAGTCAACGGATAATGAACTAGGACTCATTATCTATTTAAACAGATGACAAGGATATAAATTGTGGAGGTCAAAGCTGATTATTAGTAATTTTGGATAACGCGCAGAATGCAAACTGAATTAGCATTTCTGAAATAGTATTCTAGAGCCCGCCCGCCCCAATACAGTGGTGCCTTGACTTGCGAACGCCCGGACCTACGAACAATTTGATTTATGAACAGCTCCGGCCGCAAAATTTTGCTTTGACTTGCAGTCGGAGCTTTGACTTACGAACAGAAAAAGGCATGGAAAAGGGGCGGGAAATTCAAATAGACTAACCATTGGTGGCGAAGAGGCTGCTTCTTTGTAGCTCTTTTGTCTCAATGGTTCAGGAAAGGGATGTGGCGGCGTCCCTAGGATGCATCCCAGCCGGGCTCTACCTCCCGGAGTCTGGCCAGGAAGCGAGCAAGCATTGCTGCCCGAAGGGAAGGCTGGGGCTCCGGAAGAGTAGGAGGTGGTGGGCGGGTGAGCGCTTACCGGGCCGGCAAGTACTGTTGCCCAGAGGGAAGGCTGGGGCTCTGGAGGTGTAGGAGGTGGCTGGTGGGCGAGCGAGTGCTTCCTGGCTGGGCGAGCGCTGCTGGAGCAGGAGGCGGCGGGCGGTGGAAGCCTCCCAGCAGCAGCAGTGGAAGCATGGGAGTCCCTCCAGGAGCCAGATCCCGGCTGGGAGGCGAGGACTCATCCTGGCTGGGCAGTGGTGGCGGAGCCCAGGCCAGGCAGTGGTGGAAGCCAGGGAGGCCTCCTGGAGGTGAGCCCGTGTGGCGGCAGAGGAAAGCCAGGTGGGCACACGGAGGGCTCCCGCCGACGGCAGTTTTGGCGGTGGTGGAGCCCGGGTGGCTCAGCATGGCCGGGAGGCTTCAGAGGAGGCTTCGTGGTGAGGTAAGATGTTGCTTTTTGAATTTTAAAAACTCTTTTGGGTGGCTTTTGCTGGGTGGGATTGGGCTGGTGGGGTTATTGTAATGTTTAATTTGTTGTTGTTTTTTTGCAGCCCCAGCGGCTTGCAGTGTTTTATTTTTATTTATTTATTTTTTAAATGCTGGAACGGATTAATCCCGTTCCCATGCATTTCAATGGGAAATGGTGCTTTGACTTATGAACATTCTGACTTACGAATGCCATTCTGATATGGATTAAGTTCGTAAATCAAGGCACCACTGTATTTGAATTATACTGCTTTCAGTCCTTCCTTGAAGTTCAGTTTATAAGACCTCTCCAGAACTGGGTATCTTTCCTGGTCTAAACAGGTAGTGCTGGGTGAATGCACTTCCTTTTCCTCAATCTAACTGACTGAAACCAACTCAAAATATGTATTATATACTAAAACAATCTTGTTGATTTTGATATGCAAACCTGGGCGGAGCTGGATTGAAACTTCTCCCGGTGTCACTTGTATATTAGCTTCGTTTCTTGATACCATTACACTGACTTTGGGACTTTCTATAAAATCTGCTCTACAGCCTCTGTTAATTAGATGAACAACTGTATCACATCGGGCCTTCAGTTCCTTTGTTCCAATCATAAAATCCTGTTTCAAAAGAGACAATAAAAGACAGAATAGTCAGTAAAGCAAAATCTTTCATACAATCACCAAGCATAATCATATAACTAAAAAGCATCTCAGAAAAACAATGATGTGTACCGGGTATAACTGGAATTAGTGGCATGGCTTTTGAAGAATGTTCAGAAGCTACAGCTGGTGCTGTATACGGCAGCTAAAATCCTAACCTGATTCATCCTAATGCGACAAATAAGGCAAATTATAATACAGGTATGTTCTCCTCACCACCACAAAGTGCTTGCACAGCAACCGGCTTGTGGAGGAGTGTCTCAGAGAGAATTCTCCTATCTTCACAAGCAGTTTTAGCACATGGATGTAAAACATGCAGTGCCAAAAAATGCAGTAACTTTTGTCTTGTAATAAGAATAGTAGCTGTGAATGATTTGCTTATGTTTATCTGATCAATCTGCATGTTCTACTGTGCTTGCTATGTGTGCACACTTAGCTTCAGAAAGAGAAGTTTTGGAAGAAGTAGCCATGTTAATCTGTGCCAGCGTATCAGGTCAAAAACAAAAATAAATAAGACAAAAACATGTATAGCTCATTCATTTAGACATGTGGCTGCGGAGCCAGAGGTTAGGAGTTTGATTCTGTACTGTGCCTCCTTAACAGGGACTTGATGATCCATAGGATCCCTTTCAGTTCCAAGATGATGATGGTATCTTAAAGACTAGCTGCTACATTTTAATGTGAACTTTCATAGATAAGTCCACTTCTTCAGACATAGGAGTGGGACTATATGGCAAATATTCATACATGGCCCCCAGTCAAAGAGACTGCTTAGTTCCTGGGCACAAGTTGTTGATGGTACAGCATTTCACACCTGGCAATGACTTTTATGATACCTGTTGATATTCAGTTCCCCTCCCAGGAAGCATTATTCTGTAAGCAATAACAATGATTGGTAGCTATATTAATCTCAGGCTTTCCAACTTGTACAAATTACATACATCGTGAGTCACCTTGCTGGAAATGTTATCATAGAGGCACACCTCCATATAGTTACAAATGTGTTCGCGCAAGGCTTTGTCCACACAATTAGGAACTCTAGAAAAGCAGGGTTTCCAATATTAAGTACAAATCCTATGTGGGCATTTAACTGAATGCATGTACTGTATTTACTTGATCTATATTCTCCCCAAACTGGTATTCAAGGCAGCTCAGAGTAAACTAAAAAAGGTACAGATAAAAAAATACACACCATAATATTAAAATATAGACTGTAATATTAAAACACAATTAAATTACAATTAAAACTATTTCTGTGAAAAGCACAGCCAGTTTAAAGTTTTTTTCCTCATCCGGCAGTGAGTTGCCAAAAACCTGTTTGAATGAAGAGACCGTTGCCTGCAGGCAGCATAACAAAAAGGAGAGGGCTGGCGTAGCCTCTGTGGCAAAGAATTTCACAGCTGGGAACAGCAACTTAAAGATCAGTCTATTGTGTTCCTACCAAACACACTTCTGAGGCTGACAGAACTCAGAAATGTGTCACTTCTGAAGATATTACCGTCTGGGCAAGCTCATATAGGAAAATGTGTTACCTCTGACTCGCTAGACCCGTTGTTTAAGGTTTTATAAATCATAACCAACACATTTTATTGATTCTGGAAACAAACCTGGTAGGCAGTGGAGTCATCATAACAAAGGTTTGCTGTAACTAGCCCACACTTGACACTATAGTTTCACACATGGAAGTCTGGAGCAAGGATAATCCACACAACTAATCCATTTCCATCACCCAGACAAACACTGACATAGAATGAGCCATGATGAGATCATATGCATGTGCAACATGAAACAAGATATAATCATGGGATTAAATATGTATAGTTGGGGGTACAATTAAGAAATTCAAGTTTCTGTGATCTTCTGTACAGACTGCACATTACTTCTGATGTGTGGCAGTACGTAATAAAGAAGTGTATGGTTTAGCAGTTTTAGGCATACCTACGTCTGCCATAAGAATCTCACATTACTTACAATATGGATGAGGAACATTTTTAAGTATAAAAGTCTCATAGCTACTTTTTCTTCTTCAATGTGCAAAAATAGTGACTTATAAAGGTCTAAACTATAACATAGGAGAATTTAAGCCCTTTTGAGTTTGGCTGTTGTTCAGAATCATTACAATTTCCTTCCAAACTCTAAAAGTGGAACTCAGACATGGTAAATGCTTTAGACATGGTAAAGTATGTGAGTTTTTTTTTACAAGGTACCTTCAGTTTGCCAACTTTCTAAAATTAAGCTGGAACCAGAAAAGCTAACTGGCTGTAATGAAAGGCCAAACTGGCGCCAAAGGCATTGTCTACACTGAAAGCAGTAAATCTGGTGAAAATGGCTTGGAGGCAGGAATAACATGAAAAGGGGAGGAGCAGGGATAGATGCCATATTGCAATGGAAAAAAGAAACTCCAACCCCACTCTTGTATCAGTAAGGATATTTTTGTTGTGCCCTCTTTGCCAACCAATGGAGGAGCTACAAGTTTAAGAGCCGCAATAGATTATGATTAAGATCTGCTGAGCCTCAGCAAAACATTTCTTGTTCTTTTCAGATAATAGCCACCATTGTTCTTCAAGACATTTTGGAAATCTCTGATTACTGTTAAGTAGATCTGAAGTGGCACATTTAAGTCAGGTGAGTTACCACACCATCTCTCTCAAGGGCAATGCTGGGGCTTGTACAAAATGTATGCCAAAGATCTTTGAATAATATTCAAACTCTAGTACTGGAGACTATGAATGGAGAACATGCGGTCCTCCAGATATTCTTCAACTGCAGTTTCTATCGGCTCTAGTGAGCACGGTGAAGAATGGTGAACTGAAGTTCAAGACCAACAGGAGGACCTCATGTCCCCCTTTCCTCCTATAAAGTATGAGTCACTTTGAGTCCTCTCAGGGTGAAGAAAAAAAAGGAAACACATGACGAATGAACCAGGTTTTCAGGTTTTTACAATTTTATGCTGCTACATTATAAGGGGGAAATGCCAGGAATTTGAAAATTAGCACCATGGCTTGCTAAAACTCAGTAAACATCTATGCAACGAATTATAAAAAGATGATATTCATGGAAGAAATCATTTATAAAATTATATCAATTATAAAAATTATATTCATGGAAAATATTTTCCCCAGTGTTTCTTGATTATTACTGTCATTCTCTTGTGCATTCAAAAAGTTAATGTATCATAACAATTAAAATTTTACTTCTGATTCTGAAGATTTTGTTTATTGGCAGAGATAGGCTAAGAGCAGCTAATCAAATAAGGGCCAAGATAAGCAATATAGAAAAATAACCTACCTCTTGGGTACACCATCCACATTCTGGGCCCACAGCAAGACAGCTAGTACATGTTCCTGCATTTGACAGTGCACACCTGTTGTCCGCTGGAGGAGCAAAAATTAGGAGGAAAAGCCATTCAGCAATTTGCTATGTGTATGTAGAGTTGGCAGAGGCACAATATCTCCTAATTTTAAACATATGACTAAGAAAACTATTAAAATGCTGATGTCACAATTTCTTTCCAGCAATAGAGCAGCAATTTTAAAACAATGATTGGCAAAAATATTAAATGCAAACTTCAAAGGTTCCTTCAACAGAGCACTGTTTTTAAACAGTCCATAAAATACAATTTTAAACAAGGTGGATAAAAATGAAAAATTAATTTAAATCATTAAATCATTATTTAAATAAAAATTGATTGAAATCATCAAAGAAACCAGATATTTTTATTTAAAATCAACTTTAGATCAAATCCATCTTATTTTAAAACACAATCTTAAAACACAAAACACTACATTCTTTTTAGCAATGGAACTGTTGTAAAACTACAACTGCACGGCAGAGCTTTAAAACATTATTTTTTGACTGTGACTCTTAGAATCCCTCTGTGTACTTGTAGCTAATGGCTGCACTGGCTGAAGAATGCTGGAAGTTTTAGTCCAAGTGACTTCTCCAAACTGTGCTGGAAAGCATAAACAGATGATAATTGGTGCTTTAAGGATTAATGAGGTACTCTACATGAGGGTTCAATAAGGGCTGCAATAAGAACCACAGGGAAAGGGAAATTTGTAAAAATAGGGTACAAGCTCCTGGCAATCTTCATTTACACATGCATTTATTTATTTATTTATTTATTTATTTATTTATTTATTTATTTATTTATTTATTTATTTATTTATTTATTTATTTATTTATTTATTTATTTATTTATTAATTAGACTTATATACCGCCCCATAGCACTACAAGCACTCTCTGGGTGGTTTACAATTTTAATTATTCAGGCTACACATTGCCCCCCCCCAGCAAGCTGGGTACTCATTTTACCGACCTCGGAAGGATGGAAGGCTGAGTCAACTTTGAGCCGGCTACCTGGGATTTGAACCCCAGGTCGTGAGCACAGTTTTAGCTGCAGTACAGCGTTTTAACCACTGCGCCACGAGGCTCTTTTGTCCATCAGTCAGCCTGTCGGAAAGGCAGGTGTGTTGAGTGGCTGCAGTGCTGTCCCTCCGTATATGTTTGCGAAGGGTTATTTCCACAGGTCCTAGCTCATCTGGACACTTCAAATGTTGGCCCTCCTGCCTTTTTAAAAATCTTCTGGTCTTCCAAAATCCAGAGAAACATACCAACCTGCAAAACCAGGAGTTCTGTCTATGTGTGTGTGACAGAAGGGGGGAATTTACAAATGTTATATAATTCCCAGAAAACCTTATTGGCAATCCTGGCTACCATGACTGTTTCATTGGCCACTTACTGACTGATCTGTTCTTAGATGTCATTCTTAATATTCTGTGGCCAACCACTCATAATTTTGATAAATTACCTTAATTTGATTCCCTTTTCAGGTATTAGCATACTCAAATAGCCTAGAAGGAGTGGAAATTTAATTCTTTGTTTTACTTCTCTTCTGACAGCATCAGCCAAAATTGGATTTCCAACACTATGGAGCATTTATTCCTCAGTTAATAATCTGAAATCATTTAGGCACAAGTGATTTGCTGCTGCAACAGCATTCCAAAATGTTGTATACTTTATGCCTTCTGATATGTTTTATATTTTTTAAAAAGAAAACATGTCATCCACTATTTTTCTCCCTCCAACAAAGAACGTTAAAAGATATCTTTGAAATGCAAACTGTTACTCTTTGTTCTGTCCAGTCTCAAGAGCACTCAGTGGGGTAATAATGACAAACTACTGCATTCACATCCATGAACAGTGGTGCCTCGCTAGACAGTTACCCCGCATGACAGTTTTTTCGCTAGACATTGGCTTTTTGCAATCGCTATAGTGATTCGCAAAACAGTGATTCCTATGGGGGAATTTCGCTAGACAATGTTTCGTCCCTGCTTTGCAAACCAATTTTTGCTAGATGACGATTTTGACAGCTCCCTCCGCGCTCACAGTGATTTAAACAGCTGATCGGCGGTTCACAAAGCGGCTTTCCTATGGCTGATCTTCACTAGACAATGACGATTCTTCCCCATTGGAACACATTAAACAGGTTTCAATGCATTCCAATGGGGAAATGCTTTTCGCTAGACAATGATTTCGCTAAACAGCTATTTCAGTGGAATGGATTATCATCGTCTAGCGAGGCACCACTGTATAAGGGGAATCTATTTGAGGTAGCATTGATGAAGGAGCCTTGATAACAACTATTTAGTACTTCAGTGTTAAATAATGGGACTATAGTTGGGGGCAGGGTCACTAAGGGCTAAACATTAAGCAGAAGGTCATAATTCTCATTGTCCCTTTTTCTTCTGTAGGAGCCTAAATTGCAGTACACTAAAGGCAATTAAGAAAGGTAAAGTACCGTATTTTTCGCTCCATAAGACGCACCTCTCCGTAAGACGCACCTCATTTTTAGGAGAGGAAAACAGGGAAAAAATATTCTGGCAAATTCATAAGGCAGTAGCAATAGATAGATGTTGTCACATCAATTACCTCAAACTTCTTGCAGTGTACAACACAGTGAGAGCTTTTGAACAATTTGTAGTTGGCAAAGTTATTCCAATAGCCACAGACAACAACACTACAATGCTTTATATCAACCACCAAGGAGGAACAAAATCCATGTCTTTCTTGCTACTAACAGTACAGTTTTGGGACTGGTGTATTCTCAAGCATGTCATTTCACAAGTCATACATGTACCAGAAGTGGAGAATCATGAAGCAGACTTCTACACCAAGATGACACACAATGAGTGGGAATTACCATCTCAAGTTTTAACACTTATAATGAATTGTTATTGCACTGAAAGAGATGAATAAACAGATTGTTGCTGGGTAGTCAATAAGAGCTATGATGAAGAAATCACCACCAGCACAGGTGTAAGCAAACAGCAAAGCATGCCTCACTTCCACTCCCTCCCTTCCTCCCTTCCTTCTTTACAGCAATAAAGTTTTCTCTCTCCATCATTCAGTTCTTTACTTTGCAGCATGCAGCATGTCCACAGAAACTGTGCTTACTTTTATCAGCTTTTTGCAGCTGATCCTCCTGTTTCCTCCACTCTTTAATCATTTTTTCAGATGAGGAGGCCCAAAATGTCTCTGCACTGTTCACTGTTTCCATACTCCTTAGCATATTTTACTACCTCTAGTTTAAAAGGAATGTTATATGCTAGCCTTTTCTGCTTTATCATCCTTGCACTGGTAGAATGAGTTCCCATACTCTGCAAGAAAAATGTGCCCCTTATACATCACAACATCTACTGCCTGCTTGCTTTTACAAATATAATCTCAAAGCAGCACAGAATCATAGAATAATGGAGTTGGAAGAGGCCTATACTGTAAGGCCATCAATTCCAACCCCTGGTTCAATGCAGGAATCCAAATCAGAGCAGATCTGACAGATGGTTGTCCAGTTTTAGAGACTACAATAGGATAAAATACAGTAGCTGGGAATCACAATAAAAAGATAAAATCTACCAGCAATATTGTAGAACAACAATGATTAAGAAAAACCAATAAAAACAGGGGGAGTGACACCATGCAGCTTTTATTAACACAAAAATAGTACTAAAATTTCTGTTTCCAGTTGTGTGTGTGTACGTGTGAAATGCTATTTATGAAATGTTGGGTTCTTAAACCAATTTTCAAGATTTCAAAGCTTTACTTGGACATATTCAGATCTGTGATTCAGATCTGCCCTCTGCAATTCAAATTGCCTTACTCCTGATGAGTCCATAAAAACTGTGGCAAGCTAATACACCAAATAAAACCTGTAGCCCTAGTGGTAATATATTAAGGAAAGGAGTGTTAGGTCCCTTTTAGTTTCCCTTTTGAACTTTATTCTGCATGTGCTCAGTGCCTTTTTAATCATTCTGTGCTTCAGAATGAAATTTGGCTAACAATACACATTAGCCTCCCCCCCAGGTCCCTTAATGTTTTAAATATCTGCAAAATTACTTCTATTTAGGCTTAATTTGTGGGGAAGTGATGCAGCTTACTACCAAGGCCTATAAAATAAATAAAAAAATATTAAACTTACTGGCAATTTTAGAAGCTTTTGTTTCTGTCCTCTCTCTCTCTCTCTCTCTCTCTGGTTCTCCACATGTCTGGTTGGTCACATGGTTTAACTTCTCTGCAGAAGGTGAAGGGAAAGAGACTCCTCCTTCCTGCTTTGCTTCTCCAATAGCCAATTGGGTGATGCAAGCAGGCAGATATGCTAATATCTGTGCACTGAAGGATTGTGGGAGGAACATCCAGCCCCTAATGGGGGTCCTGCAGGGCACCCCAAAACATTGAAGAGCTCTCCTGGCCTCTTTTGGGATTGGGGCTATGCAGCCCTGTTCTAATCAGGAGGTGCAGCCGGGGGTCACCATGCCTTTGGAGGGTAGGGCACACAAAGGGCCAGGAGGCTTAGAAGCCATTCAAACTCAGACCTGGCAGGGGAGATACCATTGTTGTAAAAGTGGTTCTCCCAGGGTAAGGCTCATCTATTGCACTTCAGATGAGCTGACTCCTGTGATTTCCCCAAACATGGGAAAATCAACTGCCTAAGTGGGAGACTGTGTTTATGGTTTCCCCTGGTGTTTCTAGAACTATCCTTTGGTCCTTGGCTATTTTCACTGTTTGCTGCCATAGGCCTATTTGCCTTGCTGGTTTTCCAGGTGGGCTGCAGGAAGCAGGTCCTGGAAAGCTAGCAGTGCAGAATGGTGAGGTCTAAATAGCAAGCAGTCTCTGCTGCCAGTTCAGAGACCTCCCAGCATGGCAGTGGGAGGCTTTTGGGTGGTGGTGGCTGAGCCCTGGGTTACTGCATTCACTCCATAAGACGCATATACTTTCCCTCCCACCTTTTTGAAGAGAAAAAGTGCGTCTTATGGAGCAAAAAATACGGTATGTAGGCCAAGTCAGATTAAAAATATTCTCTCAAAGAACATTTCTGGTAATGTACACAGAGCCATTGGATTTTTCAATTTTTTGAACCACAAATCCCATAATCCTCCATTCTGGGAGCTCCACTTGATCTGCATGTGGTCACCTGGGAAAAAGGGCTAAATTGGAAGACTATCAGGCCTAGCTTGACCTAGCTCTGTCTAAAAAGAAAGTTCCCAAGTATCACGAGGCCGAGAGAGGCCTATCTCTGCCTAGCTTCCTGTTCAGAACGGAAGCTTGGCTTTTGAGAGATAGTAGCAGCATGGACATAAATGAAATCACACCAGTACAGAGAAGTCTGGAAAAAACTCCCTTCAGGAGGCTCATTTGTTTTAAAGTGCATGTATTAATCAGTGTAACAAATTGAAAAAACTGAATTCAGTTCATATAATCATGTTTAAATAAAATTCAGAATCTGTGTTAATAATCTGTTCCAATTATTTATTATAGAAATACCAGTTACAGACATACATTCATTCATGAAGTATTTCTCATTTAGCTGCCAGTCTATTTTAAAAATAAATAAAAGAACTAAAACCAAGACACTACTAAATTAGCTATATCTTTTAAAAAAATACACCAGAGCCAGAAATATTTTTATGAGTTGGCTTTATACAGAAGAGAGACTTTTCTTACCATTTTACCAACAGAATCCAGACAAAACTGAACCACGGTGTTGCCAAAAATCAAGAGGCAAGCTTCTACTGGCTTTAGTTAAATAATACATGCCAAAAAGTATTTTAAAACAAGACAGGCCACATTTTGGCTCAAAACCCTTACACAGCATATATACATAATAAAAATGTATGTGTGGCTAGTTAGATCATGTCCAACTGTATATCATATTATGCATTCTAGAAGAATTACATCCCAGATCTCTAAGCAAGGCTTAATAGGCCAGATATTGCAAGAATGAAATTTCATTATAAAAAAAGAGAATTCTTCTAGAACAAGAAACACAGCACACTTGAAGAGCAGTTAAGTTGAATGCCTTACATACTATGCAAGCCACAAAACGCTCACATCTAGCACTTTGTTTAAGGAATCATTATACTGCCATGTTGCTACAATCTGCATTAATGAAAATCCACCAGCCACCTATGCTCATTACCTAATTCTTGTTTGATCTATAGAAATATATTACAGTCCCAAATCTCAGCAAGGAGCTCAAGCAGAGGAAGGAGGAGGACCTGCACTTCATAATATTCCACAATTCTGGACCAGTTTTGTCTATCACAGCCCAACAGATGGCAGAATACTATTTCATACCCAAATCCAATGTTACTCTGTTATGCTACATGAAAAATTAAAAACAGGAGACTTACAACTGAAACTAAATCAGCAGAAAGAACTTGAACTACAGATTTTCCAAGGTTAAAAAAAAAACTGAAGGAAGGAGAAGGCCTTATTGCCCAAAGAATCTCGACAGCTGGTTTGGATGTAGCAGAACACCATTGGTTAGAGTTTCTATATGCAAAGTCAAACTAGCCACAATGTTTTCTAACCTCTGGTAGTCAAGGAGAAGAAGAAAGAACGAAAGAAGAGGAGGAAGCAATCCTTGATCAGAGTGAGCTAGTGCAATATCATGGCCCTCCTGGATCAGTTATCCAATGAAAATGAGGTAGAAATGCCCTTTCCCCAACTCAAATTGAGGGAGGAATTTCTGGGCACTGCATATCTTGAACCTTCTAAGATCCAGGAGACTGAACCCCTAGATGATGATGGCTCTGTGCCCAAATTGGGAAAGGAGATGGGGTTCTTACCAGTCTACAGGAATACTACAGGATGATGGCATGAACCTGGTTAAAAGTCCCCAGGCAAAATACTTTACAGCAGGGGTCTCAAACTCAATTTACGTGGGGTTCGCTGGAGGCAGAATCTGGGTGAGGCTGGGCCGCATCAGATTTCCCGCCAAGTGGAGCAAGTGCCCAAGAAAGGCACCCAGGAGTTTCCTTAGCCCGGCTGGGGCTCCGAGGAGGAGGAGGGGTGCACGAGCCCTCGTCGCCAGCCACGAACCCCTCCAGCTCCTACTTCACTACTACCACCACCACCACCACCAGCAGCAGGATGAAGTGGAGAAGGGAGGGAGCACCGGCAACCGCCTAGCGGGAGCTGGGAAGGAGGGCAAGACATAATTTTTTAAAAAACCCTCACAGAATTCACTTTGCCAAAGGAGAAAAGCCCCCACCGGTACCTGCAAAATTAAACAGAACGGGGCGGGGGCCGCACAGGTGCTCTTGACAGCAGAGGACGCGTGGGCACTTTGGGGGGGGCAGGCAAGTTGGGGGCCACAAACTATCATCCAGCGGGCCACAAATGGCCCCCGGGCCGCATGTTTCAGACCCCTGCTTTACAGCCTTGAAGGCTCCCCAGGAGAAGAGGAATCTGGGTGTCTTCTTCAGTGAAAGCTATTTCTACCAGGGAGATCAACAGCAAAAATCTTGCAGCTGACCTCCACTACTATTTGTTCAAATAACTGCTCCTGTGCTCTGACTGAGGCTCTAACAGCTCAGATACATCAACTCCAGTTTAGGACTGTGTGAGGCATGAGGCGAGAGGGTAGAAGCCCTCGCCGGAGTGTTGTCCTCCCTCAAAAAGGAAGAAGAGGCACAGGCAGACCCATCTACACCACCGATCGAGAATATACAGCGGGGAGTTGATACCCGGGAATTAGAGCGGGAACTGTTGAAGATGACAATAGCCACTCAGATGGGGAATGAGTTGGCGGGAAGAGAAGAAAGGGGGAGCTCCGTCGTAGAGGCAGGAATGGAAGATATAAAAGGGGAGGTGGACGTAATACCGGGAGATTGGAAAATGATATGGGTAGAGAACCCATGGACAGGAAAATGGGAGAAGGTGCAGGTCCCTAGGGAAGAAGCTGATTACAGACGGAGGAGGGGGCTGCCACCGCATCCTTCCTACTGGGATGAGTCAGAAGCCAGAGAGTAGCGCAGGCGGCTCAGGGAAGAGAAGGAGGCGGTAGAAGGGGAGGAAAAGGAACAGCGGTTTTGGTGTCTGGAGGAAGCCCAGAGGAGGGGATACCTGATGGACCATTGGCCTCTCTTCAAGGAGAGAAAGACCCTTATGAATCGGAGGGGCGAGATGAAGAGACCACCCCTTGATTAAACCCTGAGGCAGGAACTGCTGAGATGAAAAGCAGTAATCCATTTATGAAGGGACTTTGGAATGACTCAAACTGTAACCCCTTTAATAAAGACATTTGGATGCCCTCATGGGACCCATTGGCAACGAGAGACAATGCAGAAGTTGAGTTTGAACATACGAACTTTCTGTTACATGTTCCAAAAAACATAGTTACGATTTTCCAAAGCGAGTGACCCCAGTATCTCTGTTGAAACCAGAGGAGGTAAAATTTGAACCCTCACAGACTGACAATGCATCTTTTAGCACCATCTGTTCCGAATATCTTGATTTTTTGCTACTGACTTCTTAGCTATATATGACTTTTGGACGGACTTGGCAATGCTTCTTGGCACTCTGTTAGCTTATTCTGACTGCTAGAATAACTTGACTTTGGATTGTTCTTTTAAGAATTTAGGTTTGGATTTCCCACAACTCATTTACCTGATTCTGATCAAACTCTGTCAATTGCCTGGTTTCCCAACTGACCATGATTGTGGAATTTCCTAGGATGTCTGCCTATCATTGCATGGACTATCCTACCTGGGAGCAAGACAGTGCAGTGAAAGGATGAGGTAGCACAGAATTATTCTGAGAGTACGGTCTTCTGTGATGCTCTCAACAAAGGGGAGAATGGGAATGATTTTTGTGAAAATTATGCAAACAAAAGTTAAATGCAAACAATGTAGGTACCGCTAAGAATCAGATGCACTGGAGGCCTGATTTGTGTCTTTTGCAACAATTAGCCAGTCTTTCTATGTTTGCTGTGTGTACATTCTGCTTCTGAAAGGCAGAAGACATTGGTTTTGTACAATTTGCATAATTTTTATTTTAAAACTATATATTTTTAATAGTTTGTGAGACACCTTGTGTTCCTTAATCAGGAGAAAGACAGCATACAAATGAAAACAGACAAATTATGATAAACTTGAGGAAATAGCTCCCCTTGTCTCATTCTTGTCTGGAGGTGAAGAACATCACATGGTTTGAAAACTGCTCAATATATCTTATCTAGGTGAAACAGTGTAAATCACTATGCATGAAGAATTTAGCAAGCACTTTTTACATTCCCATACAGTGCCCAAGGAACCAGCATTTTTTCCATTATTCTTTGCATCAAGAATTTAGCTGCAGTTTTGGTGTGACATTGTATGCTTTAATGACAACTGTAAAAGAACCTCAGTTGAACTTGCATGTTGCCTTAGTTACCATACAGCAAATAGTGAACATTAACTTATGAGTTAATTATTTGCTTAACTAAGTTTCTACACAAACAAGTGGAATCCTCAGATTCAGAAACTGAGTGTTTGTTTCTGTTCCACTATTGTTTCCCCAAAAATAAGACAGGGTCTTATATTAATTTTTGCTCCAAAAAACAAATTAGGGCTTATTTTCAGGGGATGTTTTATTATTTTTTTATGTACAACAATCTACATTGATTCAAATGCGGTCATGTCATCTTCTGGTTGCTGCACAATGGTGGAGTTTCACTTAACTGGGGCTCATTTTTGGGGTAGGGCTTATATTACGAGCATCCTGAACAATCATACGAGGGCTTATTTTCAGGTTAGGTCTTATTTTCGGGGAAACAGGGTAGATAAACTAACACTACATGTAAAATGGATTGCTCGCTTTTTATGTGCCTAGCTGAAATGCAACACCATAAAGATAAATTTTCTAAGACAATTAATCAAATCATCTCTCCATAAGTAATCAATGTCACTGTTTTAGAGGACTCTGTTTCCAAATTTAGCATCTTCAAAAGTAATATTCAGACTGCTTCAGATTACTTGTCAAGAAAATGAAAATATCGACCTGTAACTTGCATTTGTACGTATGTGAAAAGAACACTTTTCTGTCCATCACATATTAGTATCCACATGTCAGCTTTTACAGGTATAATGACACCATTTTATTGCAGAGGAAGGCACAAAATAAATCAATATTTACTAATAGATCATTTGGTGATATTGAGTAGATCAGCAAATACATCTGACTCAGGTAGCGACTACATGGTCAAATATTGTAGGATTTGCTCTGCTTATAAAACGGGTGAATTCGAAGTAATTTTTTTACTGACCACATGATGCAAAGACTGATGCAAATTGGTCCAGCCCTTTTTGCTCCCAAAGCAGTTTTTTTTCCTGTTGCTGGGGAGGGTAGCCTCTCCTTTTTTAAGCTTAAATAATTTGAAAGGCTTTTCCCCATGTGGTTAGTTATGATAAATTCTTGTAAAGATGGGAGGAAGTGTCTATAGGTGGTGTTTCAGTGACATAGACAGTTGGGGTGTGATGGTCATGACTGGGGAAACATGCCCCCATATTCTTTCCTTTCTCTAATTGTCCTCTGAAATTTAAAATTTGAAAATAATTCTTACATATACAGTGGGGTCTCGACTTACGAACGGCTCGACATACGAACGTTTCGACTTACGAACTGCTCTCATAGGAATATATGGACTCGACTTACGAACTTAGATTCGAGTTACGAACTCTTTTTTCCCTTTTTTAAAAAGCTAAGTCATCTTAGGTTAAAAGAAAAAAAGAAAAAATATCCCCCTCTAGTGGCAGAAGGTGGAATAGCAGCTTCCCATTAGTTTCTATGGACGAAAAAAGCAGATACGGATTAAATGGTTTTCAATGCATTCCTATGGGAAATGCAGATTCGACTTAAGAACTTTTCGACCTGAGAACTGCCTTCCAATACAGATTAAGTTCGTAAGTCGAGACCCCACTGTATGAGATCAGAACTAGATCATTCTATCACCATATTCCTGGGTCACCATTATTATCTGTTCCCATATTTATACTCCCATCAGTTCTCTGGCAGATTGGAAGAGGTGAGGCCGAAGGAAGGAAGGAGAGGTTGTGGGCTGGAATGTGAATTGCGCAAAATGTTTTACTATCTTTTTACTTTACATAGCCTGGCATGAAACCTATGTTAAGCACAGCAGGTCCTTAAAAATAAGGTGAATAACTGCAGCAAAAGCCGTGCCCTAAGTAGTATTATTATATGTAATGTATTTCTCGGACTGTTAACAATAATCAGATAGACACCTGGTCAAAGCATTCTTAAGCAACCACTGCAAAATCTTCCTGATGTACAGTTGCAACTATTCATTCACCAAGTGCTAAAGAGTCCCCCTCCTCCACTCCCAACTCTCCTGTTCTACTTAGTTCCCAGGTCTCAGTAACTGCAGAAGTCAATGTTCAGCAAGAGACTCTGTTTCCTCCTTTTGCAAGTTCAGGATCTTGGCAATGCGTCCACAGAAATGCATTAATTCAGAGAACAACCTCATGCAGCAGATTCTTTCAAGCACCATAGGCTTACTTATGTTAGCCTGTTAAATGTATTTCATTTGATAACTTCTTCACATTATTTTTAAAAAGAGCCGAAGTCATTGTGCACAGCGGTTCTGGCAAGTTTTCCTTTCCAATGTTCCCATCCTTGCATCAGGTATTTGCTTCAGTTGGCTGACCTGAACTACAATTCTCCTGTGGGTAAAGTCACAGAACAAGGAATCCTTTGTCATGGGGTGTAAAGCTGATCTACTTAATCAACATTCTGAAGACCCTTGTTTCTGAGATTTACAGCTTCACAATACTGTTCACAATACAGCATTTGAAGTACTAATTTCATTCCAATTACAGCAAGAATTTGCCTTTACTTAACATACATGGCCAAGAAGACTTGAATCATAGAACAGCAGTCTTGAACACCAACCCACTGACAAGAGAAGAAACAAGTGTCTGAAGTGATATACAGTGGTGCCTCGACTTACGACCATAATCCGTTCCAGAAGACGGATGTAACTCAAAATGGTCGTAAGTCAAAGCACCATTTCCCATAGGAATGCATTGAAATGCAATTAATCTGTTCTGGCCGGAGGAAAAAAATCAACACACACACACACACACAAAATCACTGCACGACTCTTTGGAAATGTGATTAATCCCTTCCAGCCAAAGGGAGGGGGGAAGCAATCAAGAGTGCAAGACCCATTGGAAATGCACAAAAAACAAACGGAGCAGATCGGAAATGCACAGAGAACAAAGGAGGCAGGTCGGAAATGCAAAGAAAACAAAGGAAAAGCAAGGGAAGCATGCAGGAAACATCGGAAATGGGGGAGGAAAACCCCAAAAGCAACCAAACCCCATAAGATCCATTGGAAATGGGGGGAAGCCCCCCAAAAAACCAAGACCCATCAGAAATGGGGACCCCCAGAAAAGCAACCAACCCCCCAAGACCCATAGGAAATGGGGGAAAAACCAAAAAACAAACAAACCCCCAAAGACCGATCACAGCACAGAAATATAACCCCCCAGCCCAAAACCACACTGCAAAAACACCCAGAAGTTTTTAAAAAGCAGAAAACAGCACCTTACCAGGAAGCAGAAGCCTCCCAGCAAAACACACACACACACACACACACACACACACACACAAACACACACACTCAGAAGCAGAAGCGAAGCTGTCACAAGCCTCCAACAATGCACACTCTCTAACTGATGGGACAAAAGAGCTACAAAGAAGCAGCCTCGTCGCCACCTACAGTTAGAAATTTGAGTTTCCTGCCTTTTCCCCCTGCCTTTTTCTGTTTGTTAAGTGGAAGCTCCGGTTGCAAGTAGAAGCAAAATTTTGCAGCCGGAGCTGGTCGTAACTCAAAATGGTCGTAAGTAGGGATGTTCGTAAGTTGAGGCACCACTGTATATAGTATGTAAACCTTGCTTATTTCCTTTCACAACTTAAATGAGGGAGTCCTATCGGAAAAAAGGCTGTGATACTAACATCTGCATAAGTGTAAGGAAACCATCACATTAACATTTAGGATAAATTCATTTCCATTTACTGTGTTAAATTACTTCCTATCTGATAATACACTGCCACAAACACTTTTTAGAAGCCTCTTATTCTTCTCATTTATCATTACAGGTGAACAATACAGTACATGCCAACCATTTCTATCACCAAGGATCACGACTACCGATGTGCCATTCTCTCTGTCTCTCTTTCTGGACTCCAACTCCCAGTATTCTCCCAAGAATTCTCCAGGCAAAATACAAGCCCACAGACGCATACCTACAGACACCTACATTTCACTCACTTGGACCAGGGCTGATCTCTGAGGCTGCATGGCTGTCTCTGGCCTTGTTTCCTATCGTTAATGTACAAAAAAAGGAAGCTGTCATGCTGCTTCCTGCACGTTCCCTCCCAGAAAACACTGCATCACATTTCCAATCTCAGCAATAGGTGAAGTGGTGCAGTGAAAGGGAATACACTGTGCTGCTTCTGGGTGACTCCAAACAACACATACTGTATATACTCAAGTATAAGCCTAGTTTTTCAACACAATTTTTTTTTGGCTGAAAAAGCACCCCCTCGGCTTATACTCGAGTCAGTGTCAAAATTACATGTTCCCCCTGTAGTGTGAGTGTTCTCCAGACTCCCCCGCTCATCTACAGGCACCTGCAGCCTCTGTGGTGGTCTGATATCCCGGGTTAAGTACACTGCATTTCAGCTTCCAGGGCACTCCCATCCTCCTCCTCCTGCATATTCTATGTACCCACCTTCCTCCACCCACCTTCCTCCTCCATCCTCCGTCTCCCTCCAACTTGTTATGCAGTAGTAGAGCAGCAGATAAGTGCAGCAACCAATATGAGTCTTCCCTCCACAGGCAGTGAAGTGTGTCTTGCAGCTCAAAAGGGCAGTACAGTATCTTCAAAAACATTTAACCTACTGATGCAATTAGTAATTAATAATGTAATTTTATTGGTATCTATTTTTATTTTTGAAATTTACCAGTAGCTGCTTCATTGTCCACCCTTGGCTTATACTCAATAGGTTTCCCCAGTTTTTTGTGGTAAAATTGGGTGCCTCGGCTTATATTCAGGTCAGCTTATACTCGAATATATACAGTAATTACTTTACCTTTGCCTTCTATCTCATTCTGATGAACAAGCTACCAGTTTTATTCTTTTCCTTTCTATTTCCTGCAGTACTTCATTTTTGCAAAGTGAATGCTGGCTGCTTGTCAAATTTTCCCCAAACAGGGCCAATCCAGAAGAGGTTATCACTAACTTGCTAATTCCAATTGTTCTGTTTATGTGCCAGTTGTTCAAAATCATGACTAGTCCCAACCAAAGTAATTCCCTTGAATCAAGTACTGAATGACAAGTCAATATTTATAAATTATGATCCTACACTGGCCTGTAAATAGTGACTCATCATTCAGCAATTGATTCAAGGGAATTCCTTTGGTTGGGACTAGCAACTGAATTTAGGTCATAGCTGGACTATTACTAGAATGCTTACCTGCACTGGATTCAAGCCTTCAGGTCAGGGTCTACTGACCTGAACTGGATTCAGGCCCCTGGGAATGCAGAGTTCTTTATTAAACTTCTACTTTCTGGAGTTTATTTTTCTATGATGTTTAATTTTTTGATTGGATTTTTTAAAATCATCCGCACAATGTGTATGGCTTTAAAGAACATTTAATAAACCCTTTGTAAACCAAATTTGACTTTGTTCTGACTTTTTTTGCCCATAGGAACACATTAATCAGATTTCAATGCATTCCTATGGGTAAACACGTTTCGCAAGACAAATTTTTCGCAAGACAGCATTAACCGCAGAATGAATTAAATTTGTCTTGCAAGGCACCACTGTACTTCCTGGGCATCTGTTTCATTGTTCTTTCAGCTCTATAGAGGGTGCCTTCTGAAGAACTATGATGCCCAGGAAGCACTGCAGCAGGAAATAAAGGCCTAGAATGCAGTCTCTGAAGGGTAGGTTTTCCCCAGGCAAGGGGGATGTTAAATTGCTGATGGTGTGGGTATGTAGACTAGAACTCCCAGAATTCTCCTTTGACAATTCTTGGAAAATTCTGGGAGTTGGATTCTAATCCACCCTGTTGATTGAATATATTGCCAGCATATCTCCGCATTTATCTTTTCCAAAGTTGTATTCTAAAAGGTTTGTATTACTCGACCCAGGGCTTAAAGTATGCAGAAATTAACTCTGTATGGGACTTGAAGCAGCTTCTTTATGCTTCCACAGTCTTCAAGATTTGAAAGAGCATATTGTACAGAGGACCAAAATAACTATTATGTCTTATAGCAATGCAAAGCTTTACGTCTGAGGTCTCTTGCCTGCAAGGTAAGGCCAAAAATGCAAGCTATCCTGTGTGAGATTTCTCTTTCTCTCCTTTTACACTTCACTTCGTATGATGGACAGTCCAAATACCTAACCTGTCCATCACAGTAGAACACTGATGTGATAACCAATGACATGACAGAAGGGGCGGAACCAGGGAAATAAAAGGGAACAGAAAGACAGTTATAATCAGTTAGAACTAGTGAGGAGTGAGTTTAGGCAGTTAGGGCCATGGTTGTGTTAAAGAGAAGAGTAATATAGAGATAGAGAAAGAGATAAGAATAGGACAAGTCTTGGAAAGTTTATATGGTTAAGATTGAACAGAGTTAAATGTGTTAAGAAATAAATAGTTGAATATATAAATACCTTGATTAAAGTGAATCTACATAAGTAAAATGTAATCAAAGCAACGTTATTGAATGAAGAATAGAAGACCATCCATTATTTTCTTTATATGATTTACATACAAACCCATAAATAAACATTGTTATACTGGACAACAATGATCTAATAGTCATATTTGGTGTAGAGAGGAACAGGTCCTCTGGTGGCAGAGAAAAAGGGTGAAAAGTACATGTCATGCCCGAAAGGGAACCTGGGTGTGTAGAAAAACAAACAGGGGGACTGGGGGTGTGTGACACATCATAACTCAGAAAAGTTAGTTTGGGCTATAGCATGCAAAATCACCACCAGCCATGTCAGCCACAGGGATTCTAGTAGTGGTACTCTTGCAACTTTTCCAAGTTCTGCTCTGCCAGAGGCATATAGCATATGGGTCATACAGAAGAGCAAAAATGAACATGAGTTTTCATTAAATTTCAGTGCAGCTGCACCTTCTGTATTACTAAGGCAAAATCAGGAGGTACAGCCTTGATAGTTCCTAACCCATTACAGCAAGAGCAGGCGACTCCCATTGGCCACAATCTGCCAATAGTGAAGGATGACAGGAGCTGCACTTGAACAACACCTGGACAGCCACACATTGTCCATCCTTGGTGTATTGCAAGGCAGTATGGTTAGCCCAACTACTCCTTACAGGTGCAATCAAAAGTTTCATTGTTCCTTTCAAATGAATATATTTTTGCCAAATGTACAAACGCATGCCTTTGTATTTGTATAAACGGACTCTCCACACTAATGTGCTTAGGGATGATTATTTGTAAACAGTACTCCTCTATGTGCATGGGTGATCTCCAGATGAAGTACTTCCACTTTTGATACACTCATCAGTGAACTGGATACACTTGTCCCTTCAACATTTTGGTGTTAGAGGCACCCGATGTAGATCAAAAAGCATGTGTAACTCTTATGCTCCCCAAAACATAACTACAAAGCATAAACAGTTGATTCACATACACACAGTTCTCTCTATCAAAGTTCTCTTCCACAGCATTGACATTCTTTCCATACAGTACCATATGTAATGAATTTTAAAAGTTCTTATGACCCCCCTGATCTAGAGGCCTGGTTGTGTTTGAGGGCTAGCAGACCATTTCAACACCTCAGATGTTTAACCCATGGGATTTGGGTGCCCAAAGCGTATTTATTAACGGTTTATTTATTTGTTTGTTTGTCTGTTGAAAAAAAGTCTGCTCAGACCTGCAATTCAAGGGAGAAGTGTATATCCACACACAAACAAGCAAATTGTCCAAGGCAATCTAGTGAGTATCACAACTGGGCAAAACTTTCAACTTAGGTCATTTGATATCCAAACCACACTGTTTTCAACTGCACTGCAACATATAAAATGTGATATGCAATATTTCAGAGAGCAAATTCTGCTCTCTGAAATGTTGCATATCATTGTTAGATGATCATGGTTAGAAACAAAGGAGGCTAACTTTAGTATATAAAAAAAAGGATCACCAGGCAAGACTAGGAAAGAACGTTGCCTAAATCTCTGGAGAGCCATTGTTGTCAGTCAGAGCAGACAATGCTAGCTTAGATAGACTAATGGTCTTCTTTAGTAAGTCATTAGTCCATCTAAGATAGCACTGTCTGTTCTGACTGACAGCAATGGCTCTCAAGAGGTTTAGGCAAGATTCTTTCCTAGCCTTGCCTGGTGATCCCTGGTATTCTCTCATAGTTTTCCATTTAAGTACTAACAAATACTCTGCTTACCTTGAAAAAGCAGACAAAACTATTTGACTTCAGGGTTGTGTCCTTATGGCAGAGAATGCTAGCAAATACTGTACAGTGTAGGTCACCCAGCTGCCCAACCCAGCTTAGTTTCACAGACCTGGTTTTGGTGGCCACAAGAGATGCTTAATGCAAGGCTGTAGGTACTAGAGGCCAGCAATATAACTTTTAAAGAAGTAAAGGAACTTATTGATAGTTAGGCCACTGTCGAAATGGCTAAAAATATACAGTATTCAGGGATTTACCAGCCCTGGTTTGTACACTGCTAAGGTTTAATTTGCCTTTCTGTCTTGCCCAGTGACAAATGCTATGAAACACAAAAACATGCTTATTCTTATTAACAAGAACGGATCCAATACAAATATCACCTACATATTTTCTGTCTCTGGAACTGAAACAGCAACAACTATTTCTACAGCACTCCACCCAGGCTTTTATTGCAACTCTTCCTTTATTATTATTTCAGTGACGGATAGAGACAGAAAAAAGGTGAACCAACTGCTCATTAACTCTCACAGATTTTGGCTCAGCAACAAGCTGAATACTTCTAATGGAAAAATCTAACACTCTTGTCCTGTTTATAGCTGCTCTGCTAGGCTTCACACCATCCAACAGGAGAATAGGAGTATATCCTCCATTGAAAGAATACTCCCCAGCATGCTACACTTGTTAGAGATGTTTATCATATATTGTTTTGGCCCATTTCCTCTTGTCAGACTCTCACCAGGCCCAGAGAAGACCTGTTGATTTCACTGAATGCATGAAGGGCTGCCCTTAGATTTATACAATATTGCTGGGGCTGGATAACAAGAGTGCAGATCTCGGGAGCTGCAGTCCAGAGAGGCTTGTGCAGGGGACTCTCAAATCTAGTAGCACCTCTAGATACATAAGCACAGAGAGAAGTATTGTCAAATGGAACTGGAGTGCAAGAAGTACAGTCTAGTACAATTCAGATAAGAGTGCAGTGGCTATACACAGCAGTAGTAACTGTCCATAATACTGTACAATCACCCAAGTGTTTCTGCATTAATGAACACTTCTAGTGTGATAGCTACACAAGGAATGCATAGAGCCACATACAATTAAGGGCCATATCCCAGTGGTACAGTAAGGGCTTGTAAATCTATCTATCTATCTATCTATCTATCTATCTATCTATCTATCTATCTATCTATCTATCTATCTATCTATCTATCTATCTATCTATCTATCTATCTATCTATCTGTCTGTCTGTCTGTCTGTCTGTCTGTCTGTCTGTCTGTCTTCAATGATAACTCCCAGAATAGCCATGATGGCTGGTGATTCTGGGACTTGTAGTCCAAAAAAAGTAACTTTCCTAAGATTTGGGCTACAGCACACGCAAAAGGCTGCAGGTTCAATATTTGGCATTTCCAAAGGCTGGGAAAGAAATCTGTGTGAAACCCTGGACAGCTGCTTAGAGACAATACAGAAACAGATGCTTAGATTCAGAGTACGGTCCATTTCTATGATACCAGGCCCATGATCCACTTGAAGGATACTGCAGCCATTCAAATCACAAAGTTTTGGGACTGCACTATAAACAGTTTGAGCTTTCCAGATTGAAGTAAAGCCTTTGACTCTACAGATAATGAAAAGCTATGGATCATTCTACAAGAAAGGTGTGTGCCACAAGTGATAGCTCAGTGGTTTAGGTTTATGGCTGCAGAACTGGAGGTTTGGAGTTCAATTCCCCACTGTGCCTCCTTGACAGGGGGTAGACTTGATGATTCATAGTGTCCTTTCCAGCTCTGCAGTTCTAAGATTATTATTTGAATGGCTTGATGTGTAACTTACACTCTGGACAAGAGACTACTGTTAGGACAGAATATGGAAAAATAAAATGGTTTCCAGCTGGCAAAGGCGTCAGATGAGGGTGTTTTATCTCTCTGTTCAATCTCTATGCAAAACATATCATATAGAAAGCTGAATTAGATTCAGATGGAAGAAGAGGGAAAATCAGTGGAAGAAATATTTGTAATTTAAGATATGCAAATGACTCAGTACTACTAGCAGAAAATAGCAATGATTTGAAATGACTACTGTACTGAAGAAGTTTAAAGAAAAAAGTGCAAAAGCAGGATTACAGCTGAATATTAAGAACAGAAAAATATTGTAATGAATACATAACAATTACATGAAGCAAAAACTGTTAAAATATTTATAATATCTTGCTTCAACCATCAATCCAAATAAAGACAGCAGCCAAGAAATCAGAAGGAAACTGAAATTTTGAAGGGCAGCTGCGAAGGAACTAGAAAAAACCTCACACATTAAAAATTTTGGTTTTGGCTGGCAACCAAGGTCACAATACTGTGGTATTTCTAGTTATGATACATGGATGTGAAAACTGTATAATGAAGAAAACTGACAGGAAAAAAATTGATTTATCTGTAATGTGGTTTTGGAGGAGAGTTTTAGGGATACTGTGGACTGCAAAATAGACAAACTAGTTTGTCCTGCATCATATCAAGCTGAACTCTCAGTAGACACTAAAATAATTAGAATGAAGCTACCATACTTTGGACGGGCCATGAGAAGACATGACTACCATAACTGGAAAACACAGTAACGCTAATAAAAATAGAAGACAGTAGGGAATGAGGGAAACCAAATATGAGATGCACTGATTCACTAAAGGAACCAATTTCTGTTAATGTGAGAATTGATGAGGGGTCCTTAATTTAAAAGGTCACCTTAAGTGGAAGGGACCAGATGAAAGGTAACAAAACAGTAGGCACAGTAGGCATTGGGATCCAAGAATCATGGGCCAATTGCCACTTACAAATTATTTTTCTTGGAGCACCAGAGCACTAAAAGTCACTCGCTCTCATCACAGAACTCCCGTTTCTATTCATGCAAAGTAAAACTCAGGTCTCTTTATATGTAAAAGAATGAGAGCCAGTTCTATTAAAGGGAGAAAAGGCCACAACTTAGATAGAAATCCTCAGTTTTTTGAAAGTCATTCCTGGCAACTGAAATACTACCTTCTCACATCAGGGCTGCACCCCTGATGCAGCAAGCCCCACTTAAATCTACCAGACATCCTTTTTGGTAAGCACGTCTAAAAGCTGAGACAGTGGGAGAACGTCAGACTAGGACTAAGCGAATCTGGATTCAAATCCCCCCACTGGACCATGAAAACTGTGGGGTAGCAAATCCCTCCTCGAAAGCCCCATCTATTTCGAAGTACGAAGTGACCTGGTAGCAACAGGTAAAACTTCATCGCAAGGTTATCCCCTCCAGTTGAAGTCCAGCCCTATTTAAGAGGGATTCGCTCCCAGGTCAATGCGAAAAGCAGTGCAGCCACAGAGGTGCATTTTCCGGCTATATCTGTCGATTCGTATACGGGGGTGGGGGGGGAGAGGGAGAGAGAAAGACAGGTGTTCTTTCGCCAAAGAAAACTCAAAAGAGCAAACTTACGGCGCTGGCACAAGCCGGGCACCACCACGGCGGCGACCAAGCGAGCTACCCCAAGAAGGGGGCCAGCAGGACCTCGAGGGCATTTCTGCAGGGAGACGAGCCCGGCCGTGAGCACCGCCAAAAGCGGGATCCACATAATGCCAAGGAAGCGGCCCCTCTCCTCTGGCTCGGAGGCCGCGGCGACTTTCGGCCCCGGGACTGGCCGGCGGGTGGGTCGCCGCCCCCGCCGAAGCGACGAAGACGTGGGCACGGCGGGCAACCCGAGGAGGCTCCGCCGACCCCACGGAGGCGCAGGTGGGAAGCAGCGGTGGCGGTGGAAGAAGAGGAGGCGGCGGCGGCGGAGGAGGAGGAGGCGGAGCAGCAGCAGCCGGAGCAGCGCCGCCGCATGTCAGGGCGAGCACGGCAACCCGTCCGGCGAAGCCACGGCCGTCCAACCGGGACAGCGGGACGTACGAAGCGCTTCTTTCCCAGCGAGGCTCTCCATCCGCCCGGGCGGTCCCCCCCCCTCCCCGCTTCGCTCTCCCAGGGCGCCGCCGCGGCCGCACACAAAAGGCTTTTGTGGCTCCCTCCGCTTTTGCGCCCGGCGCCTTGGCAACGCGGGGAAGGGGCGCCCGCTTCTCGGCAGCCGCGCGAAGGCAAAGAAAAAGGCGAGCGACGTCGACGTGCCGCCCTGTCCAGCGAGCCAGAGAAAACCACCACACACACACACACATCAAACTGTGCACGTCGGTCTTTCGGTGAGGGGGCTTTCCCTCTCCTGCAGCTCAGGGCGAACTTCTCTCTTTTTTTTTCTCTCTCTCTCTCTTTCCGCCTTGCTCCTCCCGTCCCGGCGTGGGCAGCGGAGCGGCGGAGGCGCGCTTGGCTCCCTCCCCGCCAACCACCGCGCCGGCGGGGTTTCCCCCCCGCCCCGCGCGGGAGCCGAGCCCACACACCCACCCGCGCTGCCTCCCAGCCCTCTTTGCTTGACGGCGGGGTTCTCTGGCGGCGGGCGAGGAACGAAAGAGAGAGAGGGAGGGAGGGAGAAAGGACATACGGAGGGGGGAGAAAGCAGGGGGGAGAAGGAGGCTCGGGTGTGGGGGCGGGACGGGACGGGAGAGGGGGGGAGAAGGCGGGGCGCGGAGCCGTCGCCCAGGCCGTTTCGCTTTGTTTTGTCGGGCGCCGGCTCGCGCGGCTGGCTCTATTGTTCCCGACGGGGAATGGGCCTCCGGGGGCGGGAAAGCGGGGCGAGGGGGGGTGAGGCGGCAGCATCCCGCGCTCGTCGTCTTTCCCCCCCCCTCGCTTTCTCTTCCCGCGCCGCGACTTAACAGAAAGCCTGTGCTTTCTGATCTGGGGGGGGGGGTCGAAAGCACCCTCGGGCCTCCCGTGTCCCCTCCCTGACCCATCACGGCTCGAAAGAAGAACCCTCAGCTGGGGGTGGGGGGAGGGGAAAGGGCAATCTCAGAGGGAAAAGTCCACCATGTGTCGTTTTTTTGCTTTACGTATTGCTGGATTTGGAAAGCCTGCCTTTCTTTCCTTCCTCCTTCCAAAAGGGCTCTTGTCCTTCGTGGGACAGCGCAACAGGCAGAAAGTAAACAGAAGGGGCTCGTCGCTGAAGGGTGAAGCCGCACCTGTTGAATTGTTACAGCGTGCTGCCTCCTTCGCTGCTCTTGTACACACACGCGCGCTCGGGGTGCTAGCAAGTCGCCTTTGATTTGATTTATGGGGTTAAGAGGGATTTCAAGGTAGGTGAGGATGTGGTTTTTGCCATGGCTGCTCAAGGAGCTTCCCTAGGGAGAGGAGATTTGAACTCAGGACTACTAACTGTCAGTGCAGTATCCTAACCCTATCCTAACCATCGCACTCGCTCTGCTGCTCCTTCTGAAGGCAAGGAAAGCTTTGCTACTGAAAGCATTATTATTATTATTATTATTATTATTATTATTATTATTATTATTATTATTATTATTATTATTATTATTATTATTATTAATAATAATAATAATAATAATAATAATAATAATAATAATAATAATAATAATAATAATAATAATAATAATAATAATAATAATAATAATAATAATAATAATAGCCTTTAAACTGTAGAGTTGGAAAGGACCCTATGAATCATTGAGTCTAGCCCCTGTCAGGGAGGCACAGTGGGGAATCAAACTTCCAGCCTCTACCTAACCCATTGAGCTATCGGAAATTTAAACTGCACAAAGCAGAGTGTGAAATGTTATGTACAGTGACTTTTGTAAGCTCTGCAGATGTAAGGGATGCAGATACTGTAATAGTATCTGGAGAGCTCTTTCAGTAACCCTAGATGTATGGGAGGAGAGTGTGTTTGGAAGGTTGTGAATGACAGACTGCCTTCTGCAGGGCCTTAAAAGAGGCAGCTCTTGTTTTTAATTTGCATTTTCAAGCCAAAGAGAGCCTTGCTTGTCTAGTTACTGTACAAATACTGCACCAGGTTTTTAACATGGAGAGCTCTAGGTGGGGCTCTGCTAAGCATGCTACAAATTTGCTTCCACCATATGTTCCGAGTGGCTCTCAGCTGGGATCTCTGCAGTCCTAACATTCTTCACTTGAAAGAAAAACGTTCTCTGTGCTACCTAGGCGAGCCAAAATTACATGTCACCCATCCTGCATGCATTAGTTCGTGGCAGGCAAAGAGGTGGGAGGCATGAAATTGCACTTGGTTAGGAATCTGTTTGAAGTGATTGCTTCATGTTGCTTCAGGGTAAGGTTGGTCCTGATTATTCTGACATTAGTAAGAAAGCTTTGTTGTATAAACAAGTCCAGAATAGGTCTAAAAAGCAGTGTAGATTCTCCATGTAAGAGCACAGTTGGTCATGCTTATCTGCCACAGTTGTGAAAGGCATTTCTCCCTGTTGGCTGGGAGAATGGACAAAAACAATATCGTGTGAGGACAGTCCAGTTCGGAAAAGTTTAGACTATAATACTGACTGTGTTGTCTGGGCTTTCTTGAAGATGTAGTCCAAAAACGTAACTTTCCCAAATTCTGATGGAAGAAGTGATCCATAGGTTCTTTCTGTCAATTTCTCACATACTTCTCTCGAGTTGCCTTCTCTCAAGTCCTGTATTGTGTGCTCCAAAGTCCTCTTGCCATCTTCAAATCTAGTGCCTGAGATCCTTTTAAACTAGAGATGACAGAAATTGAATCTAGGTGCTGCCACACGCATTAAAGGGTGGCAGGCTAAGAAGAAGAGTGTTGTTGGCTGGATGATACTAAAGAGTGTGGCATGAGAAAGGGGGAGGAGAAGTGCTCTCATCCAGCATATTTGCAAATAGCTGTGCAGGGAAGGAGCAGGAGGAGCAAAGCGCAGATGGGAATCTATGTTGTCTCTGATCAGTGATTGGATATAGTGGAGAATCTTCAGTATAGCCAAAGGAATGGAGCTTTGTTTGTTTGTTTGTTTGTTTGTTTGTTTGTTTACATTCATAGCCTTGCCCATCTAGCCATATAGACTACTCTGGACAGGTAACAACATAACATAACAATTTACAGTTTAAAATGACAATATATTACTAAGAAACACAATGATCCAAGATGGAGGAAACACAAGAAACAAAAATTCAGACTGTGGATGGAGGGAAGGCTTGCTTGAACAACCAGGTTTTCAATTGGCATTTGAAGATGCTCAGGGAAGGGTCCATGTGAATCTCAGGAGGGAGATTGTTCCAGAGACAAGGAGCCACTGCCGAGAAGGCCCGGTTTCTTGTTTTTTCCTTCTGGGCCTCGGCATTAGGCTCCTCAGTCTCACCTCCTGTCTAGATCGGGTGATACGGGTAGATGTAGGTGGGAGAAGGCGTTCCATAAGGTAATGAGGCCCTAAACCGTTTAAGGCTTAAAGCTATCTGCAGTTTTCTTTGACTAAATGGTTGGCAACACATGTGCTCTAGAGTGCAATTCTGTACATGTCTACTCTGAAGTAATTTACCAAGTTCATTAAGGATTCCAGGCAGGTCTGCATAACATATCTTTTAATCCTAAAGACAATGGATTGGACCCAGACTAAGGCCACAGTCTCACTAGAGAAACGCCCCCTTTCTTTCTTGTGTCTTCTGCTTCCTGTATAGCCACATGTTGTGATCATGTGAGTGGTTCATATCTTTTTTAACTCTTCCATGTGGTACATTCATCTACACGCCTTGAGCAGGATATATCTCCTTCCTTTTCTTGTGCCTTTCTCTGCCTCCCTTCCCTTTTTTAAAAAAAAAATCTTGTGTGGGTACATTGATGTGTCGGCAAAATGTCCTTGCTGGCCACATACTGATCTGGGCCATTTCTTCCTATTTTTGTGCTTCGTTACCCTCTATGAAGGAGAACACACAGTTCACTGCAGTGGTGGTGAAAAGACAGTGGAGAAGTGATGCTCCATATTTGACAGGAATATACGAACGTGCCAACATTCTCATTTGAAAATTATTTTTTAAAAATTAAGGGAGTTGAATAACAAGGTGAGGGAAGTGGGACCACATGCCAGATGCATAGGAAATGAATAGTTTTTGGAGTACACACTCAGTGGGATGTTAGTTGTACTGTGTGATGAAACGTGGAACAAATACAGTAGTAGCCTCCCAGCAGACTGGATTTGATGCAGAGATAGCATGGAGGGGGTACAAAAGAATCAGTAATGGGCTTGCCTCATCTGAAACCCTCCCCCCCCCCCCAAAAAAAAAACCTGTCAGCATTAAGGAGGAGTAACTCAGAAACATTTTGCTGATGTGATCAAAGCCTAAGATATTCACACTTTAATTCCATTGTTATTAGGAGAGGTAGAGAAGCCAGGGAGGCTTATCCTTTTGACTTTCTGACCTCTATTTTTCCAGCATCTTTGTTAAATTGATACTCTTGGGATTTCATCTAACAGTCTTACTTCCTTTTCTATTTCTCTATAAAGAGTAGCCATGCTACTGCTCTTCTCCTGTATGTGATCTAATGAATATGTTCATCTAGTTAGGAATTAGGGCTTAGTCTTTTCTATCTGAAATGTAACTTTCTCAATAAAAATTCAGTGTTTGTTTTTAACCACTTGTTTCATTTTAACGAAGGTCTATAGTAGCACTGACCATCCACATGTCTACATAACACTGACTCTTCTCTTCTTTCATGAGCATTCACAGCGATAAATGTCCACAAGAATCCATGCAGACATTTGAAGCATATACAAATAATGAAATTGACAGTTTAATTCTATACTGAGTCAGATCCAGCTTTTATGTTATGTGCCATCAAGTGAGAACTGACTTACAGCAATCCTAATAGGGCTTTCAAGGTAAGTGAGATATTTAAGGAGAGACATTACTAGTTGTACACCCCTAGTGAGTTTCCATAGTTGAGCAGGCAATCAAACCCAGGCCTCCTGAGTTCTAATCCATCATTCTGCCCACTTCACCATACCGGGTATCACAGGTTCAGCTAGCCTATTGATTTAAAGAAGGAAGCTGCCTTATACCTGGACAGATCACCTGTCCAGGCAGCCTACTTTGTGGTTGATTGGTAGGCTCTTTACCGTGGTTTGCCACTTGATTTTATTCTATATTTTTTCAGAAGAAGCCAGGAATTGAATGTGGGTCTTTATGAATGGAAAAACAGGTTCTACCACAGAGTTATTGTCCCTCCCCATGCTCCTAAGCATGACTAATTCTACATATATTGACTGCAAGATTTGTGGTAGGTAAGCACAGAACTTGTTGATGGTAGCCTTTTATCCACGGAATTTGCATTTCTGAAGAATCCTTCCCTGGGAGAGTTAGCACATATAATCATGAGGCAATACAGAATAATAGGAAAAAAGATCTGAATGAGGAGAAGATATAAATGGATCTATTAGCAGAATGATTTTGGAAATAATCGTCAAGAGTTTCTGACGCCAGATGTTTAAAAATAGCAACGGGGGGGGGGGGAGATGAGTTTTTGCTCAAATTGCTGAGACCGTAGCTTCTGATAATAAAAAAAGCAAATTAGATGTCACCAGCCTGAAATCTGCCCTTCCCTGATCTAGATGATACACACATTGCTGCCAGAGCCTCTCCACGCCCACACATGAAGTTGGAGAACAGGTCTTTTATGAAAGTGGTAAATGGCCATGTACACTTTTCAACCCACTCCTACTGAGTAATAAATCTCTTTCTTCATTCTTACATTTCCCACAGTGTTATTCATTTCTTCTGAATAAATCTATCCATGGAGGTCCTGTCAGTCAGTGATGATGCATTTGACTCCATAACTTACATTCTGACCCCCCACTGTATTGAATTTTTAAAATATTGTCATGAGATTTACTGGGGCACCCTTGGGTTCAGGACAAAAAAGAAAGTGAAACCTACATATTCATCAGTCATCTGTGTTTCAAGGTCTCTTTTAGGTCCAATGAACCAACAGAGATGCCCAAAGATTACTTTTAATGAGCTAAATGGAAAGTACCTTCATTTCAAGCCAAGGCCAGGAAATTCCCTCTCTTTTCTATTCAGGTATAGTCTGAATATTAATGCACTGATATCACAATGTGTGCACCACATTTTGGTCAAGGGCAGTGTTGTGAAGTATGTTTTCATGGCAGAACATCTAATCTAGCCTCGCATAAATGATATGCTCTCTCCTGAGGCTGCATATTCCATCTCCTCTGATATTAGGTAATCTAATTTGGCTTCTACACACTGTTTTGTCTAGTGATTCAATTCAATCTTCAGTTTGGGTGATATAGAAATTTCTAATTAACTTGGTACTGCTCTGCGCCAATACAGAAGTGCTTCAGTAAAAGGCAGTGAACTGATAGTTTTCTCTCAGCCTGCAAGGCTCTTTATGTAGAAGTGGGATGGACAGTTTAGGTGGGTCCTGGGACTAGTTTTCTGTCTCCAAGACTCCCCCAGGGGTCTCATGGGATGCCATGATGCAAAGCACAAGTACTGTACAAACAAACAAACAAACAAAAACTACCAACTGCAAGAAATGAAAATGGAAGTGGCTCAAAGTCAGTTTTCAGTTACGTAAAATGAAAACTGCAGCGGGCTGTGGTCAATTTAAAAGGTGAATCACCACTCAGAAGACTTCTGGGAACTACAGATCACTTTGGGGGTGGGGATAATGGGGAGCCTGGAGGATTGCTAAAGCCACAGAAATAGCCTTGTGGGATCCCTGTAGGCCGAGGACTGAACTATTCCTGCCCTGATCTACAGAGATGGAGATGGGCAGCCTGGAGGGACAACCTGCTAAATCTCTGCTTCTTGTTGGCTCTATGTTTGCACTCTCCATTATGGAGCTTAAGTAACTGCAATTCTCCCCCTAGTTCCCAAGTTTTCCAGCATCCAAGATGATGAAGATCTTCCTTCCTCCCCCGCCCCCCACCTCTCTGACTGGTAGTTCACTAAAGTTGTTATCCAATTCTGCTGATTGATTTTATTTACGGACCACAGGGCTGAGCTTATTTATGTAATGTTCCACCCATATAACGTAAACTACATCCTTCAAAATATTAGGATGGATGTCTATTGATTTCTCCCTGGGTTATGTAACACTTTAGGAGGGCAGCATCATAAGCAGAAACAAACAAACATTCAGCAAGTATAGGAAATTAGTCCTATGATTACATCTTGTTCCTGATGCAGTGGTCTACATAGGAGACCAGGAAAGGCTGATTCCTATGATTTATTTGTATGGCCAACTCAGAATGAAGCTACTGATCCCTACAATGATCACAGAGCATTTCAGTTGTTTTCTGCAGCAGCAAGTGTTTCTATGATTTGTTCACAATCTAGGCTGTTGTTCTTGCTGTTTATGTTTACTGTAACTGGCTTGAGGACTTGTTGGAAAGGTGGTATAGAATACCTATTAAATAGAGAAAATAGGAAGGCGTAATTTGTATTTTAGGGCAGCTTCATGCCTGTTTTCTTGACACATGATAACATAGCCTATCAGAAAAAATTGTGCTCTCTTTTTTTAAATTTCAAATGGGATAGTTGCCATCTATCCTATCTTAAAAATATACTCTGGCTCTGATCTAAGGAGAGGTAAACATGTTTGAATCTTACTGGAGGTATTATTTGCGACCATTTTGGAGGTTTTATTTGCAACTAAAAGCTCAAGGATGCTCGTGGCTACAGTTGTCTTATGTACAGTTATGTAGGAGTAATTTTCTCTGAATGTAATGGCGCTTATTTCCAATTAAACATGCATATGTCTGTACTATCTCAAATCTAAAATTCTTTTAACTAATATTCTCAATGTATTATATGGCTGCTATAAATCCTATAACTTTTTAGAAAATGTTCTGGAATACCTGTTTCCCTTAAAATAAGACCCAACCTGAAAATAAGCCCTAGTATGATTTTTCAGGATGCTCGTAATATAAGTCCTACTCCAAAAATAATGCCCAGTTAAGTGAAACCCCAGCCTCCACCATTGTGCAGCACTGCGCAGCAACCAGAAGAAGATGACATGACTGTATTTGAATAAATGTAGATTGTTGTACATGAAAATAAAATAAAACATCCCCTGAAAATAAGCCCTAATGCATTTTTGTAGCAAAAATTAATATAAGACCCTGTCTTATTTTCGGGGAAACAGGGTAAATAGCTAGGTGTACTTTGCAATATAGTGTTGGCAGTGGAATCCAAGCTATGTTTTCTTGGAAGTAAGGATGCTTCTGGATGGATAGCCCAGTCAGATGGCATTAGGCAGCTATTCCATCCTTCTTTAATGGATTTTTTTTTGGGGGGGGGGGGATTAAAAAGAAAGAAGTAGTAATGGAAAAACATGGATTACAAATACAGTACACATACTGTTCCATGAACAAAGCAGGGTAGCTGCACAATAATAAGCAAGCTGCTTCAGGATGTTGGCAAATCAATCACTTTACTTGCTTGGTATAGGAAGTAAAAAAAATATTTTTTTTGACTGTATCGGTTATAAAAAATTAAAGGGCTGGTCAGGAAACTGACTGCAGCTTCAGCCCCCATCATGGGTTTCACTGCACAGTTTCTCAACTGGACTTTTCAAAAGAGGCAAAGAAAAGATTTTTGAAAAATTGTTATACCTGATGTAGTGCATACAGTCTACATACAGTCAAAACATTTTTTTTCTTTCACTTTCCGTGCCCTCTGGAAAGCAAGGCAAGTGATAAGATTGGCAAATTGAATGAGGAAGATTTCCTTTGAATCAGTTCGAACAATCAAATGCACTGAATCAGTCCAAACCAGAGCGATCCTATCTGCAGCAGAAAAGCAGAAGCCCATTGAGAGGGGCCAGAAAGGTTGGGTCTGAATGCTGAGGGAGCAGGCTGGTGCACTCTAGCAACAATGTCTGATTGCTGTCTTTTAAAAGCACACACACACACCAATCCAGCAGTGCTTCAAAGAGCAAGCTAAACAGCCCATGTAATCAGCCTTTTTTGAGGCAACCTGCTTCAAGTTGATATTTTGTCTAGCTTGGAAACACTCATCATAGTTCATAGTCTTGAATTGGTGTATCTGTACGGCCTGAAGAATTCTCTCTTCCTCAGGAGAAATCCATGAGCATTCCTTTTCCTCTCCAGCAGCATGCATGCAACAGTCTTTTAAAGATGTAACAATGAAGAAATATTTTTGATACTACAATGTCATGTTGTTAGCACAGACAAACAAGATGGGCAAACAAGTCAGTTTTGAACTCTGTTGATATCATAATTATTTCTTTCTTGCAGTAGCAGATCTGACTCATTACCTTTGTTTGGGCATAGTCGTTGTACAATCAGCAATTATGTTAACATCTGTGAAAAAAGACCTGCTGTATGGTACAGACAGTATATCTGACCATGGAGGGTTCTGCACCATGGGGTAGACACCCACATCCACATAGAAGTGGTAAGAAGAAAACGGGGACATAACCCTACTGAATAAGGCTAGATTCTTATTTATATGCATTTGGAATTAAAAAGAGCTATTTGCTCTGCAGATAGGTTCCTCTAGTCAACTGGTTACTGAGTGGTGGCATTCAGTGATCTGGACTGTGTAACTCGCAGTTGAGTCTCGACAGCCTGGATGGAATGAGCCTGAAGCAGGACCTCGGACTAACTAATGAGGTTCTAAAACATTCCTCCCACCTATATTAGTCTTCTATTACCATGTGAGCAATGTAAATATTTTAATTTGAACTTTTAACCTGGACTGAAAGCGCTTCAAAGTACTATTTTTAAAAATAACTCATTCAAGGTAATACAAAAAATAAAAACCACAGTCAAGTATATTCACTTCACTACCTTGATATTACAGTGGACGTCAATGTCAGCTACAAGAATGAGTTGCAGTAACTTCCTCTGGACATGAAAAGAGGAGTCAGCTTTAAGTATTGATACTGACTATCATCCAAACTACTGTATGGGTTTTCCATCAATTGCAATGGTTTGTCAGTTTTCTTCTCCTTTCTGCACTTATTTTACCTTGAACGACCAACAGTAACAATCTGTACTTTTCATTTCTCCTTATATGACAATGTATTCTAACCTTCTGTATTTTGTATGTTTTATAATTTAATCATCATCCATCCATCTTAAAACTTCTTCATCAGTCACCTTCTTGATTACAGAAATTCTTAGCATTCTGTAATAAACCCACATTCCATACACCTGTCTTTTATTAGAGTAACCTGTGTTTTAAATTTCACTATTCTGTATTGTACAGGAGGACTGGGACTAGATGAGTAAGACCAAAATCTAACTTTACCAAGCTTTTGAACTGACTTAAGGTTGAACTGTATGCATCATAGAGTCTCTCTCCCATTGCAACTTTTGGGGCTGAGCTAAAGACTGGTATGCAGAAAAACAGGCTGCAAATCTGTGTTTTGAAGGGTAGTATAATCCTATCTTCTAGTTGCACTGGCCACGTGACCACGAAAATTGTCTTTGGACAAACGCTGGCTCTATGGCTTGGAAACGGGGATGAGCACCGCGCCCTAGAGTTGGACACAACTGGACTAAATGTCAAGGGGAACCTTTACAATCCTGTCTAGTATTGGTTGATCATTATTTCCTGATCTGGCTTTCAGTCAGTTGTGAGGACCTCTGTCTTGTCTGAATTAAGCTTCAATTTGTTCACCCTCATCCAACCCACTAGAGACCCAAGACATCAGTTTAGAACTCAAAGAGCTTCATTGGATTTGGATTCAATGAAGAAATAGGCAACTCAGGTTGGAGGATTCTGTAATTTGTTCACAGCTTTGTTCTGAGAACCATTGTGTCTCATCACATAGTCACATGGCCTTGAAACATGCAAAGCTGACCTTTGTGTTCAAAGCAGCAATAAGCAACAGGTGCATAAGTGTTCTTCCTGTAACGAGCAAATAGGAACCTCTGTGTTTACTTGTGGGAAGTGTCTAGCAATACATGGTGTCATTTATCTTACACATATGGTTTCCTTCAATCTAAAGGTTGTCAGAGGAGTATATCTTAGGCCATCTATTGTTACCCTGGATTGGGCCATAGACTTTTTATTATTAAAATCATGACCGGAAAAAAAATGTGTTCCTGGGAACCAGGGTAGCCAATATCTTTTTCCCCTTCAGATCCTTTCTCAGTATATGAATCCTTTTTCCTCAACTCAACCTTTGTGAAGGGGTGGAGGGTCCCACTTACCACAAATAACTGCCACCACTCGCCAGAAGGAAACCCTTGTCATGCAGCAATATGGGACAAGTTATTTTGTGGCATGTCTGACTGCCTCCCTGAAGCTTGGAGATTTCAATCAGCAAAATCCCAAGTCCTAAGCATTTTCTTCTCCTCCTTAATTGGGGAAATCTGGTTTGCACACAGCGCAGGAAAGGGAACCAGGAGCAATCTTGTTTGTCTATAAGCAGTTCAACATAACTGTGTATATAAAAAAGAATACATCACATTCCTTTTTTAAAAAAACTAATACTGTATAAACATCCCAATCCCAAAGAAGGGCAGTGACAAAGAATGCTCCAACTACCGTACAATTGCACTCATTTCACACGCTAGCAAGGTTATGCTCAAAATCCTGCAAGGTAGGCTTCAGCAGTATGTGGACCGAGAACTCCCAGAAGTACAAGCTGGATTTCGAAGGGGCAGAGGAACTAGAGATCAAATTGCTAAAATGCGCTGGATTATGGAGAAAGCCAGAGAGTTCCAGAAAAACATCTACTTCTACTTCATTGACTATGCAAAAGCCTTTGACTGTGTGGACCACAGCAAACTATGGCAAGTCCTTAAAGAAATGGGAGTGCCTCACCACCTTGTCTATCTCCTGAGAAACCTATATGTGGGACAGGAAGCAACAGAACTGGATATAGAACAAATGATTGGTTCAGAATTGGGAAAGGAGTATGACAAGGCTGTATATTATCTCCCTGCTTATTTAACTTATATACAGAATATATCATGTGAAAGGCAGGACTGGATAAATCCCAAAACGGAATTAAGATCAAAAACCTCAGATATGCAGATGATACCACTCTGATGGCAGAAAGTGAGGAGGAATTAAAGAACCTCGTAATGAGGGTGAAAGAAGAGAGCACAAAAAATGGTCTGAAGCTCAAGATAAAAAAAACAAAGACCATGGCCACTGGTCCCATCACCTCCTGGCAAATAGAAGGGGAAGCTATGGAGGCAGTGACAGATTTTACCTTTTTGGGCTCCATGATCACTGCAGATGGTGACAGCAGCCACGAAATTAAAAGATTCCTGTTTCTTGGTAGGAAAGTGATGACAAACCTCGACAGCATCCCAAAAAGCAGAGACATCACCTTGCCGACAAAGGTCCGCATAGTCAAAGCTATGGTTTTTCCAGTAGTGATGTATGGAAGTGAGAGCTGGACCATAAAGAAAGCTGACCGCCGAAGAATTGATGCTTTTGAATTGTGGTGTTGGAGGAGACTCTTGAGAGTCCCCTGGACTGCAAGGAGAACAAACCTATCCATTTTGAAGGAAATTAACCCTGAGTGCTCATTGGAAGGACATATTGTGAAGCTGAGGCTCCAATATTTTAGCCATCTCATGAGAAGACTCCCTGGAAATAACCCTGATGTTGGGAAAGTGTGAGGGCAAGAGGAGAAGGGGATGACAGAGGCCAAGATGGTTGGACAGTGTCATTGAAGCTACCAACATGAATTTGACCAAACTCTGGGAGGCAGTGGAAGACAGGAGGGCCTAGTGTGCTCTGGTCCATGGGGTCACAAAGACTCAGACACAACTTAATGACTAAACAACAGTAATAGGGCTGCTTCCCTGGAATAATACCTAAATAAACAAAAGATGTGCAAACATCTGAAGGGGGGCTACCTTGTAGTTTGCAATGCTGCTTAATAGCAAGGCTCAGTCCGATGGCCTGCTGTTATGACAGAATTCAACTCCCATCAGCCCTAGACCAGTACGGCTAATGATTAGGAATGGTGGGAGTTCTTGTCTAGCATCCGGAGTGCCACATATTCCCCATTCCTGCCATAAATCTTTACACACCAGAAATATTTCAAGATGAAATTGAATTATATCAAGCTGAATCTTCAAAAATTTTCTGACCTGCATTTTAATAAGAAATGCATAATCACAAGTGCTTTGTACACTTGAAAGTCTTGGAATGTTACCAAATATTCCCATACTGCAGGGTTTGAAAGAAAACTTGTGTAAGCCACTTCCAACATGGTGACCTAGAAATGTGTCAGATTACAATGTCCCTCATCCTCAAATACCTAATTCTAATACCTTCTGAATGTTATATGACACAGGAGTATTGTTGTATGAAAAAGTGTAGATACAACAACGTTTAACAGCATTATGCTCCTATCCAAAATAATCTCCTATTGAAAATTGTTCATTTCTAAGTATTACATACTATTCTGTCCACACATGCTTAACATTACTGTGTGATAGCAACAATAAAATATTTGAACTATCTCAGATATTCTTATTTGGGCCATAAAAACACTGCATTTACATTTTTTATAGCTTCAGCACTTTTTCAACTAGAAGTCAACAACAGGCCTGCATAAGTCACATTGAATTCTGTGTATAAAGCTGGCACATGCTGCAGTTTTGCCTATGGATGACAAGTTGGAGGCTACTGCAGTGCCTTAAACCACCTTGTCCAGAAGGGCACCTGTTTGTATGAAATAACTAGCAAAACCTTCTGTATATCATCACATGATTGTATGACATGCTCTTTATTTCATGAACCTATTAACATATTTGAATATATAGGTGTGTGCTGAAACAGCTGAGATTCTAACTAGATCATTTCTTCACTCCCAGAATTTTCAGACTTTTCCTTCATTCTCTTTGTTTCTGCTCCTTTTACCTCTTTATCTTGATCTGTTTTCATAAAAATCTGCTGTAGATGTTTCTCATGTTTCAGTTGCAGTACCACTCTGAGCCTGACAAGGGAAAAAAAACCAGCCAGTTCTGGCTGCTCCTAACGAAACCAAATCTCTTATGATCCCTCTGGAGTGGGCAAGTTGTGGTCTGCAGGCTACGTGTAGCCCTTCAACTGTCTGGGGATCACAATGTTCTTATTTTATTATTTTCTAAAGCTAAAGCCCAACAATGTTTGAAGGGACACATTTTGCCCATTAATGTATTACAGAGTAGAGGAGGAACCTAGGTCTTCATCAGTTCAGGTGTTTTAAACTCAATTTACCTGGGGGCCGCTAGAGGCAGAGTCTGGGTGAGGCTGGGCCGCATCAGATTTTCCGCCAAGTGAAGCAAGAGCCTGAGGAAGCCGCCCAGGAGTTTCCTTAGCCGACAGACAGATGGGCTGGCTGGCAGGCTGCAGTTCTGGATGGAGGGTGCAAGAGGTGCTGTCTTGGGAGAGAGCCGGCGAGCGAGGCAAGGTTTTTTTTTACTCTTGACAGCAAAGGATTTGTGGGTGCTTTGGGGGGCAGGCAAGGTGAGGGCCACAAACTATCATCTGGGGGGCCGCAAATGCCCCCCGGGCCGCATGTTTGAGACCCCTGGTTTACAATCTACAATTCACTGCAGAAAGAACAGATGATGGAATTTAGTTAGGATATCGGAAGATTGGTCTGAATGTTGAGGGTGAAAGAGTAGATATTATCCATTACTACAATCAGATCACTGATTTGTGGAAATCTGATCTTATACCACCAGTCCCCTCTCTACAGTAGGAATGGGGGTCCCATCAAAGTTTGAGATCTGATTACTGTGCCCCAAGGACAAAGCTTGTGTGGTGGTGCTTGCCACTGAAGTACATTCAGAATTTCCTAAGTAGGATGGACATTGCATTTATTCCATCATACAGCAGCAAAACAAAATGTGTTTCTGTTGAAAACGAGGCATATGGGGCACACTTGTGTATTAAAACAAACAAAGCACAAATATGCATTAAAACAAGGCACATACCTTTTATGCAACTTGCTTTCAAATGAGATTGTACTTTGTTTTGCCAGTGTTGCTGCACATCAGAATTCAGTAGCATGTAGTGTTGCAGACTACTGTATTACCCTGTTTCCCTGAAAATAAGTCCTAACCTAACCTGAAAATAAGCACTAGTATGATTTTTCAGGATGCTCGTAATATAAGCCCTACCCCAAAAATAAGCCCTAGTTAAGTGAAACCCTGCCCTCCACCAATGTGCAGCAACCAGAAGAAGATGGCATGCCTGTATTTGAATAAATGTATATTGTTGTACATGAAAAAAATAAAACATCCCCTGAGAATAAGCCCTAATCTGTTTTTGGAGCAAAAATTAATATAATACCCTGTCTTATTTTCGGGAAAACATGATATTAATTTGCAACCTCACATGCTGCCTTTAGTAGGTTTGGCTGAGAGGCACCTTCCTGGGCCTGTCTACCCAAGACTAACCTACCATTCCTTCCCTGTCTCTGAATTCAAAGAGAGCCCCTCCTCTCTGCTCGGTATTTCCCCCCCCCTCTGTTGTCTGTTGGAAGCAGTGAGTCTGTTGTTGAAAGCAGTCATGTTTGTCAGATTGCTGTTTTGCTGTTCAATTGTAAGTAATCAAATCTTTTATTCTTTCTTCTACTAATGTCTCAGAGGGAGTTATTGAGACTATAAATGTCAGTTAATGAGGAAAGAGGTGGACTACTCTGGGGAACTTGAATCTATTCCGCTCTGTGAATCTCTGCACTTCTGCTGTGCAGTTAAAGGAATTTAATCTAAATTCTGCAGCATGTAGAGCCATCACATAAATGCTTCTTGCTTTACAGTGCTTATGCAAATACTATCATTGTTCCAGCTATGCACCGTGTCTTTCCTACCCTCATTTCTTTCATGCTAATGAGCTGCTCTCAGAACATGCATATTGCATGGATAGGATGCCCTTCCCCCCCCCAAAGATTTCTGGCCAGTTTTTGTATGAAGATTTTCCCACGAGGTAAAAGTATTCGCACTGGAATACAGTGTGGTTGATTTCCTACATCATCCTAATTCTTACAGAATTAGTTGGGTTTTAAAAGGATATTAATGTTGTTCATCCTATCTTATGGGATCAGTGTTGCTTCTTCCAAGTATGTCCAGAGGGATTTTCATCCTGGACTCAAATATGATATTTTTCCAACCGGGAATAACAGGAAGACGGTGTGGTATTTATGGGGGTGGAAGAACGTGAAAATGTCCTTCATCCCTTGGTAATTGATGTCTGGCTAAACTAATGCTTGTCCACCACTCCTTTGTACAAACGACTAAGAAAAATTTCTGAGCAAAGGAAAGGACAAAATGTTCTGGTAGCTGGGGAGGAAAGATAAGGAATCCTTTGCTGACTCCTCTCTGTTGCTAGGCTTTTGGAATTGTCTTACCTCTCAGGACACACAAGATGATAACTGGAAAAATAATATGTTTTAAGGCCATATTCCCACATAACAAATACTGAACATCCTTATTGTATAGGATAGCTCAGTGGTTTAGGTATCTGGCTGTGGAGATGGAGGTTGGGAGTTCAATTCCCCACTGTGCCTTCTGTGAGTAGAGTCAGCCTATGTGGCCTTGGGAAAGCTGCACTGCCTCAGGGCAGGCCCAGTTTTGAATACTCTATCTCAGTGGTCCCCAACCTTGGGCCTCCAGATGTTCTTGGACTTCAACTCCCATAAATCCTGGCCAGCAGAGGTGGTGGTGAAGGCTTCTGGGAGTTGTAGTCCAAGAACACCTGGAGGCCCAAGGTTGGAGACCACTGCTCTACCTGGAAAACCCTGAAAAGGGTCACCATAGGTCAGAGTTGACTTGATGGCATATGATGACGATTATTGTAGCTCATAGGTTGTATAATGGCACTTCTCGGGAGATAGTTCCCCCAAAGAAGTCCATTTTTCAGGTCCAACAGACAATTGGTATGGCATGGTGAAAACGGCATCCTATGTGCTGACCACATACCACAGGAGCTTTTAGGAGGTCTATATATAACCACCCCCACCCCCATTTTGGCCGGGGGATTCTGGCAGTTGTTCTAAAAATCAGCTTTTATAAAACCCTGTGCTTGTGGCACAAAAATGCACAGGCTGTGTCTACAGGATATTGCTACTCATGAATCTGGATATTGTTAACTCACGAACCTGTGATTGCTATGTTTTCATCTGCCATTGTTTTAAGCTATTGTAAGCCCTGGAAAAAGGTAAAGATGGAAAAAATAATGAGTTAGGTATCTAGCTACAAAGCCAGAGGTTTGGAGTTTGAGTTCCCACTGTGCCTCCTAGGAGTCGAACCAGCCTGTTTGGCCTTGGGCAAGCTGCACAGTCCCAAGATGCTCCCCTACAGAAGAAGGGAATAGTAAACTACCTCTGAGAACTCTCTACCAAGAAAATCCTGCAAAGGGTTGCTGTAAGTCAGAATTGACTTAACGGCACACAGTTATTAAAATTTTGACTCTAAATTGGTTGACTACATACTTTTACACATCATGATGTCTGTGTCTCATAGATGGTGCAACACCATTCCTTGAGAGGTGGCCCCAATAACTCAGTTTTTCTCCTGCCACTTTGGCACAATGTGATGAAACAGGTGCCCTTGTAGCAATAAAACTTCACTATTTCCCCACCAGCCCCACCTACAGAGGTCACTCACTTGTGATATCTATTTGGATTAGGATTGAAGAATCTGTGGCTTTATTCCCATGATCCTGCCATGCGAAAAAGACTGAGGCTGATAGGAACTGGAGTTAAACAACATTGTGAGGGCCACAGGTTCTCCAGACTTGGTTTAGATGCTTCCTGTATTGACCAAAGGAGATGTAGTCATTTTGAACAAAGTGTTGTTTTTACAGTAAGTTGAAAGGGAGTTCTTTATTAGTGATACATGAAACCTTTAGGTGGCAGCCAAGGGCTATAGTTTTTAACTTGCACTCGCACTTTTATGCATGGTTTATCATTGCAAATTCAGTATTCAAAATATCCAACATCCTGTGATAATTTTTTTTTTAAAAAAATCTTGACTACCAGCCAAATATGACCATCTTTGCACTGAACATTTTGCAGCATGTGCTACTCAGATACGATGCATTAAATGCAGATTTCATGCACATTGTCAAGTGAGGTTACCGAACATGGAAATATAGTTAAGATGTAATTCATAAACATTCTTTGTGGTGTTGACCCAGTGTCACCTTCTCTGTATCAGCAGAGAAACCCAACTGTTGATAAATCTCAGGCATGCATTTTGGAACCCACATGGCCTAGCCATGATGCGCAGGCCACTAGCACTGCTGGCTAATTGACTGGAACAGCTACTGGAGCACACCAAAGAATTTCAGAAGATCAGCGTATACTTTATAGACTAAAACAAATCAAAGGTGTCAGACAAAGGTGTATTTTATCCCCTTATCTGTTCAATCTATACACAGAACATATACAGAAAGCTAGACTAGATTTAAAAGAAGGAGAAGTAAAAAATAGTTGGAAGAAACATAAATAATTTAAGATATGCAGATGATACCATCTTACTGACAGAAAGCAGTAATGACTTGAAATGACTTCTGGTGAAAGTAAAAGAAGAAAGTGCCAAAGCAGAATTGCAGTTGAACATTAAAACAAAAATGACTGCAGAAGAATTACACAACTTTAACATTGACATGACGAAAATGAATTAATGAAAGATTTTGTATCTTTTGTATGTTTTTGTCATGGTTCAATCATCACTCTAAAGGTAGACTGCGGTCAAGAAATCAGAAAAAGACTTAAACTCAGAAGGGCAGCGATGAAGGAATTAGAAAAGGTGTGAGGATGTGTCACTGAAGACCAAGGCCAAGATAATTTACACTGTTGCATTTCCAATTAGTATGTACAAAGCTAGGCTTATTTTTTATGATGTTTTAAATGGTCATTGCTGTTTGCTTTTAATTGGTTGTGATTTTCCTTGAGTCTCTTGTGGGGAAAAAGGCGACATATAAGTAACACAAATAAGTAAATAAATATGAGATGCAGCACTCAGCAACATTATACTGTACCCTGTTTCCCAAAAAATAAGACCTAACCTATAAGCCGTAGTATGATTTTTCAGAATGCTCATAATATAAGCCCTACCCCAAAATAAGCCTCAGTTAAGTGAAACCCCACCCTCGACCATTGTGCAGCGACCAGAAAAAGATGACATGACTGTATTTAAATAAATGTAGATTGTTGTACATGAAAAAATAAAACATCCCCTGAAAATAAACACTAATGCATTTTTGGAGCAAAAATTAATATAAGACCAATTCTTATTTTCAGGGAAACATGGTATACACATTGTTGCTACTTCTATCGGAATGAACGGGGATTCCCTTACAGGCAGGGGAAAATTTCAGACACATCAGAACTCCTGTAAACATACAAACTTTGAGTCCTTCTATCCTGTTTACTTGTGACACTGTAAACAGAATCAATTTAATGGTTTGTCATTGCATAAGGCTGAAAATGTGTTTAAACATCCCTGATGAAAGAACTTATTTTCTGCATTTTCAGCTAAGTTACAGCAATATCTTGTAACTGAAATTGTAATTGATAGTATTGGAACCCAGGGTGAGCCAATGAAGTTGAATGTTAGACAAAGGAGAAATCAAAAGATGTATTCAGATAGTATGTAGTCAAGTTGTAGGATCTGCCTCCACAGATCCTATACATGGCAGAAACAGATAATGTTGTCAGAACACCATCAGTCAGGAGCTCCCTCAAGAAGTTGCATTTCATTTACTTTGCCTTTTCTTTCTGATTGATTTTTAAGAGCTAAGCACAGGTTTTATTTCCAATTGTGATTGCTCAGCCACCAACCTATAGGGAATCATTGTCTCTGGAAGGGAAACATTTAATCTCTTTCTAAAGGTTTATGACTTTCTGCCTACCCAATTGGTGCCTGTTTATGCTCATAGTGATTGTCAGGATCTTGAAAAAAGGATTAAACAAATTCTTGGAGAAAAGAGTGATCAATGGCTACTTGGCATAAGAGCTATGCATCGCTTGGGTAGGAACCAAATGCTGATGCAGAATTCTTTTTATTTTCTTATACGATTGGGAAGATCATGATGTTCAAAAATAATTTTTCATGTTTCATTTTCACAAAGTTGTGCTTCTCTTTTACTGTCCTCTACTTTTTCACTTATAACAGAGCAAAGAAGTGTGCTTGGGCACACAAAAGCGCAAGAAAAATAAAACAGACTTAGTCAAGTTCATGTTTATTGTATTGGCTAAAAGCCGTCACAATTGATTGAAATGCAAATATGATCAAGTGAAATCATGGTAAAATCACAAACATGTAAAATACGAGAGGCCTAGCCACAGGAGGAAAGATATTTAAAAAAAGTGGGGGGAGAAAATCAGGGGGTGATTTAGTCTTAAAGGTGCTACGAGAATTCTGGTTTCTTTTCTTGGTACAACTATCGTGGCCACTGGCTAGATTACTCTGTTATGAGCAATCTCTTAGTGTCACCTACATCTGGAAATAATTTTCCCCCATCTCCTTCCTAGTATCAAGTAGATTTTAAAAGCATTCCTAACTGGCCCATGGTCTACTAAATGACTGTATTTTGCTTGGGCTTTGGAGACAAAACAGTATCTCAATAAAGTCTTTGTCTAGAAGTGTCAGCACTGCATCTGATACTCTTTGTTTGTCCTATAATCTGCCCTCAAAAACACAACTGGGTAGCTCACTGTTATGTAATGCAGGTCCTTATTTTCTTTGTTTCTTGTCCAAGAATGTGTATGCCAGGAGAAATGTGGCTAGTATATCCCTTGCAAAAGAACTTTCAGCCAACTTTCATCCTGCTTAGAAAAATGTTCTGCCTATTTAAAGATCTGAAGAGAATGCAAATAGGACAGGGGGAGGGGGAGGAGGCACCCCCCCCCAAAAAAGCACAGGTTCTCATAACCCATCTGGTGAAACCCTCTGTCTTCCTCTCTTGTATAATTGACATAAAAAATGAAAGCTTCATTACCTCCAGATGAAGCAGATGCTAAGCTTGTCTGAAACTATTACTAGAGCACTTGGACTCTGAAGCGGGAACAAATTGCTACCAGGAGAAAAGAGCAGAGGTGTCATCATTTGAGCTGTATTTCACAACAAGAAAGGTCTTTCTGATGCTTGCATTTACAAAAAATGATTCTAAAAATAAAAGAGGGGAAAGAAATTCATTCAATTTTCATTTCAATTCAAACTTTTAAAACGCATGTGGGGTTTTTTCACGAAAGCTTTTGAGTTTTGGGATGAACTGAAACTAAGATGGGAAAAATAAGTTTTGGGCAAATTAACTTACCATTTGAGAAAAAATTAGAATTGAGGGCCTCAGTTAGCATGACATTCAAAGCCATTAGTATTCTAGAGACATGATTCCAGCAAAGCTTCACATCTCAGCAATCTACTTGCAAGTAAAGCTCCCGTTTACCTCCGATGACCAATCACAAAGCAAAACAAGTTGATTCGCAGACTGCTGGGGCTACGATAAGCTTGTACTGTGACAGTCAGATGTCTTTCAGCCTGTGAAAGTCCCTTTTCTAAAGAAATCTGTAATTTATAGTTTGACTCAGACTTTGCATATACACACATACCATGCCACTATACTGTACTTCCAAAATAAATATGTAAGCAAATTAAGGGTATCTTTCTGTCTGAGATAGAAGGACTGTAAAGTTTTATTGCTGCGTCTCCAGCAATTTTGGAATGCCTGTTCTAAACATAAATATCAAGAAAATGTCAAGAAAAATAATAGTCAGAAATTTATCCTAAACATTGTGCGTGTCAGAGAATGTGCATGTATGTGTGTGCATGCACACACACAGAAGGAGACCTGGTTTTCAAATTTAAGGTTTTCCTTTCCCACCCTTCTCTTTGGGGAAAATTATCTTGTTTCTCCATGGGAGCAAGCCCGTTGCTATGGAGACTGACTGGCACAGAGGCAAAATATAGAGAGATAGACTCTCCCCAGAGCAATGAAATGAGCATATGGCGTACGTCAAGTGCTCATGCTGTACAGAAATGGGCCATAAAAGACTTCTTTTAAATAGCTTTTGTCTCAAAGATTGAAAAGATGGTTTATGGGAATCTATTATAAGATTTAGACCTTGCCTGTGAAGATCAGTAATGCTAGGCTGATTGTTTAATTGGATTATATTCCACTGTTTTATGCTTTGTTGTGAATATGTTTTTATGGTTCCTGGGTTTTTTTGTGTTTTTTTAATTGATTTTTGGTATCTTGAGAGATATTGAAATAGGGCAGGTTATAAATATTTTGACAAATAATAATAGTGGGCTTGGTTTATTTGCTTCCCACCTCATGAGCCTTAGCAGGATATTTATTGATATCACATAGCGGTCAGAATACGATTGCCCAAATTTACACCATGCAACTCTGATGACATCATCAGCTATGGTGGTTTGGAAGGAATTAAAAAGCTTCCTATTCCCCCAAAAACTCTGGGGATGGGATCCCTTTCATTGGATGAAGGGAACAGGAGGCATCCAAGAGAAAGCTAGACAGCCATCTGTCAGATATGCTTTAATTTGGATCCCTGCACTAGCGTTCTTTGATGGCCTTATAGACCCCTTCCAATGCCATTAGTCAATGGTCCCCTCAGCCAATTCGTAATCTTCCCTCTTTTTTCCTCTCTCCTAGTGTTTGTCCCATCTTGTCCATAGTTTTTCTCCTTATTTAAAATTGTGTTAATTATATTGTATTACGCTTGTTGTAAGCCGCCTAGAGTGGTCTTAAGTGACTAGATAGGCGGGATATAAAATAAATAAATAAATAGATAGATAGATAGATAGATAGATAGATAGATAGATAGATAGATAGATAGATAGATAGATAGATAGATAGATAGATAGATAGATAGATAGATAGATAGATAGATAGATAGATAGATAGATAGATAGATAGATAGATAGATAAAAATAAATTCTATGATTCTAGTGCCTTAAAATTGCTTCTACAAATCCTAGCAGTGATTGGGACGAATAGCAATGATATTTGAGCATTAAAGAGTTCCTTCTCCTGTTCCCAGACTCCCAAAGAGAACAGGAAGTTTTTGATTCCCTACAAACAGCCATAGCTGATGACATCACCACAGCATAAAGCTGCACAGTACGATTTGGACTAGTAAGTTGTGAGAGCCAGTGTGGTGTAATGGATGGAGTGGCAGACTAGGTCTCAAGAGACTGGAGTTCAAATTCTTGGAAACTGACTAGGAGGGTAGCCATGACAAACCACTAAATAGCTCACAAACCAAGTTAGAAGTGGTCTTGTGCACGTAACCACAACAGGTAGTAAGCAACCCTTCTGTTGTTACAAGTGTCAATAATCTACAATAGCAGATGCCATTTCCTTGTCATGGGTGATGATATGTGTCACAGAAAGCTGAAGCTGTTATGTTTTTTTTCTCCAAACCTACCATCTACTTAGGCATTAAATCACTGGTTCTTAATCTGTGGTCTACGGAGCCCCAGAGGGGCCACAATATCCTCACAGGTGGGTCTGTGAAGCCTAAGAAATGTTACAATCTTTTGCAGTTAATATAGAAAGAATTTTTAAAAAGTGAAAGCAAGGAAGAAAAGGAAACGTAAAAAAAAATCTTAATTTCCCTTGCTTGTTTGTGTAAAATTTGGCTTGTTGAACTTTCACCTCCATTAAAAACAAACAAAAGTAAAAAAAGTTATTAAAAACAACTGTTTGATAACAAATAACTGTTTAATATTTCTGTACACAGTGAGAACATACATGTGAATGATGCTGAGTGGCTGAGAGAAGGCACGTAGCGTTTCTTGCTACTGTGCAGACAGTCAGAAGTCATAGGAAGAGAGAGTTGGAGCCAGTCAATGTCGATATGAGTGTTTAGACAGACTTTGTGATTCCATTTCTTCGACTTCTGCTAATAAAATCATTTGGTTATTATTGGGTAAAGTGACTTTTCAATATCATCACACTTGAATTTCATAACAACATATTTTGACTGAACCTCAAAATAGATCACTGGCTAAATCTGAAACATAAAAGAACTGATGCTGTTGATGAGGATGCATCCTGTTCAAAGCAAAATGAAGCTTCTTCCAGTTATCTTAAAAAGTGTTGCTATTATAGCAAAGTCAATTTGCTTCATGTGTATGGATCCTAAAGACAACCAACCAACACAGTGTGTGTTGTGTTACACAGTATTGTCCAACAAGGCCACATGATCCCATTTTTCCCACCCAACTTGTTTTTAATGAGGTGAAATTTTCTACAAATTATATTCACATCATTTTCTAGCTTTCATCTTCATGTGACATTTTGTATAGTTGTGCCATATTAATGGTTTTATGTGATTGTAATTCCAGTTTCTCCAGCAAGATTAAAAGCCATTATTATTATCATTATTATCATTATTATCATTATTATCATTATCATTATTATTATTATTATTATTATTAGTAGTAGTAGTAGTAGTAGTAGTAGTAGTAGTAGTAGTAGTAGTATTTTAAATTTGTATGGAATCATTCCAATAAAAATATTATGATAGGAGTGTGTGCATTAACAGATTTAAGTTATTTCTCCCTTCTCTCCAAATTTGAAGAGCAGCATGACAATGGACACAGTTACTTTGGGAGGTGATAAGCACTCCCAGCACTGGAGCCATTCAAGAGAAAGTTAGAGTCAGTCACCTATCTAATATACCTTAAACTGGATTTCTGCATTAAGCAGGAGTTGGACTCACTGGCCTCATAGGCCCCTTCTAACTCCATGATTCTATGATTCTATAATATAGATTTGAAAGTAGTCTGACATATTTTTCTTTAACCATCTAATTTTCTTTTTGGGCTATCCGTTTTCCAAGAAACATTCTTTAATCCATTCATACGTAGCTTGGAATACAGAAAGAGAGAACACAATAAGCAGTAATATGAGATATGAAAATATCAAATATGCTTCAGTAAAGATTGGGAAAGCATCTTGCAGTAAAGGTAAATATATATACTGTGGTATTTTGTCAAAGATAAATACTAAAAATACTAAAAATAAAGAAAAAATGTAGAACCTAGCCACATTTTGGCATGGATCCAGTCCTTCTATAATGAAAAATGGCCATACACTGCTGAATCATTTCTACATGCACAGCAGTTTCTAGAAACATAAAAAGCCAGAAAAAGTTTGAGGGGAGTAATTTCGAAAGGTTCTGTCATTGCTTGTTGACATCATTTAAAAGTTAATGTAATGACTAATTATTACTGAGACAATGAGATATGATTATCACTAACGTTTACAGAATAGAGCAAGGTTGGGTGAACCATTGAAAACCGGATTATTGCATACACAGAACAACAATTTACTAGCAATCACTCTGTAAGATGGCAGTTTAGTCTTTCTTTGCTCAGGACTGCTTTATGATTACGATTAGGCATCCTTCAGTCTCAAAAGACTATGGTAACATACTCTGTATGGAGGACTTGGAACAACGTCTGGTGTGGCTGAGGAGGCCAATTCGAGAGTGACAATCCCTTTCACACTGAAGACAAATCCAATCTGTCCCCTGTCCAGCTTCCTGATTTTGCTGCTTTTGTGACTTCCTCTTTGCCTTGGCCTGCTGGACAAGGGTCTCTTCAAAATGGGAGAGGCAGTGATGCACCACCTGCCTCCAGGCTGAATGCTCAAATGTCAAAGTTTCCCATCTGTTGAGGTCCATTCCTAAGGCCTTCAGATCCCGCTTGCAGATGTCCTTGTACCACAGCTGTGTTCTCCCTCTGGGGCAATTTCCCTGCACTAATTTTCCATACAGGAGATCTTTTGGAATCCAACCATCAGCCATTTTCACGACATGCCCAAGCCAACATAGATGTCACTGTTTCAGTAATGTATATATGCTAAAAATTTCAGCTCGTTCTAGGACTACTCTATTTGGAACTTTGTCCTGCCATGTGATACCAAAAATCCGTCAGAGGCAACGCATATGGAAGGTGTTCAGCTTCCTCTCCTGCCGTGCACAAAGGGTCCAGGACTCAACTACAGGAGTGTGCTCAGGACACAGGCTCTATAGACCTGGATCTTGATATATGTCTTCAGCTTCTTAATGAGCCATACTCTTTTTGTGAGTCTAGAGAACATGGTAGCTGCTTTGCCAGTGCATTTATCCAGGTCGACATCTAGAGACAGTGTGTCAGAGATCATTGAGCCAAGGTACACAAAGTCATGAACAATCTCCAATTCTTGTTTGGAGATGGTAATGGAGGGAGGTGAATCCACACCCTGGCCCATGACTTGTGTTTTCTTCAGGCTGATTATTAGTCTTGCTAAACGTTTCATGAGTTGGAGGTCTTCAGCAGAGTGGGAAACAATGGCTGCATCATCTGCAAAGAGGAAGTCCCATATGCATTTCAATTGGACTTTGGTCCTCGCTCTCAATCTAGAGAGATTAACGAGCTTTCTGTCTGATCAAGTCCGGAAATAGACACCTGTTGCAGTTCCAAAGGCATACTTCAGCATGACAGCAAAAAAGGTCCCCAAAAGGGTTGGTGCAAGAACACAGCCCTGTTTCACTCCGCTTCGGATGTCAAAGGGATCTGATGTTGAGCCATCAAAAACTACAGTGTCTTTCATTCCCTCATGGAAGGATCTGGTGATGTTCAGGAGTTGAAGTGGACATCCAATCTTGGGAAGTATTTTAAAAAGGCAATCCCTGCTAACCAAATCAAAGGCCTTTGTGAGATCTATGAAAGCCACAAAGAGTGGCTGTTATTCCCTGCATTTCTCCTGCAACTGTCTGAGGGAGAATACCATGTCAGTGGTGGATCTGTTGGCTCAAAATCCACACTGTGATTCTGGATAGACTGTCTGCAAGCACCTAGAGCCTCTTCAGCACAACACAGGCAAGTAGCTTCCCTACAACGCTAAGAAGAGAGATGCCACGGTAGTTATGCAGTCATCCCTGTCTCCTTTGTGCTTGTACAATGTGACAGTGTTTGCATCCTTCATGTCCTATGGTACTCCACCTTACCTCCAGCAAAGACAAAAGACTTCATACAGTTTAGGACTGCTTAGGGAGAATTAAAATGGTTAGGAGTTTGTTGCAATATTGCTTTCAAGTACAGAGGCCTTAGGCCAAAACTTAGGAAAATTACTTAGGAAAGTTAGTACAGCTCTCAATTAAGGTAGCCTCTGGCTCCTTCAAACTTTGTCTCAAGAAAGTGTCCTCTGGTGGACTTTCCCACACATTATTTATTATAATATTTATACCCTGCCTTTCTCGTCACAAGGATCCAAGGCAGATTAAAATATTGAAACAAACAATATTAAGAGCTAAAAACCCAACAAACTCTGACAATATTAATAAGAATTAAACATATATAAAATTAAAAATTAATGGATTAAAGACAGTTTAATACATATATTTTATTCATGCCCGAATCTTTTCAGATTGATCTTAAATTATATTCACAAATTGGTGTATAATATTTTCTTAAATACAAAGGGCTATTAGTGCAAATTAAAGTGGCTGAACTAAATATGCATGTCGATTTGCCAGTAACACAGAAGAGGTCAGCAATAATGATTGTGAAAACCACAAAATATGAACTATTAATGTGTGAGATAAATGAAGTATGCAGAAAATATGAAAAACAAAGTGGCCTGAAGGAATCTTGTACTGGAAATGCACTGGAAAAGGAGGCCAGGTGATCAAGGGATTTGAAGTTGTGTGCTTAAACTTAACATTTTTATATCCCAAATGCCCCCCCCAACTGAAAAATCAGCTGCAGGCCCTCTTCTCTGCCCTGAAATGGATCAGCTGGAGTTGATCTGTGATTTAAGCATATGACAATCAATCCACTTTATATGTGAAGACTACATTTATGGTTATGATGACAGATTCAAACTGAGAAATGTACTTACCTAGCTGTCTCAAGGGTACCCTACTACAGTGATTGAATCCAGATGGTCTTTGCAACTTATTCTGTGCATTATATATCCTGGAATTATTTATATCTGATTAAAAACCCACAAGTGCTACACACTGTAAAACGAGTTACTGATTTTCCTACAAATCAGAGTTTTGTCTACCATCTGTTAAATCTCTGTTTTAGATTCATACAACTGAGACCAATGGAAGAGGTGAATTGCTGAAGTTGCAAATAATTTTGGCACACCTATTTTATGGAAAAAAAGCAATGTAGAATAATTTGTGACTCTCTACAGTATAAACTGCCACGTTGTTGTTGTTGTTGTTGTTGTTGTTGTTGTTGTTGTCGTTGTTGTTGTTGTCGTCGTCGTCGTCGTCGTCATGTACCTTCAAATCAGAACTGATTTATAGCAACCCTAACACCACCACCATCATCACCATCGCCACCACAGCCCCGCCGGACTGAAAGGGAGAGGGACCGGGAGAGCGGGTGAGAGCCAGCGTGAGCACACACATTTTGGCCTCTCACCGCCGGAGCCGATGCTGGAGTGGGAGCCTGTGCCGAAGGAAGCCATGCAGCTGGGCGAGCCCCACTGATGCCTCACGCCCCATCCACGTCCCCGGAGGAGCCCGTCAAATGCAGTGAAGGACGGGCAGGTGAAGGACGGGCAGTGAAGGATGGGCAGTGAAGGACAGGCAGGCAAGCAGAAGACAGTTGTGATCGATCCCTCACTGTGGGCATCGTGGGCACATAGGCAAGAGGAGGCTTAAAGGGCAAAGGCATGGTACAGAACTGGTCAGGATCAGGAGGCTCCACCAAAACACGTGTGCGCTTGTGCTGGCTTTCACCCCCCTCTCACGGTCCCTCTCCCTTTCAGTCTGGCGGGTCTGTGGTGGCGACGGTGATGATGATGGTGGCGGCTTTAGTGGGGAGAGTCACTGCTGCTGCCCGACGTTCTCTGGGGACGGGACGTAGGGTGGCGGTGGTGGGGTCCTGATGCCAGGAGGGTGAGCCTGGCCCAGGGCTCCGGCGGTTGCTCCCTTCCTTTCAAATTTGAATTTCCCGCCTTCCCCCCCGCCTTTTGGGTTCATAATTGGAAGCTCCGACCGCAAGTCGAAGCAAAATTTTGCGGTCAGAGCTGGTCGTAAGTAGGGACATGTGTAAGTCGAGGCACCACTTACGACCATTCAGGATTAGCCTCACTCCTTGCTCAGACCCAAACCCAGCCCTGGTTGCTTTTATATCTGTATCAAACTTTTTGGAAATAACACATTATTTTAAATTTCTCACAACTATAATGATGGAATAAATCCTTTACTGACCTGTTTCTCACCATTTAGTTCCTAAAATACTTAGTGGTGCCTCACTTAACGAGCGCACCATTTAACAACGAATCCGCATAGCAATGCGGATTTTGCGATCGTTTTTATGATCGCATTGCGATGTTTTCTATGGCTGAAAATCGCATTGCGATGATCGGCGTTTTGCTTACCAATCTTCGCATTGCGATATTTTTTTAAACAGCTGATCGCGGTTCCAGAATGGCCGCTGGGTGCCCAAAATGGCCACCGCAAGTGTTTTCATGCCCTGCCCTCGCTTACCGAGGGTGCGAAAATGGCGGCGCTATGGAGGAACTTCGCTGAACGGTGAGTTTGGGAGCCATGGGAACGCATTAAATTAAGTTTAATGCGTTCCTATGGCTTTTCCCGTCCTGTTTAGCGATGTTTCTGCATAGCGACGATTAATCTGGAACGGATTAACGTCGATATGCGGGGCACCCCTGTATTTTGGTTTTTTGTAGTATGAAACACAATGATGGGGAAAAGTCATGAATGTTGCATGCTAGATCAAGAAATACTTATGCAAATAATACCCCAAAGCTCACTATAGCTCAATGTTAGAATATAGTTTATATCCAAAGTCTTGTTCTCTTTTCGTCTGAAAAGAACTGAGAGTGGTCTTCCACTAAAGACATGAGTATTTCTATATTTGAATTTATTCAGATATTTAAAGTTCTTGTACCGGTAAGAAGCTGTGTAATGTATTATTTATGTATGCATGAATAAAACGTGTGACACTTTTTCTATCATGTCTGCAAAGCTCTTTAGGGAGGCACAGTAATTGCATAAAAGGATCCTGGCAGTTGTACTGATATTCAACTGTCACATAGAACTAGTGCTAGAAAAGTAACTAGATTTTCCAGGAAGGAAAAATTAAAATTAAAATTCTTTGTGTTTTTCAGTAAGGTATTTTTAAGTGAACTGGCTGCCACAGTTCCAAATAAAACTGGAATTGTGACTTCTAAGGTGTTATTTTTACTTTCTTCAATGGTTAATTTATTTCATTTTTTAAAAATCAGACAAACACTCTCTTTGCCTCATCCTGAAGGAAATGAACTAAATAATACTGGCAAGCCTGGTGAAAAAATGGCTTTCTCCTTAGTGGTGTCACAACTACGTTTGGCCTCTAGTTCTTCTGTCAAAACAAATATATCGTCCTTTCTACTTCCTTTTTCTCTGCAGGCTTTGCACTTTCTTCTTGAACAACCATTTTTTAAAAATGCCAAAGATAATTTTGCTCTATCTGTCAAAATATTAATTTCAAAGGCAAACCAAAACATCATCTGTAGCTTATTCCCAGAAACCATTTTTGTATCTTAAAGAACATTCAATGAATCCAATTAGTTCTCCGTACAATCGCCTGCAAGTGGGTGATTAATTTCAAAACTCACAGAAGAAATAAATGCACATGAATATTTTAAGATTGTGGGGCTGAAATCCAGTAATGCAAAGTTACAGCAGTAAATCTGATGATGTCATTAGTCACAGACTTATTTTGATAATTAAAAGTTTCCTCTCACCCCTCCAAAATTTTCCTCAGCTCTCTTAGGATCCTATTAATAAGCCTTTAGGGGTAGTCTTAAATGTCTGGAAATTCCTACTGCAGGTAATCGATGTGTGTCTGGCCTTCTTGACTGGACCTGTGAAAAGAAAGAAAAATATCTTTAAAAAGTCACTGTATAGTTGATAAGACCTGGCTTCAGAGATGAAACAATTCTTTTATAACAGTTCTTGATATACACTCTGGGCTTGTTGCCAGCTCATTAGTTGCTATAAATCAATGGCACTCCCCTAGCTTCGTGAACTTCATGGAGATGCAAAGTTACTTCAGTTCTTAAATTACATCAGCTGAAACTTTAAGCAGCACTGTAAATTCAGTTTGGCTTTTACAAAAGCAGGATTTGATGCATTTAGTTAAACAACCACATGAGTTTGGACTACAAATGGGGGAAAGGAGATCTTTATTAAGACCTATCAGTTCTGTAATTGTCAAAGGTCTTGGAAATAATAATTGCTTCGTGGGTGACAGGCTCTATGGCCTCCCACCAGAGAGGTACAGTATTTGCACAATGGAACCTCCCCCCCCCCATAAAAAACACATATGCCCTGATGGTCTACACTTCCAAGCAGCAACCGAGGCCCCTTTTCAAAATCAGCATACCCATGTAGTGGCCTACTTGTATCTTTTATTTGTACACTGCCAGTCAGCCATCATAAAACAAATTCAATTCTTTAAAAAGCCTTCAGTTTATGAATGTGAGATATTGTGCTTCTGTATCTGTGATTCATAACGCCAGGAAATTGCCCAAAATTGCTGCACAATGTTGTGCCCACATTGATAGCACAGAAAAGGATGCCAAGGTTTACATAGCAAAGGGCAGCCTGAATGTTGACAACACCAATGGCAGCAGGAAAGATACCCTCTTGTGCTTACTGCCATTCACAACGTGACATTATCTATGCAAAGGAAAATCCCAGAAGCTGACTCCTTTTTTCATCAATTAACCACTTCTCACCCAAACACAAAACAATTGTCAGGGCAGTTTTTCAGCACGTATGAATGGTAGTGAAGACTGTCACCCAGTTACTTTCCTTAAAGCAAGCCTGTTTTTCTTAACTCTTCAAAGAAAACCTGTCTTTTGACTGTTTCTGTGACTTCTCATTGCCCTCAAAACATCTCCTTTCTACCTTTGAACAGTTTTGCCAGTAAGCCTGTTCCACACATGCTCAGTTTCTAAGAAAGTTCCTGTTTCAACCTTTTTGAAAGGCTTTTTTTTTAAGGATCAATACAGCCCCTACAGCCTAGATTCTTTCAAATTTTTTTAAAAGTTTCTAAATTTTTTAAAAAAGCATTTGGAACTAACCATTGTTTTTAAAGATAGGCAAGATTGGTCTTTCCAATTTATGAGCTATTAAATCTGGGAAGATTTTTAGGGACTTGAAAGTCGTGGTAAAAGAGTGTTACTTTTCAAAAACCATAACTCAAAAATGCTTTGCCCACATTTCCCCTAATTTGCCATAGAGAAAGAACAGACAGTCTGCTCTGTCAGTGCCAGATTTGGTGTTGATCGGAAGTCCATTTAAAAAGTTATAATATTTTGTTTGGGATGACCCTATTTTTATCTTATAGCATGTTGATTTGTCTTCCAGTACAATAACATCACTGCACTCTTATGAAGCGATAAAACAAAAAAGTAGCTGGCATTCAGAGATCAAATCACCAAGACAGAGTTGCCAAGTAAGCAGCTTTGCATTCCCTAAAATTTCACAGTCAAAACATGAGACCAAAGAGAGGGCCTTTGTGATGTTACTGGGCAGCACCTTTGGGACAGATGTCACAGGGCACACAACAGGAAAAGCTCATGAGTTGCAACAAAGAGGATCCCAGTTTTGCTCCCTGTTTTACTTCTTATGTCATGATAGGCCCAACTGTATGTATGCACTCATTCTGTCCCTAGTCTTGTTGCTTCACCTCTGGCTTTCTGATGCTCTATGCACATGCAAGCACTTTCATGCAAATCCAATAAATCTGGGCACCAGTTGGGAATGAGTGGAGATGGGAACCCAGGCTTTAAAACCACCTCTCTTTCTTTCTCTCTCTCTCTCTCTCTCTCTCTCACACACACACACACACACACACACACACACACACACACACACAAAGAGAGACTAAACCGGACTCGCTGGAGGATTGTGGGAGTTGGTAGTCTAAAACCACAAATCTGTACACTACTCTTGATATCCTGCTTAGCAGGAACATGGCTGCTGTTTATGGGTTTCCTTGACTATGCTCTCATCAAATCAACTTTTCCCTCCACACTGTTAATACACATGCATGTGTTTATGTATTTGCTATAGGTAAAGGTTCCCCTTGACAATTTTTGTCCAGTCGTGTCCGACTCTAGGGGGCGGTGCTCATCCCCGTTTCCAAGCCATAGAGCCAGCGTTTTGTCCGAAGACAATCTTCCATGGTCACATGGCCAGTGCGACTTAGACACGGAACGCTGTTACCTTCCCACCGAGGTGGTCCCTATTTATCTACTTGCATTTGCATGCTTTCGAACCACTAAGTTGGCAAGGAGCTGGAACAAGTGACAAGAGCTCACTCTGTCGCATGGATTCGATCTTACGACTGCTTGGTCTTCTGACCCTGCAGCACACAAAGGCTTCTGCGGTTTAACCCGCAGCACCACCACATCCCCGACATGTATTTACTATACACTTAGACTATATATGTGCAGATGTTTTGATACAAAATGCTAAAGTAAACAACAAACACACATAAATTTCATACTATAGTAATTCTACTTTTATTCTATTAAATTTGATTTGATTCAAAATGAAATACATCACTAAGTCCTTTGTGAAGAATCATATATGCAGCAGATCCCAAGACATTTGGCTGCCTGAAGCAGAGTAGCAAATTGTGTCCCCCTAAACTCAAGGTATATATGACCCAAAGCCATACACCTTTACCGACATGAGTCAAAATATTCCATAAGCAGCTCCCCCTGACCTTTCAGGGCAGGGGAAACAAAGCCAAACAACATCCTTACTCTAGCAACATAATCAAAACAATCATTTTCTGCTCTTTTCTGACATCCATATGGGCTGCCTTATGATAGGGCTGGTCCTAGCATACAGGACGTGGGGCACTGAGAAGGCTGTGTGAAATGAAAATTGATCCCCCACTGAGAAACCTCCAGTTGCCCCAAGTTTCCTAGTTTCTATTCTGCTGCATTGTAGTGTTTTTATTGCAAATTATAGTTCCATATGACCAATTCTGACTTAACTGCCTTATAAGTTAGTTTAGATGTATGATTTACCCCATGCTGCCCTGGCATCTGCAATGATGATGCACAGCTTTAAAATAACCAAAGTGAATGAACAAAGAAATAAGATGTCCCTTTTGTAAGCTGAATTCTTTTTTACACTCACACAAACCAGCCTATATGATTTACAAATCATCACTTGTTATTGGATGACGGCTTTCATCTTGTGTAGGCTTACTTTGAAATTCACTGCATTAAAATCAACAATTTGAAGAGACACTTGTCCAGCAGGCTGAGGCAAAAAGGCAGTCCCAAAAGCAGCAAAATCAGGAAGCTGGACAGGGAACAGATTGTATCTGTCTTCAGAGTGGAAGGGATTGTCACTCTTGAATTGGCCTTCTCAGCCACCCTAGACGCTGTTCCAAATCCTCCATACAGAGCACGTTACCATAGTCTCTCGAGGCTGAAGGATGCCTAGTCTAAAATAAACAAATACTGTCAAGTAAATGCACCCAGAATCTATTTATCTATTTATCTATTTATCTATCTATTTGTTTGTTTATTTATTTATTTATTTATTTATTTATTTTATATCCTGCCTATCTGGTCGTTTAGGACCACTCTAGGCGGCTTACAGCAAACAAACAAACAGAAATATATATATAAAAACAATTTCTACATAGTAGAAACACATTACACAAGATGGGAGTAGACAATGGGAAAAGGAAGGGAGAAAGTATCAGGAATTGACTTGAGGGAAGGCCTGCCGAAACATCCATGTTTTTAATTGATTTTTAAAGATACCCAGCAAGGGAGCCACGCGAATCTCTGGAGGTAAGGTGTTCCAGAGGCGAGGAGCCACTGCCGAGAAGGCCCGATTTCTTGTCTTATCCTTCCGGGCCTCCCTCGGCGTTAGGCTCCTCAGCCTCATCTCCTGACTCGCACAAGTGACACGGGTAGATCTTGGTGGGACTAGGCGTTCCGCCTGGTATCGAGGTCCTAAACCGTTTAAGGCTTTGTATGTAAGCATCAACACTTTGAAGTCGATGCGGAACCGAATGGGCAGCCAATGCAGTGCGGCCAGAGTGGGCGAAATGTGTTGGTATTTCTTCACTCCACTAAGTAATGTGGCCGCTGCATTCTGCACCACCTGGAGTTTCTGCAACAGCCTCAAAGGCAGCCCCACGTAGAGTGCATTACAGTGGTCTAATCTTGAGATTACGAGCGCATGTACCAAGGTAGTGAGCACCCCAACATCAAGATAGGACCACAGTTGGGCTATCTGCCGAAGATGAAAAAAGGCGGTACGGACTACCGACGCCACCTGAGTTTCCATAGTGAGTACCGGGTCAAGATGGATCCCCAAGCTGCGGACCCCATCCTTGGCGGGAAGAGTCACCCCCCCAAAAGGGAGGGAGTTTCCCAAGCCCCCAACTGTGGGAGCGCCCACCCTCAGCACCTCCGTCTTGTCCGGGTTCAGCCTCAGCCCGTTCTCCTGCATCCATTGCAGTACAGTCCCCAGGCAGCGCTGGAGGGACAGAACGGCATCTCCTGCAGTTGGTGAAAAGGAGATGTAGAGCTGAGTGTCATCAGCGTACTGATGACACAATGCTCCACACCCCCTGATGACCCCACCCAGCGGCCTCATATAGATGTTAAACAGCATTGGGGATATGATCGACCCCTGTGGAACCCCACAATTGAGACTCCACGCGGCCGATACACTCTCCCCAAGCTGTACTGGGGGCGGTCCTCCAAGAAGGAACGGAGCCAGGCCAGTGCCAGGCCACCAATCAAGATCTCAATGAGACATAAAAGTCAAGGAATATCCTTGCAACATCAGCACCAACTTGTGGGTTGAGTTTAAAATTGCAGAATTTATCAGGTTTAATCAAGAATTGGATTTCATTAAGAGGAGGTTAATGTTATCAATGGTCTAATTCAGTTTGGTCTCAAGACTTTTTGAGCCACTAGCACAGACCCCCCCCCCCAACAGTGCATATGTAAAAATGATTCATGTTGGCCATTTTTATTCTCATTCCCCCATTTTATTCTCATTCCTTCCTTCCTTCTCACCCTGAGTAATGTAATAAAAGCCAGACATTTCACTGTTCATCCTTAGCACTAGATAGTTTATGAACAAATCTGAAAAAAGAAATCAGTTTTATACCCAGCTTCCTGCTGTGAGAACAGTTTATTTTATTTGACTGTCTGGTTGAAGTTAAATTAATGCTACCTTTGTTCTTCTACAAGTTGAACAACAAACCTGATAATTTTTAAAGGACATTAAACTAGACAACATATATTGGGTGGCATAAATCTCTTAACTAGCCACCAATTGGTAGTAATTAAGGAGTTGGTGCTTGCATTCTCATTGTACACCAGTTGCACAAATTGGCATGCACTGAAGAATAAAACATTTCGACTCCTTAACTAGTAAAAAATCATTGGTGCCATTTAAACCACTTGACCCATGCGGGCATATATCAGTAATACGATTCTAGCCATCCTGCTGCTTTCACCTTTTCTTTTCTTTTTTTTTCTTTTCCAGCAAGTTTTGTCTTCTAATGATCTGTTCAAAGTATGACAGCCTCAGTTTCATCATCTTTACTCATAGAGACAGTTCAGGCTTGATTTGATCTAGCTTGACTTGTTTGTCTGCTGATGGTCCAGGGTACATGTGAAGCTCTCCTCCATCACCATATACAGTAAAGGAAGAATTGATTTTTTCCCCCTGCCGGCTTTCTTCAGTTTCCAGCTTTCAGATCGGTACATAATAACTGAAAACACAATTGTGTTGATTATATTGGTCTTATCTCTAGTGACACATCCTTAATGATCTCCAGTGAAACTACACTTAATGATCTCCTCTAGGTCTTCCATAGCTGCCTCCCTAGGTCTCAGTCTTCTTCTGATTTCTTGGCTTCATTTGGTTTGACAGTTGAACCAAGGTATATAAAATCTTTAACAATCTCAATTTCTTCAGTGTCAAGTTACGCAATTCTTCTGTAATTTTTGTCTTAATGTTCAACTGTAGCCTATTTTTGCACTTTCTTCTTTCACCGTCTCCTTAGAGAGGTCATCCCACTAGGGGAAGGAGCCAACTGTAGTTCTCAGCATCTACCACCTTTCAATCTAGACTGGGTGAGATCTAGTAGGTTTATAGTGGGCAACTATGGACAAGCTTCTGACCCTAGATTACCAATTACTCATTTATTTTAGCTTAAAACTCTTTAGCTGTGTACTTTGGTCCTTGCACACCAGCCTTACCAAGTAGAACAACCAAATAACCCAAAATAGCAAATAAAGCTCTTGTAGAGATGGCACTTTCTTTAAGCACTCTCACCCTTGCCACCAAGAATCACACTGGGGTAAAATATAGAATATTTGTTCAAAAAGAGTAAAACGTTGTAAAATAAAGAAAATACAAAAAATACAATTGTACTGGTTAAATGCAAAGCATCTACTGTAGGTATTAAGTAAGCTTCTATAAGCCTTTCCCGTAAAACAATGCAATACTTACTAACTAGTAGCTTTACTATTTAATTGCTAGGCTATTACTGTATAAGTTACCATGATTAAGTCTCCAATCCATCATTGAAGGCTGTAAACCTGTCCTCCATATCCTTCTCCAACTTATGCTCACATACCGACTTCTTTCACCTTCATCAGCAGTCACTTCAAGTGATTCCTGCTTCCTGCTTTGTGCTGACGTTACTAAAGATGAATTAAATTAAATCTCTTTCAGTGCTGAAAAGTTTTTGTCCCTTTGCATTGTCACACCCAACAATCACAGAATGAAAATGTGTATTTTGGAAATATAAGAGGTACCTTTCCTTCTGGGTGAGCTATAATTTTTTTTTGATGTATGAAATCATCTGTAGAGCAATAGAACTATCAGACCTGTGGTGTCTAAATGTGAAGGTGTACTTTCTAGAATAAAGGAGAGATGAACAATCTCAGATAGTAGGCAAAACCCTGTTCATGTATAACATGAAGTTATGCCAGCATAAATGTGCGGGTCATTACATCCAGCAACAAGGAACTGCACTCTTCAGTGGCACAAATAGTCCCATGTCCCTGGCATGACGAATTGCGCCAAGCACTGGTAGAAGTGTTTCATGGATAGCCTCAGCACCATCATAACTATTCAAGGTGCAACCTTGAACTGTGTGTGCAGAGTTATGCAATGGGATTTTGCCCATTAGTTCTCTGGCTAGCTCATCAATTCTGCACTGGATGCAGCATTCTGAAAAACAGTCTAAAAGGCTTGTTACTTGGGTAGGCATACAAAGATATGCAAATACATTTGTTCCTAGAAACAGAAAGATGGACGGAGGGAGAGAATGGGATGTACTTACCTTATACAGTACTGACACACTTCTTTTTTAAAAAAAGAAAAGCCAGTGTACAGTAAATGCTTTTAAGATGCATTTTCCCCACCCCCTTCTGCAATTTATTCACATTAAAAGATTACTGAAAATGCCTTGGCAGCTTGAATTCCATAGAAGTAGATGTAACTAGACTCTATTTGGAAGGAAGAATACCTAAGCAGCAAAGTGCCAGGTTCAATCCCTGGAAATCCCAGCCAAAAAAATGAAAAGCCAGGAAAGAAGTTTGCATGTTAACCGGAGAATTCGTACCGGTCAAAAGAGATGATGCTAAGCTAGGCTGACAGTTTAACTCAATAAATATTTGTATGGCCAAATATTTATTGTTTTTGCATATCTCAGACTGTAGACAAAGCCTAGTTTTGTTTTCTTTGCAACTCAGGCCTCACCTTTTTCATTAATGTGACCGATCCTTTCTAATTAGTATGTTTTAACCACAAACAGCCCTATATAACTGATGTAATAGCCATAATAGTCTCAATGGACCAAACAATAAAAATGTGGAAAGAATGTTGGCAATTGAATCAGCAAACATTTGTGACTGCTTTGGTCTGCCTGTATGGCATTTGGGTTCCTCTGCGAACAAATCCTCTGATTAAATCATTAAAACACACACACACACACAAACCCCTCCTTCTAATTATCCACCACTGTAATGGTGAATATTGCAAATATCTACATGTAGGTGTATAGGAGTGGTATGTAGAGGCAGCGGTCTCGGGTAAAATGAAAACATCTCAACTGAAATTAAAAATGATTTAGGGCACAATATTTCAAGATTGTGCAATGGTACTCAGATTTAAAGGATCGGTGGGGTGAAATGATTGAAAACTGTGTCCCAATGTAAACTTCCGTTAAAGAAAAAACAACAACCCAGAAAAATAAATCAACACCAGAAGTCAGCCGAATCCTAATACAATAATTTAATGCCCATAGCTACCTTTAACCACTTTTCTTATAAAAAAATTAATAACATAACATTTCCATTGTCATTTGTTGAGCAGCATTTGAAAAAGCAGCTGCTTGGGATCACACCCACAAGAAGGGCAATGTAACAGTGATGAGCTTAGGGTGGCCTGGCCAGGATAGACCCAGAAAAACTAGCTTAAGGAAACAAGTATTTTAATCTGTGCTCTGTAAGATTTCAAAACATTGTGTCTGAAAATTGAGAGATTAAAGCACTGGTTTCCAACCTTGGGTCTCCAGAGGTTCTTTGACTAGAACTCCCAGAAATCTTGGCCAGCACAGCTAGTGGTAAAGGCTTCTGGGAATTTTAGTCCAAGAACCTCTGGGGACCTAAAGCAGGGGACCATGGGATTGCAGGGAGTAGTTAGAAATATCTGTGGAGAAATTCACTATGTTATTAGGGCAGAAGGAAGGCCAACCTAGAAATCAAAGGTTTTAAAGAGGGATTGGGAACGACCAGCCACCCAGATGTGGCTGGATGGAAACTCCCATCAGCCCTTGCCAGCAAACCAAAGACGTGAGATCATGGGAGTTGCGGTTTAACAATATCTAGAGAGCTACACATGGTGTAAAATCAGGATAAGCTGTGTCAAGAATTTAGAGTTGCTTTCCAACAGACACAGAGTCAAGATTAGATGTGCCAGCTTCTCTGTTGGGAGCAAACAAGCTGGAAAGTGGTGCCTGCAAAGGTTCCAGGACTCTCTCCAAGAAGCAGCCAGGGAGACAATTTGTCCCAACCCCCAACAAAGCAATCCCTGTACTCCCTTAATGTTTGCAACACACTCGCCCTTCATCTGGCCCCACGCAATGATCACCACAACACTTAACACATAGTGGGTCTGATAGGAAGTGCTGTCTGGGCCTTCACCAACACTTCTAACTCCATCTGTGCAGCCCTGATTGTCTCTACACCTTAACTAGAAAGGGTGCATAGTGTGAACTAAAAGGCAGGCAGCAGGAGCAATAGCAAAACCACACCTCTAGAATGCTTACCGCACCCCCTATGAAATATGAGACGTTGTGTGTCTAGGTTTCCTTTTTTTACTTCCCCAATGGCTGTCTATTTCTCCTACAGTTAAAATCTAAAGTATTGTTGCCACCCTCAGCTTATTCACCTGCTGGCAGTTCCCACGTTTCTCATAGACAGAATCTGGTCAGTCAGGTTTTGATGCTATAATAATACATCTCTTCTACACCCATCTTTGAAATCCAGGCACTGAAAAACCAGAGTATTTGACAGCACAGTCCATGTAAGTTTGTTCCTCGCCTTCTGTCTCATTCAGCTATGAGTAATGGAGCCGAATAAAGGCAACAGATAACAGAATATAAAAACTGAAGCATTTCCTTCTCTCATGCCACCTCCTCTTTCTCTCTCTGTCTCCCCCACCGCCTTTAAGGTGAAACTGGAGTGACCGGACTAGTTTTCCTGGTTTCAGGTGGAAGCCTAGGTGAGCCATATAGACTTTGGGGTAATGTAGTTCAATCTTGTTGAAGTGACTGATGCAGGGTGAATTGCAGAGCTGCAGTAAGACTCAGAGTCCCAGAAAGCATTGCGGTGACTCACAAAGGAAAGGTGTTTGCTGTTCAGATTTATAGAAACCCGCATGGAATCATCAAGAACATATTAACGTTGATACAGCTCCAAAGCAATGCCTTGATGAGAATAACTGTTGCAGTTTTAGGAGAGAGAGAGGAAAAGGTAAGTTTTTTAGTTAAATAATTATTTTTCAAACTTTCGGTACCTGTGAAATGGATGAGAGGGGTTTTGAGAGAAGAACAGGATACAGTATATAGATAGATCTGCTGCACACTCATAGTAAACTATGACGTGAAGTGTAAGTTTAAATTTCCAAAAAACTGGCTTCTGGCTGACACTCTGAAAGAAGTTTCTTATTCTTCTTTAGATGGGCAAGGTGTTTATTGGATCACGAATTGTTGACAATACCTTTTTATTTTAAAGAACAACGGCTAACTCTCAACGATGCCCTTACAATAATTTGTGAGCCTCTAACCAGTCTTTTAAAATAGAAAGTGTAATGTCTTCACAAATATTTTAGCCTGGGGTGTGTGGGATCTGGCTCTTCCTGGATATGTACTGTAAAAGTAGTTCTTGAAACTTTAAAAATTATTATGATGCTTACTGGGGATTGCAATTGCTAGTCCCAATTAGAGTACTGAATAAATAGGATTTGTTAAATCAACATGAAGTGAGCTTCGATAAAAGCTTGTGCCAAGTAAAATTTGTAAGACTTTAAAGTATCACAATACTCTTTATATATAAGTTGCACTGATTAATAGGTCTACTGTAGTTGGGACTAGCAATTGTATTTAGCCCTTAGCATTTCACAGTGTTTAGTGAATTATTATAGGCCACTGTTTTCTTGTACCATTTTTCCTCCCAAAATTCATCCACTAAAGAACTTCAGTTTTCATCAGCAATATCTCAGTTCATCTATAACTACAGATAATAGCAATCTAGTTTAAAAAGTATAAAGCATCATGTAAAAATGCATCCAAGAAAAATTATCTTTTTAACCTAGTATTGGGGTTGGGAGACTGAAGTTTGAAACCATACTCAGGCAACATGCAGCTCCCGCTGGGAGATCTCGGTCTGGCCCCAGCTTTGCATGTAACTGTACCTGAGACTATTCCTGAGAGGATAAAATGTGGAGTTGGAAAAAACAATACATGCTACAGTATCTTGATCTCTCTGGAGGAAAGGCAGGAGATTAATGCTATAAACAACCAAAATGGTGTTTGGAAGTAATCAATGAAGTGAGGCAAGAAGCTTTTGTCTGTGTGTTGGTGAAGTTATGTCCAGAAACGTGAACCTTTGTGTAACACAATTCTTCTGTCCTGTCATGTTGTTTAAAAAAAGGAAGCATTTTTCTTATGTATCTTACATACACCTTTTACTTTAACATTTCACTCAGTGTATGTCTTGTCCTTGTAATCATTGTAACATCAACATAGACTTAAGAAAATACAGTGCTAAGCATTGCTATTGGTGTAGACGAGGGTTTTCAACTAGATAATTTCAGTTGCTTAATTGTTTAGTAGGGAGATTGTTAATCAACCAAATGAAAATGAATCTACATATTTTGAAAACCATAATAAAGGAATCTTTTTGCAGCAAACTGATTTGGTACGTCTGTGGAAGACTTGTGCTGTTTAAGATGGAAGACCTAAAGTTTCTAACTTCCCATTCCTCATGTCACATTGCGCCTCCTATTTCATCCTGGAACAACAAAGGCAGATTATAGGGACTTAAACTCAGCCTCTACTCCCACTCCACCCCTTGCTTACTTTTAACATCAAACATTAGGAAAGACACCGAATTCCCCAAAGCATGCATCTTTTTTGTGCACCTCTGCACTCTCGTTGTGCCTTTTGGATTGGTTTATAATGGCATCAGCGGGCTGGAAAATTCGGTGAGTTAGTTACCTGGCTGTGGAGCCAGAGGTCGGGAGTTCAATTCCCCACTGTGCCTCCCCAAGGAGCCAGCCTGGGTTGCTTTGTACAAGCTGCTTAGTCCCAAGATGCCCCCCAAAGAAGGGAATGATAAACCACTTCTGAGTACTCTCTACTCTATGCAGAAAATCCTGAGAAGGGTTGCCATGAGTCAGAACTGACTTGATGGCACACAGTTATTATTATTACATAATGGTATCATCTCAACACAGAGTTTGGAATTCACTGTGTCCAATATGGATATCATTGCTCTTGTTTGTGACTTTCTGAATTTCTAATCGAGCTGTTTAATAAATGGAAGCTTCCTTGCTAAATACCTACCAAGGAGGGAGTTCCAGTGAGCTAGAAAAGATGTCTTCTAACCGGAAAAGTTACATCTGGAAGTCACTAACTTCCTCTTGTGCTAGCTGGAATGCCTTCCAAGTCCTTTGGTCCTTTGGAACCAACCTACTGAAATATATTGAAATTTAATGTTTCTGTCAAACTTTTCTTAAGCAGCAAATTCTGTAGTGAACATAATGTATTCTGCTATCAAATTTTTGGTCCTATTATTTTGAATTGTGACCGACACCTTCTCTGCCATTCTTTTCCTGCAGTAGCGATCTAGGGCAGCCTACTGGAGAAGTGTGGGGCTGTTTCCTAAAAATAGGGCAATATACCTTAATATTGTCCTTTTGTTTTTACTCAGAGGTGAAACAAAAAAGGTCAGAACACATCATATCATATGGAGATGAGAGTAGTAGCTAAGGATTCTAATAGCTGGCAGTCATGTGTATTTGGCCTATTCATGCAGACAAGCTTACGATGAATCCAGTAAACCTGCAGTAGCATACCCGGCCTTGTGTGATTGGAACTGATGAGAAAATGCAGGAAGGCTCTAATGGAGGTATCATCAGGCTTGATGACCCCCCCCCCCCCCTCTTTGGGACAGCAAAGCTTAAACTTGACTTGTGAATGTCAGTAGAGTGAAAGATGTAGTGCTAAATCAAGCAGAGAATGACATCATCTTGAAATCTAGGAAGGGATGTACAAAGGATGCAGAAGTATATGTGGGATGCTGGACTGGTTCAGTTGAAGGATCCAGTGGTCTGAACATCCATCTTTCTGTACCTGCTGCTTCACTCATCGATAAACACTAATAGTGTTCAGTGCTGGTGGTCTTAACTCCCACCGTTCTTTAGCAAAAATATTGGCTTTTCTCAATTGAATTTGGAGGCCACTGATAAAGATGCAGTTTACTGGATACAACAAATGCCTGCACCTCTGGGATAGCTTTAACCATTACAGTATACTCCTTAGGTCAAATTGAATGAGAGCCAGAACAATGAAATTATTCACAAGTTACCCTGCCTTTAAATGACTGCTGGCCTAAAATTAGGTTGATGCCTCGAGTTAAATTACTAGCTTAATTCAGCAATAGCATTGTCTTATGAAAAACTAATTACATGCTGTGTTAGTCTTATTTTTACTTGTTTAAAGATGTCCTTCACATTTTGAAAATATCTGAGATGGAAGTTATCAAGTGATGGAAGTTATCAACAGCAGAAAAGCTGTTGCGGGAAGAGATGAGTGAAAAAATACATCTGAGCTACCATTCTTCTTCCTGCAGTGATGTGGGGTTTTGTCTTCTGATATAAATGGCTTTGTAGTAATTTGTAGTCCTTGTAGCTTCTGTGGTTAGCAATTTGAAAAGCTTTCTATTTTTTCTGTAATGCTTTTTAAACCTATGCCTATTGGCTATAGCATATCATTTCTTAATAAGCAGTATCAAAGGGTCCAAATGGGATTATATATCAATTTATTAATGGTAATTGCATGCACAACTTCCATATTTAAAAACCATTCTGTATTTTACTTACTTCTCTGACTAAACTTTCTGCTCCATAGATATCCTCATTAAATTGCCCATTAAGACACTTGGCGTTTTGGAGCTTTTGCCTAATCCCCAACTGTTTAATGCCTGTAACAGGCATTTGAGTTATTTCTTTCCTAAGCACTTCATTCTGCTAAGTTCTCAGTAGTTTAATTGGTTTCTATGCAATACTGGAGGCTTTTTTAGATTTATTTTTCATAATTCTATCCTTTAATAGTGTATTTTGCAGTCTTGCTTTTAACCTGGGCATCAATCCTGAGTTTGCTCAGGAAAGAAAGAAAAAATGGTTTGTGTCAACTGCATCTTAATAATGTATTAGAAAGAGGGAGAGAATGAAGCCACAGATGTATGAAATCAATAAGAAAGGTAGATTATTTTTAACCATGGTGGCACATAAAGGGCAAAATCATTTTGCAGATTGGGGTGTAACCCAGATCTAAGATGGCTGGATAGCTCAGTGGTCTAGGCTGCAGAGCTAGAGGTTGGGAGTTCAATTCCCCATGACTCCTATGAGTAGAGCCAGCCTGGGTAGCCTTGGGCAAGCTGCACAGTCCCAGGGCACCCTCAGAAGAAGGAAATGATAAACAGATTCTGTGTATTCTCTACCTAGAAAACCCTGAAAAGGCCACATTAAGTCAAAATTCACATGATGGCACATGATTATTGTTATTAACCCAGATGGGGTACCAGAAACATTTAATTTAAAGCAATTAAAATCTTCCCGTTACCTTGTTTTTAGGTTTTGAGGCTCCCTAGAGCTCCGTTTTGCCTTGAGAAGCCTTTGGGAGTTTATGGATATTGGGAAGAATGGGTTTTAAAAATAGAAAAACAATTGCTTCCAGCAGCTAACTTCCATCAGGATCAGTACGTACTGCAACTGAACAGTGATTTTTCACTATTAAAGGCTTTCCTTGCCCCATGCCGAGGCTCCCAAAGGCTTCCCTAGGCAAAAGGAAGCCTAGGGAGACTCAGAACCTAAAGGGAGGCAGATAGGAAGCTTTTTACTACTCTAAATGTAATGCTTCTACCACCTGATCTGGATTATACTATGCAACCTTACATCATCAGCATTTTACATCATTGAGCCTGTTCTCACTGTATGTTGGCACCAGTTGTATAATCTTCTATGTATTTAGTGGTGATGGTTATGAAGAAAGGCTGTCACATGACTCTGCTCTTTCAAAATATAATAGGGATATGAATTCTTTGCAACTCCGTGGCAATTCCTGATGCTCAGCTACAGAAATGAAGTTCAGCATTTTAGGTCTGGTAGAATTCTCTCGTTAGACAACTTGAAAGACAGGCTCTGGAACTTTGTTTTAATGCAAAAGCTCTTGCAACAGATGTGTATGTTAAGAAATTCGAGTCCTCAAGACACATGCGTTAGCACATGGTTTGTTTTATGAATCACATAAATAACACCTATGCCGAATATCCTCCCTCTGCAATTCATGCCACTTTGTGGCATGATGCCTATCATCAAAGTGGATGCTTTTACACTTTTTATTTGCAACCAGTCCATTCAGGATCCTCTTGAATTTTGTGGTTTTTTTTCTTAGTCAATATACTATTATTTCATTTATTGGAATAAATTGCCTCCAATCTTTCTTTCTTTCTTTTTAAATAATGCAAATAAAATTCTTAAAAAGTGAGGGTGTGCTTTGCTGGTCAAGTAAACTCTGCATAGTTTCTGTTTAGTAGACATGGGGACTTCATATTCCCCCGGGATACGAATATGAAGCGCAGCACCACAAGTGCCACAGAGGTCCTTTCTCTCCTCCCAGAACCAGCCTGGGCCACTCACCGGGCTTCACACGGCATGCATGGCCTTTGTCGGTAGCATTGCACCAATCACGGAAGTCACCCCACTAGCACTTCCCTGCCTCCCTGCGCTGCCAACCACTCTGGCGAGGAGGTACGATGACAAACTGGTTCTGGGGGAAGGGCCAAAAGGGCCCAGCCACCTGTGGTGGCAATATTTGTATTCGTCTCCCACAGGAGATGAACACGAATACCCCATCTCTAGTCATAGAGTCACTCTCTGCCCTAGAGGCTAAGAGTGCAATCCTAATTAACTACAATGACTGAAGGCTAGCTGTTGGTGACATAAGGCCAGCCGAGGTAGAGCTTAATGTGAACCCTTCCCACCCCAAGGGTGCTGGAAATTACTTAGGATGACCCTGGTACTGGCCTAACTTTGTGCTTGCGTGGACTGTGAGCTGGGACAGAGATAGGTTAAGATATGGCATAATCCTGCTCCTCACCTTCTCTGCACCTTTTTGGATTTGTCTGACTGAGCGTGCGACTACATGGTCAAATATGGTAGAATTTGCTCTGCTTATCAAATAGGTGAATTTGAAGTATTTTTACTCACCACATGATACAAAGACTTATTTGAATTGGTCCACATCTTTTGCTCCCTTCTTTCCTGCTACCTTTTTTATGCAAAAAAAAAAAAAAAAAAACTGAATGAGCTTTTCCCCATATAGTTATGGGGTGTTTTGATGATATGGGCAGTTGAGACATGATGTTCAGGCCTGGGTTGGGGGGCGCAAAAGCAAAGCACTGTGATTGTAATTGGGGGGGGGGGAATCAGGTACTAGTCCTGAATTCGGTCAGATTGTGTGAGAGGGCCCTTTTGTTGTGGAGCATAAACTTAGTGCTGTTAATTACTTAACTGATAGGTCTACAGGTGTCATTAAAATCACCTTCTCCTTAATTTGTTATTCTTTTTCATTACTTTCAAATAATGCATTTAGAAATTACCTCATCTTTGTTCACATATGGTTTTAAACTATTGGCATGATAAGCTGTGACCAGAGATGAAGTAATTCCTGCATGCATGGGTGGGGATGAGGGTGATCTCTGTTATGGTATCATTCTGACAGGTGAATTATGATGTATTTTGCAAAACTACTGTTCAAATTTTGGATGTCCTATACTCTTAAGTACCTTTCCATTTTATTTTTCTATAGAACAGTTTTTGAGAAATGTTGTAGTTTGAACCTTTAAATGAGAAAGTGGCTTCACAAGTGAACCATAAAAGGATCAGCAGAGACAGGACCAGAGGAAGGAATAGTAGAAAGAAAGGGGGCTGTGAACTGGGATGAGACTCACATCACATTCACTATGAAAGGTGTACTCCTGAATCAATCTGCAGGCTCTGTGTGAGCACTGATTGTGATTTCAAACATACTACAAATTTTGAATCAAATCCAGGTAGTCGCACCCTGATCTCAGCTAGTACAGCAGTTTTGCTTACAAATCTAGTTATGCTGATAGACCTGAAATCAGCAGCACAAGAGCACTTGTGCCAGCAGAAGAAGCTTCTGTGCATTCCAAACCACTAAAGTCAGCAAATCATTAAGTTAGGTTTGCATATTCCTTTTCAGGGTGTATTTTCTGGCAAAGCTATTGCAAGAAAATGAATAGTCATTGTTTCTCTATGAATGCACCTCCATGTGGGGACTATTAATACTTAATTATGATATTTATCATTACTTTTTTCTGAAGAGAACCATCCTGAACTTAAAGATCCTGGACATGTAAATATCTGACTTATTTTCAAAAGATTATTGTAGATTACATTTTGCCAAGTCCTTAAGCTCACAAATGCCTTGGGTTTAAATTTTTAAGTTGCTCAATTTGCTAAGTTACTCTTTTATCCCAAGCTTATGTAGTGTTGTCTGTGGTTTCACTGCAGAAGTATATTCTTTCAAGTTTGGAAGGGGTGCAGTTGACTCAAAGCTTCCAGGTAAACTGTCTCTCTATCTCCCTTTTCTTTTTTTTTCCTGTGCAAGGCTGATCAGACAAGTAGGCATTTGTAAATTTTATTAGGCTTTATTGTAACTTGATGAAAGTTATTCAAAAAAGTGACTGGTAGTTGAGTATTTCTAGAGATGAATGGGGGGGAATAATACAGAGGGATAATCAGTTCTGAAATGTGTGTTCTGTCAAATATGACAGAAGGGTTTCCGCCCCCCCCCCCCCATACTTAGCTGTAGTATTTCCACTGCATGACCATGACTGAACTCATGGCTGGTGTCAGTGTAACTTCTATGGACTCTCCTACTCTTGCACTGGTGAAAAGAACTTGGTGTGTACAAATTGTGGCATCCACTGAATAATAGAACAGTTTTTAAAAAAAATCACATTATCTTCTCTATCATTAGGAATGTTACAGGTGAATGAAATGGGCTTTTTGTCTCTTTGTATCCTATGATTTTATCCACTCTGTGGTCAGATTTCTCTCCCTCTGGCTCCAACATGCTATCTGTCATTAGCATCCATCCGTTTCTGCTGTGGGTAGAATCTGGTTTGATTTGTTTTTTTGCATAGGAAGAAAAGACAGTGTATAATAGACTGCTGCAGATAAGTCTAAGTAGAATATCTAAATTGCAAAATGCTATTTTCGATACCAGATTTATTTGGCAGATTACATTTCTTCTCTTCTCCATAGAATTTCCCTATTTTAGCCTCAATATCTTTTTGGTTTTTTTAAACTTCTGCAGGTAGCATTCTAGCCCCAGTTATGTCAGAATTTCCAATTTCATTCTGTAATGCCCTGAGGGATTTTGCAGGAATACTTGCGAAGTCTCCAGCAGTAACTGACTGGACTGCTTTAATAATGTCATGGGAGGGACAAGCAGTGAAACGGGTTTCTGGGCTGCCATTGGCTGCACTATGTAGGTCTGAAATATATTCCACTATGAGGAATTATTTTCGTCTTTTCTAGGTTTGACAGCAGGTTTTATCATCCCAATGGTACCCATCAAGCTCACAAATCTAGGGTTTTCTTGTTTGCCAAAAGGAATGCATCCATGTAACTGCTATGTCACATTATTGTAAATTATTTCAGTTGCCTCATTTCCCAGGCCAAGATATTTGCCAAGTATTCTCATATTAGAAAAATATGTGGAAAAACATGAGGATGATTCAAAGGTTGTTGTTTTTTTAAAAAAGAAAAATGGACAATGCAACGTGACATGTTGAAAAGCTACTGTCTATTTTAAAAGGTCCCTTAGTGACTAGAAAACAGGCTGAGTCTTGCCCTGCTTCCTGAGGTAAATTCTTTCAATGTCATGCTAGCTTCTTCTGGAAATGCCTTTGGGGAATACACAGACCAAATGCTAGTATACCATTAAATACTCTTTGTCAGCCACAAGCAATTTAAACAGATATTTACTGCTTTTATAAAGCTTGGGGGTCAGTGTCCTGTAAGAAATTAGGTAAGTCACTTGCCAGTGAGGAGAAAACAGTACTGCCACAGAAGAATATCCAAAAGTAAGTGATTGTGCACATAGAACTACAGACTTTTGGGTTTTCTCTTTCCTTTCAAGTCAGTCTGCAGATGTATAGGGACAAGCACACCTGGACTTAAGGTGTCCCTATGAATTAATGATTGTAAAGATATAATTATTAGCAGCCCTGCTCAGATCTTGCAAATTCAAGGCCCTGGCATCCTTTATTGAATCAGTTCTCATGTTCAGCCTTCTTCTTTTCCTGCTGCCTTCAGTTTTTCCTGGCATTATTAGCTTTTCCAGCAAGTCTTCTCTTCTCTTGATGTGCCCAGTTTAACATTTATTTTTACTGCTGTGATGATGACATTGTTTTTGTGTATTTTATCATATTTTATGCTTTGTTTTAATACCTAGAGTGATGTTTGTTTGTTTGCTTGTTTGTTTGTTTTAAACTGCCACTCTGGGTGGTTTACAACAAATATAACCAGCATGTTGTGTCTGATGTTACATATTTCTTGAAAGGCATTATAGGATATGTGACTATGCAAAGAAGGGGACAGAGGCCCCTGTTGGTGGGCCATCCCCTTCATCCCCAGGACTAGTAAAACTCCACGCCAGCACTTCTCCAGTAGATATGAGGGAAGTCGCGATGAAATACAATTTTCCAAATGACCAGGATAATGATGAAACTAACCAAGGGATAGAGTTAGGAGATGCACAAAAGGAGGAAGAAAGAAAAAAGCTCAGGAAAAGAACTATGGAAGATGGGAGGTATTAAAAATGGGTTGGAGGTGATAGTGGGCAATGAGTCTCATCAGCCCAGGCTGTTCCTTCTGGGGGAAAGGAAGTAGAGGAAGGGGAGGTTTGAATAGATGCCTTAGATCAGTGGTCCCCAACCTTGGGCCTCCAGATGTTCTTGGACTACAACTCCCAGAAGCTTTCCCCATCACCTCTGCTGGCCAGGATTTCTGGGAGTTGAAGTCCAAGAACATCTGGAGGCCCAAGGTTGGGGACCACTGCCTTAGATGACCCAGGGGAAGAGGTGTATCACCTAGAAGTTGAAGAATCCAGGAAGCCTGAAGCCCCAGGAGATCGGGAATATATCTTTAAAGAAGACCCATGGATGTGGGAGGGTATAGGTACAATGAAGGGTTTCTAAAGGAGAAGTGGAGAAACATCTCAATCTACAACCTCCACATAAACCATCATATTGGAGAAAGAGAACAGAGAGAGAGCAGAGAGAGAGAGAGAGAGAGAGGCTACTTCAAGCAAGGCAGGCACAGGGAACACCAACCCTCACTGAAAACCCTTGTGTAGGCATCCTTCACTCTTGAGAGACTATGGTATCATGCTCTGAATAGAGGTCTTCGACCAACGTCTAGTGTGGCTGAGAAGGCCAATTCGAGAGTGACAGTCCTGTCAACTGTTAATGAAAGAGGACAAAAGGGTTACTTCTGAAAAGAGTCTCTCTCTCTCTCTCAATATAGACCTCGGATACTGAAAAAAAACGTTATAGTTGTTGTTGGCAGTACTGTTGAATCATTTGCTACCCATTTAATAAAAAACTGCTTTGTTAACTTTGATTCCATCCTCTTTTATGGAGCAGAGGATGGAAGAAGAGAATCCCACCTACTCTTTGGGGCTCAGAGGGCTTCACAACCTGGCAGAAAGGAGCAGCAGAAGCCTGCTGACATTATGAGCAGTGTGCCCTTGTCTGAATTCTGTTTTTGTTTTTAAATAAAAAGTGATTTGCGTCTAGAGTAACTCTAGAATAATCAGTTAGTACTATTACATTCTGAAAGTTTGAAATCTAAGGCATCCTTATAATATATCTGCATCACAAGTTTTCATCAGTGTTGAGCAGCGTTAAGGGAGCCTTATGGATACATGCCTCTTGAAATTGTGATTATTGATTGTTCCTATGATTAGAAGCAGAAAATAGCAATAGCATGCAATTCTGAGGAGACATAGCATATCTGCTCATTGTTCAAGCAAATGTGGCTGTTGTTTCCTACCCAGAATGTGTAAGAAATGCTAAGATTGATTTCTGCTACCCATTTTTCTGAAGAGATATCTTGTTTTGTTTGTTACTAACCAGGCACATGGACAACTGTATTGAAAACACCTGGGGAGCATTCTTAATTTATCTGGCTGTCCAGTTGCTTCCAGTAGCATAATATGCATGAACTTCTCTAAACCTGCAAGAATGAAGTGATTCACATATTTTTTTTTGTCTGCAGTCTTAGCAATTTTAGCAATACTGTCCAAAAGAAAGGGGTCTCCTCAGTCCCACTTCTGGCAGCAGAGCATTCTTTAAATTTGAAGCAGGTGCTATGAGCTTTCTGGGTAACAGCTCTTTAATAGCATAGGCTGAAATGTTGTTGGTGGGAAAGTAAATCTGGCAGTGGTGAACTATACCTCTGAGGTGTTACCATGGAGGCAACTGCAAAGCAGACAACTGCATTCTTTGTGTAGCTTCTACACATTTGCTTCAGCAAACCAACTGTAGGGAACTTCTAGTGGTGATGATGGAAAGAAAATCTCCCCGGTTAAAATTACTGCCCTGTAGGCCTCTGTAACAAAGGCTTTTGGCTCCTATGCAGTTATATGACTTCCGCAAGAAGGAACATGAAGAACTAACTTACTATAAGTTAGACTATTGACTTTTTCTGGCCCAGTATTGTCCACACTGACAGGCTGCAGCCCTTGTAGGGGGTCAACCAGGAGATTTCCCTGCCCTACCTGGAGGTGCTGTGGATTGTCTGCATGTGAAGCAAGTCCTCTACAGCCCCTTGTCTCCTTCATAAATGAGATATATTTAAGCTATTATCACTACTGATCTAGCACAACTTCAGTCAGTTGTACTTGTACAGACTAACAGGGCTTGTAGCCTTAGCACTTATCCAGAGCTTCAGGTTCCATAGATAAAGGTAAAGGTTGCCCTTGACATTTAGTCCAGTCATTTCCGACTCTAGGGTACGGTGCTCATCCCCGTTTCCAAGCCATAGAGCCAGCGTTTGTCCATAGACAGTTTCTGTGGTCACGTGGCCAGCGCAACTAGACATGGAACACCGTTACCTTCCCACCGAGGTGGTACCTATTTATCTACTCACATTTACATGCTTTCGAACTGCTAGATTGGCAGGAGCCAGGACAAGTGATGGGAGCTCACTCCATCGCGTGGATTCGATCTTACAACTAACTGCTGGTCTTCTGACCCTGCAGCACAGAGGCTTCCCTGTGCCTCTCTTAAATGGAGGAACTGCTAGACTGTATTCATGTGGACTCAGAAAATCTGATTTATATAATTCAATACAAAACTAAATCTGCAGTTTGAGTTCTAATTGAACATTTCAGTCTTGAGGGTGTTAAACTTCTGTTTTTGTGGCCGAAGTTGTGTGTATGTTACGTGCCATCAAGTCACGACCAGCTAATAGTCACCCTAATAGAGCTTTCAAGATAAGTGAGATATTTAAGGAGTGGGTTTTACCAGTTCCACTTCCCCAATGAATTTCCATGGCTGAGTGGGGATTCAAACCTATTCTCAAGCCCTAGTTCCTCCCTGTATTCACTCTTGAATCGGATACAACTTGACGACAGATTCACTATACTACACTGAAAATTGTGGTCCAAGTTGGATGGCAGTTTTTGGATGTTAACTACCTTTAAGAGTTCTGAAATTCAGTAAAATTTTTCAAAAGTGCCAAGAATCAGATTTATGTGCATAACCTATGCCTGTTTCAGATGTCTATATTTTGAATGCCCACACAAAAGCTTTCTTTATGGACAGTGGCCCATGAGATATACACAGTGTACAGACTGCCTCCCAATAATTAAAAAATCTTTTTAACATTTTGATTGCTCAGAAAGTTCTTATGTGTTTTTGAGAATGTGAGTAGCCTTCCTGGGCTCAGAGATGGGTGTGCATGACACTTGGACCACTAGAGACTGCTTACTGAAGAAAAGCACCCTTTAACACCCTTCTTCTCCCTTCTTGTCTTTGTTATAAAATCCACATCTCACTTTGGCGGGACATTTATTATAACTAGTCCAATGCGAACCTTTCCTGATGTGAGGATTAATCTTTCTGCTTGTAGAAAAACAGAAGCCAGTGTATAGAATGGTCTTCACTGAAATCCTTGACTCATGACAGGCATATATGATAGAGGTGTCTCAGTGGTTTGAAATTTCAATGAGCCTTTTTTCGTAATAAAATTCTTCCCACTTGCCAGTTTGTGTTTACTTGCATTAAAAATGTTTAAACTCAAAGGTAGAAATCTACTAATTTTTTTTTTAATGTGGAGGCAGGAAATAGTTTGCACTGTTCGTTTATGTGGTACACACAAGCAAAAGTTTGAAGTCAATGCATCTCTGTTGTCATTATATTTTCCCTCTATAAATGCCTTCTTTGGGTTACATTTTGTAGAATATGCATTGTTTAGCAGCTGTTTGTCTGCTTTCTGATATGCTATCCCATTTATTTTTTCTCTGGCAGTTTTTTCTTTACTATATCTACATAAACAGCCTGACAGACAATCAGTGAAGAATACAGTATTACTGTTATCTTCGTTTAGAATAGCAGAATGTTATTTTGTAATCTGCATGTAGGTAACAAAATCCAAGTTGTCCCCATATTTATCCTGCATACTTTTTTTAAAATCAATTTTTTCTGGTGTGAATTCAGGAATGGATGGCAACGTTTCCTTTTATTCAGTAATATATATTTAACGTAGCAATATCAGCAGTGATGTTTTGGTCCACTCAATATTAATTGATTTTATGTTGTGTTGCATAGTTAGTTCATCCTATTGACTCATGCAGAATACTTTTGAGTGGACATTTTAAAAATTATTCTACTCTTGCCATTTCCAATATGAAGAAGATATAGAAGAGAAAACATTATAAAAATCCAAGAGGTGCTTGATTGAAAAAAGTCTGCTTCTCCTTTAAGTCTGATATATTTTTATTAGTATGACTAGAACTCTAGCAATAAAATTGAGCAATGCAGATGGGAATAGGGAACCAAGTCTCTCTCTCTCTGGCAGTCTCTGGAAGTCCTTTTGCTGATGGGTAAACTGTAAAACCAGCTTTGTATTGCTGGTTCTGCAAAAAATCATTGCAGCTATTTATTATTGTTTCTGCACTGCTGGTGAGCTGTGCAGATATTTCTCCACAGCTCATCATGGTCACAGAATCTTAGTTTGTCCATCATGAGCCAAGTAATAGAAGATACAGTAGATTTATACTAATAGGGGTATCTTCAGTGTGCTGCTGTACTCAAAAGACACCAACACAGACCATGGGCAATAAGAAACAAAGTACTCTTAAAAGTAGCAGCTTTTAGCTTTTGAAACATATGTAAATCTGCCTCTGAAACAGAGGTGTAACATCTTTTGTCTAAATGGAAATCAGATATTGGCCTCTAACAGATGTAAATTTTCAAGTTTTTGTTTGTAGCCCATAAGCAACTGTCCTGGTATGCTCAAACATCAACTGACCATAGAACAAATGGCATAATCACTCATTGTAGCTTGTATCTCTCTGTTCCATGCAATGCAAGACTATATTTTTCTATAGAAGTAAATATTATTAAGTTCAGTGGGATTTTACTCAGTGGAATTTTCTCAGGTGAATGCATGTAGGATTTGTAACCTTTTCCTGTAGTTCTCACTTCTGGGAGAGCTCCCTCTCTTAAACGTTCTAGAAACTTTCATGACCTAGCTTTTCTTCTTCTTTTTTTTAAAAAATGTTTCATTCATTTTCCATTGGGTAAGGGAAGATCATAGGGAAGGGGATTTGGATTAGGGTATTGGGATAAATAAAAAATACAGAATGTGATAGAGAACAGTATAAATATCATTATTACATTTGTCAATATGTTTCTTACTAAGCTTACTTCACACTAATTTTTTCTAAGCCTTTAAAATCTAAAATTATATCTTATATTTTCTTTCTCATAATTTTAACCCTTTCATATTATGGCTTTCTTCTTCTTTATAGTATACCTCTAGCAGCTAAATTGATTGGGATATTTTCTTTATCCGTGGCAACAAGTCATGTTTGTGCCTGTAAGGACTTATGGTCTAAATCAAATTGTTAGTCTCTTGTAGAGTAGGCTTATTGAGTCAGTGGAACTTACCAGACTATGTACTTACTAAGCACTGATTAATTCAGTGTGTCTACCCTAACTGGGGCTGTTGGGTTTAGGCCTGTGAGAACAGCCCTTGTGCTACCGTATCTGGCACCTTGTTTCATGACATGCCTCCCTCCATACATGGGTTGACTGTATACTCAATAAGCAATTACACAAAGCATGACTTAAGGACTGTGGGTGAGTTATTTGAGCACTGCATTAGCTTTAAGTCAGTGACTCCCTGTTGGGAAATTAATGGATCCCTTTTCAGGGAATCTAGTAAACCAAGCCTGGGAAACCTGTGGCCTTTCAGATGTTGTTGGACTCAGATTCTTATCAGCCTTAGCCAACATGGCCAATGGTGAGATAAGATAGGAGTACAACTCATCAACATTTTGGAGGTCAAGCTTTGCTCACATTTGCTCTACCTATTTATTTCCATACCACCCAGTGAATGACAGCTTTGTAATTCTAATTGTTTCTCAATGTGTAACCAATATATCTTAAATCTGCTAGGACAGAAAATGTCTGCTTCATGTCATATAAAAGATCTTTCATGGAGTAAATCAGAGGGATCTCTGGTTGACCTAGATGATGGAAAATCTGCAAGAAATGACTGGAAAGGTATGTTGTCACGAGCCTATATTTCCATGCAGAATTTTATTCATTGTTTATATTAATGTATATTAAAAGTATAATACTGTGGACAAGAGGTTTGTGAAGTTTGAAGCAAGTTTCATTTCTTTTACTAATTTGGATTTAGCATCTGTCTTCTGTTGACAGAAGGACTCAGCTTGTGGAAGTTATCTCAGCCTCAGCATCCATTCAGGAATCCCAAGTACCACTATTATCCCCTTTTGACATGTTCCATCGACACTCTGTGTATCATTTTCAAGGAACTGGTGGGAAGATCTGCTATGTCAGTCACACAACTATATCTGGATCTCACTGAGTATGTCTTGTGCAGATGACGTTCTATGTAAATAGTTGTGGTAGTAATAGTAGGCAGAAAAAATAAATAATAAAACAATAAGCTACAAGAACAGGGCATCTATTTTATGCATTTTACTGTTTTATCATCAAAATCAGGCATGTTCTTGATTCTTTAAAATATAAACAAATTAAATTTTCCAAAGGTCTTCAACAGAACAGAAAAGAAGTCATAAATATGTTTCTAAATTCTAAATATAGTAATAGAAGTAATAGAAGTAATAGAAATGTTGAAGTAATAGAAGTAATAGAAGATACAGTAGATTTATACTAACACGGGTATCTTCAGTGTGCTGCTGTACTCAAAAGGCACCAACACAGACCATGGGCAATAAGAAACAAGTATCTGGTTAGAGGTAAATCTGGGTTTAATGCAATTTGCTTCCAGGTGAAGAGATGTGGATTGCAATCCAATAGCTCAGTTCTATTTTGTAGCAAATCCCACTGTGTTCAAGGGGGGCTGAATCTCAGGAAAGTGCACATAGTTCTGTAGCCTTACCTTGCCTGAGTAACAGTATGCAGTTGCATCTCAAGGACATTAACATATTCTGCCCAAAATAAAACCTATACAAAAACAGTACTACCATAACTGAATTATTATTAGTCTAGGGCAGTGGTTCCTCACCTTGAGTCCCCAGATGTTCTTGGACTACAACTCCCAGAAATCCTGGCCAGCACAGCTAGTGGTGAAGGCTTCTGGGAGTTTTAGTCCAAGAATATCTGGGGACCCAAAGTGGTCTAGGGGAAAGAAGCATGTGAGGGGAAAGAGGAGAAGTATCCCAGGCCTGCTTGTCCTTGCTTATTTCTGTCCTCAAATGGAGAACAACTTTATGAAAAAGGAATTTCTTCTGTCTGTAGCCTAGGCAATTCAACATTATTTTTCTTCCCTCTCTTTTGGTGTTATGGAGAGCCTTAATGCTAATTTTTCCAGCTTTCTGGGGTGTGTGGTGATCTCTTAAGCACTAACGAGGCCCACCTCTTCAAAATGTTGCTCGTCATGTGAGGAGAACAGTGGAAGTGAGAGAAAGGCCTGAGTCAGCAAACTCCTCTTACTTGCAAATTTATTTTTCCTAGGTTGGTCACACTTGTTTAACTGTCTTTAAATGGTCATGGTCAGTTTCCAGCATGGAGCTGAAGCCATAGGCTTAAGAAAAGAGGATGTAACTGGGATGAAAATGTATGATTGAATGCATTACATTCAGTCCCTCGATAGATGCACATGTAAATACACTGTACAGGGTCTTTTCCTCCACATTATTCCTGGCAAACTGACATCAGAAATCATATTTGGGAATATGCATTATACAGTCAGAACATATGCATAGAAGGGATACTTATCACTATTTCTTTTTGAAACAGGTAACAAGGAATATAAAATGGATGAGAAGTCCCTCTGGTCTGCAGAATTTAAGCAAGTGGTCCCTGGTATGTTTAAGACAAACCCATTTTGGAATGAACTGTCAGCATCCAACCCATTTTTAGACGATGTTGCTCAGTTAAGCAGCAAAGAGAAAAGTAACAAGCGTGTATCTATCTTAAAAGAAGATCCCTATTTATTTTTTAGAGATTCAAATGACAGGGACTCTGCTGCTTCATCTGGAGATGAATTAAATATTGATTATCTTTTTCTTCATAAAGCATCAAGGATATCTTCAAAATCTAGGAGTGCTTCAGATCTTTTGGATATTGTATGTACCAAGACATTTGAGCCTTTTGAGCCGCCTAGTACAAGGCCAGTCAACCATATTCTACCTCCAGAGATTGAATCAATTCAGAATGATCGTGAAGCCTATAAGACAGCATGGTTAAATCAAAGGCAGCTAGCCCGATCTTTCTTGGATTTGAATGCAATAAATCAGAGTCCAGGATGGGCACAAACGCAGTCCATAGAGACACATATAGTGTGCAAAGTGAACCATGAAGGTGGCTCAGTACAGCTTCCAGATTCAGACATTGCTGTTCATTTCCCTGAAGGACATGTGCCTTTTGGAGAATTCCAAGAGGTTGGGTTACAGGCTATCCTTGACTCTCCATCATCACTGAACCATGAGTTTTCAACCACTGTGAGTCCCTTGATTAAACTTACATTAAGTAACCTCAATACCACAGAAGCCATTTTACTAGAAATGAAAATTGCTGCTGAAGTCAAGAAGGACCCTTTTAGCCAGGTAATGACTGAAATCACATGCCTGTGTGGTTCAAATAAGGAAGGGCCCTTTCAAAAAGTTCACAGCTGTTACCTCTATAAAGATACTATCCAGGTAAAGCTGACCGACTTAAGTCACCTCATGTACATTGTGATTGTAGCGCAAACAAATACAGTTAATTCTCCTGCAAGTGCTTGGGAATATATTCACAGAAAACTTTCAGTTGGAATTTATGGGCCCAAACACATCCACCCTTCATTCACTGTTGTTTTTGCCCTGTTTGGCCACACGTATGTTCCAGAGAAGCTTACAGTGTGTGACATTAAAAAGGGTGGAAAGAGTATGCCCCCAGTTGTTTTCCAGCTATGGGGGAAACACACGTTTGTACTTGAGAAGCCACAAGACTTAAATATTTTTGTGACCTCCTGCGACCCAGATTTTGAAGTGAAGGAAGAAGATCAAGGGAAAGAAATTAAGGAGGGAATGTTGAAAGAAGGTGGCCCAGTGATTCACCAGCACTTCCAATTTTCAGTCATCAGTACAAGAAAGATACATGTCTTTGTTTTCCGTGTTCAGGTCAAAGTCCCAAACAACAACTTGGTCTGCCAGTTCTATATTACAACTCCTCAACCAGCCCCAAAGCCATTAACTGGCATATTCAGTCAGCCAAACCAATTAGAAAAACACAAGGAGAGAAAATTGGCACCATTGTTGTCAGTGCCAGCCAGAAAATATCCCACATTTCAAGAGAGGGATTTACATGTTACCAACTATGGGGTGGCTTTGAAAACAGTGTTACGTCAAAGTAAAATTGATTATTTGCTTGAATACTTTAAAGGTGATACGATAGCACTTCTTGGTGAAGACAAGATCAAAGCCATTGGGCAGACTAAAGTAAAAGAGTGGTACGTAGGAGTACTCAGAAGAAAAGTCGGCCTTGTACACTGCAAAAATATCAAAATCATAACTAAAGACCAAGTAATGGATACTGAGGACAATACAATCTCAACCAATGGCCTTGTGGAACAAATTGCATTACCTTTTAAAAAACTGACTTATATCTATTCAGCAATCTTGTCCACAGTGTCAGAGGGCATTTACGACTGGAAAGCTTTGGCTGATGCCCTTCGGCTTTCAAATGTGTCACTGGATGGTCTGAGTGAGTTACAAGCTGAGGAGGAATCAGAAAAAGTAGCATATGTTGTCAAGAAACTCAAGGAAGTTTGCCACGCTAACAAGAATGCAAGACGTTTCCTGTATGTGCTTTCTGTTGTAAGTATTAATTGGTTGGGCTGCATTACTTCACATGAGGTTCAAATTGATAGTCATTATTTTAGAAAATCTGTCATGATCATGGCTCTTCTGTATTTCAATGCCAAAAACAGCTATTTTTAAAATGGGAAGCTTGCCTTGTTAACCATGCGAGTAGCAGCTGCAGTAGAATCTTTGAAGAAGGTTCTGACTCTGTATGTGATTCTCCTGTATTTATCTGCATCTGTATTTACAGAGTTGTTTAGATCATGAGCAAGTTGTTCCAATAGAAAGAGATGTAAAAATATTCAATATTTTTTAAATGATGTGCAAATTGGGGCAAAAAAAAAAAAAGATTCTGGCAAACATAATGACTGATAAATTTATATGTTCTTAGGTATCTTTTGCTCTGTACCTCCTCAAAGTCTTGAATGGAAGTAAATAGATATGGAGTACTTGCAAGATGACAGTGAATTCCCTTGGTCAGCATTAAGGACAATGCTGACTTTTGCTAGTACTGTTCCTGGCTAATGCTTACTAGCTGGACTCTCATTTTCTCACTCCGTGTGTACATACCATATACAGTGGTGCCTCGCATTACGACAATTCGTTCCAGCGAAATCGCTGTAGAACGAAAACGTCGTAATGCGAAAATAAAAAGCCCATTGAAACGCATTGAAACCCCTTCAATGTGTTCCAGTGGGCTGGAAACTCACCATCCAGCGAAGATCCTCCATAGGGCGGCCATTTTCGGTGCCTGTGCAGCGAGGATTCCATCCCAGAAAACAGCGGGGAGCCATTTTATTTACCCGGTGCCATTTTGAAACCGCTAATCAGCTGTCCAAAAATCGTTTTGCGAAGAATCGGTTCCCGAAGCAGGGAACCGATCATCGCAAAGCAAAACAAGCCTGTTCAGATCATCGTTTTCCAATCGCAAAAACATCGTGATGCAGGGCAATCGTAAAGCGGGGCACGACTGTATAAGACGCCCCATGTATAAGACGCCCCCCACTTTTCTAACCCAAAATTAAGAAACCAATATTTTAAACATAAAACAGAACACATACTTATTTAGTAATTAGGTAACATTTACATACCAGTACTGTCATATTATGCATCACACTTTATCTTTATTCAGCCTCTGGGTTCAAAACTCTTGGACATTACGAGCCCCTGTTGCACCTGAGCACTGCCAATGAGGTGTGTTGGAATTGGTTTGTTCGGCATCAGCTGATGTCAGTTACATAAGGCTCGTGATTGGAGGAAGCTAAGTCTCCTGACTGTAGGAAGCTAAGCCTTGTGATTTGAGGCAGCCTGTTTGCAGAGGCAAGGTATGGGCCATTTTGTTCTCTCCTCAGCTTCTTTCCGTATATAAGACAACCCTCGATTTTTAGTCAAAAGATTTTAGACAAAAGTATCATCTTATAAATGGAAAAATGTGTTAACTCTTCTCAATTCATTTTAAAGTTATCTCCACACTATGGGCTTCTCTCAGGCTTTTCTGCTTGGTTATTGTGTCTGAAAATGACTTTAACTCAATGTTTCTTCCCCAAATGTTACTCATAAGTGGGATTTTCTCTGAACTTTTAAGATTTCATTATCACTCCATAAGTATCTGCATTCCTGCAGTCCAGTAACATCACCAGCCAGCTTCTGTAGCTGTAGATTTCTTGTGCCTGTTGTTGTTGATATGCACATTCAAGTCACTTCTGACTTATGGCAGCCCGGTGAATGAGCAATCTCCAAAATGTCGTGTCCTCAATTAGAAGGGACTCAGCTCTTGTAAACTCAAGTCTGTGACTTCCTTTAAAGAGCTGATCAATCTATTTGGTCTTCCTCTTTTCCTGCTGCCTTCAACCTTTTCCAGCATTATTGTCTTTTCCAGAGAATTCTGCCTTCTCATGATGTGCCCAAAGTAGTACAGCCTCAGCTTCAGCATTTTGCCTCCAGAAGTAATTCAAGCTCGACTTGCTCTAGGACACCCCCCCTTCTTCTTCCTGGCAGTCCAGGGTATCCATTAAGTTGTCCTCCAGCACCATATTTCAAACAAATAATTTTTTTCTTGTCAACTTTCTATACTATCCAATTTTCATACTTATGCATGGTGATTAGAAATACACAATAGTGTGGATGATCTTGGTCTCTAGTGATATAGCCTTACCCTTGATGATCTTTTGAAATTCCTTCATTGCTGCCCTTCCAAGTTGCAGTCGTCTTCTGATTTTTTGGCTGCAGTCTCCCTTTTAGATTGGTGATTGAACCAATGTATACAAAATCTTTCATTATTTCACTGTCTTAATTCTTAACATCAAAGTTTTGTAGTTCTTCTGTAGTCATGATTTTTGTCTTCTTAATGTTTAACTACAGTGCTGCTTTGGAACTTCCTTCTTTTACTTTCACTAAAAGTCATTTCAAGTCATTGCTGCTTTCCACTAGTAAGATGGTGTCATCTATCCATCTTAAAATATTGGTGTTTCTTCCTCTTTTTTTTCACTCCTCTTTCTCCTAAATATAGACTGGCTTTCCATATGATGTGTTCTGCATACAGATTGATGAAATAAGGGGATAAAATGCATGCTATCTGACACCTTTGCCTATGGGAAACCATTCTGTCTCTCAATATTCTGTCCTAACAGTAGTTTCTTGTCCACAATGCAGATTATTCATCAGGACAATCAAATGCTGAGGCACACACCCATTTCTTCCAAAACAACCCATAGTTTCTCACACAGTCAAAGGCTTTGCTATAGTCTATAAAGCATAGACTAATCTTCTGAAAAAAAATTAGTGTGCTCCAGTAACCATTAGATATTTGCAATATGATGTCAAGTGCTTCTTCCTTTTTGGAATCCAGCTTGAATATCAGGCATGTCTTGTTCCATGTAAGGCAAAAGCCTTTGTTGCAATATCTTTAGCATCACTTTGTTTGCATGGGAAGTTAAAGCAATGTCCCTATAGGTACTGCACTCTTTGGCATATCCTTTGATGGGAACTAGAATGGACATTGAATGGTTCCAGTCTGTGGACCATTGTTTTGTTTTCTGCATTTGCTAGCATATTCTTTTTAGGATTTTAACATATTCAGCCTCTATGGCTTGAAATAGTTCTATTGGTATTGGTATTCCACCTATATATATATATATTCCACCTATATATATATATATATATATATATATATATAGATAGATAGATAGATAGATAGATAGATAGATAGATAGATAGATAGATAGATAGATAGATAGATAGATAGATAGATAGATAGATAGATAGATAGATAGATAGATAGATGATGCTGAAGCCAGGCTGAATTTACTGAATGTATGTGTGGAACACAGGATATTATGGAACGGTCCAAAATAATGAAATGCTTTTCTAATGACTGAAATGGAAGCAAAGAGGACAAAAGTGCCTCAGGGTTATAAATTTAGACCATAAACCTCAGCAACCTTTTCTTGTTTTTTTGTGTTGCACAACTCATTAGCGAGTTACCCAAAGGACAAAAAATTGCCTAACAATGGTTTTTGTCATTCATTATCACCTAAGAGCTTCTCATTAATTCTTCGCAGTTCTAACTCAAAACCTGGTCTTGCAGGTAAAAGTTGTATCTCTCATTCTGAGCTTCCCTTTCTCTAGAGCTTTATATTTGGCCTCATTATTCAGGTGCCTTTCTTGGTAAAGCTCCTTTTAAAAAAATCTACTTTTTTCTGATGGACGAAAAAAAAAAAAACCCACCAAATTTGAAAGCAAAGACTGAAAGACTTTAAAAGCGTGAATGCATAATTAATGAATATCACTGTCTGTGATCCGTAACTGCAGCTATGTGTAACACCTCTGCACTGTATGCTGGGGTGGTTGGAGGACCTGTCGGGAGGTCACACGAGGCTGAGCTAGACATTCTGAGAAGCTGTCTGATTTTAGGTCCAGCATGTGCATTGTTATGCAAACGACTCTTTGACATTTGTTTTGCATCAACCCATGATTTCTCCTAGAGTGTTCTGCTGGTTCAAGAATCCTATATTTCTGTGGTAGGTATCACATTTTTAAAGTTATGTATTTCTGCCCTGGTGATGGATATTCCATTGAATCGACTGGCGTTCTCATACCCCTTCAGTTGGGTTACATTATTCCCAGGTGAGAGAGTCCTGTGATAATGCTGTATTCCAGCCCCTGGTCCCAGTTGGTATAGCCAGTGATCAGGAATGATGGGCTTTATAATCCAAGATCATCTGGAGGGCTACATATTCCCCACCCTCATCTATAAGAGCTACAGAGAGACAAAATTGAATGAGGCTGTACTGGTGTATTTGACTGATAATCTTAACAAGGGAAAACAACTTGTGACAGTGACAAGGTAGACAAAAGCAATGGACAACACAAATGTAGAACACTCTTTTTATTTTTGGAACAGTATCTCGTGTTGGCATCATGGCAGTGAAGCTGGAAAACTTCCTTAGTTTTGACGCTTTTTCAGTTCTGGCTTTTTGATGAGAGATAACAGAAACAAACTCAAAACAACAAAAGCTTGGGGGAGATTGTATTTTCTAAATAGGGATTTTTCATTTTGTCTTCACTTGGTGTGCTTCTTAACAATACTTTTATGTTAATGTTGTTTGTACTGGGAGTGTTATGTATTCTGTGAGTGGCCTTGCTTATTCCTTATTCATGGAGGTCAGGCATGAGATTCAGAAATGGTATTTTTGCCCTACAGTACAAAAGAGAGACATGGGTTTGTTTTCACTGAATTAAATATAAAGGAGAATCAGGGTTTATGCTTGCACAGGGATCCTACACATAAGCAGGAACCTCTCTTCTAGAAACATGTCACTTTCCAAGTGGAAAATGATGCAAAGGGGAGAACAGAGAGGGACTAAGCACTTCTCTGCTCCTGCGTTGTAAAGATCCAACTCGGTAACTCCTGAAGAGGACTGGAGTTTGTGAACTACACTTCCCCCCCCCCCCCCCGAATTGCACAGATTTGAGCAGCAAGATGTTGGTTATACAGTACACAGTTTTGCCAGCTGAGGAGGGTGTTGGGCATGCCAGTAGGCTGATGCAGATTACGAGAGATGATTGTGGCGTGCTGCTCCATGGGTGGTGGGGAGGAGAAATTGTGCCTCTGTTTCCCTCCCCTGATAGCATATTTTCCTGTCCTTTAGCTGCCTGCCCTTCTCCCTCTCTCCTGTCTCAACTGTTTATGCTTTGTAGTTAAGTTTGGGGGGACTTGAGAGTTATACATGGATTTTGAACTTCATGGAGGTCTTGTACCCCTAAAACCAATGTGCTTTTTCAAGTGTCTGGTTGTTATGAATATGAGAATTCTCATAGAGAATGGATGAATATGGCTTTTCTAACGATTCATGCTGCTCTTAATAAAACTGATATAAATTCTTCATTTCTCAACAATACTTTGTGACTTTGAGTATATTGTCTGTGATTCGTCACCTTGAATACCTTAAGGTTAAATCTGTTTATCTCTTCACCTTATTTAACTAATATTTGCTTCCTTATAACCCACTTGTACATTCATTCATTTATTCATTCATGTTGTGGGTAGGTATCCAGCAATTGTATATATTTTCTTTCATATTTTTTAAATAGCAGTAAAATATTGCTAATATAATACAGACATTTAGCTTGTTGAAGCCCTGATGGATTGGTGCCTAAAATAATTGTTTCTGAAAGCTGTTTAGTAGTACAAGGCACCAGGAAGTTGTTTGCTAGATAACTTACAGAAACAAAGAATGTTTCATGCCTACTAATCTTCTAAATTGTTACCTAGCACATAGTAATTATTTTGTTGGGAACATCATGATCAAACTTGTGGTTGCAGGCACTTCTCAAGATGGATTGCCAAGGATTACTAGCCCGCATTACTCAAGATGCTGTCATTTTCACATCAGCTGTAAAGCTTGGGAAAGGCTGGAGAGAAGTGGCAGAAAAATTAGCCCGACTCACAAAGCAACAGATCGAAGCTTATGAATCCCCACACTGGGGAAGAAACGGTGATGTTCCTCCAGAGGTGAGGTTTCGTGATCTTACACTGTTGTTGCAATACAATTTTAGGCTGGAAACTGGCAATAGCTTTAAGAGGGATTTGAAAGAAGGAATCCTGTTGCGTGCTGAGTATATAACGTTTCTTTGCTCCAAATGTTGCTTTAATTCAAACAGGTTGTGCAGGTTTTTGAAAAATGACCAAAACCAGTCAAGGGTGTTTATCTGAGACTTTCAAAATGTCTTTCTTTAGCCTTACACATCTGTAAAACTGGCTAGTTTTCTTTCCTCTTGTTATATTTCCAGATTTTCATTTCTCCTTGTTCACTGTACGCAACTGCAACTCTAGATCTCCTGTAACAGAGGATTCTGAGTATCTTACCGAACAATAAACCTGCAATGGCATAGCATGAAGCCATGGCAGTTAAACTGGGATCAAACTGCTATAACTGAGTAGAAACTGCAGATGCAGTCTTAGAATTCTGTGCTACTGAGCACTACTAATATATGTCAGGGGAGTGCTTTATTGCTTCTTAGCAGAGAATTCTAACTACAATTTCAAACTACAAATCCAAGGATGTCACCAGTGAGGGCTATAACAGTTAAAGTGGTATCAAGCTGCTGTAACTATGTAATCCTGATACACAAAGAGAGGTCTATGTTGTGTGTGTTACATGTTTCATAGCAATTTTTTTTTCTGGCTCCTTTTTCATGTTGAGTATAAGCCATCTTGAAGATATTATAGTCTTGAAGGTGTAGGGTATATTTTCAGTATGAGAACAACGACAATCTTAAATGTTTTTTTGCAGTACTGGAGTCTACAAAAGGGATTTGTTGTAAAAACTGATTTTCGCAGTGCTTTGACCAAAGAAAAAGCTAATCATTATGTTGTTCCATTCAGTGGCTTAGAGTGCCCTGTAGCTGCTCAGATTTATTGATGCAGTTCTCTGAGGTGTCACGAGGCTGCCATGTAAATATTGACAAAAATTACTTTAAAATAAGACAGATTTCAAACCCTGCAGGAAAATTAGAATTTAGGAGAAACCTTGCATTCTGCACAAAGTATAATTTGTCACAAAAGGAATTAGAATGCATAATAGTCTCTTATTTTGATGATGGTGGCATTTTTATTCAGAGTCATTTGTCTTAGAACCCCTGTATCACTGGCCACAATGATATTAAATTCTCACTGTGAAACATTAAATGAATTATTTGCAACCTCCCAAAAGCTACCTTTTGTTCCTCAGCATAAAAAACGTATCATCCAGGACTCTGGTGATGGTACAATGTGTTTCCCTCCATCATAACCCTGCTAGAGGAATCGTGCAGCAAAGACAGTCTAGAATGGGCAGTTCATCAACCTGACTCAGGAAAGATCCTGGACCGTTGGAGGCAGAGAAAGCAGAATCCTCAGGAGAGTGTCTTAGTGCTCAACCTAGACCCTTGGGAGTCCAGGAGGTTGAACCCTCAAATGGAGGTAGTTCTGTGTCTGAGGTGGAGGTGGTGGCAAGATGAACTCTCATTGAAGGAGAGCACCACAGGATGAAGCTGCAAGTCTGACTAGAAGCCCTCCTTGGATGCAGCAAAGACTTCTCTAGGTCTTTCCTTCCTTCTGTCCTGACACTTATTGTTGACTCCTTGGCTGTATATGTCATGAAGGACTGGCTGGACAACACTTCTTAAATTCTCCGTTTCTTTGCTGTGACTACTAGACTGGCTTGACCATGGATGATTGTTCCTGGACTTTGGCTTTGTGTCTCCTGCACCTATCTTACCTTGTAGGACTGCTTTGCTGCTGCTATATCTCTGCCTTCCTTCCTTGGTTGTGATTCTGGACTCTTTTGGCCTATTGCTATATGTGCATCAGACCTAGCCCTTGGGACCAGACTGTTTGGGAGCAGGATAGTCCACTTTGTTTCATATTTAGAATTCAACCCTTTCTAGCTGAGATTCAGGGTTTCTTGTTTCCTTCACTTCTCATGGTCACCTATGATTATAAGCGGGAAATGTCTTGATGGCATACTACTACAACAGCAGCAGCACCCACTCAGTCTCATGGCAGTTTTGTTGGAAGAGCCCCGTCCATCCCATTTTGGCAGATTTTCCTAATCTCTTGCACTGGAAATGAGGATCTGTTGCACCAGAGATGAGAATCATGCAGCCCTCCCAAGCTCTCTTCTGTTTCCCTCAGAGCCCTCCATAACACCATTAAAATAAAAGAAAATAGGAGAATTGCCCTTCTAGTGGGTAACTTTTCAGGCACTTCAGCTTCCATTGAGAAGAGCTGGCACAGCCAACCTTAGGATCCTAGGACCAGAGAAATAGCATTGAACTTTAAAGATGTCCTTAGTGGCTTCTTCCTTTTCTTATGCTGGAGCCTTGGGGTATAGACGTAGGGCTGTAAGGGCAGCTTCTTTTGTACACTAATGGCAATTTGTCTCGATTCTATGTAGAAGAATGTGGTCTTGGGGAAAGGATAAAGAGCCCGGTTTCTGCTGTACCATGAGCTGCTGAATGTTCAAGCTAGCCTTTGAAAACCATGTTTGCTTATCCCATCCCTATTGGGCTACCTTTTTTTTTTTTTGTGGCCATTTTGCTGCTTCTAGCTCCATTAAGTCCAGTAGCGGTAAGACTGGTCTCGTTTCCTCTTACTCAAGTCCTATTTGGAAATTCAATGAGAAGGCACAAGCACAGTTTGACTTTCACCATGTAGGCTGAGTTTGCAAAAGTGACATCCAGGAAGCCATCTTTATTGCAAACCAAGCTTAACTGGGCACATTTGATCCAGGAAGCTCAAGAGCAGCAGGTTCAAGGTCACTGCTTTACACCAGCTGTCTGAATTTTACGTTACCGTCATGGATTGTGGTGGCATTCCATCTTTGTGCTGTCGTTGCTAATCTTGCTTTCCACCTGTGGTTTTTAAGATGAACTTTAAATGTGTTGTGATTGATTTCTTTTAAAAATAGAAGCCACAGGCACAGCCTTTTTTTAGAACAGTTTCTTGAAACAATGTATTGTTGGCTCCTTTGCTGTTCACATCACTCTTCTAGGTACAGTCTTGAAAATGAATGCACACGGAAATGTTCATATGGTGAAATATTTTATTTTTTATTTTCATTTCCAAATTCAGCCTGTTTTCATTGTGCTATTCTTATAATTTTCCTTCGCCGGCTGATGCCCCCACTAACACTGCTGCTGTTGCAGCTTCAAAAAGGAAGAAACTTGAATTGGTCATTTTGTCTGCCCCCCCCCGCCCAATTTCCAAAAGTTTTTTCATTGCCATTCTGCACCTGTCTGTCAGGATCACTACAAATTCTGGAGGATAGATACCAGATTTTGAAGCTGTGTTCTGTCCCCTGATCAAGATAGTTTCTAGGTTATCCACACTTTAGCCCTAGTCAGGCGGTGTGTCTGAATACATGTAGGACTAAAAGAGTGGTGGGTCCAAGGACCTAAGTCCAGCCCCATATCCCCACTCCACCTGGAAGGAGCCCAGATAGAGATGGGGGTATTCATATTTGTATACCCCTCCATGGGTGGACATAACGAGGGTCCAGCCCCCGAAGCCGGACCACCCACTCACCGTCTGCTGCTGCTGCGGGCTCTGTGCTCCCTTCCTATCACTCTGGAGCTCATGGTCGATTAGCCACTCCTGGCAGAAATCTGTGCCATCTGTCTGTGTTCAGTGCTGCAGGAAGATAGCTCCAGATTCCCTCAGGTGATCCCCATGCTGCACATATGGTGTAACCTATAATCTCATATAGTGTGGTGCTTGTTTGCTTGCTTGCTTGCTTGTTTGTTCTACTAGCAAGTTGCTCTTTATATTATTTCATCAAAAGATCCTGTTTTATGATACTTATAAGTGACCTCTGCTTTCATCTCTACCTGCCTGTTACATATCTTGTATTCCATCTATGAAGGTGTATGATCCTTTTGAGAGAAGTTCTCTAAAATGCATTTTTCAGATAGAGAACTGACCTTTTAAATTAGGACACTGACCATCCTACTAGGAACAAATTTCCAGACCCTAAGAACTAATTCTGTATTGTGTAAAACAAAGATTACTTGTGGAGTGGATGACCAGATGCAAAAACTAAACTGTAGAGTAGACTCTTGTGAATGGAGCCCATTTTAGAGAAGAAATGCAGATAAGATATGAAATCTGTAAATATTATGGCATTTCCAAAATTTTGTAGATGCTGCTGGGATTCCTGTGAATCTTAATATTTCTTATCTAATATATATTCAACTGCAGATGATGTGGAAACCAGCATATGATTTTCTGTACACCTGGGGAGCTCACTATGGTGACAGCTACAGAGATATGTTGCAAGATCTACAATCTGCATTGGACAAAATGAAAAACCCTGTGACCAAACAATGGCGAGAACTGACCGGTGCTCTGATTTTAGTCAACTGCATGGAGGTTCTCCGGGCAAATGCTTTCTCCAAGGTGGATAAAGAATAAAAGTTGTTTTCTAATATAGAAAGCTGCCTTATAAGTCGTACGCTGGAAGGGCAAAGAAATTAAGGACTTAGTGTTCCTTTGAAAAGTATGTGTGTTACAGACTGCTTTCATAAGCTTAATTTTTTTTATTAAAAAAGTCATTTATTTTTTGAGCACCGCTGGTTTTACCTTGCTTTTACTCCTGCCTCTGTACCTGGCACAGCATGTTTCTATTGCTGTCTTTACTGAAGCACCCTTGTGACAGACTATAGAATAATGTTTTGGAAGTGTAGCTCTCATGAAATAAGAGATGACCAGCAAAAATACACTACGGTTCCATATAACTGGTAGTATTGTTCTTGAGAAAGTCAATTAAATCAAGACATTTATCATGGGTATATATAGCTGCTGTAAGAAAACCAGGGATGCCATTTCACTGTGTATTACGTAATGATGTGCTTGAGGAGGGTTAAATGGGTATTTGGAGCCCTGTGTCAAATAACTTTGTTACTGGTCCATGTTTCTTCCTGAAATATGGTACAGTCCTTGGCAACAAAGGGATGCAGAGTCCACAATGGCAGAATCATAAATAATCCTCCCCAATGTCTGTGGACATTGTTACTTTCATGTGTTTACTCTCTGGCTGTGGAACAACCAGCTCCTTCTGTATATATAGCCACGTATGGTTATATTTTTCCTTCCTGGTCACATTGTGGCATCTTCTCCCTCACTCCCAGCATAGGGTTATGGGCTCATCTATTATTCCCAGTTTACTGGAGTTCCATCTCCATTTACTTTTGCCAGTTTTGCTCTCTGTAGAGCTAGAACACAGATCTAGAATTGCTTTTCTGAGACTCTGGCAGCATACTCTTTGGCCCAGTTTTATTCTTCATGGTTGTGCTGATCCAAGTGGTAAGCAGACTACATGGAGAGAGGTGCAGAATTGTTTTTCTGGAACTGTGAGGAAAGCTGCCAAGTGAGATGGGAACTGCCGTACAACAGCTTATACAATTATAGCTTCTGAAGGCTAAATGCTTGCAATTTGGCCAAAGCAGATTTTTTATTTCCATTTGATTCCCTTTCAGTAGCAACCAAAAACACATTGTTTGCTGCAAGGGCTGGCATTTTGATACCACTAGATACTTCCAAAGGTATATATTATTCTTACACCGCTATAAGTGCAGAAATGTCCTGTGTAGTTGCCATTTACACAGTTCTTTTTTTTACTTGCTCTGTGTTGTGCTATACATGTTGGAGTAATCAAACACAGACAGATTTTAAGGGAGTCAATAGAAGTTTTTGGATCACTGGTTATTAGATTTGCCACTACATTTTCTGTGGTTCATGTTTCAGGAGACAAGGCAGGTCAGCCTTTCCCAACCCTAGTGGAGGCTAGATATGTTTGTCTACATATTCAGCCATCCTTAGTCAACACTGTCAATTGCCATGGAGATTGGAAGATTATGGGAGACTGTGATAGAGCATTGAGGTTTTCCCACAAGTACTTCTTGACTCAGAGCTCAATCACATGTGACAAAATAATTGTTTTATTTTCACCCCTCTTTGGAATCAATGCATTTTAAAATGTATTCATCTCGTGTTTATATGTCGATAGGTACGTTCATGTTGTTGTGAAAAGAATCATTTCATTCCCAGCTATTTGAACCATTTTGGCAGACTACATTGGACAGGTATTTTTAATAGATTCTTTTACTATGGTGATGGTGGGGCAATGCAGGCCACACCCACCCTTTAATTTAAAAAAACCTTATTGATATATTGATGAATACCAACACCTCTTTCTTTTCCCCACTCAAATAATCCCAAGCAGGGAATGGCCCTTTCTTGACTCATGCCCTCTTTCCTACTTGCAAGGGAAGAGGGTCATGCTTTCTCCTTTTGAGCAATGTATTCCTGTGTTGTTGTTGTTGTTGTTGTTGTTGTTGTTGTTGTTGTTGTTGTTGTTGTTGTTGTTGTTGTTGTTGTTGTGGCTGCTGTTGCTACAACAAACAATTTTCAGACACACCTGTAATTTTTTAAAAAGTGCACAAGTGCAGCAGCCATGAAGTGCCGAAAATGCCCCAAAACCTAACCCCTTCAAAAAGGAAATAAATCAACAGCTGTATCCTGATATACAGAATTGAAATGAATTCCATCAATACGTGATCAGTACATTTTAAAACAACTTTGCCAGTGAGGAGGAAATAAACTGATTGGTGAAACAAATGAATCAATGTTAGCTGTGAACGGAAAAAATTGAAATTATCTAAATAATGGCACAATTGGTATAATTGGGGTTCTTTTGGCACGTGTGATCGAGCCCACAATTTGTTTAAGGTAAACCACCGAGAGTGGGCTTGGCAGCCAAATGGATGGTATAAAAAAATCAAATAAATAACTAATTAAAATAAACTGATTTAAGTCTACCTGATTTGCTTACACAACTTAGTATTTGTCTATAGTTGTTATGTGCCATCAACTCGCAGCCAATCTACAGCTATCATAAGGTGTGTGAGACATTTAAGGAGTGGTTCTACCATCCTGAACCACCCACCCATGAGTCTCCATGGCCAAGGAGGATTCAGAGTCAGGTCTCCTGAGTCCTAGTCTGTCATTCTACCCACTACACAACACTACCTCACATTTTTGTGTTAACTGAACGAATGTATACTGCCGTATATGCACCGGGAAGTAAAATTTACTCACTGATGTTTCTGGCCAGACAAATATCAGATTGTCAAATGCTGATTTGTTTTGGATTTAATAGTCAAAGGTAGAATTTAGCAAAGGTAAATCATTGCAAAGGATCGGTGCAAAGACAGAATAATCACAAAAGTGCGTCAACAGGGTCACTTTCTGTCGGGTTCCTTATTCTTATCCAACAAGTTTAATGCCATTAGGGAATAACCTGAATTGCCTGTTTTTTTATTGACTTCTCTAAAGAGAGAGTCTGGAGAGAATTAAATAGACTCTAAATTCAACTGCTTTGTGCTTTGACAGTCTCATCATGTTCTCATCAGAAATCTCAGTAGTGGGAAGGAGTCTTGCTAAAAATGTGTCACTCATAAGGTTTAACGGTTGTATTTAAAGTAAGATCTCATTTTGGGGAAGACACTCCCTGTTTCTAAACTCAAATTCATGCATAAGAATATGAGGCCAAACAGTCCGGACTAAGAATAAGCATTTTGGTTGCCTATTTCATCCAGGAATGTCTACTTCCTGTTCCTGCATTTGATGCTAAGATTGTGGCTTGCTTAAGCCAGGTTCCCATTGTATCTGACCACGATTGCTCATGATGGCTTTACATCATAGTATGCAAGCATTAAACACCATTTCCCTGATTCAGATATAACTATGGATTAAGCAATTTTGCCCATGCCTAAGCCAAGAACAGGAAGAGAAGGGTAACCCCCAACCCCAAATTCTATGGTTTTTTGGCCCAAGAGTGTTAGAACTAAACAAGGATGTTGTTGTTGTTGTTTAGTCGTTTAGCCGTGTCCAACTCATTGTGACCCCATGGACCAGTCTTCCACTGCCTCCTGGAGTTCTGTCAAATTCATGTTGGTTGCTTCGCAGACACTGTCCAACCATCTCATCCTCTGTTGTCCCCTTCTCCTCTTGCCCTCACACTTTCCCAACATCAGGGTCTTTTCCAGGGTGTTTTCTCTTCTCATGAGATGGCCAAAGTACTGGAGCCTCAGCTTCAGGATCTGTCCTTCCAGTGAGCACTCAGGGTTGATTTCCTTTAGAATGGATAGGTTTGTTCTCCTTGCAGTCCAGGGGACTTTCAAGAGCAAGGATGTAGGAGTGTACAATTCAGCCACTGAGGAAACTGCATTTCATATAATTATTGACTGTGTAATTAATAAAACCTATTATGAAATTCCCAGCATCAAATGTGTAGGTATGGCTATGGGGGCGTTTTACATTGTCTTTCTCAGTTACCAACAGCTGTGAAAATATATAGCTACATTTTATAATTGGACATATTCTTACAAAGGAGAGAAGTCATAGAAATGGAACCATCTGTGGAGAAGATATGAAGAAAAGTATCTTAGGCTGACATTTGTAAAAGTCCTTCTGTTACAAAAAATTTAAGAAGATAAAATCTCAGGACCTTCTTCCAGAACCCACATTGCAGAATAGGAGGCGGAATCTGGAATAAAATAAAACAGGAATGACACCAGGTCCATGCTTCTCTCTACATATTGACTCTAAAGTAAGTCTTACTAGGACCAGTGGGGTTTACTCAGGAAATCGTTCATAGAAATCCAGTAGTATAATTTAGGTAGGGTTGATGACATCAGCCACATTGTTCTTCTGGAAATTAAAAATTTCAGATTCCCTCCCAAAGGTCCTAGTGCTCCAATGGGATTTTCTTTCACTGTTGAGAGCCATGGGATTGTTGGAAGTATTTAATTTCCAAAAATCGCTGCTGATGAGGTGTCTTTACCACAAAGGCAATTCGGAGAAATTAAGGACCCCCCTCCTGTCCCACAGTTCCAGTGGCTCTCCCATGATGAAAGAGATCCCAAGGGTGCGTTTGAGAGCAGCATATGGAATTTTTAAGATGATCACCAAAACTTCCTTGTCTCATTTCTAACTAATTGCTTTTCAGTTACTTTAAATACTGTGTTTGTGTGTGGGGGTGTGGGGGTGTATTTAAAAAATACACTTAAAACTACAAAAATTGCCCTACATCAAATGTTTTAGAATGTAAGGTAAGTATTAATAAATATATGCAAAAAAGTAACAATATTATTGTTAGATTATATTGCTTTTAAAAATTAAAAAATCTTGATTACATCATTATTCCAAAAGTAATGCATTATAGTTAATAATACTGCTACTTGTAACATGTTACTTTTATGGTCTGTTTCCCATCCATCATCCTAAAAGGAGGTGTATTTCAATTTCAGTAAATACAAGCTTATTCAGTGTACCAGAAACTTTGAAAAATAGCTTATTATGCATCATATTGCTTTGCTTAACCAAAATGTTACTGGTTGAGGAATTCTGTGATTATTTATATAAATGATGAGGAAAACTAATATATTTTTTCTGAACAAAAATGTGTGGCTGTTTCAAGAATGCGGTCAAATAAAGAATTCTGTCAAAGTGTACATGCTGTACTTTACACAGCGAATGCCATTCATATACAGTATATGTACGTTACATATATTTGTATAAGTCCTGGGCAGTGTGTGTGTAATATAAAAGAAATTATCCTACTTATCTTATAGCAATGGCCTCCACACCATGACCTATATAATATAATATATTTAATATACAGTATTATATTTAGTGAACCTTGCAGATTGGACCTTATATACATGTTTCCTGTCAACGTAGAGAACAAAACTGTCAAAACTTCATGTTTATTATTAAACAGTTTGTTCCAACTGGCAAATGTACCACCAGTGAGAGCTTAAGCAAGCAGAAGCATGTTAAATCCATCGTCAATGTTTTGTTTCTATTTAAGAGATTCCAGTCACAGTATCTTAAATTCTTGGCAGGTTTTGCAAGTTCAAAGGCAACTTCTGTTGGAACCAGGAGACTGAGTTAACATCTATAAAGCCAGCTTACATCTCATATTACTTTTATTTTCAGAGTACAGATTTTGAAACTGGCATTGTTTCTTTTTCTGATATCTTGGTTATGATTTTAAAATACATTTATATGTTTCACTACATAGATTTGGGAATTGGTACATATTGTTCCCACAACTGTCAAAATCTCAGAGTAGTTGTCATCACAGCTGTGCTTTTCTACATGCCTGCAGCTTCTCCAGATCAAGCATTCTCAATGGGGGGGCATATGGCCCCATGAATGGCCCTGGCATATTTAAAGGGGGGCACAGACTGGAAACAATTCTTCACATACTACCTTATAAGCAGAGGTGGGATTCAGCAGGTTCGCACCTATTCTATAGAACCGATTCCTAAATGTACTATTGGTTCTTAGAACCGTTTGCTGGCCTGAGATGAATGAAGGAGGAGGGGCCAGGTGACCAGCGATGAGCGGGGGGAGGGGGGCGCAATTAGCTGCCTCCCTTCCTGTGCCACACTGAGCTGTCTGAGGTGGGGTGTGGGTGCGAGAGATAAAGCCCTGGAAAGAGCAGAGGCGTCAATGGGGGAAAGGGAGGAAAGGATGAGTCCTTGACGTCACTGGAGGAAAGCTCATGGCTTCAAGGCAGAGAGGGGGGGTGACTGACAAGGCATGAGGGCGGGACACAGAGGGAAAAGGTTTTGGGGTGAGACTGCTTCAGTCAAACACCCAACCGTCCTCATTTTACTATGATTTTTTTCAAGTTAAAGGTACCACATAAGACTGTTGCTTATGTGGTACCTTTTTTTAAATGTCCTGGGCATCTATCTATCTATCTATCTATCTATCTATCTATCTATCTATCTATCTATCTATCTATCTATCTATCTATCTATCTATCTATCTATCTATCTATCTATCTATCTATCTATCTATCTATTTATTTATTTATTTATTTATCATTAGGACATAGAACCTGTTGTTAATTTATTTGAATCCCACCACTGCTTATAAGGTAGATAGATAAAACTTTATTACGGTCAAAGATCAGCCACAAATAAAACTTCGAAATATATAAATATACAGAGGTATACAAAAATATTGGGATCAAATGCAAATACTCGGTTCTTATAAAGTTTGTTATGCGACCTGCACAATCCTGATTCAGCCTATATATATTTCTTAACGTTTCTGGTCATGGCCAAAAATATAAGTTTGAGAATGTCTGTTCCAGATAATGAAATGTAACATTAGGCCCCAGTTCTACCTACACAAAAGACTCTTTATTTATTTTATTTTATTTAATTAATTAATTTCCATGCCGCCCAATCTACCCAGAGGTCTCTGGGCGGCTCACAACAATTAAAGTTCAATACAATAAAAGATAAAATGATTAAAATACAATTAAAATACAATTAAAATACAATTAAAATCTTCAGGAAGATGACTAGAATCCCACTAGTGAAGTGCAGCAATGTAAGTGCAGGAGTGTGAATTACCTTGCTGAAGTGGCACTAATTGACAGGTTGTCACTTGCATTCCTTCTCATGCACCAACTCATGCAACTGGCATGTGGCAAGGAATGCAAGTGGCGACTTGTTAATTAGCTGCAATTTGCTTCTGCAGCCCATGCCACTGCACGTGCGGCGGTTTAACTAACCAACAGAATTCTGACTTGTGAGTGTTATCTCCTAAATATGCATAGGTTTATAGTCTTTTCCTGGGCTTTCTTTTTGTCTCCTGAGCACATGGCCTGGGGTGGGGCCTAGGGGTGGGACTTCCTGATTTAAAAGAGCGTGTCCCAGGCCATTAGGTGCGCGAAATTCTCAATTTTATATCTGGCCCTAATATGGTAAATAGGAAAGCCAATGAGATTTGCATAAGCCGGGTAGTCAGGAAAGTTTTAAGGATCAGATCATACCTTTGCACTATTAAAGATCAGGCTGGGTAGGTGGGGCTCGTCAGCCATGGAAGGCAGCCCATCTAGGAGAAGGAAAACTCCGATTTCAAACCTCCACTGCCTTGTGGCTATATCCACTCATGGAAAAGGCTTCAGTAGTTAACCTCGAGGCAAAATCCGGAGCTGGAGTCCCGAAGGCAGCATGTGTCGTTCTGCCAACTCCTGCGACATTGCTGGAACCAGTTGTATTGGCTCTTGCCTTTCCATTGGACCATTTCAGCAATGTGGAGAGGGGGGATCTGCTGCTTGGGTAACAGCCTATCCTCCATATTACCTTACCTGGGCTTCATGCTCTGGAGAGGACACTCCTCGATTCAGAGCATGTTACCATAGTCTCTCAAGACTGAAGGATGCCTGTGCATAGTCTTGATAATACCATGGAGTCTATAAAAATCTTTATTATGTATTATTATTATTTATTTGATTTATACCCCACCTATCTGGATTACGAGTCCACTCCACAAGTTTAAGATATACCATTGAGGGTAGTCACACTAGAACTGATGGGTTTAAATATGCAGGATGGTTTTCATATTGCATTTGAGCCCATTCAGTAATTTATGAGCTCAGGGGTGAGCAAATTGATTGGAGTGAGGAAAGCAATGAGAGAAGAAAAATCCTCTAGTCTAGATTAGATAAACAGCACTCTCTGAGGAGAGAGGGACTCCAATGGAACGGAAGAAGGGGATGAATCTTGAGTATCCTGAATAAAGTGATTCATATGAGCCTTGAAATCTCTGTTGACTTTTCCTTTCAGCCATAATTTCTTATGTGAATATAAAATAGGACAGATCTAAAAAAAGAAGGCAAGCTGTCAGTGTGACTGATTAATCACAGATTTCCCTTTAGGTCTAATTAACAGTAACCAGCTAATTTCAGAATACAGGTGGGGAATCGGTGCTGAGATGTTAAAAACACACACACAGCAACTCAGGCTATGAGTTGGAAACATGTGGCCTTCCAGTGGTGTTGGGCTGCCATTACCAACAATCCTAGCCAGTTTAGCCTCTAGAAAGAGATTATTGAAGTTACAGGTTGACAACATTTAAGACACACATGTTGTCCAGCTCTTTCTCAAGAAATGGTTGCATTTAATGGCACAGAGAGATTTTGAACACTACTGTTTGCAAGTACTTAAAAACTTAAAAATCTAAGTGGCTACATGAGTCATGAGGAGAAACAGCATTTTGTATATGAGTAATCTTTTTGAATCACCAAAAACCTACAAACAAGGTGGGCTTTGGAGTCATCCAGAAGCTGAGGGATTTGCGTTTCTGCTGTGAGATGGTTTGATGTCGGGTTAAGTTTTCCAGGGATACAAAAGGTAAAAACCATATGAGGACAGACAGTTGTCTCCAACAACCCCATTGATATTTGGTCATGTCTACAAGGACTGTTAGCTGGCGTCTGCTCAGGGCAATACGTAGCTACCTGATGCTGAGCCTTGTGCGGATTTGTGGTTTCTGGAATTGTGTTCCATGTTGCTTCATTTGACTGTCCAATATTTTTTTTAACACCCCCCCCCTTTCTGGAATACACTGTGGTGCTACAGGACCAGGCTTGCCTTTACCACTAAAGGATTATCACCCCCTCACTTGCTAATCTCTTTCTGACACGAGAAGAGAGTATGGTGGTTAGAACTTCATATCTGGAGAATTTATGCTTCACCACAGAACTCCATTATAGAAACTTGGGTTTCAGTTTATGCATTTTTGCTAGTCTGCTTGATTCTCCACATAATGTGTGCCTGTAGGCAGCATGAAATGATCATTATAGTGGGAGCTGCCTGGAACACAGTCAACGTAAATATTTAATTTTTGTTACTGTTAAAAGAAATAGCCAGAAAGAGGGTTCATTGTTTTTCTGATGTTCAAATATAAAGCTATGAGGTGCAGAGAAAACGTCTTTGCAGGTTTGACTTTAAAAGTTAGATTTCAGGACCAAGCCCAGTAATAATACATCATTATTTTACAGGTTGAAATTTACTACGGGCTTTGCATCACAGGTCTGATTTTTTTTTTTGAGTCAAAGATTCCATATTTTATTGAACCCAAATTGGAAAAGTTAACATTTGATCTGCATGTCCCAGAAACACCCAGCCAACTTTGTTGGTGAACAAGTTGGCAGGAAGAATTGTAGACCAAAGAAGTAACTTTCTTGAGCTCTATAATCTTGACTACTCATCTGGATTTCATCATGATCTCTGCTATCCAATGAAAAATGTTACTGTATCTGGTTTAAAGTGCTGTGAGCATCTTCTATAAGCAGACCAGAATGCTACTGCATGCCACACCACCAACCTTTCCCTATGTATATTTAGGAGTAGCTCCATGGGTACCACAAGGGAGCCATTTGGCAAACACAAACTTGGCATGTGAGGAAACGTCTGCGTGTAAGAAATGCACAATTTTCATTTATGACAATAATTTTATCATTTTAAAATGTATTGGAAATATCTAAATGGAAACAGTTTGTTGGATTACAAATTTCAGAATCCCATACCAAGGTGGTCAATGGATACTAGTGCTATAATCCTGTTGCTTAGCCTAGTATGCCCATTGAATAAGTAGAAATTTCCTGAATAATCTCCTCCATAAGTTCCATTCTTTCTGTGGGCCTACTCTTGTGATTTACTAGCCTGCGTGTTTTAGTCCAAAGAACGAACTTTTTTTTTCACAAGCTTTGGCTGAAATTATATCCAGATCAAATCTTGACCAGAAAGCCATTTTAAACAGCAGTACATCTTACACTCCTCTAATTGAATAATACTTTCCACTCTACCTCTCAGTGATTTAGAAATATATTACAGAAAAGCTAGAGCAGGTGTAAATGGTCTTTAAAATATTGACATCAATGGAAGTCAGAGTTACTGCAAATATAGTGGCACAATACATATTTATATAATTTAGCTGATGCATTTAAAAATATGCATTATATAGGATACTAAATTTAATTCATGGATGGAAGGAAGCATTATTATATTGTCTTAGTTTTATTCATCTTCCCAATGCATCCATTGCAACGGCTCCCTAAAGGGAATAATCTGGCACTCTGCAGTGGTACTGAAATGTTGACAAGCTACCAGGAATTCATTGTGCCATCATACATGACTTGGTTTTGCTGGATTAATTTTGGCATTCTTTGGCTGCCTTGGAAGAGCAGCAACCTTGACACAAGATTGGCTCCTAGCTGCCAAATGTTTCTTTTATATCAGCAGCCAAATGCCACCCCTTCTACTTGGCATTTTTTGAACCCAAAATCTTCCATAGACCAGAAAGAAGGAAAGTAGCAGATGAAATTAAAACAAACAAAAAATGTTGTACTGCTAACATACAATTAAAAACCCCATTCACTTCTTTATTGTTGATGTATTTCAAGTGAAACATTTTTTCAAGGGGATAAAAGATGATCTGAATAATCTAAAACCAGTAATAACATTGTATTATAATGACCTGACAAAATATAATATTTATCAAAGCAAGTATGCCCTGTTCTAGCCAATATTCATTAAGAGCACAATGCACTTTATCAACCTATACATTCAAACCCATAGATCAAACCTCCAGTGCACTTATTAGAGGACTAAATCACATTGCACCCCATGTCATACTACAAAGCAATATTAATCAGAACTGTTTAGATCAGCCATTCTCTTATGGTCATGTATTAGGTCTCTAATGTACAATCTAGAAACTGTTTCATAGCTTGATTTTCAGTATAAATAACATTATTGTCAGAGCCAATTAAAACTTACTCCGTCCCCCTACTGAAATATAACTGCTTACTGCTAAAGCCTTTCCACTTTATTTGTTCAGGGACACTGAAAAGAGATATATTTTTTTAAAAAACAGCTAGCGAGAATTAACCCCAGGTCAGATATGTCCAATTAATTAAACCAATTCTTCTTAAATCACTTATTGAAAACAAACAGGAAGATAACTGTTTTACTGAACTTACCATTTTTTAAAATAAAAAAACCTCTTAGCCTCAAAATGTGTTCTATATTAACAGTACTGCAGCTAAAATCACAGAATCTCCCTGTGATACCTTAAAGACTTTTAAAGACTTACTTTTAAATGGCACTAGAAGATGCTCCTGGCTTTGCAACGGTTAAAACTGTCATCTTCCTCTGCTCCACCCCGCCTTACTGTTCTGTTTCTCCATTCTTTCTCTCCCTTTCCCACTACCTTTCTTTTATGTCTTGCTGATCTTTCTCTCCACCTGCCTATTTAGCCAGGGATGTGGTGGCTCTGCGGGCTAAACTGCAGAAGCCTGTGCTGCAGGGTCAGAAGACCAGCAGTCGTAAGATCAAATACATGCGACAGACTGAGCTCCCATCGCTTTGTCCCAGCTCCTCGCCAACCTAGCAGTTCGAAAGCATGCAAATGTGAGTAGATAAATAGGGACCACTTCAGTGGGAAGATAAAAATGGTGTTCCTTAGTCACGCTGGCCACGTGACAACGGAAACTGTCTTCGGACAAGCGCTGGCTCTACAGCTTGAAAATGGGATGAGCACCACCCCCTAGAATCAGACACGACTGGACTAAAAATGTCAAGGGGAACCTTTATTTATTTATTTATTTATTTATTTATTTATTTATTTATTTATTTATTCATTCATTCATTCATTCATTCATTCATTCATTCTATTTATATCCCGCCTATCTAGTCGATTAAGACCACTCTAGGCGGCTTTACCTTTACCTTTACTCCATCTCAAACAGAAAACTGCACTTTCTGTCTCCCCCACCTTCCCTCTCTCTCCTTATAGAGTTTGAGGACCTGCAGAGGGAATTAGAATTTGGATTCATATAGAGCAGTGGTTCCCAAACTTGGATCCCCATATGTTCTCAAACTACAACTCCCAGAAATCCTGGCTAGCGAAGTTAATGGTGGAGACTTCTGGAAGTTTTAGTTCAAGAACATCTGGGGTCTCAAGCCTGGGAACGATTGGTGTAGAGGCTCTGTTGGCTTCACAGATTTCAAATTTCATTTCTAGGGAAGGTTAAGGACATCTGCCACCTAGTGATATTTTTTTTTACTGCAGGCCACATATGCTTTGCAAGCAATACAACATACATTATTAGAGAATATAACAGTCACACCAAAAATTAGGAAGCAATTACATTGAGGTATCAGATGTAAAGGGACGTGGTGGTGCTGTGGGCTAAACGCAGAAGCCTGTGCTGCAGGGTCGGAAGACCAAGCAGTCGTAAGATCGAATCCATGCGACGGAGTGAGCTCTCGTCGCTTGTCCCAGCTCCCGCCAACCTAGCGGTTTGAAAGCATTCAAATGCGAGTAGATTAATAGGGACCACCTCTGTGGGAAGGTAACAGCATTCTGTGTCTAAGTCGCACTGGCCATGTGACCATGGAAGATTGTCTTCGGACGAAACGCTGGCTCTATGGCTTGGAAACGGGGATGAGCACTGCCCCCTAGAGTCGAACATGACTGGACAAAAAATGTCAAGGGGAACCTTAACCTTTACCTTTACCTATCAGATGTAAAACAAAACAAGTGAAAAGCACTAAAATCTGTGGAAAAAAATGCTCAGATTCAGGGTGCCATTAATGAGGCTTTATTTTGATAGGCGTTACCAAACATTTTGAAGACACTGCTGCTACCGGTTTGAATAGAAATCACATGAATGGCCTGGAATAGATATCAATAAGGGGATGATGAAGACTACTGAAGCATCAGATTCACATGGATTAGAACCCTTCAGCCCATTTTACCTGCAGGTCTCCGTATTCCTTTTGCAAGGCCATACTCAAACAGTAAGAGGAGTTCCTACCCTGTGTATCTTCATCAATGAAGAAATGGAATTCAGAGCAGTATTCTTTTTACAACAACGGCCCATGTCACCCAGACTTTGCATCCCATCCCAAATGATACGTAGGAAGCAAAAGAGAAGGTGGCAAATAACATCTGATGCAAAGTTTATTGCTAAAAAGAAACTGAGAGATAAAAAATGAACCAGGTGTGTGAAATCCATGTCATGGTGAATCATATCATTGCCTCCAAGGTCTAATTAGCAGTGATCTGGTAATTAAGAATGCATGTGGGGAGAGGGTGTCACACAACTGAATGCTTTCTGCAGATGAGAAACCCAGAATATTTCTGTGATTCATGTTTTTTTTTCTCATGAGAGAGTTTTGTTACGACTGAATGCAAACATGTAATAAGATGTTTGCCATTACAAAATAGTCCCTTTATAATGATGTCTTGGTGCATTTACTGAAGTTATCTCCATGGAATCAGGGACTGCAGAGTTAAGCTGGGACCTCCTGATTATCACTCATGATGACGTTGGCTGTTGCCAGGATTGCCACGTCTCAGGGGATTGCTATCCTTCCTCTGGTTTCTGGCAGAAACGACTCTCTGGAAGAGCAGCGCAGTAGGATAAGGCCGGCCCAGCCCTTGAAACAGTAGCCTAAGGCAGCAGTGCACGGTGGGTAGCATATTTTCAACTCCCTCCCACCCAGGCGGGAGGCCCGTGCCACTCTGGAGTGCTGTCCTGCTCAGCACAGGTTGCCAGAGTGAGATTTCATCCTTGCCTCCTCCAAAGAAGAATGAATTGGAGGTAGCAACAGTATTGGAAGCAGAAAGAGGAAGCCCTACCCCTGCCATATTTGTAGGCTGGCTCTGAATTCGGCGAACACTTTTGACGTGGTGGCGCTGCGGGTCAAACCGCAGAAGCCTGTGCTGCAGGGTCAGAAGACCAGCAGTCGTAAGATCGAATCCACGTGACGGAGTGAGCTCCCGTCGCTTTGTCCCAGCTCCTTGCCAACCTAGCAGGTCGAAAGCATGTGAATATGAGTAGATAAATAGGTACCACCTCAGTGGGAAGGTAAAACAGCATTCCCTAGTCATGCTGGCCACATGACAACGGAAACTGTCTTCGGACAAGCGCTGGCTCTACGGCTTGAAAAACGGGATGAGCACCGCCCCCTAGAGTCGGACACGACTGGACTAAAAATGTCAAGGGGAACCTTTACCTTTACCTCAAAGCTATCTAAACTACTCCCCCTATTTCTTTTAGATCAAATTGCATTACTGAATGAATGGATGTATTGAGGATCACAGTCTTGCATGGACATCCATGTTTGTTGGACTGACATTGTTAGCCTCTTCTATGATTGTGAGCTGCCAGTTACAAACATCTTAGAACTGCAAAGCTGGAAGGGACCCTATGAAGCACTGAGTCCAGCCCCTGTCAAGGTGGCACAGCGAGGAACTGAATATCCAGCCTCTGGCTCTGCAGTCAGAGACCTGAACCACTGAGCTACCCAGCAGAAGACTGGTTGCCTAGATGGAATTGGTGGTAGGCCTGAAATCACACCGATGCACATTTTCTGCAAAAGCTTCTTTAGTCCAATTCCTAAAGCAGGAGTGAGGAATCTGTGACCTTCTTGTGGTTGCTGACTCGCTGCTCCCACCATCTCAACCTAGTGGCTGTGGTCTCCGGGCTTAAAGAGAATTGAAATCCAGTGATGTCTGGAGGATTACACATTCTCCAACTGTGCCCCAAAGGGAGCAACTTTCTGTAAGCTTGTGATGAGTTAGTTCCAAACAAGACCACAGAAATTGGAATTTTGGGCTGAATCACACAGGCATAAATACCTCGCAATTTTCATCATTTATCCTTAGAAAATCACAGCTACTAGTTGGCCCCCGTGTTCAAAAGAGTTATATGGAATCGTCTGCTTACAGGTGAGTAATTGCCTGATTCAGAGTTCCTGCTGATATGAACATTGGCATGTCAGGAAGAAAGTTATTACATTTCTGAAGGGAGTAGTTTTAATGGCTTGGAGACAGTTTCTTTTCCTCTATATTTAAATGTGCAAGATATCTGATATTTTCCTTTCACAATGTTCACTGTTCCTAGAATCCCAACATTGTTAGTGTCTTCGTAGGCCAGGAAAGCAAGATCAGTAATGGGGAGAGAATTATCTTTCAGCTTCCGAACAGTTTTAAAATAGTTGTGGGATTTGCATACTTCACTGCTCTGATTTAATATTGATGAAAGGGGAATATTGTATAAATAATATACAGGCAGGATTAGTGCACACTTCAGCTTTTCGAAATGATTGCTGACATTTCCTGCAGAATGCCAGAAGCTTCCTAGCAGGCTTGCCATAATTATCTGAACTTCATGAAAATGAGAATAGGCTGTGCTTTGTAACGCTGGACAGACAGGATAAAGAGAATAACAAGGACTAGTTCTAAAATCTTCCACAGCAACCATCACAGAAGTCTGGAGATGGGAAAATATATTTCATTGCTTTTCGGGTGAGTTGTGTTAGAGAAATTAATCATGAAACCTCAAACTTAACTTAGAATGGGTGATGCAGTAAGAAACCCAGCTTAATTTGTTACCTAACATTACCTAATAATGTGATGGCACCTATTGCCTAGGGAACAAGAACAGTGCACCTTTGCAGCTGCTACACCTATCTTGGTCCAAGGTTATTTTAAAGCAGATTTTGCAATGGTTCAGATGCTGCATCAGACACCTCCTTCACATCTCAAATAGACCAAGGGTTTGTTCAAAGCCTGCTATGTCCGTTGCTCACACGTTGTATCCGTTATGGCTTCTCCACAGAAATGAGTGGTGTTATACACTGTATAGGAGCAATTCACTTATGAGTGTTTCTTAGTTAAAACGAGGCAAAATTATTTTAGTGGGTGCTGGTTCCCTCTCAAGTAGCTGGGGCAAAGCCAGAGGTAAAGTGTGAGCTGACTACACAACCAGTTTGTCCATTATTTAAGCAGCAAGAAATCAAAAGCTCAAGGTGAGACAAAGGTAACTTGCAAACCAATATTGCTTCCAATGACAGAAGTTTAGATGCTGCCATGTGGTCTCTTTGGCCCTGGCCTGCTCCAACAGGCACTTTACTGGCCCAGCCAGTAAAGCTGGACATCAAACTACCATTATACCATTTTTAATTTATTTATTTGATTTATATACTTCCCATCTGGCAGCCAAGACCATTCTGGGTGGTTTACAACAACTAGACAGAACAACAAAGTAACAAAATAAAATAACATCAATACATTAAAAAGCATGACTCACCCAGCTTTCACAATATTGTTATAAAAGTGGATAACTTGTTGATATGTGTAGTTGTTTAATTAAGGCCAGTTCTTGTTTGGCATGAGATTTCTTTTTGTAGCAGTTTTAAATGGACAGGGATAACCTGGTTATAGTAGTCCATACCCTGGTCACTTCCCAATTAGATGAATGCAACGCACTCTACATGGGACTGCCCTTGAAGCCGAACATGGAACTTTCTGGAAACATTGAGACTCTGGGAGCACAGGATGGGGTTCAGAAGATAGAAGAATCTGGAGAGGAAGAGGGAGCTGGGAAGATATAAAATGGGGCACTGAGAGGACAGAAAGGAGGAATGAGAATAAAGGTGAACAAGGATGGAGAAAACTGGTGGGAACAGACAATAGAATAAAATGCAGGGGAAGACAAAGAATGAGAGACCTTGGTTGAGGCCCCAGAGCCACCTCAGCCGGAGCCACCTAAAGAGGTCCTGCAAGTCTCTTGGTTCCACTGCCAAAGAGATGCCGTAGCTCAAGTACCTGTGACTATCCTCCCACCAACCCACCCCAGCATCTCCCACTCCAACCCAACTGCAGAGGTAGAGAAGGCAGCTACCATTCCAGTCTCTATGATGCCTGGACACCAAAGCACTGGCCATTCAAGAACGGTCAATCCCCACCTGCCATTGTGGCCAATAGTAGGGACACTGTTAGAACACTTTTCCCATTTGGACATTTGGAATGGGTGAGGCAACCACTTCCAGCATGGGGCCTGTGAATGAGATTGAATCACATCTTATCCAGGAGAACTAGAGGGCAATGGCAGTTGTGATAGAGTTATCTTATGTTGTTGGTCTGTTTAATAAAGTTGCATTGAATAGCAGCTTCAGCTCCTACCTTTACGTCTGAACCTGTGGGACTCTTCAATGTCCCCCTTCCAATGGAAGATTTGAAGGCACCCAAAAGTGTCACCACACTTTCACAATGGCAAAACATCTTGCTGGGTAACAATTAGCATATCTATAAAATGTTAGGGTGTCAGAGATAATAAATTCTGTGAACGGGACAGGGCAACTGCCCAACAGAAGGCTTGTCTCACAGGACCCAGAAATTCAGCTCTGAGCTTTCTGAACACTGTCATTCAGTGAGAACTTTGTAAGCAAATGCAGATCATAAATAATCCTTTAAGGCTCGTGGGCCTTAAATTCATGCAAGCAATGTAAACACAAAATAGATTAGTATTAGTAAGCCTGCTTTCAGAGTTAACACATCATCATCACCACTTAAGTTAAAATCCTTCAGTTGTGTGTAATAATGCACAACGATGCATGACACTTCCGAATAAGGCTGTTTGAAACTGAGTAGGTGATTAACCTCCAAGGGGATTGTGTAGAATATATTTATTTAATGAGTTATTGTCCTTGACTACCAGGCCTCCTCAGGAAAGGAATCACAAGCAAAGAACAATCTTAACAATTACATTTTAAAGTAAAAATTTCATTCTAAGACTATTTTTAGCTGTTTGAAGACAAAGAGTGTTGCACAAGCATTGAAAGACTATTTGTTTAACAGCTGTTTGACCGGGGCCTATTTCAATACTCCGCCTTCAGCCATTCTAGAGGGAAGGTACTCAGCGATCCTTTACGATCAATGTTTTTGCCCTTCTTAGTCTAGTATGGTGGAAACCATGGAATACATCCTGCTGTATTGCACATTTTATAAAGATTCAAGACTTGCGTCGTCCTTTTGGGGAGAAAGGTGGGATAGAAATATTTTAAATAAATAAATCAATCTAGTTATTTCCCCAATTTTAAAATATTATCCCGGTGTGTGTGTGTTTAGTCGTTTAGTCGTGTCCGACTCTTCGTGACCCCATGGACCAGAGCACGCCACACCCTCCTATCTTCCACTGCCTCCCGGAGTTGTGTCAAATTCATGTTGGTTGCTTCGCAGACACTGTCCAGCCATCTCATCCTTAGTCGTCCCCTTCTCCTCTTGCCGTCACACCTTCCTAACATCAAGGTTTTTTCCAAGGACTCTTTTCTTCTCATGAGATGGCCAAAGTACTGGAGCCTCAGCTTCAGGATCTGTCCTTCCAGTGAGCACTCAGGGTTGATTTCCTTTAGAACTGATAGGTTTGTTCTCCTTGCAGTCCAGGGGATTCTCAAGAGCCTCCTCCAGCACCACAAATCAAAGGCATCAATTCTTCGGCGGTCTGCTTTCTTTATGGTCCAGCTCTCACTTCCATACATCACAACAGGAAAAACCATAGCTTTGACTATTCGGACTTTTGTTGGCAAGGTGATGTCTCTGCTTTTTAAGATGCTGTCAAGATTTGTCATCGCTTTCCTCCCAAGAAGCAGGCGTCTTTTAATTTCGTGGCTGCTGTCTCCATCTGCAGTGGTCATGGAGCCCAGGAAAATAAAATCTGTCACTGCCTCCATGTCTTCCCCTTTTATTTGCCAGGAGGTGATGGGACCAGTGGCCATGATCTTAGTTTTTTTGATGTTGAGTTTCAGACCATTTTTTTGCACTCTCCTCTTTCACTCTCATTACAAGGTTCTTTAATTCCTCTTCACTTTCTGCCGTCAGAGTGGTATCATCTGCATATCTGAGGTTGTTGATATTTCTTCCGGCAATCTTAATTCCGGCTTGGGTTTCATCCAGTCCAGCCTTCCGCATGATGTATTCTGCATATAAATTAAATAAGCAGGTGGACAATATACAGCCTTGTCGTACTCCTTTCCCAATTTTGAACCAATCAGTTGTTCCATATCCAGTTCTAACTGTTGCTTCCTGTCCCACATATAGGTTTCTCAGGAGACAGATAAGGTGGTCAGGCACTCCCATTTCTTTAAGAACTTGCCACAGTTTGCTGTGGTCCACACAGTCAAAGGCTTTTGCATAATCAATGAAGCAGAAGTAGATATTTTTCTGGAACTCTCTGGCTTTCTCCATAATCCAGCACAAGTTAGCAATTTGGTCTCTAGTTCCTCTGCCTCTTCAGAATCCAGCTTGTACTTCTGGGAGTTCTCGGTCCACATACTGCTGAAGCCTACCTTGGAGGATTTTGAGCATAACCTTGCTAGCATGTGAAATGAGTGCAATTGTACGGTAGTTGGAGCATTCTTTGGCACTGCCTTTCTTTGGGATTGGGATGTAGACTGATCTTTTCCAATCCTCTGGCCACTGTTGGGTATCTTTGCCAAGAACGCCCCATGATCAGAAACAAAAGGATTATCCCGGTAGATCCCAATAAATTTTACATTTCTCCTGTCCAATTCCTCAAGTGGAAGTCCAGCTTACAACATTCTGTGCAACGGTTTCTATAATAAGAAAACAGATGATTAAATCACTGCAGTAATTGGATTAGAAGCTTCCACTTAACTGCAGTATGAATTTCAGTCTGCTTTGTAAATACTGTATGATTTGTTATTGTATTTTAGTTTTGTATATCTAAGATGACTGACCTATGGTCATGATAACAATAAAGGAAAGGAAAGGCCTGTGACACAGGGCATTCAGAGCTGCTATAGTCAAGAGTTGTATTGTGAGCTGCTTTGGTAACAAAAACATTTCTTATTATGCTGCAATTTTATTTGCACACTGTTGCTTGCTGGGAAATTACTTCTGAGTAGATGTGTAGGATTCCTATGTTCATCACAAAGGTGCACTTTGTTGTTGTTTAGTCATTAAGTTTTGTCTGACTCTTTGTAACCATGGACCAGAGCACACCAGGCCCTCCTGTCTTCCAGTGCTTCCCAGAGTTGGGTCAAATTCATGTTGGTAGCTTCGATGACACTGTCCAACCGTCTCATCCTCTGTCGTCCCCTTCTCCTCCTGCCTTCACATGTTCCCAACATCAGGGTCTTTTCCAGGGAGTCTTCTCATGAGATGGCCAAAGTATTGGAGCCTCAGCTTCAGGATCTGTCCTTCCAGTGAGTACTTAGGGTTGATTTCCTTCATAATGGATAGGTTTCTTCTCCTTGCAGTCCAGGGGACTGCAGCACCTCCAGCACCACAATTCAAAAGCATCAATTCTTCGGTGGTCAGCCTTCTTTATGGTCCAGCTCTCAGCTATCTCAAAAGCTGCACTAAATCTCACCAAAAAAAGTTCAGAAGATAAATCTGAAATTTCAAAGTCTTTCCTCAGATTTTTGAAGGTGAATATTCAATTATTTATTTATGCATACATATCTATTCCTTTCAACCCAATGACTCTCAAGGCATCTTCCAGAAAACGCGAAGAATAACCAAACACATTAATCAAATGTTGTTAGAATAGTCAATAGAAAATAACAAACATATCTCATCTCTAGCAAGTCTACTGTCTGCAGAGGATGAGATATGCTTTTCAAAGTTCTACTTATTGATTCCTGAGGAAGGCCCTAAAATACACATAGGCTTTTTCCAAATTAAAACTGAATACAGCTTCTAGCCTCTTTGGATGTGTCTCCTTTGTTATTTACAGGTGGTACTTTTTCAGTTATTAGCTTTCCACCAAGAAAACCAGTCAATTTTGAGCCTTCCAAACATGTACATGCATTGAATCTAGATGCCCTTTCTTTTACAGTTGATGAATGGGGCCAAAGGGTAAATTCATTTGGTTCTGTACTCCCAGGTCTACTGTTGAGCTGCTCTTGCTGAGAGGAAAGAGGAGAGTCAAGGTCCCTTCAGCTGCTGCTCCTCCACCTAGCTAGTCTTGCCCTTGCCGTGATGCTCTTAATCATCTAACGTCTCATAAAGAAGTCCCTGCACCTCTGATGAACCAATCTCTAGATCAGTGGACAATGAACAAATAAAAAAATCAACATTCAACAGCATTATTGTTATTAATTCACTCTCTGCAATCACAGGAGATAATTTTTTAAGTGTTATTGTTGTTATGGTATAATAACAACCTTGATATTATCGGACTGTCATGTTGGCGACTTGCCCTTTATTTGTATTATGTTGCTTGGTGACACAAGGAACATTATTAGTCACAGGACGATGAAGATGGCACTTGGAGCACAATGGCTGTTCCATGAACTCTCCTGTTTCCTGATATGTCGTCTTTATGACTGACTCATTATTGGTGTATGGTGGAAATTACTGAACTATCTTAGCTGATGCTGATTATTGAGAGCACAACAGACACGTGAGACATCAGGGTTGAGAGAGAGAGAGAGAGAGAGAGAGAGAGAGAGTTCTTCCAGACGCAGTAAACATTTCCAGAATTCATTGCCAAACTTTATTTTAAACCCATGTCTCTGTAAGCCACTTCTCTTCAGGAAATTTATTAACCCCTTCATTAAATATGTAAGAAATCAATTTCTGTTCTAGAGCTACTTTGTGTGTGTATTTGTGTGAAAATGGAACAGCAATGAAAATCTTCTAATAGGGAAACTGTAAAATGAACTTCAGGGAAGTGCCATGGTGCTCATTTTTGCTCACTGGACAAACCAAGAAAACCTCATGCCTTCAGGAAGGACAAAAAAAATAATCACAGAAAATCATGGAAGAGGGCATTGTTCTCTAGTAGTACCCACCTTATGAAACAGTGGCAAAAATCCTGTTGTTTAGTATAGCAAGTTGCACTAGCATAGGGCATTGAATCAGTGGAGATCTGGTGAGTCAAGTCTTCCAGAAGTTCCACTGATTGAAATGGCCCTACTCTAACAATGCCTTACTTTAGCATAGTAAGCTGCATTTAAGTAGGCCCATTTGAATCAATTGTACTAATGAAGGAGTTCATGGAGGAGAATCCTTACTGATTCAATGGGCATACCCTAGTATGATTTAGTATCATAGAATACTGAAGTTGGAAGGGACCTGTAAGGCCATCAAGTCCAACCCCCTGCTCGATGCAGGAATACAAATCAAAGGATATCTGCCAGATAGTTGTCTAAGTTTCTCTTGAATGCCTCCAGTGTTGGAGCACTCACCACCTCTTGAGGTAATTGGTTCCACTGTCTTACTGCTCTATGTTTTTCCTGATATTAAATCAAAATCTGGCTTCCTGTAACTTGAGCCCATTGTTGCATGTCCTGCACTCTGGGATGATTGAGAACAGATTCTGCCCCTCCTCTGTAAGACAGCCTTTGCCTTTGAGAATATATTTGAAAAGTGTTATCATATCTCCCCTCTGTCTTCTTTTCTCAAGGCTAAACATGCCCAGTCTTTCTTTCAGTTTTTCTTCGCAGAGCTTGTTTCCAGCCTCCTGGCCATCCTTGTTGTCCTCTTCTTAACTTGTTCCAATTTGTCAGCATCCTTCTTGAAATGTGGTGTCCAGAACTGGACACAGTACTCAAGGTGAGGCCTAACCAGTGCTGAATAGAGGGGGACTAGCACTTTGTGGGATTTGGAAACTATACTTCTGTTAATGCAGCCTAAAATAGCATTTGCTTTGTTTGTAACCACATCACACTGTTGGCTCATATTCAGCTTGTGATGTACAACAATTCCAAGACCCTCTTGCTTGTGGTATTGCTGAGCCAGGTATCCCCCATCTTATAACTGTGCATTTGGTTTCTTTTACCAAGGTGCACTTATCCCTGTTGAATTTCATTCTATTGTTTTCAGCCTAGTGCTTCTGCAAGACCATGTTGAATTTTGTTTCTGTCTTCCAGGGTATTAAATATTCCACCTGATTTTCTGTCATCTGCAAATTTGACAAGCATTCCCTTTGCTCCATCATCTGTGTCATTAATAAAAATGTTGAAGAGCACCAGACCCAGGACTGAGCCTTGGGGTACCCCACTTGTTATCCCCTCCCAGTTGGAGAAGGAGCCATTAATCATCGCCCTCTGAGTACAATTCTGTAGCCGACTGTGTATCCACCCGACACTTTTGTCTATCCAACCCACACCTAGTTAGCTTGCTAATCAGGATATCATGGGACACTTTGTCAAAAGCTTTGCCAAAGTCAAGATATACTATTTCTATAGCATTTCCTCTGTCTATCAGGGAGGTGACCTGATTAAAAAATGAGATCAAATTATTGTAGTCTGTTGGTTTCTAGTTATTACTGCATTGTTTTCTAGGTGCTTGCATAATGACCGTTTTATAATTTGTTCCAGAATTTTCCCTAGGATTGAGTCAGACTTGGAACTATACTTCTCCTTGGAAGTATGTCAGTTCTAAGCCTGGCATATGTTAAGCATTGATTGAAAATTAATCTATGTACTTTGGCTTTACCAAGACTATTGTGTTTTTATAGCGCTGTTTTATTGTTCTATGCCATGGTTGTTCAGGGTTTGTGAAAATGAGAAGCAGTATAGAAATCTTTTTAACAATGCTACTACTAATAATAGTAGTTCTCTACCTCTGTCTCTGGAGTTCAACCTTAAACCCACTGCTTTAAGTCATGCTGAGATACAGGACAATAAGTGCAAGCTATGTAGAACAATTCTGTAAGCTATTCTCCACTGCTATTAGGAGCTTATTTATTTATTTATTTATTTATTTATTTATTTATTTATTTATTTATTTATTTATTTATTTATTTATTTATTTATTTATTTACTTACTTACTTACTTACTTACTTACTTACCTACCTACCTACCTACCTACCTACCTACCTACCTACCTACCTACCTACCTACCTACCTACCTACCTACCTACCTACCTATCTATCTATCTATCTATCTATCTATCTATCTATCTATCTATCTATCTATCTATCTATCTATCTATCTATCTATCTATTTCCCACCCATCTAGACCGAAGTCTACTCTGTGTGGCTAACAACACTCAAGAGTAATTTAAAATAAAACAACAACATTAATACAATTGAAAATAACAAATAAATTAGGTATTGACAGGAGGGAAGGCCTGCTGAACGAGCCAGGTCATGAGCTGGCTCTGAAAAGCACCCAGCGAGTCAGCCAGATAAATTTCTGAGGGAAGATTGTTCCAGAGACAAGGAGCCACTGCTGAGAAGGCCCACTTTCTTGTTCTTTCTCTTCGGGCCTCCTTTGGCGTTAGGCCCATCAGCTGCCCATCTTGACTAAAGCAAGTGATTTGGGTAGCTCTAATGTGGTTGTAAGTGCCAAATTGATCATGGATGTGCCTTATCTGTCTCTAATAAGCACGACTGCTTTAAGCAGTGCACAGCTGGCCATTTTAGAGGCTAGAGAGCTGTGTTCCGAACTGATTAGCAGACTGTAAGACCATTTTTAAAAAGTATGTCCATTACCTTTATTTTCCTTTTGTCCTGCTGGGAGATAAAATGATGTACACCATTACACTGTGCACACTATTGCTTTATTTTTACTTTCACAATTTTTTATCACATTATTCTCATTTTTATCTTCACAAGAAACCCAAGAGACAGGTGAGACTGAGAGACAGTGAACTTTGGAACTGAAGAGGGACTTCTTTCTAACCTCTTCCTTCTGTCCTATTTTGATGTAACAATAGGAAATATATTCAAAAAATTTAAATCAGAGTTAAACAAATATTACACAGAGGTTGAAGCAGAACTGTCAGGACTGGGTGTTATTTTTAATATTTGTGGGGTTTTTAATTTCTTTCAAACTGAGATAGCACTAGCTCCATATTACAAATGGGGGGGGGGAACAGAACAAATCTGACTGGAAGGTTTCTTGTGGCCCAACACATGCACAGAGGGGTGGAGAAGAAGAGAGAGCAATTGAACTAGCAAAGAAGGCACACCAGTGACTGGAAAAGAGAAATTGACCATAAGAGTTAATTCCTTATAGAAGCCATGCTTTAATAAGGTTGGTTGGTATTGTCTGGTTTATCGACAGGAAAATATGCAGAGATAATTGGAGACACTGACACGTTCTTCTTCTTTAGCAAGACAGGTATATTATACAAAATGTACAAATATACAGACTGGCAGCACTTCGGCATTGTAGGCAATCATCAGACAAACCGGCATAGAGGATAGCAGCAAGAGGTAGAGAGAGAAGAAAAAGATATGTACACACTGTTCTCTTATATACATTTACAAAGCTTCTTCAGTCCAATCACAGGACACATTACATCATCTTCTGCACCTGGGTATCATCTCATCTTCAGACATTGCATCATCTCTTCATCAGTCACAGTGACTCAGCAGTCACACATCTGTTCATGATGGCAGTTCATTAATAACACATTTAATCCAGGTTCAGGCCTACAAAAATTACAATATCCTGACAGGTATTTGTTGTCACCCTCTAAGTCTCTGTATCTGACATCACTGGATGACAGGCAGCGAAGCTGACAAGCAATGGAGGGTATTAGCCCTTTCAGATCTTCTGGAATTTAAATCCAGTTGAAGTCCAACATACCTGGAAAGTTGAGATATTAAGTCTTGGGATACCAAGTATGGGCCCACTTTCCCCTAAGCCTCTCAACAAATATTGTTGGCAGAGTTGGACTGAACTGTTGACAAACTTATTTGCTTGCTTGCTTACCTACTTTGTTTAGACTTGTATACCACCCAATTAGTGCTGGGCAGTTTACATAACAAAAATCAATGTAAATATATTGCAATAGACAGAAAGAGAAAACATATAGTCAAATAAAGGCCAAATAATAAAAGCAAGAAGCAACAACACAACTGTGTATAGGGGTCAGTATCCTATTGAACTTCCACTGAGTATAGTAAGACAGGATTGTTCCACTTGTGCAAACATGACTAATGTGTAAGTAGTTATTTCCATGAGGAAATGGCACAATTGCAAGTGGTCACACTCGTGGGACTTTCTGCTCAGTAGAACGCCAACAGGCTACTGGATGTGGTAAAAACCTGCAGTTGCAAAACCTTCTGGTGCATTTTTAAGAGACACACGAGTCTTTTAAGAATATCCATTTTCTTGCCGTTATTTTTAATACTCATATGGGAAGCTGCCCAGAGTGCTACGCAAATGTGACATCCATTTTGTTTCTAATTTGAGCTCAATTGGCAGCATACCAGATGGTGTCCCAGTCACTTTGTAAATGTAGTTTATGAACTGTTGAGTGAGCGCTGAGGAGGACGGAAGGCAAAAAGCCAGTTTCCAAACAGATTGAAAGAAGAAAGGCCGGGAAAAGCAGCCCAAGAGTTTTTTTTTAAAAAAAAAAGACAGAGAGAAAGGGGAAAAAAATAAAATGGTATGTCAGTAAGTCACCCAGCAGTTCTCTGTAAAATCTGAGAGGCTGATTTATAAATTTGGAAAGCATACACAGCAGCAGTTGAGAGCCAAGACAACCCGAGGAAATGGCTAAGCATTTCAACAAATACTGTTGGCAGAGCTGATCTGAGCTGGCAACAAACACAGGGGCCTAATGAGATTCCACTGAAGAAAACTTGCACCACTGTAGAAAGACAGGATCACACACTACTAGGCCTTATGAACACATGTTCTGATTTGTGGCTCAGTTGTTTTGATGAAACTCTAGCTGCTTTTTAAGTGTAAACTGCACTCAGTATTCGGGACAGCTGTCAGTCAACAACATGATGTCATCTGTTTGGAGGCTGATGTGAGCACTGATGGGCATACAGAAGAATGTAACTGGGAATGGATTAGGTCAAAGGCCTGCCTTAGCCTATTCATTCTTTTGTTCTCAGCTTGGGAAAGTTGAATGAATGTTATAATTTTGGATAGCTGGATAGCTCATGCTTTAGGCATCTGGCCGTGGATCCAGAGGTTGGGAGTTCAATTTCCCATTGTGCCTCTTACATGTAGAGTCAGCCTGTGTAACCTTGGGCAAGATGCACAGTCTCAGGGCAGAAGGGAATGAGTAGACCACTTCTGAGTATTCTTTACTTGGTAAACCCTGAAGAGGATTGCTGTTAAGTCAGAATTGACTTGATAGCAGATGATGATGATGATGTGCTGAATGAAGAAGGTACTTTTGCTTGTCTTGAAGCTGCTGCCATTAAGTTTCATTGGATGAATTCAGCTGCTAATGTATCATGGGAGATGGAGAAAAACACCCCTGTGTCCGCTTTCTCTTTTTGTTTGACCGTAATAGGGTGTTTCATTGAATCCAGTGTGGCTACTCTACTAGCCGGCCTCAGCTCAGGACTTGAATCTGAGCCTTTTAACAGAAGCACAACATCTTGAACCTGAGATCTTCTACAAGGAAAGCATGTGCTCCACTATAGGACTTCAGGTCCCTCCATTACCTCTTTCCAAATTAGCCCTTATTCTCAGAGATAAGTAGTTTTGCCCTGGGTAGAATTTGGTGCAGAAGCTTATCCAGAATATTCATTGATACAAACACTCAGGATGTACATCTGAACATACCTAATGATTCTGTACTGATACACATCCTTTCAATGAACAGAATGTAAGATCTGAACAGATTTTGGTGCAATGCCAGCTCACTGAGTTATGGACTTACCAAGATGGTCCTGGATGATTCCATTACCTTGAATCAGTGATGTAATGGAACCAGGACTCACAGGACTATGATATCATCTGCCACCCTGCATGGATTTCTCTTTCCCCTTTGACCTTAGTTGCAGTCCTCATAGTAGCTAAGAGAGAGAGTCTCTCTGGAGCAGTACATTGTTGCAGGGGTGGATTGGTTTGAATGGACAGTTAAGAGCCATTAACTTGACCAAAAAACCTGCTTCAAACTCATTGATATGGACTGATCCAGCTGCCTGCTCTTTGCATTCTTTTTATTGGGGGGGGGGGCTGACTGAGAACTGTTATAATGAGTACACGCACTTCCAACTTTACCAGTACACCATTGCAGAGGGAAAGGAAAAATATTTGAGGCACATGTGATTTTTACAGTTACATGGGAAATGCTTCTATATTTGAAAGGTTAGTTGGAACGAAGCCTCTTTACAGTTTCCATCCAGCCTATAATTGATATATGAATGATATATGAATGATATATACCCAGTTTGTAACACAGAACAGCAATAATGAACATTCTAGTTTTTAGGAACCCTTCCTCCTCCAATTCTCCAATGTCTTGATATGCTCCATTTCTTCATTATGTTTCTCTTTCTCTAAAAATGAAGTCTATAATTGGAAGGGAGAGAACCCAAGCATTGTTAGTAGCATCTTGTATTATTTCAAAAAAGCACTGGGGCGCTGTTCAAGCAAAATGTTATTACTTCTAGCAATTTGTATTAGTAATTTAATTTTCATTATTATCTAGTTCCAAGTGGGAGCTTTTTATTCCAACTTGACTTGTCTTCTAGAGTAAGCAGCCATCTTTCTTATTAATCTAAGGCTTGGCTCTGTCATGATAATGCACATCAGTACAATTTTACTAGAAGACAAAATCACAGAGTACTGTATGAGAAGGAGAAGGATGGGAAAAGGCAATGATTTGATGGTTAGTCTCCCATGAAATTCCAGTTATGGATATTCAATGTAGGCATGTATCAACGCCTAGAAGCCTCTATGCTAGGGATGGGCAAATCTGTTAATTTCCTTCTTTTACCTCCTCCAAGTCACTTCTATATGAGTTCTGTGTTGACTATTTTGACAGAGAGAAAAAAAACGGTCTGTAACAGTTACTAAAATGACAACTGCTACTGATCAGTTGAAGTAAAACTGAGTTCAAAGTATGTGCTATGAACAGGACCAAATCTTTATCATAATAAGTCCAAAACGATGCAGTGGTAAGTGGCTAATGGTGTACTAGTTAGAGTGTCATAATGGATTTAGGAATACCCATGTTAGAACCCTTCACTGAGATGTGAAACATGCCCTAAGGATGATTCATATACAAAATAAGTTAATCAGAAGTCATTGACAGGGTCACAAATACTAAAAGCTTCATTGCACAGGTGTGCAAAGGTTGTGCTTGTTTTATATAACAATTTTTTTTACAGCAGGTTTCTCTGCTCCTGCTCCTCCATTTAGGAACATCTTCAGTGAAGAGTCTAATTCAAAGTTAATTTTATCCCTGTTATTTGCAATAGCTTGAGTTGTTCTGTGGGCTTTGTTGAGTATTGGCTTCATGAAATATACTGGTGGTTTGACTTCTTGTTCCTGAGCTTCTATTTTCTTTCCTTTTTTGTTCAGAAGCCTTCATACTTTTCTGTAATGGAAAGAGGAGAAGAATAGCACACAATATCATTTTTTGCATCATATTAAGTAGTTCCAGGTCAACCCTGTACATAGCTATAAATTCCTAGCTGTATCTCTAGCTGCCTGAGGAACTGGTTCCTGATGTCATGATACACCTTCTGGTTAGGCAAGGGTGAACTTCCAAATTCAATGCTTGCCCCTCAATTACATGACTTTGGAAGGAATGTTTCTCCCACACCTGTGTTAACACAGCACTTAAGCTGCACTGCAACACCAATAGCACCCCATCTGACCTCTCTAATCCTAAGTGCACAATATATTATGCTATGATAACTAAATGACATATCTGTTTTGATCAGCCCCTTGTTCTCTCTCATATCTATATTGGTGATCTCCCATATACTAGTAGCTGCTTTGAACAATGGACCAAGAGCCAACTAGTTCAGCTGCCAAGTCTACTTTTTGTAGATTACAACTGGCTGGTGGTATCCTGGCTGGTGGTTTTGTAGTCTATGAATGGACTTTCACAGGCTCTGACCAGAAGCTGGGCTTTTCCCCCCTTTTGAGAAAAGCATTCCTTCAAGGGTGTTCCAAGCCTTGAGACTGGGTCATGAGTTGTTCACCCCGCCCCCCCTCAGGCTTGGGACTCAGGACTTGATATTAAGACGTAGGCTTCCTGGTGCCCTTCCCCACTCCACGGCCATTCCTGCTGCCATTGGCATCTCTGCTGCTGCCGCCTCCATTTGGGAGCTAGCCTGTTGTCCCCCCCCCCCCACTGCATGCACTGGCAAATTGATAGGCCATCACAGGCAGACCCTCTGAAACTGGATGATGGCAGAGGGCCTTTCGTTGTGATGCTGTAGTCTTGTCGTCGTCTAGTCGTTTAGTCATGTCCAACTCTTCGTGACCCCATGGACCAGAGCACGCCAGGCCCTCCTATCTTCCACTGCCTCCTGGAGGTGGGTCAAATTCATCTTGGTTGCTTTGATGACACTGCCCAATCATCTCATCCTCTGTCGTCCCCTTCTCCTCTTGCCTTCACACTTTCCCAACATCAAGGTCTTTTCCAAGGAGTCTTCTCTTCTCATGAGATGGCCAAAGTACTGGAGCCTCAGCTTCAGGATCTGTTCTTCCAGTGAGCACTCAGGGTTGATTTCCTTCAGAATGGATAGGTTTGTTATCCTTGCAGTCCAGGGGACTCTCAAGAGCTGTAGTCTAGCCTGCCAAAGGGAAGGTCCTCCAATCCGCCTCTTCCTGTAAGTATGGCAGGCTAGACTGTCACCAGGGTGACTTACAGGAAGAGGCGGGTTGGAGGACCTTCCCTCTGACTACAGCAGGCTAGAGTGTCACTGTGAAAGGACCTCTGATGCAATGCCTTTGGAGATGGTGGCAGTGGCAGCTTAGCTGGCAGGGGGCCATAGGGACTGGACAAAGTAACTCGGACAAATGGGTCCGAGTCGCGAGTTACCGCATAAACCCCCAAGTCAAGTCCAAGTCAAGTCATGGGTGTGACTTAAGTCTGGCTATACAGCGAGTCACGAGTCCTCATCCCTGCCACTCGATACTGCCTTTCCACCCACACTCAGAATTGCTACCTGTCTCACTCCCAGCACAGATTGCCGATACTCTCTGCTTTCTCCCTGCCTAATTCAACCTTCCTGATTTTATTCATTCATATGGCATGGAGGGGAGGAGATTGACTGGGACCTTCTGGACATTGGTAGGCCCCCAGTACAAGCCTTGCCATGTGCAAGCCTTAGCTAAATCCTACCGATTGAGTTTGCAGCCTGCCAAAGCTGATATTAAGTCCCAAAGGGCTAAGATGAGTGAGAAAGTAGTAGAAAGTAGATAAGCTTCAGCTCTTTCCCCCTTATAAGTAGGATCACATTTGTTGTCGTTATTTAGTCATTAAGTCATGTCTGACTCTTCGTGACCCCATGGACCAGAGCACGCCAGGCCCTCCTGTCTTCCACTGCCTCCTGGATTTTGGTCAAATTCATGTTGGTAGCTTCGATGACACTGTCCATCCATCTTGTCCTCTGTCGTCCCCTTCTCCTCTTGCCTTCATACTTTCCCAACATCAGCGTTTCCAGGGAGTCTTCTTACACTCCAGGTTCCTATGCAATATTTTTCTTTGCAGCATCGGACTTTTCTTCCTCTTCCAGGCATGTCTGCAGCTAAGCGTCCTTTTGGCTTTGGCCCAACCACTTCATTAGCTCTGGAGCTACTTGTACTTGTCCTCCGCTCTTCCTCAGTAGCATGTTGGACGCCTTCCGACCTGAGGGGCTCATCTTCCAGTGTCATATCTTTTAGCCTTTTGTTTATGTCCGTGGAGTTTTCTTGGCAAAGATACTGAAGTGGCTTGCCAATTCCTGCTCTAGGTGGGTCACGTTTAGTCAGAACTCTCCACTATGATCAGTCCATCTTGGGTGTCCCTGCACGGCATAGCCCATAGCTCCTCTAAATTACTCAAGCCCCTTCACCATGATTAGGCAGCAATCCATAAAGAGTGGATCACATAGGCTACCAAAAAAGAAAAAAAAAAGCCCAGAAAAATAGTTCAAAGAAATTAACAGCGTTATTTTATCTCTTCATTACTAGCTGCACTTGATAAATATTTACTTATCCAGAATATCTAAACTGGCGGCGTGACAGAGTCAATTTTACTGCTCTATTGTGAGCAATTAATTCAATTGACCACCTTCCTAAAAGTGCCTGACACAAATTACAAGCAGTCAATTACTCTGTTTTGTGGTGAGTAACATTTTTAATCATTTAGCTCAGTTTCCTTGTCCATAGTTTGAGTAGCTCGAAATGTCAATTGTGTGATTTCTATAGCCTGGGGGTCAGCTAAGAGTGTCTGTCCAGGACTGCAAACTGAAGGAAACACTGACTTCCAACCACTAGGTAATAATATTATTGATGTGACTTTAATTGGGCTCCAGTTGGCTCTACTTACTGGGCTAACTAAATTTTCAGCCCAGGACCCAGGTGGAGGATTTTTTTGGTGTGCTGTCCTGTTACCAGCCAGATAGAAACTCATAGTTTCAAAAGAATACTATATGGAAGAGTATATGCATAATGCCTAGGTTTTTTGGTTGTGGAGATGGGGTGTGATATCCAATCAACAGCTACTTGAGCCATACTTCCAATACAGCCTACATTTTTTCTACCTTATCTCTAAGAAACAAGCCCACATAGCCATCTGCCATGATCTTTTGGGAGTCTAATTTATCTGCATTAATGACAAAACACTGGTGCATGCCTGAGGAAATGGACTTTGATCCACAAATGCTAGTAGAACATTTGTGTTTTTTTCAGTGGTCTGACAAGGTGTCACTTATTCCTGCATTGTATTGTATAAGGACCATACAGGTATCTTTGATTTTTGTCCAGATTTATTAGACTACAACTCCCAGCATGCCTCATTATTGACTCTTCTAGCCAGCGGTGATGGGAGTTGTGATTAGAGGTGGGCACGAATCAGGAATATGGCAATTCATTTTGATTTGTGATATTTCAAGGTCAACAAATCATGAATAATGAATTCAAGATTTTGTTCTGATGAATCAATTTGTCAATTTGTTATTTCCTTTAAAACCCTATAAACAAGTCCCCCAAACACCTAGGAACATCAAATTCATGTGGAAGCTTCCACTGACTCTCTTCTAAAATCCCTGCAAGTCTGGTGAAGTTTGGGTTTCAGATGTCTGAGTTATACACCCACAAAGAGGCCTCCCCAGGAAAGTTCCACCCTACACACCTAGAAGCACTGAAATCATAGGGAAGCTTCCCCTGTCTCTCCTCTACAATCTCTCCAAGTTTGGTGAAGACTGGGTTTCAGACATCCAAGTTATACACACACAAATTGGGTCCTTCCAGGAAAGTGTCTTTTAGCACCTGACTTGGGGAAATCCAATCTTTACCAAACTTGGAGGGATTGTAGAAGAGAAGTCAAGGAAAGTTTCTCTGCGGTTTAGGTGCCTCTAGGTGCATGGAGGGGCATTTTATAGCCCAGTGATTCAATGAACCAAAATCTCTAAAATTGTTGATTTGTATTCATCGGGGGGGGGACATTGATTCAGATAAATACAAATTCACAAATTAGCCATTTTTGTTTTGATTAATTTTGCAATTTATTTTTTTTAATTCATGGCATCCTCTAGTTGTGATCCAACAATATCCCTAGGACTGTACTTTGCCCACCTGTGTCATAGATCCCCCCATTTATAGGGGGCACCTTTTCTAGCCACATTGTGTAATGCAGTGAATTTGTGCTTTGCTTAATCATCTATTACACCACATGGTGAATAGCACTGTAGCTGACACTGCTTCAGAAAATTTGGCCCTCCAGCCTGCAGTGGCTGTAAGAAACATAGAAAAAGCAGTGGCAGATGTGAGCAGTTTCAGACTTAATCTTTCATTAAGACTATTATGAAGGGACTCTTTAGATGGTAATAGATTTAGTTTATTTCAAAAGGTGCTTTACTGCATTTGGAGAGTCTCCTGCTTATGTAAAACTCTTCTAGATGTCTCCCCTGTAGGAATGTGACTCTTGCATCCTCTGGTTGTCCACAAGAAACTAGTAAGAAAAGTTTCTCTTTGCTGCAAGAAGAATCTTTCCAACTCTCCCTCCCAAATCCCCACTTTGAAATTTCACAATTTCTGGGAGAAATACTAAGTTGAATTGAACTCTTACATTTCTTTGTACCATGTCATCATTGTTATCAATTCATATTGGCTGATTATCATTATTACAAGTTTATAGATCATGCTGTGGAAAACTGAATGCATATTAATTGATACAATATTATTTGTATGGATATGCCAGTTGTCCTGAGCTTGTTGTTTACAAACTATTTTTAAAAAATGTATATATAGTTCCTGAAAAAGGCCTGTGTTCCAAAATGCGTTGAGCATTTTTAAATCAAAATAAAGAGTATTCACATCTTTCTACATCCTGAGACCTGGCCTCTCATTTTGACTTCTGCAGAGCAACAGGTTAAATAAGCAAGTAAATGTTTTTTTTTTTTTAAATTGTCAGTAGTGAGAAATTCCAGCACAGATACAGTATTAAAATGAGGCCAGCAAAACCCAGATACAAGTTCTGTATCAGTTGTACAGTATTTGCAAAAACACGCTAGGCATTGCAGGGGGAGCATGTTACAATTTTCTAATCCAAAGGCCGCATATCTAAGATAATGATGATGATGATATTTCAAAGAGGATGAATGCATGTTCTTGCGGAAAGCCAGCAAATGAGGGGAAAGGTTTCCATTTGTATGTTTCTCCTTCTGATATTGTCTCCATATATGATCAGAGTCATACAGTACATTTACATTTCATAAATTAGCTGCTTCTATATGACACTGACACCCATGTATTTGAAAAGAGATTGAGATAATGAGTGACACATCGCTTGGAAGCATTTTGCAGCTAATGAACTCATTTGCTCTTGCAGTTTTAAGCTGAAACTAACACCTCTCGGCTTCTATCACGAAGCTGTTAAATTGTACTCATTACGGGCTTTGTTCAGTCTCTCCCTTCTGGTTTTATTTTATCTCTTGTAGGGTCATTAAAACTGCAGTTTTGTTCCACGGAGGAGACGAGACGTGCAAAGAAAACTGTGTAGTGAATACACCGATGGCATGTGTCTTGGGAGGCCCTTCACACACTCTGGACAGCCCCCTCCTTTGTGCTGGCAGCTTACCCAGAGATATCATATAAATAGCCTCTTAAAAATATGACTTCCTCCCCACACGTTTCCACTGTCCTTAAAATGTTCCAGACCACTCTTTTCAAATGATAGAAGATGGGGAGATTATGGAGAAGGAATTTTTCAAAAAGCCAGCGGATACTATGTTTCTCGCCTATACTGTTCAAATTGCAGTGGAATTGCACAATGGGGTAGACAACGCTTGCGAACCACTCCAGCACATGAAAGAAAATGTTGGGAGTGAAATCATACGCTGTAAAGAACAAAGGGAGAGCATGTGCGTCAGATGGGGCCTGAGTTACACAATGCTTGTGGTACGTTCCCATTTTTATTGTTTGCAGGTCTTGCTACTGAGCTTTAAGCTCTATGTCCCCATTTATACAAAAAAGGGAAAGAAATGAAGTAATAATGGACTCTACAATTTGCAAAAGGCTGATATGTGGCAATGTGTCCTGCTACAATAACAGGACAGCTTTCACTAACAGCAGGAAATAAGCTGGAATGTATTTTTCTAATTGGATGTACTTAAATGTAGGTTGCTTGTGTGTGTGTGTGTGTGTGTGTAGCTCAAGGAAAAGGGTATATTAAAAATATGTTCTTGCTATGTGAGAAACTGCTGTACAACAGGGATGGGGAGCTTTCCTCCCTCTAGATGTTTTGGCCTACAACTTCCATCAACCCCAGCCATCACAGGTTGTGAGAGGTATAGCCTGAATCATCTGCCCACCTTGTGCTATATGAGAATTATTCCCTCAGCAGAGCTTCACTTACACTGAATTGTCCACCTAGGGTTTTTTTTTCTGATTCTGAATTACTATCTGCCAGCCATTCAGACAGTGCTAACAAATCAACTGCATATGAATAAATGGAGTGGAAAAGGAGTGTGGACACCCCTCAACTCCAGCCTCCCATCCTCTTCCATAGCTCCAATATGGCAGCTGCTCCTCTTGCTCAAGTGTTGGGAGAGGGTTGCCAGGCGTCCGCCAAAAGGAGGACATGTCCTCCTTTTTAGTCTAATGTCCTCCATCCCACAGGCAAAGCTAAAAACCTTTAAAATGTCCGACTTTTGTAATATTTTATGTTCTCTGATGGAGTCACTAACTAAGACACCACTTCAGGCTGTAAATCAGCTACACCCACATACAGCCTTTGCTTCTGGAGGTGACTTCCTGCTTCGTTTTGAACAAGCTGCATCTAAAGATTAGCAAAGAAAGAGAGCAAGATATATACATACATATATACACACACACATACCACGAGTGAGGGAGAACGGGAAAAACAAAAGGAGAGAGTAGAGAGAGAGTGGTGGCCGGAGAAGGGCAGGATCTTTTTTTTAAAAAAAGGGGGAAAAAGTTTGTGGGTTTGCCCAGAGATATTTGAACAAGCAGCAGGAGTCAAGAAAGGAGAGACGCTAGAAAAGATTGAGGAAGGTTGGCGGAGAAGAAGTGAAGCTGCGGAGAAGGGGAGCCAGAGCAAGAGCGGGCCTCTGCACCAGGCGCCTGCCAGACAAAGAGGGAGAGGGAGAAGAGGCGGCAGGCCCTGCCACTGCTGCCGCAAAAGGAGGTGGGAAAGAAAGGGAACCTTCTCGCAGAGCTGGCCTCGGCGCAAGTGGAGGAGCAACAACAGCAGGCGCCAGGATATGTCGTGTAATTAATAAAGATTATAAGGTAATAATTGTGCAATTGGCTGTTTAAATAAAGGTGTGTTTTTTTGGTATTTTGGAAAAAAAGCGCCTCCATTGAATTTATTTTTATTTTTTAACATGATTTGTTTCTTGGCCGGTTCACTAAGAGACTGAAGCTACCATGTTTAGAAGGAAGCAAATAGCTTTCTAAAAGTGATAGGGCAAATGTTTTCCAAATTAAAGGTGGGAGGAGAGTAAGTCTAGATCATAGGATCCCAAAGTGGTCTATATGGACCCCTGGGGGTCAATTTCAACTTCCACGTCAGAGAGAAAAAAATTGGGGGTGCACAAAATGTAAATGGGGGTCTATGTGAGCAAATCCCATTAGGCAGATCATAATAAATGTTTAGGCGATCCGTAATTACACCAGACACAGATTCTGTGTATATAATATTTCATAATATTATTTAATTAGGTACTATGTACTATCTGTATTGTTGTGTGCTACATTCATGTGTAAGTTCATAAAATTATTGGTAAAATTTTATGGTAAATGTTGGTGTGTAGTAAATGGGATTGACGACAAAATTGTATGTTTTTTTCTACACTTGTGCACTCTTTCAAAAAACCCTTAAAACACATTTGAAGTTAATAGGTTTAGGAAAATGTGATATTAGGCAGGCAGGGGGTCTACGGAAAACAAGTCAGCAAGAGGTCGACGGGGCAAAAAAGTTTGGGAACCCATGGTCTAGATCTACGGATGAATCTCCAGATTCTACAGTATGTTGCACCCCTATGTAGGTCACTGTCGCCCGAAGGAAGTGTGACAAGACGTGTTCTCCACCATTTTCTGTGCGACCAATTATCTGGTTAAGTAATTTATGGTCAAGTATATATTTTCTGTATTCTCGAAGGCTTTCACGGCCAGGATCTGATGGTTGTTGTGGGTTCTTTGGCCGTGTTTTGAAGGTTGTTCTTCCTGACGTTTCACCTGTCTCTGTGGCCAGCATCTTCAGAGGACTGGAGTAGGAACTCTGTCCACAGAGACTGGTGAAACATCAGGAAGAACAACCTTCAGAACATGGCCAAAGAACCTGAAAAACCCACAACAACTATATATTTTCTGTTGGGAAAATCTGAATGACCAAGTGTATATTGCTTATTCATTTGAGAATGGGGTTGTGCAACCTAATGCTTTCATAATGAAGGAGTATAATTAAGGGTATTATTGAAATCATGACATTAGGGGACAAATGCTAAATGACCTGACAAGTGTTAAATGACGGTTCGTTTACTTAATGTACTAGGAAGACTTGGTGAGCTACAAGCATGCTGTGCAATAATATTGACATTAGGCATTCATAATAACATATAAACAACAGCTACAATGCTAGAACAGAGATCTCCTGTGAGGAAACACAGAGAGTGATGCAAAATCAATTTGGAAAAATCTGAGAGTTGACTCTAAGGGTGAAATCTCAGTGAAATGTATCTTCTGTTATTGGGCTTTCCCTTTTCCCCTCTGCCCTCTCAAGCCTTTGCATTTCTTAAAATCTGTTCCAGAAATGCCCCTCCTCCTAAAACCTGCTCATGAGGAGAATCTAATAATGCAGGCACTCTAATCAATCCACTTTGGCAAAAGAGGATCAGATCTTCTGTAACTGCCTAGTTGTGATCAAAGCACCTCAAATACTTTTTATTACAAGGATAACTTGCAACAGTTTAATTTTCCTGGGGGAAAAAATCAATTTATCTCTTAGTTATTGTAAGGACTGCAGTTTAAGTAAGAGGGAAACTTTATGGAGATTGGCAGATGACCAGAATCCCTGCTCCTCAAGTAGTTCTTGGGCTTTGACCCTGCAAGGCCTGACTCTGCCACATCACTGCTATTACTGGGCAACCCAGATTCATATTCTATATCTTAATGCTCTTCACTGGGATAATCACCTTAGTGGGTTGGGCAGTGAGCACACATTTCCTGACCTTCAAGCATATTTTCAGTTTTATTTATATGTAGCAAGTGCTGGAACTGTGTTGTCCAAGCCTGTCCTTTTCCAAGTGTGGGAGGTCAACACAGTCTGTGAATTAAGCCATTGGTCCTGGTTCGATAAATTAGGCCACAGGAGCAGGCAGAGGCCTTGTCATCAGACTGTCCATATCATTAGAAATTCCTGGGATCTTGAGACGCAGTCTAGGTAGCAGACAGGAATTGAATTTATTCATTGTGTTCAACAAAAGCTACGATGGTATTTATATCTCTCAGCTAGCCCCTCTCTGGAATCTAGCGCTTCCAGTTAGCAGTCAGGAATTCTTAAAGCACTGACCCCGCTTCTGTTTTAATAATTCCAACCGCTGCCTTTCCCTTGTAGAAATGGGCCCACTTCTTTCACACCCTCTTCATCCTCTAAGACTTTCCTGTCAGTTGTCCTGCTTCCTAAAACTTCTGAAAGAACACTAGCAGCTGGAGTACTGAATTCCCTTTCTATGCCAGCCTCCTACAGCTGCACAAGATCTTCCTCCCCCTCTGAAGAAAACTCGACAAGGTGAGGCATGACACCTCCATCTTCAAGAAATTACTACAATGCCTGAAATTTCACAACCAGCATGGCCAGTGGCCATGCTTGTTGTTAAATTCCAGAAGTTGATGCTCAAAGAAACATTAGAATTCCATCTTTGTTCAAGGCAGTGTAAAACAGAACTGGAAAGGGGAGTATATTTCATAGGATGAATGTAGAACAGGTCCTGATGTTTTGCCAAGTCTGAAAAGAGACTATTAAGAAAAGCGGAGATTTTCAGAAATAGTGAAATTCCTTTCTCAGCAGCAAAGTTTATTTTGCTTTAAAAATGGCTAAGCTTGGACTACCTAATATTAAATTATATTATATCACAAATCAGCTTAGACATATACCAGATATTATGATACACAATAGAAACCTAATATGGAGGAAAATGGAAATGTCAGAATATCCTGACAGAACGGAGGTCTTTTTAAAAAGAAAACATTGCAGAAGAAATTAAGATAATAACTAACCAGTTTCTGACAAATATGATAGAGTGTTCGAATAATTATAGATACATATTGAGTCCACCTATATCACCTTTGGAACAAGTACTGGAGGTTCAGAGCTTCCTCAAAACTCTTTAAACTTAAAGAAGTATTAATAGAGAAAAGGTTAAATACAATAAGGAATTTGATGAAAAAGATTGACGAGAAAAATACTGTAAAGGAAATTTGGGGGGAAGAAGAGGGAATATCCTGGTTAAATATACTCCAAATGGAAAGATGGAAAAGAGAGTGGACTAGAAAAGTAGGAGAGGTTAGAAAATTGACAAAATATGAGGAGATTATCGAACAAAGACAAGGTCAAGAAGAAAGAAACAAAAGAAAGGGAACAATTAGTGTAATTTATAAGATTTAGTACATTCCAAATTTGAACAATCTATGATGAAAAATCAATGGCAGGAGGACTTCGAGGAAGAGAATAAAGGAGAGGATTGGAACAAGATATGGTCACAAAGAATAATGAAAATATGTCTATAAGGGCAAAAGAAAATTGTTATAAGATAGCATGGAGACAGTACATTACTCCAGTAAGACAGAATATATTAAATAAAAATATAGCATTTCAATGCTGCAGATGCAAAAATGAAAAAAGGGGACCTATATGCGTATGTGGTGGACATGTGAAATAAAGAAAGAATGGGCACTGGTTTTAAAGGAAATTAGAGAAATTATTGGATATGATATTCAGATATCACCAATTATTGCCCTCCTAAATATAATTAAGAATGGCCACCAAAAAAGGATCAGAAAGAATTAGTTGTTATAATGGTTACAGTAGCAAGACTAATATTTGCAAAGCATAGGAAAAGCGACAAACAAATTAATCTTGAAGTTTGGTTTAAAGAAATGTGGATCTTAGCAATTAATGATAAATTAACATGTGAAATGAAAATAAGAAGAGGAAAGATTTCTAATGATTTCAAAGATGTATGGAATTCATACTTGGAGCATGTCTTTTTGAAGGGGAAAAGCTATATGCTAGCAAAAGAATCAGTGTATTTTTGAAGAGGTATGGGGTGAAAAGGGACATACATTGATTTTACTGGTCACCCAAGGGTGAGTTGGCATGGGTGGGAAAAGTTATTGTATTGTATGTAGTTACTATTGAAAGTGTGTTGTATGTAGTTACTATTGAATTTATATTTTAGTTTTAATAGTAAATAAAAAATTAATTAAAATGGCTAAGCAAAGGAGATACTGGTAGTTTTCAAGGTAAAAATAAAACAAAATATCTACATCCTAAGATACTTTAATTCTCTTCCTCCCTGCTCCTCAGTCTGTCTCTCAGATTTGAAATAATTAACACCTTAATACTTTATCTTATTACTGATTGGGTCATTAAAACTGCAATACTGTAATTTAACCACTGCACCTCGAGGCTCCTATAATAGCTGGGAATATTTATGGCACATTCCATGCTGTTAATTGTATGAGTAAAGGGAAGAGACGGGAAAAATTACTCTGGTGGACTACAATTCCCAGAGCCCCTCAGCTAGCATGGCCAATGGTTACACACTTACTTGTTGGGAAATTCTAACAATAGGGAAGTTCTTGGTGAGGCGTCAGTATCTCTGACTCACACTGGCTAGGCCAAAAAATGGGGTCAGTTTTTCTTTCCTCCTTCAGCCTTTATTGTTTAATCGATGGAGATGGTTCAATATTATACACACAAGAGCCTCCACTGTTCTTACTAGTGTCTCAGCAGTGTTCTGAAGTGGTGACCAAAAAAGTATTCTAAAGGCTGATTTAAATCCATTGGATCCAAATCCATCTAAAATCTGGAATGGGGGGGAAATCATGTCAACTCCACCCATTTTTTCCCCTGACAATGTCAGTCACTCTCTGAATTTGGCTATTCTTCCACCTTGGATTCTCTCATTATTCTAGGTTTTATTATTATTATTGTTCATGATAGTTTGTTGAGCTGATTGTCATCCATGTTGGAAATGGTGGTGCTTATTATGATAGATGAAAAGAAGAATTTAAATTAATTGTTAGGTAGCTGACAAAAATACCTGAAACACATATAACAAGATAATTTAAAATATGTAAACCTGGTTAACTGGTATTAGCCCTCAAACTCGACTGCCTTGGTGGGGATTTGGAAAAGCCAGTCGATCTAAAGTTGCAAAAGGAGCTGAACAGATCTAAAAATAGAACTTGCTGTGGCAGTTCAAGCCATAGCTGACTCAGCAGTAAGCTATACTTTTGAACTCTTTCCCCGTCAGCTTTTCCTCTTAACATTCTCATTGCTTATCTTTATAGACACAGGAACAGAGAAATATGATGGCTCAAGTAATCATTTTAAGGCTTACTTTGATTTAAGCCAGTTTACGAGACTTTGGAAAATAATTCACATGCTAAAAAAAATGCATTAAGTTGAGATTCGCCTCTTTCTGCAAGGATGTTGGGTTGCCAACCTTTTTACTGGTAGTGATGACACAGAGAGATAGAACATGTAACGTTTATTTCCCAGCACTTCAATCTCCATTCTAGGTAAAGTTTTCACAACGTATTTTCCATTTGCCAGGCTCCTGTTAGAGACACAGAAAATGGTTGATGGCCTTATGAGGAAGACATATAAATCTCCTCCAGTTTTCTCTAGGGCCTGCTGTTAGCTGATTCTGCCTCCTTCCTTGGTTCAAAATTTTAATCAAACATTTCCTTTAAATTTAATTGCAAGTCTTTGTCTGAAACCTGTGTTAACATTTGAAATGCCTTAATAGAATATGTTCGGTGAAGCATTCTCAAAACCCCACTGAAGACTGAGAATGGAGAGTGATCATCTGTATTTCCGTTCTCTTCGGCACATGTGGAAGGGCAGTGGAGTATAATACTTGGAGTGTGAGAGTGCAAGTTGTGTGATCCTGAAACTCAAGGGATGACCTTCAGCAAGTCACTGTCTCTCAACATGAACTCCGTCACAGCCATGTGATTAAGCAAGGAAGAGTAGGAGGAGTGTCAAGGAGACTGCTTTGACTCCAGTTGCTAAAAAGAAAGGCAGCATAACCAATAAATGTATGCTCCCCACCCTATTACAGTGGTGCCTCGCTTAACGTCAATAATCCGTTCCAGGAAAATCACCGTTAAGCGAAAACATCGTAAAGCGAAATAAAAAACCCAATTGAAACGCATTGAAACCCATTCAATGTGTTCCAATGGGGCAAAAACTCACTGTCCAGCGAAGATCCTCCATACGGCGGCCATTTTCGCTGCCTGTATAGCGAGGAATCATCCCTAAGCACAATGGGGAGCCATTTTAAGCACCCGGTGGCCATTTAAAAAACCCAACGATCAGTTGTTTTTGATCGTCGTAAAGCGAAAATAGGTTCCTGCAGCAGGGAACCGATCATCGCTAAGCAAAATCCCATTTAGACCATTGTTTTGTGATCGCAAAAAGATCACAAAAAGATCATCATAAAGCTGATTCATCATAATGCGGGACAATCGTTAAGCAAGGCACCACTGTATTTAGAAATGTTGCTCGCATGCTCATTTGATACAGGATCCTGGTAGGACAATATGCAATGTCATACTGTATGTTGAATGCAATAGGCATGATTCACACAATCTCCCACTCCAACCCCACTTTTTGAATGGGAAAGATGACCTGCATCAGACATTGTTTTTCAGAAGAACCAACCCAAAGTGTTTTTCATTTCAGTCCTTCAACTAATATACACCTAGGAAGATCTAGTGAACAAGTCCTGGAATAAATAATTTGGAGTAGTGACTAAACAATACATCCAGTGCATGATATATCTGAAAATGTGGAAGTTTGTTTCCACAAGCCATTTCACAAGATGCTATTTTTATGTATATATACTATATATCTGTCAACACACAGGGAGGCTACTTCTGGGGTCGATGGTCTATTTTTAGCTGCATCAGAAACACAACTCCTGCCTGTCTTGCTTTGTGGAACTGTAGCCCAAACCTGCTACTAAATTGGGTCAGTCCCCCATCACCCCAGCTTTGCGTTGAACATACAGACATGGGGAATAGGGGGTTATTTTGCAGGGCAGTCTTTTGAATGTGCCTTATGCTGCTGTAGAGGAAGTGACATTGGACCCCTGGAGAGCAGCACTGCAGTCCGGATCTGCTCCGCTGGACTTCTAATGTGGCAAGCCCTGGGAGAAGATCTGAAAGACCTTTTCTGCTTGTTTGCACACACTGTTATTTTCTCAGTAAATTAAAGTGAACCCCAGGAAAGAGGCAAGCTACAGCTCTGCACAGTTGCACTTTCTTTCAGCGGGAAGAGTAGAAATATTATTTTGCTTTCTGAAACTCCTAGCATTCCTGATCATTTCCGTCTGCCTTTCTTTCAGAGAGCAAATTGCTTGCTGCAATGGCAGTCTTTAGTTTCTGCTCCCGTAGTGCATCAAACTGTGGTTCACTCAGTAGTTACCTAGTTTCTGTATCAGTTCAGATGACTGTCGAGCATACAGACAACTCTATTTTCTATATATTACAGCAAGGGGTTGCGAAATGTCTGTGGTTCAAGGATACTTTTTCCATGAGTCACCATCCTTTTCCCAGTGCAAGTGTGGAATTGCTTCCTTATATCTATACAAAGGAAGCAGATTGGATTTCCTTTACAAAGGAATTTTGTCTTTCCCGCACTTTTGTACTTGAAAATTGTTTGTAGCGCATCTTAAGATAAGCAATAAATAAACTAGATATAGTGCTAGAATGTTGATGGCTGTGTCTGAAACTGCAGAGCACCCAGAACACTGTGTAGCTTCTCTGTTATGAGGGTGCCTCGCTTAATGAGGATAATCTGTTCCAGCAAAATCACTGTAGAGCGAAATCCTTATTAAGCAAAATAAAAAATCCCATTGAAATGCATTAAAACCCAGTTAATGCATTCCAATGGGCTGAAAAACTCACCGTCCAGTGAAGATCCTCCATAGGGGCGGCCATTTTAGGTGCCTGTAAAGTGAAGAATCGGTCCAAAAACACAGCGGGGAGCCATTTTATACAGCGGGCGGCCATTTTGAAGCAGCCGATCAGCTGTTTTAAAAACGTCGTAATGCGAAGAATCGGTTCCCGAAGCAGGGAACCGATCGTCGCAAAGCGGATTTTGCCTATTAAAACATCGTTTTGCAATCGCAAAAGCAATAACAAAACAGTCATTGTATAGCAGTTTCATTGTTTAACGAGGCAATCGTTAAGTGAGGCACCACTGTAATAGGTAGAATATCCCTAGCCGAGGCTTCTGGGATGTGCCTGTGTAAATATGGTCCTGCACACCAGGAGAAAATTCCTTCATTATATATGGAGAGAAAAGGCATGAGTTGGGTCCTGATAATGAAGCTGTTCATATTTGGCAGACTACACAATTCAGAACATGTCTGTGCCAGCTGAATTCCTACTCAACCCAACAGAATCCGATACATGCAATCTGATGATGGATTTGCAGCCATCATGTCTAGCCAGATATTGTTACTTGAAACAAATACTGAGTCAGAACCAAGGCTCAAATTCACAAAAAGACATAGTGGTATTAGTATTTTTAATTAAGTATTTGAAAAAGGTTTCAATTTTAATTGGCACTATCAGGCAAAGCTAGAAACAGGTGATTTACTGGACTGACACAGAAGATCAGAAACTCATGTTAATCCCAGCTGAATCCATAAGGCCAAAGAAGGCAAAATATATGAGAGGGTGTCTTTGGGTGAAATAGAATAAGCAAACACAATGCAATCTCTATACATGCAGTAAATATCAGGTGTTGACTTTTTCCAGTCTTCTGCAAAAAAAGAAAATAGAAAGAAAGAAAGAAAGAAAGAAAGAAAGAAAGAAAGAAAGAAAGAAAGAAAGAAAGAAAGAAAGAAAGAAAGAAAGAAAGAAAGAAAGAAAGAAAGAAAGAAAGAAAGAAAGAAAGAAAGAAAGAAAAAGTAATTCACTTAACATTTGGAGACATCCAACCAAAACACATAATCAATACAATAATCTGATTTATAGTGCAGATGGGTAAAACTATAAATTTATATCTTTTTTATCTGTATGTAGCTGGCTGGATAACTCAGAGTACCTGGAACCAGAGATTCAGATTCTCCACCATGATTCCTGGGTGAAGAGCTAGCCTGTATTGCCTTGGGCCTGCTGCCCCAGAAGATAAGAATGGTAAACCACTTCTGAGTATGCTATACATAAAAACTTAATGACACACAATTATTATAATCTGTATGTTGGGTTGGGGAACCTCTATTTTCCTGGATAGTCTGCACTTGTGCAATCCATCTTTCTGAGATAAGGGCAGGGAAAACTTCTAAGACATAGGCAGGAAATTGGGTTGGGAACTTGCAGTTGGAATTGGTCCCAAGCCCCCCTGTGGATACTGAAGACAATAGATAATAGTGAATGCGATGATAGATAGATAGATAGATAGATAGATAGATAGATAGATAGATAGATAGACAGACAGACAGACAGACAGACAGACAGACAGACAGACAGAGAAATAGATAGATAGATAGATAGATAGATAGATAGATAGATAGATAGATAGATAGATAGATAGATAGATAGATAGATAGATAGATAGATAGATAGATAGATAGATAGATAGATAGATAGATAGATAGATAGATTGATAGATAGATAGATAGATTTGTAAAAGGAAAAAAACAGGAAAAAATCTCATGCATTACCGGAACTGGCTACTAGAGGGTGCTAGAAACCATGCTATGTATTCTTCATTAATAAGTATTCACAATACAGTCTCTGGCTTCCTCTAGTGGCCAATTCTAGTAATACATTTGAAAATAAGGATTTTTTGGATTTTTTTCTTTTAATATTTTTAATATTTTCAATTCATGGATAAGTAAATCAGTGGATATTGATCCCAAAGATAAGGGGGTCCTACTATATTATTGGATTCCAACACCCATCACCCCTCAGCAACAGGGTCAATGATCAGGGATAATACGAGCTATAGCCCTGCAAATTTGTGGAAAACCACAAGATCCCGTTTTCTGTTCTAATATTTTATATTATCCATGTGCAAGCTACTCCCAAATAGAATGTCCTTAGAATTCTGTTGCTTCTAAGACTTCCAGTTTCTCCTATACACACAAAAATGAATTCTCAAGCTTACTTGCTGAAGGATCGTATTAAAATAATAATGCTGAGACTAAAGATAGAAAGACAAAACAAAACAAGATGCTATCCAAATGTAGAATCTTGTGTATAATTCCAAATGATCCTGAACTTCCCAACCTCCCACCTGCAAGTTACTCAAAATCCCAATTATTTTTCTATGCTGTATTGTTCTCTTATGTTATTACTTTTCCTTCTGGTTTTATTCCAGGTTATTTTCAGAATACATGTTGACTATAAAACAGCATGTGTGATCTGTCTCCCATATCATTTGTGTATTGCAGCAATTCATTTGAAGAAATTTGTCATTCAATAGAGCAGGCAGACAATGCATTTTTGGTTGCTTGGGTTGCCCCAGGAAGCCAGAAACAGAAGCACAGTGGAAGCAAATTGCTGCTAAAAATAACATTGCTACCAGGTCAAAAATAGATTCTAAAATCAGTCATGAAGAACTATAGTAACAATAAAAAAAATCCTCTGGCAAGTTCCAAACATTAATTTATTATTTGTTCAATTGCCTTACTTATAGGCTGTCTTTTTCCCAATTAGGGACTCAAGACAGCTCACAGTACTAAAAAGAATAGAATTAAAAACATAATAAGGCATACATTAAAATAATTAAACTATAAAACTGATTAAAATACAATTGAATAATTTAAAACAAGCAAAATATAAAAAACTATCTTAACTTTTAAAAGGCATTCAAAGACTCAGTCATGGTTAAAAGTCTATCTGAAAAGATGGGTCTTCTGTTGGTGGAAGGATAAAAGGGAGGGAGCCAACCTCACCTCCCAAGGGAGGGCATTCCATAACCTGAGAGCAGTCACAGAGAAGGCCCTGTACTGGCAATGAGGCAGAGATGATCTTCTGATGATCTTAAGCATCAGAAGAAGGCTCATAATGAGATACGCTGCTTCTGGTGCTTCTCTCCTTCACCCCACCTCTTCTTACATAATAATTCTCTGGGGCCACTGAGCATTATTGCTTTTTGTGTTCACTTTTCCTGGAGAAGGGGAAGTTCAGGACAAACTTTCCATGTCATAGGTGTCCTAAGTGAGGGAGCACTGTTGAGTCACAGTGTCTTTATCGTTAGCCCTTTCTTTCCACTGAACAGATATTACAGGGTATGTAAGGAAGCTATGGTTTTTCCTGTCGTGATGTATGGAAGTGAGAGCTGGACCATAAAGAAAGCAGACCGCCGAAGAATTGATGCTTTTGAATTGTGGTGCTGGAGGAGGCTCTTGAGAATCCCCTGGACTGCAAAGAGAACAAACCTATCAATTCTAAAGGAAATCAACCCTGAGTGCTCACTGGAAGGACAGATCCTGAAGCTGAGGCTCCAGTACTTTGGCCATCTCATGAGAAGAAAAGAGTCCTTGGAAAAAACCTTGATGTTAGGAAGGTGTGATGGCAAGAGGAGAAGGGGACGACCGAGGATGAGATGGCTGGACAGTGTCTGCGAAGCAACCAACATGAACCTGACACAACTCCGGGAGGCAGTGGAAGACAGGAGGGCCTGGCGTGCTCTGGTCCATGGGGTCACGAAGAGTCGGACACGACTAAACGACTAAACACACACAAGGAAGCCACAGGAGGACATAGAATTGCTCCTCAAGTAGCATCAGTGCCCTGAAATTAGGAGTCATTTGTTACAAACCATGGATTGCTCATAAGGAATGACTTTACTCATTTTATAATACTATTGTAACTTGTAGGCTTACTACATCCCACAAAATTTGTGCTGAAGAAAGTCTATTAGTCTTCAGGTTTCCACAGCACCCTTTGTTGGTTTAGCATCAAGAGAATAACACGGTTAACGCCCCACGTGCTTGAAACTACAAATTATCACTGACTTTTACATGGCGAGGTGACCCAACTAAGTGGACTGAACTAAACTCTGTTGCATTGATGAATGAGAAGCTGGGACCACAAAGAGGTGTTGTGGTATTGACGTGATAACAAGCTACAAAGAGTGGACATTTCATATCACAAGGCAGTGTCTTGTGGCATTTAAATATTCATAGTGTAATAGGTAAAGCAATGGACTATGACTCAGGAGAACTTAGGCTCAAATTCTTGCTTGGTCGTGACATTCACTGTGGAATAACAATGGTAAAATGGTAAAACCACTCCTGAAATACCTCAGATATATTTATTTATTCAATTTATATGCCGCCCAAACTACCCAGAGGTCTGGGTTTTGTTTTGTTAAAAACAAACAAACAAAACCAGAAGCCATTAACTTCTTAAAATGGCAACCTAAAAGTGGTGTATAGCAACCACAATTGAGTGCCATTCTACCTTCACTGCAGAGCCTGCTGGTTAAAATCTTCTCAAAGAAGGAGACTTCAGTTATTTTGAAAGGAAAGAGTCCAGTTCTTTGTGGGGAGGGAATTCCAAAGTGACAGTGTTGGTCTCATGACTGAAAAAGCCCAGCTCCAAACATCTTTAGACTGAATCTCACTGTGTTGGTTCAGCACCCATTAAGAAGCTGAAGATGGCAGAATCTGGAAGAGGGCCCATGTGAGCCCTTAAACTGGGCAGACTTCGGCCTTCTATCAGTCAGAAGAGAGTTGCACTTTCACAACTTGGGGGGGGGCTTGCACGTTCCTCACCACTGCATACACAAACAACCCATTTGAAATAATGTTAATGAATGCACACTTCAAAAGAAAAAAATTAAATCAGCAAATCAACAACATCAACAACATTTAAAATAACCCTATCGATGCAAAACATGTTTTTCCAAGGGGATAACTGTGTTAGTCCACTGCAGCAAAAATAACAAAGTGTCTTGTAGCATCTTTTGTTCTTTTGCCAAATAACACTTGTTAGTGTTTCAGGGTTTATAAGACACTGTTGTTTTTCATTCTGCTATGCATGTTTGGCTCTAGATCACTTTGGCTGCATTCCACTTAGGTACAAATGAAATCAAGGAGGTTTAGACCAGAGAGGCACATTAGAGAAAGCCCATAACTGGAAAAGGAATATCCTTAACTAATGTGCAGAGCTGAGTTACGACACTGAGTTGCCCTTTCCTCTGGGGTTGTGAAGATTAGTTTCCTTTGTTTGCTGATTGGTCTTCAGGATTTAAGCAAGGAGTTCATTTGAGGTCTGATTTCAGTTTCTGTACGCAATTCAAGGTACTGGTTTTAACTTATGAAGGCCTAAATGGTTTGGGTCTAAGCTATCTCAAGGACTATGTTTCCCTTTTTGAGCCTGTCCTGGTGTTAAGACCGTAAGGAAAGGCCTTTCTCTCAGTCCCACCATCCTCACAGATATGTTAGGTGGGGACACAGGAGACTGCCTTCTCTGTTGCTGTTTCCACACTTTGGAACTCCCTTCCACAGGAAGCCAGGCTGGCCCCATTTTTCTGTCCTTCCACAAGCAGATTGAGACCTTTCTTTTCAGATAGCTTTCCCTTAGTGATTGCCTGTCTGAGAGAGGTTTTTAAATGGAGTGTTGTGTCTTGTTGCTTTGAATGTATTTCTGGTATTGATTTTGCTTACCATTTTTAATATGGCAGTTGTTTGGTTTTTTTTTTTTTAATATTTGTATAGGTATTGTTTTTAGCTTTTAAATATTGTCTTTTAAGATGAGTCCTTTTAAAGTCAAGGTATAATATTTTATATAAGTAAACAAACATGGGAAGAGTGCCTCATTCACTTCTCTGCAATATTAATGACCTTAACATGTTTGACCTTCAATGTGCTCAGTTCTCCGTTGGATCAGGACCAATGTATTCAGAATTCTTTGGGATACAAATGTGTACTCCACTGACTACTCAGGGAGTAAGTACTTTCCAGCCCCTATATGTTGCGTGGTTCATTTTCCACTATCAAAATGCCACAGACCCTCCTCTATTAGTTTCTTTTGTTCCTGTTTTTTAAAAAGTTAATAGTGCACCATTTACAGAAAGAGCTGAAGCCAGTCAAATTAGTGTACAGAGAGCAAAACCATCTTATTTCCAGAGCCAGTCTCTGTGAGAAAGTATACATCAGGGACATTTATCTTTGGCATCCACGCTACCCAGCTTTGAAGCTGTTTGGCTCAAGTGGAAGCAACATCGTTATTACTGCTAGATTACCAAAAGCATTATGCAAGCCAAACTAAACCCCACAGTCAATGGAACTAAAGATAGTTCTTTTCAGCTCTTAAATATGCAATCCCTTGTTTTATCCCTTGTTTTAAAGACAAAAAGCAACCATTACATGAACATTTCCCACAAAAGACCAGGGATTTTGACTGGACCAAAAATTGATTTAAAAAGTCCCAGAGATATGAATCAATGAACAGCACTGATACTATGGACTTTAATCTTAAAGTTTAAGAAAATGTAATGTGGTCTTGAAATGTTATACAGTTCAGATTGCCTCTCCTGAGACTTGAGAGCTACTGCTGATCACTACTATTTTGTGATACACGGTTTAGTTTTACCTGTATTTTATTCATTTGCATCTGCAAGAGATTATATTAATAATCACAATAATAATGAACACTACTTGAATAACTAGAAAGTTCTGCATTATTCCTTGGAGACCTTACAGATTGTCTGCTACAATCCTCCTGCAAAACATTTCAACTACAAACCGATTTTCAAAATTCAGAATCACTGGTGATTTTAGGGCCGGTTTTTAAAAAGCTGAAAGAGTGTTGAAAGGAAACCGACTGACTTTGCAGACAGCTTAAGCACTATTTTTGTAAAAAAAATTTTTTTAACACACTTCGCTTCACAGCCTGACCTGAAAGACTTTATAGGAGGTAAGGTAGAGTATGGAAGCTGGATTTCGAAGGGGCAGAGAAACTAGAAACCAAATTGCTAACATGTGCTGGATTATGGAGAAAGCCAGAGAGTTCCAGAAAAACATCTACTTCTGCTTCATTGACTATGCAAAAGCCTTTGACTGTGAAGATTACAACAAACTGTGGCAAATTCTTAAAGAAATGGGAGTGCCTGACCACCTTATCTATCTTCTGAGAAACCTATATGTGGGACAGGAAGCAACAGTTAGAACTGGATATGGAACAACTGATTGGTTCAAAATTGGGAAAGGACTACAGTGGTGCCTCGCTTAACGAGGATAATCCGTTCCAGCGAAATCGCTGTAGAGCGAAATCCTCATTAAGCAAAATAAAAAAATCCCATTGAAACGCATTGAAAACCCGTTCAATGCATTCCAATGGGCTGAAAACTCACTGTCCAGCGAAGATTCTCCATGGGGCGGCCATTTGCAGTGCCTGTAAAGCAAGGAATCCATCCAAAAACACAGCGGGGAGCCATTTTACACAATATCAAAAAAAGATCATGGCCACTGGTCCCATCACCTCCTGGCAAGTAGAAGGGGAAGATATGGACGTAGTGACAGATTTTACTTTTCTGGGCTCAATGATAACTGCAGATGGTGACAGCAGCCATGAAATCAAAAGATGCCTGCTTCTTGGATGGAAAGTGATGACAAACCTAGACAACATCTTAAAAAGCAGAGACATCACCTTGCCAACAAAGGTCCACATTGTCAAAGCTATGGTTTTTCCAGTAGCGATGTATGGAAGTGAGAGTTGAACCATAAAGAGGGCTGACCACCAAATAATTGATGCCTTTGAATTGTGGTGCTGGAGGAGGCTCTTGAGAGTCCCCTGGACTGCAAGGAGAACAAACCTATCCATTTTGAAGGAAATCAACCCTGAGTGCTCACTGGAAGGACAGATCCTGAAACTGAGGCTCCAATACTTTGGCCATCTCATGAGAAGAGGACTCCCTAGAAAAGACCCTGATGTTCGGAAAGTGTGAGGGCAAGAGGAGAAAGGGATGACAGAGGATGAGATGGTTGGACAGTGTCATCAAAGCTACTGAGATGAATTTGACCAAACTCCGGGAGACAGTGGAAGACAGGAGGGCCTGGCGTGCTCTGGTCCATGGGGTCATGAAGAGTCAGACATGACTTAATGACTAAACAACAACAACAACTTTATTGTGATTTGTATCAGTTCGTTGAGGTCCTACCTTCTGTAAGAACAGAAAAAGCACATTACTCCATCTTCTCTGTATCAGCCCCTAAAATATTTGAAGATGTTAACACATCACCACTAAATCTTCTCTTCTCCAGACATGAATTCATGACCTTCTAACATCTTGGTCACTTCCTCTGCTCATGTTTCAGTTTCTCATTCATTAGCATATTTATTAACAATTCATTTACATGAATTAATGAAATGTCATGTCGGAAAAAACATAATTAATAAACAGGTAATGTTAACGAAATAAGCTAACTTCAACACATACTTTTCAACTTTGGCCATGAACCCAAGAAGTACAGACCCTGGAGTGGACCAATCTGAAAAAAGCAGTGCCCAGCCTCACTTCATTTACTTAGAGTACTTCAAACTATCTCCTCAGATAGATTGATAGATCGATAGATAGATAGAGTGGTGCCCCGCATGACGATGATAGTCTGTTCCATTGAAATCACTGTTTAGCAAAATCATCGTCATGCAAAAACCATTTCCCCATTGGAATGCATTGAAATCCATTTAATGTGTTCCAATGGGGAAAATACCTCTTCGTTTTGTGAAAATCGCCCATAGGGCAGCCATTTTGCGAAGCGTCGATCAGCTGTAAAAATGGCTGTCCTGCTAAGCATGGGTCCGGAAAACACAGGGCAGCCATTTTGCGAAGCCACCTATCGGCTGTAGAAATTGTCATTTTGTGAATAAACAGTCTGCAAAGCACGGACCAAATCGTTGTCAAGCGAAAATCGCCCATTGGAATGGCTGTTTTGCAAATCACTATAGTGATTGCAAAAGTCATCATTATGCGGATTTGTCATTTAGCGGGGTTGTCGTCTAGCAAGGTACCACTGTAGAGATGATAGATAGATAGATAGATAGATAGATAGATAGATAGATAGATAGATAGATAGATAGATAGATAGATAGATAGATAGATAGATAGATAGATAGATAGATAGATAGATAGATAGATAGATAGATAGATAGATAGATAGATAGATAGATAGATAGATAGATAATGCCCCAAATCTATGTGCATGCTTAATAAACTTTGTGTCTATATCCTTTTACTGTCTTGCATTTCATCTTGTGACTCTTCTTGCCCATTCAAGACAAAGTCACCTAAAAACTGGAAGCCTTTTTACAATCATACCATTTATTGGTAGCATATTTGTTTTTTCACTGATTTGATTTCCTGTGCATATTTGGGTTCCAAATGGATGTTTGCCCTATTCCCTGAACAATTAACATGTTTATTTAAGCTATTTCCATTATGTTTGCTTAGGGGTCAGGACCTTTTCATATTTTTCTTTTAAATACAGCATGAAAACCAATTAGACGAAACAAAAATTGGCATTGAAGTAGCTCCAAGGAAGAAATATTTTCCTGCAGGATTGGGAGAGCTAACAAATTCAATTCCGCTAAATCTTTGGGAGCCAAATGACAAGGCTTAACACATAGTTTTCTTTCATGGAATAATGGCACATTCTATGATGTGCTACTTTGGGAATGTGACTTGGAAAGCAGAGCAACAATGCAACATGTGGATTGCATGGCCCACCCAAAATCATTGCTCTTTTCATGCCTGTGTGGTCATTTTCTGTAGACGTTTACTGGCAAGCCCAACAACAACACTGTGTTTATTATCCCTACCGCTGGTGCTATTTCATACTGTATTGTCTCCATTGCCTTAAACTTTTCTATTGCTGAAGTAGATATCTTGATAAGTCGTCTTTTACTTCAAGCTGTTCACTAACAAATGAATGCTGTACAAATGCCAGACTTGATTTATTTTATACCAATAAATATTTGAGAAAGGAACAGTTCCATTCTCCAAATACCTTTCATTAAAGAAATAAGTCAGCCCCCAATGGAGTTTGCAGTAAGCAAACAGGAAGTTTTGAAAGGATGACATGGAAGTGTGTGGGATTTTCTCTGTACTTTTCCATATTTGAGTTTAATTAGGCATTAGTCAGCTAGCAATTTGAAAGGAAAGAGAAAACAGCTACGTTGTGTGAAAAAAAATTCTCCTCACATACCCTCCTTTTATTCTTCAATTACTTATATTTTAAACCAGAGCATTTATGAGGGGAGAAAAAGCCCAAATCTGAGGGCAGCGCCTCTTCACTTTCTCATGACTAATGTAAATCTGTAAAGCAGGTCTGTGTGACATTAAGCAGAGTCTTAGATATATTAATGAAGATGATGGTTAGAACATTCCAGTTTTAAACACAGAGCAGCTTTTTATAGCTTTCCCTCATGATTGATTATTTGCATAATGGACAAAGATTGGTGGGAAAAGGAGCCAAAGTAAGGTTTATTCAAGGAGATGGAGGTTTTGATCTCCCTCACCAAGGAGATGTCCTCTGCATCCAATATGCCATTTGGATACATTTTGTTTATAATATTGGATTTGCTTGACTGTTCCTTGTCTTGTTTAATTGGTTCTCAAATAGTTTGTATTGGTTTATGCTGTCCAGTTACTTCAGATTCATGATGACCCTAATAAGATTTTCAAGCTATCTGAGATGTTCAGCCATAATTGTTTACTGCCAGCTGGTTGTATAGCTCACTGAGTTAGAGCACCAGAGGTCAGAGGTTAGATTGTCCACTGTGTCTCCCAAAAGAAGAGCCAGCCTGTGTAGCCTTGGGCAAGCTGCACAATCTCAGAGTGCCTGCAGAAGAAGGGAATGGTAGACCACTTTTGACTGTGCTATACCTAGAAAACTCTCAGAAGGTCAGTTCTCATTTGATGGCTTGCAGTTTTCATTGCTAAATGTGGTACAAATGCCATGCATATAAGCAACTCAGGTTACTGGCTCTCTACCAAGAGGTAGGAGGGCAAGTGTGAATGCCTAGAAAAGTCACTTTTTCGAACTAGCATCTCAGAGTGCCCTGGTCATCATGGCCACTGACTGGAAAATGTATCCAGCCAAACATTTCTCTACCTTTCTATGTTCCCAGGTTCATGTCCAGAATCCCATGTTCTGTTCAGTGTAGCTGCTCTACGGGCTAACCTCTTCTCCTTATTTTCACTTCCTTTGGATAGTGGCTGATAGTTTAGTTTATTATTATTACTGTTCATGACCAACTAAATTAATTGACTATTATACAGGTCAAATTTATAAGACAGTCACAATGCTAAAACAGAGGGGGGAAGTTAAAGTAACGTTTTAGCTTACAATCATTACCTATCAAATCTTTGTGTATCTTGCATTCAGTTGTGAGAAATTTTGTGTAGGTAAGTGCGATCTGAGGATTAAGGCCTAAAAGTAGTTTGTGTGAGATTTCTGTTTCAGGACAGCCCAAAAACTATTTAAGCAAAGGGAGAATAAGCTGACTGTGTAGTTCATGATACAACTGGCAGTGTAATATTAAGTGTGTGGTTGATTCTATTGTGCCGTCATCACAAAGGCAAACCCTCTCTGCCACAGTGATATTTTTTATACATCCCGTTGGTAATCTCTGAAGGAAGAGCTGATAAATATGTGATGAGGAAAAGCACAGGAGGAGGTTGTACACCTGCCATTAGAAAGCCAGGCATCTGCTAGTTCAGAGAGTGATAAATCTTGCGAACATGACGTGTGAATGGGGCTGACTGTGAATCTCTGTGAATCATCTGGCTGGGGTTTGGGGGCCAAAAATAACTCCTGCACTCGATCAACTTTTTTTTACAGGCTACTGGGATGAAGCTGCACATTCTGTGCCCATTCTGGGCTAGAATGATTATGCATGGCCATGAAAACACAAAAGTGTTATAACTTTGATTCATTGTGTACCAGAGACAGTAACACGGTGGTCACAGACAAGAAAGGATAAGAAGGAAGAAGAGAGGAGTAGACAAAGAAGGTTTCAATAGAAAAATTTAGGCTGATTCATTTAAGGAGATGGAGGAAGGGGGTCTAAGAGTCATTTTGTCTTGTGGTGGTTTTGACATTTGTACCAAACATAACACTGTTTTCCTTGTCTGGTATTTTTCCATATGCAGAATGACTTTGCTCTGAGCTTATATTAAAAATGACCATTATCCAGTCCAAATGATGAGGATGCTGGCCTTGATGAAGTCAGACTATTTGCTGGTAAAATTCATTTAGTGTTTGGGAAAGTTACTCATGGCAGCTGGAGCGGGAGGGTGCCTCCAAGTTGCAGCCCAAAAGAGTAACTTTTCCAAGGACTAGCAGTCCTTTTCCAGGGACTGAGGCTGAGTTTTTTCCTCCTCACCTGATCCTTATAATTTGGAACTGGAACATGCAGTTCATTTACTTTAAGACAGCAAGTTGCCTAACCATCTTACTTTATGCTGGAGCTTGCCCAGGACATGTGGGGGGGGGGCATACACATACATCCTGCCAAGTTGCTTTTGGATTACACCCAGATTTACATCTGTAAATTCAACATGCGACTTTGAAAATGGAGAAATGACCATGGCAATAACAATTAATGCAGAACTCATGAACACTGGAATAGAGATTGTTATCACAAAGGGAAATGACTCATGAATGACTCTTTGCAGCCCTTCTGGAAAATGCAGTGTTGAATGCCCTCGTGTGCCCACTTGTTTCTGAGAGCTCACGTCAACTCCAGTCCAAATTTCATCTTGTTCTGGTGTTCCCATTTGTTTTGTGCTACTGCAGAAAACAATTTGTGTGAAACAAATAGGGTAAGAATGTCAGTGCGGGATTGCAGCTATTCCGGCAACATCTTTGCACTGCCTGCTCCATGTACACCCAGCATTTGTCTGAGCTTCTGCAGGAGAGAGATGCCACACGTTTTGCACATAGCCTTAGAGAGATTCATAAGAACGAAATGATTCATTGGTAAGGAAGCAGGAAAGAAGAAACGTAAGCAGGGAAAATGAATGACATATTTAAAAATGTGACCAATAAGAAAGGATTAGAGAAAGGATAGGAAAAACACAAGGGTAATACATGTAAGAATGAGTACAATATGCTCTCTCTCTCTCTCTCTCTCTCTCACACACACACACACACACACACACACACACACACACACACACACACACACAAACACACACCAACACACACACACACACACCCCACACACTGACAACCTCCCCACACTCACACATATACAAATACACCAACAAACCCCAAAGGAAATGGCCTTTGATCAAGTGACTTTGTATAGACATAAAATAATATTTCTGGCCTACATTTCCCTAGCATAGGACATCCCAAATTGAGGCAAAGAAACCTAGATCAATCAGATGCCACTTGCATCTCTGTTGATGAGAGGTATTTGATTCCTCCATGCCCACAGTTGCTCAAACATCCCATGCTCATGTAGAAATGGCAGTAAAGGACATGAAAAACAGTGTCAGGTGAGAGTCTTCTAACCCTTGTGAGAATTCTTACCTCCGGCATCAGAATGAAACAACAGGCACTTCCCGCATCGTGTTTTCCACATTTTGCCCAAAATGCCTCCATGCAAAACCAGTGAAGCAGAGCACACAAATACATAACAAGCACAAAAACCAAAACAGACTGGTTGATCAAAAAAGACGCAAATAACCCATCCACCATGTCACTTTGTTCTGATGTCACAAGCAGAAAATGATTACATCTCATCGGGCAAGGTGGAGTACGGAGTACTTAGTAAGCAAGTAGTTGTTGAAACATATTTCTTGACTGAACACAAATAGTGAATTAATCTAGAGGAATCCATATTATAGAACACCATAGTGTATTGTAGGTTTGAAATCCAAACTAACACTGAAAACACACGCTAAGGTAGTATGGCTAAAAGACTCTTTAGGGCTCTGTGCAAACATCCCATCATCTGATAATCTCTCATATTAAAAGAAAATAATGTGAATGGAACTATCCAAGCAATGAAGTTCACAAATCACAACTGACATGTCCCAATATGGATAGCTCAGTGGCTATGGAGCCAGAGGTTGGATGCTCAGTTCCCCAGTGTGCCTCCTTGAAAGGGGCTGGACTCCGTGATCCATAGGGTCCCTTCCATCGCTAAAGTTCTAAGGTTATAATTATTCTAAGATATCAGTGGTTGCTGCAGACACATGCTTGCGAAGTAGCCAATGTAACTTCAGCTACATCGTTTCCTTCCCATTTAGTATCATATTATGAGGATTAGCATTTACTACACGCACATCCTATCTGTCCTCTAAAAAGTCAGAGCTGACGGTTTGGTCACACAAAGGAAATTCAAGTCCTGTATGATGAGACCAAGACCACAAAATCCTGTTGTGGAAAATTATGTACGGTAAATAAGAGCAATTGTGCAAGTGGCTTCACTTTCCCTTCAGCTGGCTATCATGGCCACGGAAATATTTTGTGGCACGATTCTCAGGGGGGCTTCAGAAATTGCCTTGGGCCACATGCCGTCTGCAGGCACTGCACAGTCTCTGTCCTTGCTTTACGAACAAAACCACTTCATATGGTTTTGCTGGTGTTTGGAATCTCTCCTGCTCCAACATCTTGCCCTGGGGGTCATTCCGGGTCATTACGTTTTAGCAACATCAGATTGAAAGGGATGCTTTTATCTCAGATGACAACTTCCTAGTGAGCAGTAAATATTAAAAAGAAGAACAAGAAAAGTCTTGAGTTTCTCACCCCCATAGTGTAGATGTTATCTTATTTTACACAGTGTGTTGCATGACACCCTGTAAGAGATCTGACATACTGAAGGTGGTCAGCAAAGCTAGACCAGGTTTTGTCCCCCGCACCATCTGCACTGGAGAATATTTGTAGGAAGAAAAACCCACACGCTGCATATTAAAATCACTTAAAATATGCAGTGAAATGCTCACGTCAAAACTTTTCAAAAAAAGTTTCCAATCTCCATTACAGCTTCCAAAAGAAACTTATAAAAGAGAAAAGAACATATCTTAAAAAGAACAAAAAGTGTTTCAGAGGCTCAGTGCCCCCTGAAAACTAAATTTATTTCTGCATTCTTTTCCAGATCCAAACTACTCCAGTTAATAGAACATTCCTACCTTAGTACTCACAGGAAAAATAGAGACAGTATAGCAACAAAGCTTCATTAGTCTTGCTTTCCTCCCTCAAAGGAAAATGGAGTAAAGGCCTAACCCTAACACTAATTAAAATTAGGAGTAGCTCACGGGCCAAATGTGGGGGTCCCTCATCTGAACATTTTAGGAGAACTGGCAGCCTTTGGTCCTCATACCAGCCTCAATCTTGTGTCATATAAAATAGCAGAGACAGGTAGTCAGAGAGAGATAGGTGGCTAAAAGAGGCAAAGTCATGTCAGGATTACAGATTCCACCTACTTTTGCCTCAGTCTTCTACCACCAGTGGTGGCTCAACCAGTCCTCAACAAAAGTTTTCTGAAATATCAACAGCCCTTTACAAGAAAAAGAAATCTTTGCTTCTCGTGTTTTGGCCATGATACCACATTGGTTTAACGTGGTCGGACTCGTCATCTGAAGCTGCGAAGGGGAAAAAAAAACCCATCTAAGTAACATTAGACTTCAACTGCCAATCTGAACTATGCAGCCAAACTGCCAATTATAGCTGGTGGAGATTTTGTCATCATATGTTCATGATTTCCAGTTCCTGTTTATTTGTTACATTTATATCAGATATTTCTGTCAATGTGCTCCACACATTATCTATGATTCTCCAAGAGATTAACTGGGCCAAAGTCACCAACAAATTTCATGGCTTGCTGACAAACAGAATTTAGATTTCTCAAGTCCAAGTCCAACACTGTTACCATGAGTCTCAAATGTTTGTGAAGATAGTCCACAAGACCCACATTCAAATCAGGCCACTGCAAAGAAGGCTGTGCCCACCTTAGATTGGACCACACAAGCCATATTATTGATCAAGGGTAAAAATATTTTCTTGGGGAAGAGAGAAACAAGCACAAAGAGATAGACTACCTTAGGCAGGATAAAATTGATCTGCTAAAGTGTTCAAATTGATCATGTTGAAGAACTTTGAGTATTAGACCTGGAATGTTGAGAAACAATTGGAATTTAGATCAAACTAACAAACATTATTAGATACAACAAACATTATTTACCCAATCAAAGGATTTCAATTCTATCCATAAGAATAAAAACAGAATGAAAAACACATCTAACAATATCTAACAAAATATTCTGGCATTTCACAAATTGCACCTGTTTCACAATGCTGCCAGATCATTATGGGTTATTTCCCTCACTGGATGGGTTGTTTTTGATCAACCAGAGAGTACAGCTTGGGGAGAGTCTATTGGCTCCATGGAGCCTCAATTGTGGGGTTCCACAGGGCTCGATTATCTCCCCAATGCTGTTTAATATTTACATGAGGCTGCTGGGTGGGGTCATCAGGGGGTGTGGAGCTATGCTGATGACACCCAGCTATACATCTCTTTTTTCCCCAACAACAGTTGATGCCATTTTGTCCTTTCAGCACTGCCTGGAGGCCATACTCCAATGGATGCAGGAGAATGGACTAAGGCTGAACCTGGACAAGACAGAGGTCCTGAGGGTGGGTGGTCCTGCCATTGGTGATTTGGGAAACTCCCTCTCTTTTGGGGGAGTAGCCCTCACCACGAAGAGTGAGGTTCGCAGCTTGAGGGTCCATCTGGATCTGGCGCTTACCATGGAAACCCAGGTAACGTCTGTGGTCTGCTCTGCCTATTTCCATCTCAGGTGGACTGCTCAACTGCATCCCTATCTTGATGTTGGCACGCTCACCTCTCTGGTCCATGTGCTTGTAGTCTTGAGATTAGACTACTGTAATGTGCTCTACATGGGGCTACCTTTGAGAGTGATGCAGAAGCTTCAAATGGTGCAGAATGCAGCAGCCAGACTACTCACCGAGGTGAGAAAATATCAGGATATTTTCCCCACTCTGGCTGCCCGTTCATTTCTGCATTGATTTCCAAAGTTTTAATGATGACATTTAAAGCCCTAAACTGCTTAGAACCTCGATATCTAGTGGAATGCCTCCTCCCTCCTAGATCTACCCGAATCACTCATTTTAGCCAGGATGGGAGGCTGAGGGGCCTAACGTCAAGGGAGGCCTGGAGAGAAAGAACAAGAAAGTGGGCCTTCTTGGCAGTGGCCCCTTGCCTCTGGAATAGTCTGCCCACAGAGATTTGCCTGGCTCCCTCGCTGGGTGTTTTTAAGAGCAAACTTGAGACCTGGCTCTTTAAGGCAGGCTTTCCCTCCTATCATCACTTAATGACTTTCCCATTTTGAATTATATTGTTAAGAACATGGCCAAACACTCCCCAAAACCCCACAACAACCATATATTGTCACTGTTGTTAATTATATTGCTTTTGCTTTTATGTCTTATTGGTAGCTGCCCAGAGTAGACTTCAGTCTAGATGGGTGGGGTATAAATCAAATGAATAAATAAGTTAAGAGAAGCCAAAGAGCCAAGGCAATGCCATCAGATTTCAGCAACTGGCCCAGAGATATACATCAATCTTCAGAATGTTTCTTTCCAGTCCATGAGAAGAAAATTTATCTATGCTGTGGTATATTTACAGGGTAGAAGTGTCGGCCCTTCAACACTGCCTCTGAATAAGAGCCTTGGGGAATTACTCTGCCTGATAATCCAATCCCTTGCATCTTTATGAAACTAAGACTTGCAAGTGCATTTGATCACAATTGTTTCATTCATCCCTTTGATTAAAGTGGGAGGAGTGGAGAGACCTCTTCAGCTTCCAAAATTACTGACCACTGGCCATAGTGGTTGGGTGGATAAGAGCTAAACCTCTAGATGATCAAAGGTTTCCCAGCCCTGTCTTACAAATAGCATTCCTAAGGATCAGATGGTGCAAATAGTAGGAAGAAAGGAAATATTTCTGCACATGAACTAGAAAATAGTTAAACTGTGGAATTTACAAATTTGCAAAGCATGGTGGTGGTGGGCATGGTGACTGCCACTATAGGGGACTGTAAAAGAAGACTAGACACGTTAATGAAATATATTGCTATTTGCTGATATCTTTAAAGGGATGAGAAGAACACTCTATAAATATTGTAGTGTTTCTCCAGATCTCATCTGCATTTCCAGCTCACAGTTTGCGACTTGATTGCATCTTATCTCATGAAAATTTCTACATGATTTCCACACACATTTCCAACAGTATATACTGTACTTCTCTTTCTACCCCTTCTCTTCAAAGTATTCATATTTTTGTACATATTTTCTTTAGTGACTAGGGTGGGAATGTGAATTTTTTTCTAACTGTATGCATTTAACATTTTATTTTTTCAAAATATACCACAAGCCTAAGAAGTCCACAAATTTCTGAGGCAAGATACATTTTGTCTGTGAACCGCTGAAGGTGCAAAGCAATAGTTCCTGCAAGAATATGGAAATTACTGATCCCCTCCCTTTCCTTATCTGCTACCTCCATACAAAAATATCATGCCTATGAATATCTGTTGCTGGAAAACAATAGCAGGAGATAGCTATTGCCTCCCTCAGGACCAGAACAGAGCCAGCTTCTTCACTTCCTACTTGTCAAGAAACTCTTGTCTTCTCCCTTGCCATTGGTTGAAGCTAAAAAAGGGGCATGGTGGGAAATCCATAGACATTTCTATCAGAAGATGAAATTTGGGTGAAGAAGCACTGAAGGTAAAGTCTATCTAAATGTACCAGGCTAGGATTCTTGCACTTGATTGGTTGTATTACTGCCTCATCATATGATTTTTAAAGATACAGTAGATAGACGGATAGATAGATGTTTTGACTTCATGTCACAGAGAAGCAAATTTATATGGAAGTAATGCACCTCCAAGCATAATTGGGGGTAAAAATCAAATGTATAGTTTCTCTACTATGACCTGTGAGTTTTATGGTGCTGTTTATGTGGAATTTCAGCATTGCTAAGCTAGCTTGATCAATAGCAGGGACACTGGCTTATTTCTCTCTCTCTCTCATCTATCGGAGAAGAAAATCAATTCCAAATATATTGTTATTAACAAAACTTGACTTCTTGCAAATATGAGGGAGCCTCTCAGCTGTGGACCTGATCTGGGCCATAGAGGGTCAAGCATCGGTCCCATCTTAGGCCTGGGGTCCCCCATCAAACCCAACATCCTACCAATCACTTTGTGATAAAGGATAACTATGGAAATTCACAGCTCGGATTACACTCTCCCTGCCAATGGAAGTTAGAGTCCCTGGCAGCCCTCACTTGACGTTTGAAAGTGCCAGCTTAATCCTCTTCAGAGATCAGCAGAGAGTTTACAAGTCTAAGTGAAAGTGGATGACATCAGAAACTTCACCAGTGTTTCAATCATCAGTCTGGTGGCCTCTAATCTTATGGAGGTAGGATGAGGAACCCTATCTACCATTCCAAGATGGCTTCCACTCACCTACTTTATATACATTAGATGCTCATTCAGGATGTTCAGCACAGATTTTAAAGGTCATATTCCCAACAAAAAATGAGGCATTCACTATCCAGCCACCATATTTTGTCAAAGTATACAGTATGTTTTTTATAGGCAAAACTCCCTCAAAACTACTATAGTAAATGTCCTGTAGGTTGGCAATGTTTATTTATTTCATGCATTTCACACTATCTCTACTATTAGGCAGACTGGGGTACTTGTTTCTGGAAGGTGATTTCATGAAAAGGCAGAACAGTTTAGTTTTCATTTTCTGTTTCTGGTGCCAAAATATGACAGGCCATGGATGCTACACATCTTAACTTGTGAAACGCCATTTGCTGCTGTGTGTCATAAAAAGAAGTCTTGGGTAAGCCATGACTGAAAGAGTTAACAGAGCCACTTTATGCGATCACATCCGGAATCGTAAATTAAGCATACAGCAGAATACCCGAGGAAATATTGAGGGTGAATTTGTAGCAAGGAATTCCAGTAAACTCAAAAGGAAGCATGCATATTTTTAAAAACGCAATTAAGCATATAAGTGTGCTGATAATCAGGCCAAAACTGAAAGCAATAAAGTTGTGTTGTTATGTACCATCAATCATTTTTACTGTACAGCAACATTCTAAATTACTGACCTCCGAGAAGTCTTACCATTAACTGCCTTGCTTGGCTTTTGCAAAATCTGTTGCTTCTTTTATTAAATCAATCCATCTCTTTTTTGGTCTTCCTCTTTTTCTTGCTGCTTTCTGTTTTTCCTAGCATTATTCCCCACCCCACCCCCAAAGCAGTCTTGTCTTTTTATGAACTGCCCAAAGTCTGATGTCTTTAGTCATTTTTAGCTTCTAATGAGAGTTCAAGCTTGATTTAATGTAACACTCACTCACTCACTTATGTCTCTGGCAGCCCTCTGGTATTTGGAGACTCCAAGACCAGAGTTTGCATTAATTGCTCCCTTTATATGCCACCCACATTCATGGTTGTTGAATTGAGGGCAGCTCTTTTGGGTCACAGGAACTGAACCTATCTGAAGATGCTGTTCAGATGCTTAGTTGTACAAAGAAAGCATGCAGGCACAAAAAATATACATTAATATTATGGATGTGTAAGGATAGGAGGGCCTGGCATGCTCTGGTCCATGGGGTCATGAAGAGTCGGACATGACTAAACAACTAAACGTTGATGAAACACTATCCAATCCAGTTTGTGTCGCAATATTTGGTATACAAATTGGGACCAACTCATCCTGAGCTCAATTGGAGGTGGCCTGAATCAATTTGCACTCAGGTTTCTGCAGATATTTGCATATGTTTGTATGTTTCAGGATCAGAAGACCCATTCCCTCAGGAAAAATGTGAAAAATAGAAGGCTACAATCTGAGATGGGGGGCTATATCCAGTGCCATCAACTTTGGGAATGTGGTGGATCTTCAGATTGCATGCAAAGCGCCTCCAAGCTTCCTTCTTTCCTTCCTTCTAGCCCTCATGGAACCATGCAAAGAGAAAATATTTGTTGGTATGTAGAAGTTGTCCCCTTACGTGCCCCTAGTTGGTAGCCTGGCTTGCCCAGATATGTTTACTGATTGCCTAGTCCAAATCAGAGTGCTGAACTTCACACCTACCCACCCTGGAGCATACACAGGCACCCACAGCAAGAAAACTACTGATCCTTTGTCATCAGTAGCACAAGACAGGTCCTCCCTGCTCCATCTCCTTCGGACATCCCACCACCACCAAGCCACTTCACATATCCCTAGTTAATATTATCCCTCTCAGTTTCAATTATAAAACATGGTTCATGAAATCAAGTCAGGTCTTGATATTACAAACCTATTAGATTTAAAACTGAAGAAACTGCTTTTGAGTAGGACTGGCACCACTGGAAAAACTGCTGAAGAATTGTTGGTGAAAGTGCATTTACACATGTTGTCTTAATCAGCAGGATTCTGGTTAAAGTGTCTTTAAAAGGAGACACACTTTAGAGCACTGGTTCCAAACCTAGAATAAGCCTATTGAATCATCATGGCCTACAGAAGTGTTGATTTAATAAATCTCAAAGGACCTGCTCCAGTTAGAACTAACAATGGTCTTGAGCCTCTTGTGTGTGTCAAACATGTGGTCAGTATCTCTCTGCACAATAAGGCAAAGAACAATGGCAGCTCACATTATTATGACACCTTTTAAAACTGGCATTAAACACTCCAAATAGAACTCAAGCTGTTCTCACAAAGCAGTAGGTTTCTGCTCCAATGTGTGCCTTTCGGGACCCTGTGTAGCTTGGCTTGTTGATCAGCTGGAATTATTGGAACGTTTTTACAGAGCCAGCTCATTAACCCAAAATGACTTCTTACACAATTTATCTTTCTGTTTTTAAGTAACGAAAGAAGAAGAAACACCATAACAACTATATTTGTAACTGTAATCAATATCGCTTTCCATGTAAACTGTATTATAGTGATGCCTTGTATAACATGGGTTAATTTTCAATTCCAGTTCAACCACGATATATTACTAGACTTGGAGGAGGACTCTTATAAGAATTTAGTTGCACAAATACGGGATGCAAAAATGAATTCTGATTTAACTGCACCATATCAAAGAAAGTTTTCCCAGAAGATTTTCTGTGAGCATATATAAGATTTTCTATATATAAATAATGTGCCCTATGATAAATTCTGCTTGAAATGAGCCATTTGCCATTCATATGTTAGAAAGTGAAAGAGGAACAGGTATTTTTGGGATTGTTGATGCAAAATCAATTCCTTGGTGTTTGGTCAATACAACATTTGATTCAGTTCCTTCCATCAAAACGATTAAAGAAAGTGATTTATGTAAACTAGGTGAGGATGCAACTCTAAAGGCAAATGAGGTTCTCTCATTGTCTGATAACTGAGAGAAGAAATTGGCTCAGAGACATAGCATCTACTACTGTACATAACAGTGGATGGATTGGGTCTCAAGGAAGACCAATGTCAAATTGTGAATTAGTTTCAATAAGACTCTAAGCCATAGATCATGATATTATAAAATAGCAGAAGAACCAGAGGCTCTCAGTTCAGGATTTAATTTCTTTATTTTCAGCCTTGACTCTTGTTTTCTTTCATTCTCTCCAAACATTACCTCTCCATTCAGGATTAAAGTTTGGGTCAAAGTAGACAGTATTTTTATCACTCTTTTTGCAAATATCACTGTTTTGTGCGTGTGTGTGCACGCGCGCACACACATCATGACTTGATTTAGGAAGTCATTCCATGCAGCTTACCTGATGGATATTTTGAAAAAAAACTTGCAACTCATCAGCAACTGGTTGCGGTGGGAGTCAAGTTACAGAAAAATACTTAGAAAGAACTATTGATTTGTGCTGAATACAAGAACAACTTAGAGGAAGATTGACTTGGAGCATTTTCATCATGGATGGATCAAATAGCCAGTATAGCCCTTGGGATACAGTCCAGTATCTTGAATGGTAAAAGTGCATTTATCAGCGCTTGGAAAGATGACATTATGTTCTCCTGCAACTGGTATATAAAAGCATGCCTCCTCTAATTCTGACAGTGGTATATAATATCAGAACCTCTTAAACATTGTTGGCCTTCTCTTCTGTACATTTGTTTAAACTCTGTTGAAGCAGGCGGTCATCACCAAATCCTGAGCAAGCAATTTAACTTGCATTTTAATGCATTGTATAAAGAAGCATCTATTTTCAACTGTCCTGAATCTCATGTTAGTTAGCTCCATTGCATGACTCTGTGATCAAGTACTGTGAAAGAGGGAGAAAACCATTTTCTCCACTTCCTCCATACTGTGAATAAGCAGAATCTTATTACTCATGTCTCCTAGTGTAAATCCAGTTGTGTGACTTGGCAGACAACAAGGAATACAATCTCTTAGCTGAAATTTATGCCATTGGATTTATTCCATTTCATTCAATTATGTTCACTATTTGATATATTTCTGCCATGTTTCCCCTTATAGCCCTTTCTTCTAATCCAAATGGACACACATGTTTTATCCTTTCCTCATAGCAGATTTGCTTCAGCTGAATGGCAGCTGTGCTCTAAGCAGAGGAGACACAGCCCCCTGAAATCATGGGGGAATGTGCCCCCCACTCATGTCATGAATCACCCATGCTTTGACTACTTGATCTTTTTAGGTGCCCTCTTCAGCAGCTTTTCCATTTCTACAATATATTTTCGATAGTAATCCTATTCTGGCATTATGCCTGAAAGTACGCAGAGGGCTATATTTGTGGTGGGGGCATTCATGCAAGTCTCACTCTGATATTCCCCTAAACCAGATGTAAATCAGACTTTGAAAGCATGCCGATCTGAACAAGCTCCCCTTCAGATTTTCATGCTCACCATGTGGGTGTCTGATTTGCTTCTGGGTGGATGGGCCATACACGTCCTCACCCACTTTGTGCTTTCAGCCATAGTGCTCAGCTAGTAATTTACTGTACCGTGATACACAGAAATGTACCTGATATGCTATTTATCATCACCTCAGATGTTTGTATAGAGGCATTGCAATTCTGGCTATTTTACTTTGACCATGTCCCTAATTATCCCTAACACTGGAATTTATCTTTTTTTCACAGCTGCTGCATATTGGATCAATATTTCCATATAGTGATCCACCAATAGTTCCTAGATATTTTTCTTGGTCAGCCATTGCAAACTCTAGCCGCATTAGCGTATATGTGAAGTAAGAGTTTAGGAGGCATAATATAAATGTGTTTATATTTGTACTTAACTGTATTTGCCCTTTGAATGCCTTTACACTCAGGGAGGAGAAATCCTTGTGAAATTCATCTGTTTACTTTTGATCCATAATGTTGTTGCTTGGAGCAGTATCTAGCACCTCATAATAATCACAGCAGGAAATGCATCAGGCCAATACAAGCAAAGCTCTTAATTGCCCAACTTGAATCACTAGTGATTTTTGTGTTGCAACAGAGGGCGGTGGCCATTTTGATTCTTTCCACAGCATTGCTTCAGCATCTGCTCTTCTGTACTTTAACCAGAACCCAGAAAGCAGTCCAGAGCATGTTGACACTTCACAGCTGCCCCCTTTTTTGCCTGTAGGTCGATTTGATGCTAATTTTAGAATCCTCACTACTTCACTCCAGGCAGCATCATAAGCTAGAATTTAAAAAAACTCAGGGATGATACATTAAAATATCCTTTTTGCAAGTAATGTAGCTTGCCAAAATAGTTGGACTTTGTAAGCATGCTTAAGTCTTAAGGTGGTAGACCTAACTTGTCATTTTTATGTTAGAAACTAAATTGTTTTGACAATTAACTGCCCAAGGCCCTTTTCCTTCCTGAGAAAAATTATATAAGTGTGCAAGGATCTCAAGTTTAGTATTAGTAGAGATGAGATGAGATGAAATAAGAGACATTTTTGAGCTATACCTTCCTGAATGCCACCCTGGTAGATAGAGCAACCTGTGAGTTCTGGTCCAATAAAGTAATTTATCTCTGGCTAAGCCTGTTATTTTGGAGGAGATGTGGTGAATGCATTTCATCATTGTAGGTAGGCCCTTACAATCCTTAGCAGTGCTTAACTATCAAGTTGCAGATGGTTGTATCTGAGGATAAACAAATGGACATGTTCCTTCTGTTCCTCAGAATTTTACAGTTAGTCAGTGGAATTGACCTGTATACATCACCAAAGCTTTCACTCTCCAGCGAGGGCAGACTGGAATGTGTAGCCCTGGAGAGGTTGTTGGTTGTTGGGTAGAACCTCACAACAACTGAAGACAGTACATCCAAAGGGGAGGAGCTGCCACGTAGCAGCTGGAGGCCTACATGTTTCCTGGTCTTGCTCTCAAGTCATGGTTCTCAAACTTTGATCCTCTCGCTCAGTGGTTCCTAACTTTGGTGTGTTCTTGGATTGCAACTCCCAGAAGCCGTCACCACTAGCTGGGCTGCTGCTCGGGGTTTCTGAGAGCTGCAGTCCAAGAATACGTGGGTTACCCAAGCTTGGGAACCACTGTTCCATTCCCAGAAGTCTCAGCCAACATGACTGGGATTTCTGGAATTTAGGTGCTGAGGTCCAAAACATCTGGAAGTTTCTTTTGAGAATGACGAAAATGAATGTATACCTTTTCAAATTATAACTTTAATAACAGGTAACGTCTTTGATTGGCCTGGAGAATTCTGAGGGGAGAGGATCCAGGGGCTGGAAGCTGACAAAACAACGGCCGGTGAGTGAAGGATTGCCTGAAACCGAGCCTGGAGCCTGGAACTGGAGCTGGAGCTTGTATTGGTCTGATGCATATCTATCTATCTATCTATCTATCTATCTATCTATCTATCTATCTATCTATCTATCTATCTATCTATCTATCTATCTATCTATCTATCTATCTATCTATCTATCTATCTATCTATCTATCTGTCTGTCTGTCTGTCTGTCTGTCTGTCTGTCTGTCTGTCTGTCTGTCTGTCTGTCTGTCTCTCTCTCTCTCTCTCTCTCTCTCTCTCTCTCTCTCTCTATCTATCTATCTATCTATCTATCTATCTATCTATCTATCTATCTATCTATCTATCTATCTATCTAAAATGGCCAGTATGTTGATACACAATTAAACTTATGTGAATGGGCAAGTTTCACTCTACCTACCATCTGGTAGGTGAAACAGACTTGGATGGCAGTGCCAGGTCCATTGATTCGTGCTGAATACAAGTACAATGTAGAGGAAGATTGATTGAGTGCAATACAGTTCTTCCAGAGAACTGTGTTCCAGTTCTTGCCAGCACAACAGAGGCAATTTTACCAAACAGGAACCTCTATTTGACATATCAATATATCATTATTATAATTTTTTAAAATTAAAATAGGGGACTGCAGTGTCCCAGAAAACAATAGAGAAATAAAATCAGTGCCACAGTATAGCCGGCCATAACGATTCAAATAGGAGAAAATGAACTGGTAACAATAAAACACATTGGGATGTTTGTCTAGGTATATATACCATGTGACTGCGATTCAGTACAACAAAGGTATGGAAAGTAACATTTGCCTGGTGGCAAGAGCCTTGTGGCACTGCAGCTAAAACTGTGCTCACAACCTGGGGCTCAATCCCAGGTAGCCAGCTCAAGGTTGACTCAGCCTTCCATCCTTCCGAGGTGGGTAAAATGAGTACCCAGCTTGCTGGAAGGGGGCAGTGTGTAGCCTGCATAACTAACTTGTAAACCGCCCAGAGAGTGTTTGAAGCGCTATGAGGCAGTATATAAGCAGCACACTTTTCTTTTCTTTTTTTTTCCTTTTTTTGGTGTTACAACAGCCTAAGGGTTTTTTAGAAATATGTATATGTTTAATTTGGGTTTAATTAATTAAATTAATTAACTCTTTATGTTTAGTTTAGGATTTAATTCATTTAATGAAACCCTATAAGTTTAATTTTTAAAAATATGATATTTATATAGTGTTTTCAAAGCTGTTGTTTTATCTGTTGTGAGCTGCCTTGGGCCCCCATGGGGAGAAAGGCAGCAAATAAATAATATAAATAAAATAAATAAATAATAAATTAACCCATGCCTCCAAGTTATGCTTGTGTTTATGGGCAACTGTGCCTGAGAAAATGCATAAAGTCTCATATATGGCCTTGCTGTCCTCTAACGTCAGTTCTTTCAACTCTTGCATGACACAACTCAGAGCTGGTACAGCTACTGTGGTTGAAGCAGATGGAATGAGGCAACTTGTAGACCCCTGTCATCTTATCTTAGCACATTGCCATAGCGTACTAGCTTCCAGATGTGTTGGACCTGATTACCCATCATTCCTAGCTGGAATAATATTTTTATTTACTTATTTTATTTTATTTATTTTATTTATATCCCGCCTATCTAGCCACTTAAGGCCACTCTAGGGGGCTTACAACAAGTGCAATTACAATAAAATTAAGACAATTTTAAATATGGGGAAAACTTAGACGAAAAGGGACAAAGACGAAGGGAGAGGAGAAAGAGGAAAGATCAGGGAATGGCTGAAGGGAAGGCCTGCCGAAACATCAGTGTTTTTAATTGATTTTTAAAAATACCCAGCGAGGGAGCCGCGCAAATGTCAGGGGGAAGGTTATTCCAGAGGCGAGGAGCCACCGCCGAGAAGGCCCGATTTCTTGTCTTTTCTTTCCAGGCCTCCCTCGGTGTTAGGCTCCTCAGCCTCGCCTCCTGACTCGCGCGAGTGACACGGGTAGAACTTGGTGGAAGTAGGCGATCCGCCAAGTATCGAGGCCCTAATAATTGGTCTTGGTAGATGAGGATGACAGGAGTAGTAATCCAGTATATTGGAAGGATCCTATCAGTTTGGGGAAACACACTCACACACACACACACACACACACACACACACACACACACACACACACACACACACACACACACACACACACACACACACACACGTCACACATGTGAATATGTGAGTGGCACTTGGAATATAACGAATTCCTTTGTTTAAAAAGATACTCCCAGTAGGAAGGGAACAGGAGGGGGAGAACTCTTCTCTACATTGGTTCTCAACATGGGAGTGCTGTCTTCAAAGTTTTACAACTCAATGATTCAACTTAAAGTACATTAGGGAAGGTTTTTATGGATGTATCTCAGCAAAGCACACCAGTCCGTCAGAAACAGAACTGGGAATGAAAAGTAACCCATCCTGCAGAATCAGCAGTTTTAATTTTAACCAGCCTGTTTTAAGATTCCTTCTTCTGTAAATAAGATTTCCTGTAGATTAGGAATAGTATTTCTCCATCAACCTAGATGGCTGTAGCAGTCTTTGCTTAAACACTGTGGCAATATTAATGAGCTCCTATTTATTTTATAGGACATGTCCAGAATTGACGGGGATATGTTCATCCACAGTATGAATCTCAGGGTTAGTTCCTCAAAGAGAAAATATTATTAGTTGTATTTTTAATCTCATAACATTTGTATGCCAACTAATTTCTCCATTTTAAGGAGGAACAGTACAATTGGATGTTTTAGAAAAGATAATTATGAAGCACCACATACTTTCCTGTGTGGTTCCCTCCATGCCACCTCAACAAAGCCCAATCATTTTTCCCACTATGAGGTACCTTTTTTTCCTCCACAGTCACCTTATGCCACCTGTCTGCATGCAGCTGGTGGTGCGAATGACTCAATAAGTCACTGACAGAAGGGGGGGGAAACTTAATTATGTGAATCCATGTTGAGTCATCTTCCCTCACAAAAATGTCAATGGGAATACTTAGCAACCTATGTTGTCTCACAGAGTCACTCTTGGTGGCTGGTGAACAGCACTTCCTAGGCCAGCCTCATGACAAGATGGAGGTTAGGCCAGTGCTTTCTATAAGCTTTCACTACCAATGACACCAGTGTGTCTGAGGTGACCTTAAGACTCATCTGTACTAGGAGAGGCTCAGAGCCAAAATATACATTACAAATAACCCAGGATCTCCAAATAGGGCTGGGAAGAAGTCCTGCTTGGAACTCTGGAGAACTACCTTCAAATCAGGTCAACTGTCTACAACTGAATGCCCTCCAGAAGTGTGGGACTACATCACCCATCATGCTGACCGATCTGGCAATGTTAATGAGGGATGATGGGGAATGTGGTCCAACACATCTGGAGGACACCCAGTTGAGGAAAGCTGAAGTAGTCTGTGCTCAGCAAGATGAATGAAAGCTCTGACTCAGTATAAGGCAACTTCCTGAATACTGTAATTGATAAAGTATCTTTGAAGGTGTGTCACTGCTAAGCACAAGGTTGACCCAAGGCAGTTTGCTGCCTGAGGCCCATTCCACCTATTACCTATTCCACCTATGGCGACTGACCAGGCTGGCAGCTAAAACGTATCTCAAACAAAATTAGGAAAAAAACTTCTCCTTCATCTTCTTCTTGAAGGAAATCCCAGAATCCCCAATCACAGCATGACCGACGAGCGCATGATCTTTATGACACAATCACCACAAAAAAGATTGGAAAAATAACGGAGAGTCCTGGGGTTAGATTTGTGACATCAAGGATCAGAAGGGGTTGGCGACATGAATGGCAGTGCTTGTACTCCCAAGCTGAGGTTATTCTGGCTCAGAAAAAGCTCTGCTGAACAAATGATTCTTAAAGAAGGATTTAAAAGGAGAAACATTTAACACAGAGAAGCGGGAAAGCTCCCTGTCAATCCTTCTGCTACCTGCAAAAACAGAGGAGAAATATGTTCAGGTTTCCCCCACCATTTCCTCCACAATCTTCCTCTTAAGGCAAAAATAGCTCAATGCTGATTTTCAAAAGGGCCATTAGAAGCTGTGAGTGAATTATGGCTTGCTTTCGAAAGCTCGCTGCAGACAACACAAATTGGAACCAAGGCACAGTGCAGGAAACTCAGGAGGGGCAACAGCATGAAAAATAACAGTAATTTGCCCATTACTTTCCCCTGTGTCCTCCAATGTCTCTGATGACTAGAAGCTACTAATTGTGCTGAATCTTTGGATTGCTCCTAGAGGCACAAATGGGGACTAGTAAAAGACAAGCCATTTTATGTATTTATGAGCTTTGAATCTGTCTGTCTGGAAGAGAGAGGGATGGGAAAACATGGCTCTCCTGCTCTGGCAATCATGTTTTTCCTCGCAATGTGATCTCCTTCGTTACACATGCCTCAGTAATTTGATTAAGAGAGGAAGTTGGTATTCAAGTCAAGTCCAATGGTCAAGTAAAAACATGATAAAAGCTGTCACTATTGTTTAAAATACAGAAATGGTCAGATAAAATCATTTTAAAACCAAAGACATGTAAAATAATAAGAGACCCTTCAAATCTGGGTATGTCCCACACAATTGATCTCAGGAGACAAAATATAATATATTAGACCGAGGAAGTTGGTATTCACATTACAATGAAATTTGCCTTCCAGCAACAGAGCTGCCACATCCAGACCTGGGGTGGACATGACACCCTCCAACCTCTAGATGGAAAGGAATCAAGAAGAAGGGAAACACGTAGTGCAACGTCCCCACATGGCCAACACGGTGAGGAGTAATAGTAATGTATTACATGTTTGAATGGGAAGGCTACAGGATTACAGGAATGAATGACTGGGGAAAAAGCCACTTTCTAAGTGCCAGTTCACCCCTATACCCTGCTGGGCATTCAGTAGCAATTACTGTTGGTCTTAGTGGAGATCGTGTCAGACATGGGGCAGGGTTAGGCTGCATGGGAGCCAGAACAGCGGAGGGGGAGGAATGGATCGCTGCTCTTTGGACATCTTCCCTACTTTAGTTTTTCCCTAACCAAGTAATCAATTTAGGCCTGAGATGGTGAAGTTACTTTTATTTTTTAAAGAAAAACTACAATTGCCAACATAGCTTTGCCAGCTTGGCCACAGGAATGGCTAGGCTATTTTGGGACTTGTGGCCTAAAAAATTAAACCCCCCTTGTTTTAGCTTTACTGTCCTTAGGGTGAAGGCTGAGCCTCCTTACACTTTTCCTGCAAAGATAATTTTCTGAATGGAGGCGATCACATCCAGACCCCTTTCCACAAAGGATATTCATCCAAAGGAAGACAATGCAGTTAACCTGCTGCCACACCGAATAAAGGAGGACAGCTGACGGCATCCTTGAAGCCAGAAAGCTGCTTAATGTTCCTGTCCTTTCAGCAGAAAGTACTAGGGCAAGACTATATTTGCTATGCTGCACCAAAGACACTGATTACTCATGGCATTGTCCATACAAAGCCTCCAAGAAGCATCCTCCAGAGGCCTGTATCTGTTAGCTGCAGGCAGTACACTGACGCCTGCCATGAAGCCACTAGCTTCCTTTGAAACATCATAAAGGGAGCCTGCACATTTGCCTTAAATGAGTTAAAGCGAGCAGATAAATATAGGTACAAGGTATTTGCTGAATAGAAGAAAAATGCAAGTCTAGAGGACATTGTTAACCAACAGTCATTGGCAATTATCTCAGAGAAACACAAGGCTCACTTGAAAGCACAATAAGCAAGAGGATATTAAATAAAGCATCTCACTTATTGGAGAAGTTCGGTCCTCTTCTAACCACAAGAGATGAATGTCTGCTGCTTTTGTGCGGAGATATGAAATATAGGCTAACCTCAAAGCTATTTTCTGTGGCATTACAGAGAGCAGGATATGGAGGGAAGTCTTACAAAGAAAACAAACTGTCCAAGGTGATGGCACAATGAAAGCTTCCTTCAAATCCAAAAAAAAATCTCCTGGATCAGAAAGTAATATATTTTAGAGGCAATGGTGATTTTTTTTATGGCTGTTGGACCTGACTGAGTGGTTCAGAAGCATCGCTGTTATTTTTGGAAGGCCTCCACAAAGGAAAAAAAGAAAGAAAGAAAAGAACCAACATCCTAAAATGAGGTTGGCTACTATCAACATCCTAAAGTCAAGGTGAGCCCTGCCGTCCAAACTCATTAAACTTTACTAAGGATCTAACTACAGTACATTAGAGTCTAGGAAGTTGTCTTGTGTAAAATGAGAATATTTGTTCATCTAGTTCAGTTTGTCTTCTCTGGTGGTTGTCAAGATAGCAATGATTACTTCCAATGTCCAGAAGGAGGAGGAGGAAGAGGGGCATCAACTCTCCAGAATATCTCAGGCAGAGTCCCACCAAATGGCAATTTTAACTGGGAATGCCAATGATTGAAGCTGGAATCCTTGGGGGTACAAAGCATATGTTCCACCAGATTCTCCCCTAAAACAGATACAAGTTACATAGGTGCAGATGGTTTTATTTCTGGCTGGCAATGGAGGCTGCATGAATGGGTGGACAGATCAAAAGGAAAGAGCTATAAGACAAATAGACTATGGAGAAAAAAACAGAGAGAGTTCGACAGGCCACTTACCTACCACCTTTGTGCTGGGGCAAGTCCCAAGACCTCAGCAGTGCGTAGTGTAAGCCCTTTGAACAAGTCTGACCTTAAAAGATCATTCTACTCTAAACCAGTACTTTGCAAGTACAGACACATGGGCTTTGTGATTCCTTAGAACTAACTAAAGCTCAGTTAGGCAGGACTCTTAAAGATAGCTAGTTTGTGGCCCTCTCCACTCCTGGGTTTAGCCAGACCCTGCTGTTCAAGAGACCAGTCCTTTGGTAGAATTTTTATAATTAATTTTTATTAGAAAATAGACTTTCATAGAATCAGTTTATATTGCACAAACTTTAGCATAAAGAACATATTCAAAGATCATTGCAGTTAAATAAAATAACTATTTCCCATTAAAATAATAAACGCTAATAAGCTGGGCTGAGGTGGGCTACAGTAGGTTAGCCCCATCTCTTTCTTTCTCTTTACTTGCATCCTCTCTCAATCATGGACTTGAATCCCAGAACAAGACTGGATCTCCATCACTCCATCATTGAATAAATTAATCAATTTTTCTCACATAACCCATTGTCCATTTTCTACACTCTCTAACTCCTCCCTTCTTCTTGACAATTCTGGCTGTTGTGACACCTTCCTCCTTTCCTTATTCCCATGGAAGTCCATGTGTTTTATCTCTCCTCCAATTAGCTCAGAATGTTGAATCTTCCATGGGCCTCTTGATTTGACCTTCAACTATATCTCGAACCAGCCTGTAACAGTCTTCAGAAAAGCATTCTCAAAGCACTTAGAAAAACACATTCCAATGTCTCTCAAATCATCTTCACACAGAACTTGTCAGACTCCATCTTACATTTCTCTGAATATCTTACATATCCCATCATCATGACACACCTCATAGACATCTAACTGGTGCTGCGATCACTATAAAACACAGAGCACTCGGGCCAGCATCCACAAATACGAACAAGAAGGGGTTTAATAGCAGGTGTGTTTTTCACCAGTATGGTGAGGGCCAGTCCAACTAAATCTGAAAGGCCTTGCTTCAGCCACACCTGCTGTTTGATCGCGGGGGGGGGGAAGGGGAGGAAGCATAGTTTAACACATTGTGGAAGCTGTTATGGTGTGAAGTGGGTGTGTGTGTGCACACGCGCATATGTCTAAACTGAGTTCTCTTTTAACACAAAAGACATTTGGCAAGTTCAGAAATGAAGTTTATCTCAGAAGGGCTACGAAAAATAAAAATGCTCCCCGAAGCCTTCTCTAATTTATCTTTCTTGCAAATTACTAAGGATTTAACTGCCCCTCCACTTTCTTCTGTGATGTTCTGGTATATAGAATATAAGGTTCCATACTGACCATGTTTTGTTCATTTCAACATGTCTGTTCTACCATGTGCCTTAATGACACACTGGTGGCTGATCACATCATTATATATTTGGGGTTTTTTTTTAAACCACTACAGAACTTTACTGATCTTATAGATCCTTTGCTTGACCTTTCTGGCAGAAGCCATGTCCTCTGAGGTGTACTGGCATGGAGAAATCTCTCAGAAGGTACAAGGTTGCTTTGATTAATACTATCAAGAAATGTCCTGCCAGCAGTCCTGAAGTATTGGCAAGACTGGGAAATGCTGCATTCCTCTGGCTACATCTGTTGGGCTTGTTCTACCCAAGTATGTCTGTCCTCCACAAGATGTTAAATGTTTGCTTGAAACAAGGCATCAGCAGAATTCTCCAGTGATTGCTATGGGCAAGACTTCAGCTGCCAATCAAGAATTTGGCCTCAAAGTTCTTTAAAAAAAAGGGAGAGGGCAGCTTTCAAAATTGCCAAGTAAAGCCTTAGACTGGGGATCAAAAGTCCTGTAAGATCTGATGTCTTGGTCATGATTTTTATCAGCCCCTTCTTCTCAAATGTTTTTTGGATAAACAGTCAGAGCTTGGAAAAATGGCTCTGTCTGGAGGATTCTGGGAGTAGGGGTAATATTTTTTAAAGCTTTCTCAAGTTCTGTCTGAAATAATGGGAAAACAAGTTTAAAAAAAGGAAAGAAAGAGAACTCACACGTGGGCCCTTTAAAGGAGAGCAAGAGTTCTCCACTAAAACAGGACTGGCCAAGACTTTTTAGTGGCCTGAGATGAAGGAGAAGATGGCATCCTGCCCCATTCCATGTGCAAAAGCCAGGTGGACTGGCACTGGAATCTTATTTTAATAGCCACAATGGGCCAGCACTCCTAAGCTAGCCTAAACTGCCCTCATTGCACCTGAGGACAGTTTAGGGTAGCTTAGGGCAGTGGTTCTTAACCTTTTTGAAAGAATCACCCGCTTGAGCCATTGAGGAAGTTACCATCGCCCCCCCTCCCCCCATAATAACAGCAGCACGGCGGTGGCGGCACTGGATCTGCTGCCAGCACCAGCTGCTCTGGATCCGCCTGCCAGATCCACTGCCAGCACTGTGGCTGCAGCTGCCTTCTCAGGTTTGGCTCACTCCATCACCCCATATTGCCACTCCCTTTTTGTTCCTTTGCTCCCGCGTCACCCCTTTTTGTTCCATCGCCCCCTGGGGAGCAATATCACCCAGGTTAAGAACCATTGGCTTAGGGGACACAAGATAGGCTTTGTGGCACACACAGCTCTGCCCTCAAATACCTCACTGCTGCTCTCCAGCATTTCCGACTTGAGGCAGCTACCTCACTCTGTCTAATGACAGGGCCAGCCCTGTGGATCAACAGTAAAGAAAGTTTGTGGTCCTGCTGTGTCTTGTTGGTCATGGCGGGAAACACATTGCTGCGTGAGATAGACTTTTGTAGTAATCCAGTAGAATTATTCTTATGATTTTATAGCACAACATCAGCAAAAAGAGTTGTGAATATGAAGTCAAGAGTACAGTAGTAAAATGCAATCCTTGGAGGAAAACCAATAAAGTGAGATACACACAGATCTATCATCTATACAATTTGTGTGTGTGTATTAGCAACAAAATCCAGTTTTATTTATTTAGCACTTTGCAGGTAGCTGACTGTAAAGTTGTTTCTATATTAATATAAAAAGGATAAGTACTTTCCCCCCCCTGATGTTGCTATTAAATTGCATTTTTGAAGGAGATTGTTGAGGTTGTCAGACATTTCCCTTCAATTTAGCACTGCAAGATATGGATCAGCATTAACAGCTAATATAGTCACAGTTCACACCTGGTTTTTCATTAGCCCATTTCTTAGATTGTTGCAAAAGACAGTGAGACTGATGTGGTAATACAACAGGAAGGTTAATATCAAAATTTCAGAAATAATGGCACTGCAACATTGACAAATTTAGCCAAAGGCCTTTGGCTGCTGGCAAAAAAATAACAGGAAGGCTGCTAGCCTTGCCTCCCTTAGAAGGCAATTTTCCAAGTGTGAGGGTTTGGGTTGAATCTCGGGTTGTCTCCCCTCCTCTTCTATTCCCACATCGCCAAATACGGACACTGATCTTGGTTTTAGAACTATCAAATAAACAGTTTACTTCCACTGGAACATAGTCCTCTTCCTTTCCTTCCAACTGGGCCAAAAATGGTTTCCATTCCTCTTGAATGAAAGGGCTCACTTTGTCCTCTTCCTTGGTTCCATAATTTCCCAGGCTCTCCTGGTCCTGGCCTCCTCCTCACCTCCCACATTCTCTGTTCTATCCTTTCTCATCTTTCTTATTCTACTTTCTCTCTCTCTTCTCTTAACCTCCTTCTGCACTCCCTTACCGCGATTTCTCCCCAATAGGAAGGTTTTGGTGGAATCACCACTCTCCTCCTATGGTCTGCTTTTTCTCAGGGTATTTTCAATCTCTCCTACCTGTGAGTCCAAGGATCTTCTAACCAAATCCATTCCCACCCTCCTTTAACTTCTCTCCTTCTCCTGCTTCTACTACTGTTGTCTCTTCTTCCTTCCCCTTTTTTAACCCCCTCCTCTCTCCTCCTCCTTCCTTCTCACCTTTTCTAATTGCTCTCTTAGCTCTCCCATCCCTCCCTTCCCTCTTGGCTCGCTTGAGGGAATCTGCAGAAGTATTCTCTGAAGGAGGCGACAGTTCATAATCCCCTTCTCTCTCTCTCTTTCCTTTGTGGGAATGGATGGCACTCCAGCGAGAGATGCTTCCGTCTCACTTCCTGGCTCACACCGAGCCTAGGAGACACCACTAGGGAAAGCTGTCTCGTATGTCCTTGCAGTTGCACCTCTGAGTATGGACACAAGACTTAGAGAAGTGCAATCCCCAGAGATCTCAAAAACTGTGCAAGATCATATTGGAGAATGAAGGCCTTTGAGTCATCTGACCCCTAATCATATATGGCTTTTCAGCATTTCAAATTGTTCTTTAATAGCAGAATATCAGAGGCAGTGAAAACTTCCTGTAGCCAGGCCCAGTCAAAGCAACAAGCAAAAACATATGGTTCTTCTATACTGCCCCATAGTGCTTAAAGCACTCCCTGGCCAGTTTAGAATTTAATTATACAAGCTACACATTGGCTGCCCCTCCCCATGATTTGTGTTCTCAGTTTACTGACCTAAGAAGTGTGTAAGGCTTTAGCTGGCTACCTGAACCTGCTGGGATCGAACTCAGATTGTGAGCAGAGACTTGGCTGCAATACTGCAGTTTAACCACCACACCATGGAACAGTTGGCAGTTTGACTGCAACATTTTGGACTAGAAAATTTGGACTGCTTTACATGTCATGGTAACCAAGTGCACAGGGGCTGTGAACTGTGGCTAGCATCCTGTTGCCTAAACCTGGCGCTGGAGGGCTATCCTGTAAATGTCTCTCCTGTTCTGACAGGCTTCCTGTCATGTACCTGTTCTTGCACTGCTTGAGAAGTTATGTACAGTAGTTAGCTACACAACACGGAGGAAGCTTACACAAGTGCTCTTCTGCTCTACATTCAGGCAGTAGGCTACTGGCTCTCTCTCTCTTTTTTTAAAGACAAATTGTAGTTCCTGGGGGCTTCTGGAAGACAGTCACCTTTAAAAACAAGAGTGGCACATACAAGCTGCCAATTTTGTGTCTGCTGAAGGTTAGTGGGACCAGGGAATATTATAGGCTGAGGCAGAGGACCGCCCCATCCTGACATTTTTGGGGGGGTTGTTTCCCATGTCCCAGTTGCAAGCCATCCTTTGCTGGGACTATGATGGGCTGAGAAATGGTGTTGAATGGAGGGACATTCTCATTTGGATTTTGCTAAATTGCTTGTCTCATTTTGTACAATTCTGACACTCAAAACAGAAACAGATCCCTCTGGCTAATAATGAACCTGATACACTGCAATTTTGAGACGAGAGAGAGAGACATTTTATGGATTGCAAAGGGTTGTTTCTCTTAAACATGCTGGCTTAGATTAAAATATGTCATATTTTCTCCCAAGCACTGCACCATATTCCCTTGTTATGTGCAACTTAAGCTTGATTTAATAATTGCCTGGCACATTCACTGAAGTACAACACATACAGAGATCAGTGGTGAGGCCTTCTCTAGCATTTTGTTTTTTAAAAGGAGGGGGAAAGCCATCTGTTTGGATGTTTCCTGTCTTTTGCAGATTGGATGTCTCTTGTGATTTGTGTGTAACAGAACAGGCTACTGGTACAGAACCAAACATATTGGAAGGTCTACAGCCATGCCCAGCTGCTCACTGTATTTGGGAAAGAATGTCTCCTGCATTTTGTTTGTTTGGGCTAACTAAAGCTCTTGGATTGGACACGACATAAATGGTGCATAAATCATTTATCAACATAGCTTTGGAAGTGAAATATGCATGTGGTAGCTTCTTCCTCTAAATTCAGTTAAATTCGTCAGGGCGCTCCTTTAAGATTCCTTGGGCTACACTTCTACTACATCCTGTGTAAATGAGAACAGCTTTCATTTCCCTCTGGTGCTGAGTTTGAGATGTTAAGTGGAAACAGTAATTACACAATTACAGAAGTGCACATCCCTCTGGTTCTGAGTTTCATAATTGGAAAGGGAAAAGTTATTCATAGAAACACTGGTGCTTGGATTTATAAACCCGGGATCAGAGGCTCATATCATAGGCAGAATAAAATCCAGTAGCACAATTAGGCATTTGTGGATGACAACCAAAGATTTTAAAGCCGGGGTCTCATTGTCTGGAAATAACATTATCACAGCCCATATTTCAAGGAAGTGAGGAATCTTTTTTGCAAAAACTGTAGTCTCCAAAATAGCACATTTTATTTGGCACTAGCAAATGTACAGTACCTACGTTTATCTGGGCTGGAAACCCACAGAATCTTATTGTTGCAATTAGACGCCTTTAATGGATGAATCCACCGAAAACCTATGCTCACATATCAAGCAGAAGCAGCGTCCTGTCAAGGCATGGTAGAGGCTGAACCTGGACAAGACAGAGGTCTTGAGAGTGGGCGCCCCTGTCATCAGTGGTTTGGGAAGCTCTTTTTGGGGGGAGCAACTCTGAAGCTTGGGGGTCCATCTTGACCTGGCGCTTTCCATGGAATCCCAGGTAACGTCTGTGGTCCGCAACACCCATTTACATCTTTGGCGGATTGCTGCACTGCGTTCCTATCTTGATGTTGGTGTGCTCACCACACTTGTCCACGCGCTCGTAGTCTTGAGATTAGACTACTGCAATGCATTCTGCATGGGGCTTCCCTTGAGATTGATGCGGAAACTTCAAATGTTCCAGAACACGGCGGCCACATTACTAACTGGGATGAAAACATATCACCATATTTTCCCCACTCTGGCTGCCTTACACTGGTTACCTATTAGATTCAGCATCGATTTCAAGGTTTTAATGTTTACATATGAAGCCCTAAATGGTTTAGGGCCTCGATACTTGTCAGAGCACCTTCTTCCACCTAGTTCTACCTGTGTCACTCGTTCTAGCCTGACTGGGCGGCTGAGGGGCTTAACTCCGAGAGAGGCCTGGAAGGAAAAAAACTAGAAACCAGGTCTTCTCAGCGGTGGCCCCTTGCCTTTGGAACATCCTCCCCTCTGAGATCTGCTGGGAGTTTTTAAGAGTAAATTGAACACCTGGCTCTTCAGGCAGGCCTTCCCTCCTGCCACTACTTAACTTTTTCCTCTGTTTTTTGGCTTGTTTTAGTCTTTTTATTTATGATTTTAATGATATTGCCTTCTTGGACTGTAAACCACACAGAGTCGTCATCTAAATGGGCAGTATAAAAGCTGAATATATAAATCAATCAATGGTTCTCCCCTGACCAGACTAGGCAGTTTGCTACTGAAAGGTAGCTCTCCCAAAGCACCAGACTCAGGAGCAGTTCCTCTGCATCTATCTATCTGCCTGCCTCCCTCTCCACCCACCCTGAGTCCTGCTTTCTCTATCAACTGTCCTCCATCTAGGAAAAGGGAAAAAACACAACCCTTCCATCTCTACCTTCACCTCCACCTCCACCTCCACCCTCATCCCCATCTCTGGGGTGGGTCTTTCTGCTTGCTCACTGGCTGACCATGTCTCAAATGTCTGTACTTTGCCAGCATCTTGTCTTTTCAAGCCTTCTCCCTTGGCCCTTTGAGGCCAGTGCAATTAATCATGATCAGCAACATCTCTGTCCATGGGTCCTGGGAGTGGGTCAGTTTTTCAGCAGCACACTTCTCTGCCCTTCTGACGGGCAAGAATGAATCTTCCTCAAGTTTCAAAGTGGTGGGCAAAAGAACGAAGGAAGAAGAGATCTTGACTGGCCATGCAAAGAGTTGTTCATTAATAGCCTGCAGGTGTTATTAAAAAGCAATGACTATCAGTGGCATCAACTAGGGTTCTGGGAAAGCCTATTTTGAAATATAAGAGACCTAGATATTTAAATTTGAACATAAGCAGCATCTGTGCACGCTTCATGTTTCTTACCATTTTGGAAATCCTTCAAGGCCTAAAAACAAACTATTCATTTTATTTATATTATAGGCATATATGGACAGCAGCCCACCTCAACAGATGCAAATGCAAAGCCCGTGAGAAAGACCGATGAAATTACAGATGTGAAGAAACACCGTGCAGTTCTTGGGAGCAGCAACAGGGGCATCGATACAGATGTATCTGATCACTGATCGGGTATAACAACAGGGATTTTTTTTCTCTCCATCCACCTTAGGGGGTGGAGTTTGAGGAGGGGGCTTAAGGAAGGTTGGGGCTAGGGAGAGAGTTCCTAGGGCCAAATAGGGAATCTCTGCAAGCTGGAATAGGTCCATGGGTCAGAGGTTCTTCCTCCCTGTTAGGAGAATTATTAGTTTGCAATGAAGGAAAACAATTTTGGGAACTTCGAAGTGCTGCATGAATGTTGCTTTTAGGGCAATGGTTCCCAACCTTGGCTCCCCAGACTAAACCTCCCAGAAGCCTTCACCACCAGCTGTGCTGGTCAGGATTTCTGGGAGTTGTAGTCCAACAACATCTGAGGACCCACTGCTTTAGGGAAGCATTCAAATACAAAGAGCTGAGTACACGTGTGGAGTTTGTTAATGTGGGTCGGCACGGATTTTGTTTTGTATCGGTTCTCTGTCCCTTTTCAACTGCTTGCTTTTTAACAAATGTACAAGTATGCACATTTGTTCATATTGCAAAAAGAATGAAAGATGCAGCAGTGTCATAGAATATGCCAGATTTAATGTCTAAAATCTATCAGCGGCTGGAAGAATCTCAGTTCTTCCTTACAAAATAGCCTCTGTCTTCTCCAGTCTGTGACACAACCAGGACATTCTGAAACTGGTTTGTATCAAGGGATGCATGCATACACTGCTAATCCCATTCATCACATTCTCACATAGCATTCACAAATATAGTCAGAGGACAGGTATTAGGACTGGGCATGTAAGGCCTTAGAAATAGCAGAGAGGAGAAGGGAAACAAAATGCAAGGGAGATAGGGAAAGTTACAGAAAATTGAATGCAGACTTCCAAAGAATAGCAAGGACAGACAAGAAGGCCTTCTTAAATGAACAATGTAAAGAGATAGAAGAAAATAATAGAAAAGGAAAAACCAGAGATCTGTTCAGGAAAATTGGAGATATTAGAGGAACATTTTGTGCAAAGATGAACATGATAAAGGACAAAAATGGGAGAGACCTCACAGAAACAGAAGACATCAAGAAGAGGTGGCAAGAATACACAGAGGAATTATTCCAGAAAGGTTTGGATATCCCGGACAACCCAGATAATGTGGTTGCAGACCTTGAGCCAGACATCTTGAAGAGTGAAGTCAAGTGGGCCTTAGAAAGCTTGTCTAACAACAAGGCCAGTGGAGGTGATGGCATTCCAGTTGAACTATTTAAAATCTTAAAAGATGACGCTGTTAAGGTGCTACATTCAATATGCCAGCAAGTTTGGAAAACTCGTCAATGGCCAGAATCCTGTAGCTAAGATCCTCCTAGACAATAGGAATGACATCAACATCAGTGGCAGATTATTGCTGACTAAAGACTTCCTTTTTCAATTCTAGGACGTGCACAGCTTGGATGCAATGAGACAAAGTCATGCAGACCCCAACATTGGAAAAGGAAGTCTTTAATCAGCAAGTCTTTAATAAATTTGCTGATGAGATCCTTCCTATTCCACAGGTGTAACCTGCCCATCAGGATTTCAGTCTATTTGAGAGAGGATTTTAAATTGATTGTTTTACCTTGTTGCTTTTAATTTGTTTTTGGTGTTAATTTTATTTACTGTTTTAGTGCGACATTTGTTTGGTTCTTTTTAAATAGTTGTATGCTTACTGCTTTTTAGCTTTTACATTTTGTCTTTTACTGATATAAACCACCTTGAGTCCTTTTAAAGGAGAAAGGTCGGATAATAAATAAATAAATAAATAAATAAATAAATAAATAAATAAATAAATAAATAAATAAATAATGGGCACAAGCAGCAGAAGTCACAAAAATCAGTTTGTGTAAATTTTTAAACACCCTCCAGTATTTGTGGAGAGGGCATAAAATGGCAAAAAGTCTTGGAAATCCCACATCACCTCTTTTTTCAAATCTGGATAATCCTATGTTTTTTGTGAATCCCTTAACTTTCTCTCTGGATGTAGTAACTGTCCTGAAAAATGACCCAATGTCAGTTTGAAAACAGATACTTAAATCTTTTCTTTTATGCCAGCTTCTACTTTGATAGCAACACCCTCACAATGGATGAGAAGTATTATTCAGTGCAAATATTGATTCTAGGTTTTGGCGTGTGTGAACTGGGCTGAATGTCGTGTGGATGGTTTTGTGTTGGGACGTGCACCAGCTGGTTCCCCAAGGAGATGAACTGAGAGCAGCTGTAGCTTTGCACATACAGCACTTTATTCATGGCACAAGGTGACAGTGAGGTGAGATTTGCAACACTCACAAGAAAGGCATTTTTTAAAAAATTGCCTTTGGCATTAGGCTTTTGGTTTTTAATTTGTTGTAGTGGCTAAGACATGAAGCTTTCTGTCTACTTCGTTGTTGTCAGCTGACTGAGACGGCTACCTAGTGATTTGAATAAATGTGCATGGCTATTTTTCTCTCTCTGTGTGTGTTTGACAATGTTTCCACACTTCTATTGTTTTTAAAACCAAACCACTTCTTCCCCTCACTTCAACAACCTTTACTGCATATTCACCTTTACTGACCCTGGAAATCTGTTATGTATTCCTCAATTCTTTTCCTTCCAGTCCGTGTCACAGTGAGAAAATGATGAATCATTTAATTCCATAGTGCTGGTTTTTGGATCATACTTCTTGGTAGCAAACCACATTCCAGATTGATAGATGGCTGATGCTTTATTTACCTTATTTATTGGTTTATTATTATAATTATTTTTTAAAAAACTAATCTGCTATTTGAGCTGACAGATTCCAGGTCAGTATATTATAAAAAGTACAGTAAAAATTTTACAAGCCTGTTGGTACTAATTTTCTACCATAGCAAATAACAGATGTGAGGTCTATGGTAAAAGTGAAGAATTAGCACATCTGACCCACAGATTATAATCCTGATCTGGCTTCTTTCATTCTGTCCCCAATGGTCTGTCTCTTAAACAAAATTAGTTACATAATGCCAAATAGCAAGGTAAATCCAATATGTGGTTTGGAAATGCATTTAAGATTATGGCCGTCTAATAAGGATGAGATTTTTGGACTACAGCTCCCATAATTCTCAATTCTTGGAGGTCAACTTGATGGTCAGACACCTCATAGACAACTGAATGTGCCTCACCTGGGAGAAAGGCTTCAGCTGGGAGGTTTTGAGGCTTAACTAGACCTCGCTGTGCCTAACGTCTGGTTCAGAAAGAGAGCTCCCTTATAACACTGAGGCAGGGACAGGAAGCTTGGGCAGACCTATGCTTAGCTAAGCATCAAAGGCTTCCCACTGAGGCCTCCCTCCCAGCTGAGCCACATTTATGCATCTGCCAGGTAAAATTCCCAGAGTAGGGAAATTATGGAATTTGTACCCCAGGAAATTTGAAAACCCCATCCCTAGTGCCCAGTATCCCCCTGATATGGTTTGTATGCCAATTTAATTTATTTATTTATTTATTTATTGGACTTATATACCGCCCCATAGCGCTACAAGCACTCTCCGGGCGGTTTACAATTTTTTTTATTATACAGGCTACACATTATTTAAGACTTTGAATGTATCCTGATCTGGTCTGGAGTGATTTGTTTCCTGTCCGTTTCAAGATGTGCCACAGAACTGCATCAAGTTTGTGAATCTGTAGCAGCAGTGCGCTGGAAAATCAAAATGTCTGCAACTTTTTAATTTTGCTCTAATGTGCATGATATTTGGTGACATGATGAAACAGGGAGTGGAGCCTGTCAAATTTCAGATAGGGATTTGTGCACTAAGCACCTTTAAATTTGGCAAAAGAAAAAAAATCCTAGCAGGCCGAACTGATTCATGCCCCATCCTATTCAGTTCATGCTCTGGGCACAGACTGATTTCTAAAATCGGTTATCTCCATCCTGGAACCAATTCTGATCATTTGACTTTGATGCGGACATCATACAAACTGCCCCGAATCACACTGATCTTATTTGGAAATTGTGATGAATCTGACGCACAGCCCTCTTCCCAATTTGATACTGTACATTCAAAAAGTGAGGAAGGTGTTCCTTTGATTCTCAGGGAAAGGAAAAAGAACATAGTACAAACTGATCGGATCAGTCTGATTAGTTGGCAGTGCACCGAACACAGAATCATAACAGTTAAGCAGAGAGATGTAGTCCCAGCTGTAGAAAGTTTTACATTTTGATTCACGTTGTTTAAATCCTCTTGCTATAATAATTTACAATGCTCAAATGATCACCCTTTTTTTCTCTCCAGGCTCGCTACATCCCCAATTTGAATATCTGTTCTTTGTCATTTTTTGAGCTGAAAGTTCAGGGGAATCCTGTTAAGCTTCATGTTGCATCAGAATGAACTATAATGAGTGCACTGTTGGGGAAAAGATGCAGTCATTAGGATGTAAGCAAACCATTTTTTAAAACACTACTGCTGCATCTGCCTAGCAATAATATGTGGGCAGATTTACATTTGCTTTCTTTTCAGTGCCAGACAAAAGCATTTCTCTATTGTTGTTTTTCCAGGCCTTTAAAACTTTAAAATGCATTATCTGAAACTTTGTCTCAATTTATTTTAGGTTGTTTGTTCATTGATTTGCTGGTAGAATCATTTTTCTGCCTTTTATTATGTTAAATATATATGCATATACATTTCTAGTATTATACAGCATTCATTTATTTTACAGTTCTGTCTTGATGATGAATGTGTTTATAATTTCTTTTTAAAAATAAATCAGAAAGTGTCTGATTGGAGGTACATTATCATGAGCAGAGGAACATATTTAGACAAGAGTTAGGTCAAATAAATGAAGAACCTTCTTGGCAGTTTTCCTCACATTTATAAACTGTATAATAACATTCAAAAAGAAGAACTAAACCAATAGGCATGAGACTTCCATATTTTTTGGCACTGAAACCTCTAGAATATACCAAAAATTTCCCCAGTCAGAATCCTGGGAGCTGTAGGCAATAAATCAAAGACTTCAGGGTTGTTTTCAATCACTCGTAGGTGTTGTCCTTAGAAAGCCTCTTCAATGACCTCTGATTTGTTTGTGAAGAAGAAGGAAGTGGCTAGGAGCAGCTAAGCTGCAGGTGAGCCACAGGGGATTATGAGGCTGGTAGTACTGTGAGAGGTACTCTGTACCAGTGGTTCACAATCTTGGGTCTCCAGATGTTCTTGGACTGCAATTCCCAGAAATCCCAGTTGGCACGGCTAGTGGTAAAGGCTTTGGGGAATTTTAGTAGACGAACACTTGGGGGCCCAAGGTTGGGAACCACTGCCCTATACAGAGCCTAACTGACAGATGCAGTACCAATCCCATAAATTTGTGGGTCTCTCCTGGACCTTAGACTCCCTCCTCCACCACTTCCTTCCTCTTCACACCCAAAATGGAGGTCATTAAGAAGGCTTTCTGGGGCCTACACCTGTGAGTGATTAAAAACGTATCTGAAGATGGTCATTTCTTGCCTGTAGCTCCCAGAATTCTGGATGAAATTGTGAATTCCAGGAGTGGCAGTGCAAACAAACAAACAAAAAACTTGACAGTCCAAAAACCCAAAACTGGAATTATTCAAAAAGAAAGATCCCTCATGGAACAGATGCCAGGGCTTGGTGGCTCGTCGTTTTTACAGAAATATATTGATCCCCTTTTTCTTTTCCAATACTGTATGCCTTATTAGCTTCAGAAACTCAGAATCAGCATTCTCTCAAAGTAATGCCTCCCAAAACATTAAGCATTGCAGCTGTGGAAATTGTCTCCTTCACCTTCGCAACATAGATAACACAGTGAAGGATGCAGGAAAGTCCCAAAACCTAAGGCCAGGAGTCTAAAAGCCAGCAAGGAGGAAAGTAACAATCCTTCCAAAGATAAGAACTGCGTCAGAATTCCAGTTCATCAAATGTAACATGTGAATATGGGGTGATTATATTCACAGTATGACTATTGTCCAAAATAAAGCGAGAAGAGTTACAAGGCCATATTCTGGTGCCTCAAAGTAACAACAGTAACAACATCAAAACACATATGTAACTCTAGGTCAGGATTGTTTATGGAACATTGGATCTTGTCGTTCTGCTGTTACCAGTATTACACCAGCATTGCATGATCAGTTGTGTTTTGAGAAGAACCCTATATAGTATGTATGCTCTTCTGCAACAAATCAAGTTCCTTTTATGTTCAGTCTCTGACCAAAGCACTCCATCTTGCTAATAAACCTCTCTTCCTAATTTATTATGTGGGTTCTCTGCAGTTATTTTCTCTTCCAGGGTCAGAGGAACAAAGAAACTTAATTTTTATTTCAAATTTACAACATTGTATGTGTGCTGGGTGTGTCATATTTCGTTGGGTGGTAAGAATGGAAAGACATTAAATTTTTACCATTTTTACCATGTACATCCCTAGTCACCAGCTTAATGAGAGTCACAAGCCTAGAGAGAAACTGCATGCAGAGGTTACATGTCTGTTGTTCTCAAGGTGACAACATGAAGACCTGTTCAGGGGAGGAATTTGTGCCACTTAATATATAATAGTTTTCCACCCCTCGGAGAAAGATAGTGAGTGACTATGGTTTCCCATTCTGCCCTGCCAGTTTCAAAGTAGAAAGGCTAGGGAATGAAAACCTTTGCCAACTTATCCCGGAATAACCACGCGAGACCAGGTATATGGGTTAAACATGGGCCACACTTTATTAATATTCATTCATATTCCATGAACATGCTAATCCTCTGAGGAAAAAAGGGGGGTCCTGCTGTAGTGCGGATTCAAATTCTCACTGGGTAATAGGTTGGCTCTTGCCCAGCTGGGAGGCTGGGCTCAGGCCTCAGTTATTCCCTTCGTTATCAACATGGAATAACTGACGGTCTCTGAATTTCCCCGGACCCCTTCGTTCTCTCTGTACCTTTCACGGGTCTGGTAGCGTCCCCAGCGCATCTTTACCTTCCAGCACCGCGGTTGCCTGCCCGGGCATGCTACTGGTCCAGATGCGCTGGAATTTGTTGCCACTACCCAATAAAACAATATCCAGTACCTTTGAATCCGCACTACCCGCCACAGCAATGGGAATATGTCTACTATTTCCCATGCCAGTTCAGCAATGGCTGCTGGAGGACAAAGGGGAGAACCCCCTTTAAATGCCCTCTGACCTGCCCACGCTGTCTGTGCGTTCGGCCACCCGACGTCACGCGTTAATCCAGGTAAGTTGGCAAAGCCCCGCCTCGATTATTGGATCCCTCCGATCCGTCTATCGGCGTGACCATTGCAGTGGGAAGGAACAGCAGTCATTCATGCACCACTACTATTTCAATAAGCATGGTGCCCATGTGGAACTGTGTGTGTGTGTGTGTGTGTGTTTTTCCTTTCCTCTTTTTCTTATTGTTCACCTTCCATCTTGTTGAATTTATTACATAATTTTTTTTTGTATTTATCTGTGTATTTTATGTTGTGAGCCGCCTAGAGTGGTCGTAATTGACCGTATAGGTGTAAAATAAATAAATAAATAAATAAATAAATAAATAAATAAATAAATAAATAAATAAATAAATGTGTGATGGTGTCTCCATGTTTCCTTTCATGGTTTACTACGTTAAAGTAAGTCATATTTAGAGTTGACTCATTTGAATCAATTAAGGATTTAACTCACATCTGATTCAATGGGTGTATTCTAGCACAATTTACTGCATTAAGCAATGGGGGTTTGGCCATTGTATCATGTTGCATCTATGTCTGCTATCTGTACAATAAACCTTCTAAAGCTCCAGTGGCCTTCTGTCTTCATTACAACTCAAAGAACAGAAGGTGATGGGAGTTCTGAATAATAAAAAAACACAGAAAAAATTATTCAGTGTGATGTCCATCAGGTTTCTTATCTGTGCCATAGAGCCTTATGCAATATTACCAGCACTAGGCAACATATGGAAGATCAGATGCCCAGTTACGCCGATGGGTTCCTTGAAAAGGTTTGTTCCCCAGTTTCTCATTAAACCTGCAGCCCTATTGCCTCCCATGAATGGGACTGATGTTTGCGCAGGTACTCTACAACACCCATGTGGCTTAGCAATCTTTGGAATGACACCCCCACACTGGATAACAATACCTTGACCACACTTTGTGATGTCACTTTTCATCAACTTTATAAAGTATCCAGCAGAGACTTTAGGTAGAGTCATCATGTCCTCAACAGAGGAAAGCAGCTTGGCAACAACTCCTGAAAACCAAAAAGTGGAAAAGACAGAAGACCTTTCCTCCAACAAAACAGCTGGGGTGAGGAAGTCAAATCTATTTCACTGGACTGAGCAGGATGCTTCCGACATAGAGGTGGGTGAGGAAAGTTTTCTTCCAGGTACTCCTTTTAAAAAATCTGCTTGTAGGTTTCCTGAAACATCCTATTGGGCATCCTAAAATATACCTTTGTTTTTTGGATCCTAAAGGGCTGCTGTAACAACCTGATTTCATTGCAGAAGTACCAAAAACTTCTCCAATGAAGCAGTAACTTCTGAAAACCAAAAAGTGCAAGAAGCAGAAGAGCTTTCCTCCAACAAAACATCAGATGAAGTATTCTAACAGTTTGGGGACTGAAATAGGCAGCGGGGGAAGATCACAGAGGTGGGATTGACCCGGTTCGCACCGGTTCCATAGAGGTGGTTGTTATTTTTTATTTTAGTTCGGAGATCCGGTTACTGGCCTGAGATGAATGAAGCCGGAGGAGCCAGGTGACTAGCGACGAGCGGGGGAGGGAGGGGGGCTATGTGTTTTTTTTCAAGTTAAAGACAACTAAGGCTGTTGCTCTGACAATTTGAGGAGACAAATGGCAGGCTTACTCAAAAACAGGAAGACAGCTATCAGTTTTTTAACACTAGTAAGATTTACCATCAGGCCAGGGTTGAAGAAAGCAGATCAACATATCAAAGGGAATCGAAACTATCCAGACATTCAGGCTGGGGGCTGGAGGGACTGCGAGGAGGAGGAGGAGGAGGAGGAGGAGGAGGAGGAGGGACTAAAGCATACTAATCAAGGATTTGTGACCAGCATCTTCAAGAGGACTGTGTTGAGATAGGTTTAAGTTTCAAGCTTTCATTTTTGAGATTATTCAAGTAAGTAAGTATAATACATAAAAGGCAAACTATGTTTGAGCATAAAGCTGGCTTTTTATTAAATATTTCCCTGCCTTAGCTGTTTGCCATGCAGTCTTGACTCTGGCAGGCAAAGACTTTTGTGGTAGGCTTTTTTAACATGTAAACTGCTGTGGAGAAATGGAGGGAGGGAAATGAAATGGGATTGCTTTTTAAAATTTTTATCATGTAAAATATATTTTCAAAATTATTTCAACAGGATTCCCTTTAGAACCTTTTAGCATTTATGTATTATTGCATCTTTATGCTTCCTTATAGTGGGATGTAAAAAAAAATATTTATCATTGTGTCAGGGTTTGTGAACCACTGGAGACACTCTCCAGGGAGAAAGATGGGTTAAAAATAAAAATAAACAAACAAACAACCCAAGGCTCCAGGGTTTTAAAAAAACTGATACTTCTATTTTTTGAAAGAAATAAATACCTGAACTTTGGAGAAAAAAGGTCAGAAGCCTGTTGGTGATTAATTAGTTATTTAGATTTTCAGGGAGGGAACAGGCCACTTTTTCCATTGGTATGCGGAAATCTAGTATTTAGGATCTATGGAAAAACTAATGGGGAACCAGGCTCTATCAGGTATTATATTTTATTATGATTGTAAAAAATTTAAAAGTGGCTAAGGGCATCTATTTGCAAAGGCTTTCACGGCTGGGATCTGATGGTTGTTGTGGGTTTTTCAGGAAGAACAATTTTCAGAACACAGCCAAAGAGCCCGAAAAAAACCCACAACAAACAATTAAGGGAATAACCTTTCAACTTTCTGGAACTGGCAGTTAGATGCATAAAAAAACTGTTGTTGCTGTTATTGTTATGTGTCGTCAAATTCCCCCCTACTTAGGGTGCCCCTAGGAATGAGCAATCTCCAACATGGCTTGGCCTCAACAGCCCTGCCCATCTATTGCAAACTCAAGCTTGTGGTTTCATTAGGAAGTAGGTCCATCTTGCATTTAGCCTTCCTCTTTTCCTGCTGCCTTCCACATTACCAAGTATTATGGTCTTTTTCAATCTATGCCTGCCTTCTCATGATGTGCCCAAAGTAGTACAGCCTCAGGTTTTGTTTTGTTTTTTTTTTTGCCTCTGGAGATAATTTAGGCTTAATTGGATCTAGAACCCAGTTACTCATATTTTTTGGCAGTCCAGGGTATCTGCCATACGATCCGATCAGGCCAAGGGTGTCTGCAAAGATGATTGAATTTTTGTTAATTGGGACAGTCCTCTTTGAAGAGCCACATGTCAGCATGCTGTTTTAAGCTTCTGTTTTTGCAACGTTGCCCCTTTGCGCTGTCCTCAACAGCCCTGCACAGCTGGTGCAAACTCAACCTTGTGGGTTCTTTGATGGTGTCAATCCATCTCACATTTGGTTTTCCTCTTTTCCTGTTGCCTCCAACTTTTCTACAGAACCTGGAATGGGGAGGGATTAAATGTTGGTGAATTGGGGAGTGGGCGGGAGATGCTTGCGTGGCAGCCTAGTATTGAGTCAACATGTTTTTACAATTATTTTGTAAGAAAAAGTGACTCATTTGAAAACAAGACGAAAAGAGCAGAACCCACAAGCTGCAAAAAAAGCATACATTTCATAAATAAATAACTGGCCAATGGGTTTCTCTGGCCACTGTTTTGAGGGAGATCGTAACCCTGTCTTTGTGGTTGGTGCAGGATTCTGGGAGTTGTAGTCCCCCCATTAAGGGCATTTATTTGCAAAGCTTTCACGGCTGGGGTCTGATGGTTGTTGTGGGTTTTTTGGGCTCGTTGGCCGTGTTCTGAAGGTTGTTCTTCCTAACGTCTCACCACAGAGACTGGAAGAAATGTTAGGAAGAACAACCTTCAGAACACGGCCAAAGAGCCTGAAAAACCCACAACAACCAATTAAGGGAATAACCTTTCAACTTTTTGGAACTGGCAGTTAAATACATACAAAACCTGAGGTTGCTGTTATTGTTATGTATCGTCAAATTCCCCCCTACTTAGGGTGCCCCTAGGAATGAGCAATCTCCAACATGGCCTGGCCTCAACAGCCCTGCCCATCTATTGCAAACTCAAGCTTGTGGTTTTCTTAGGGAGTAGGTCTATCTTGCATTTGGCCTTCCTCTTTCCCTGCTGCCTTCTATCTTTCCCAGTATTATGGTCTTTTTCAATCTATGCCTGCCTTCTCATGATGTGCCTGAAGTAGGACTTTTCCACAGAACCTGGAATGGGGAGGGATTAAATGATTGTGGCATTGTTCAGAGACCAGTTCACATCCCAGGGTGGCAGCCCTCTCTTGCTCGTGCTACAGAAAAAGCTTCATTATTACTATTACTGTTGCTCTGTGGTAAGAACTTTTTTTTTCAGAAGGGGTCAGAGAATTTGAGAGTTATTCTCAAATTCATCTTCGCTTTACATGTGTGTTATGTGCCATTCAAGATGACCCTAATGGGCCTTTCAAGGCAAGTGAGGTTCTCCTTCTTCTTCCTTCCCTTCTTCCCACACAACTACCTTCCTTGTTTCCCCAGAGCAGGGAATAGAGATTAAACCTGCACTGCATGGGGTTACACAGCACTCTCCTTGAAAACTAAGGCTTGTATTTTAGGACTCTTCCCTGAGGACTTGTGTGGGGCTGAAGGAGAAAAGGGGCAGCAGAGGAGGACAGAGGAGATGAAAATGGAAGGTGGAAATTTGGGGAAGACAGTGGAGGGGGGGAGTCTTATGTTTTTGGTGAAACTGTGGCATGAAGGAAAAGTGGAAAATGAGAAGAGGAAGCAGCTGCCAGGGCTCTGAGGGAAGCCATCATCACTACCAGCGCCGCCAACAACACCAACACCCCCAAAGCGACTGACGAGGAGAAGCGGTGGGTGCGGGGTGGAGGGGAAAGATGGAGGAGGAGGAGACCTCAGAGGAGTCAGTAACTGAAGGACCGATTGAGGTGGTGGGGGTGAGGTGGAGTGGCAACAGACTGAAAAGGGAACATACCTTCCAAGCCAGAAGGAAGCGGGGGGGGGGAGAAGAACTCCACAACAGGTGCGCAAAGGCTGCCTCCAGGTAACAACAAACAGGGCTATCAGTAATTTCAGGAGCAGGAAAGGGGAGGGAAGCAATTTTTACTGGTGAGCTATAGGGCAAAATAGGAGGTAAAGGGAAGGAGAGATGTGTCAGTTCTCTGTCAAACTTGGTCATAAGCACCCACTGTGAGGTGTGTGTTTGTGTGTGTGTTTTTGGCACATACCCATGATGAGGGTAACAGCAGCAGTATGCCCAAACAGATGCACTTATCCAGATGTCTTAATTATGTGAGAAGTAGTTGTGATAATAGGCAGTAGGGAGACCACTGTGGAAGAAATCCTCATCAGATCCCACTGTCCTGGGCATTTACTTACTTATTTACATATTTATTTACATATTTATTTACATATTTACATATTTACATATTGACTTATTTATTTATTTACTTATTTATTTACTTATTTATTTATTTATTTATTTATCATTGGGACATAGAACCTGTTGTTAATTTATTTGAATCCCACCACTGGAAGATCACCAATGACCACAAATTACAATGACTCTGAAGAAGATATGAAATTGGAGGCATGACACCATCATCAGAAATGGAAGATGAAAGGCAGCTTCATCCAGCACTTTGTCAGTGGCTTGTGCTTAGGAAAGGAAAATTACTTCAAACCCCCACTGAGGCACCGCCATTGGCCTCCATGCCATGAGCGAGCAGGCCAGGTAGGTGGGACTTGTTAACCTAGGAAGGCAGCCCATCTAGGAGAAGGAAAACTCCAATTTCAAACCCCCACTGAGGTGCCTCCATGAGCCTCCATGCCATGAGGGAACAGGCTGGGTAGGAGGGACTCCTTCAGGCCTGGAAGGCAACCCATCTAGGAGAAGGAAAACTCTGACATCAAACCTCCACTGCCTTGTGGCTAAATCCACCAATGGAAAAGGCTTCAGGAATTAACCTCGAGGCAAAATCCGGAGCCGGAGTCCCGGGGGCAGTTCTTGTCGTTCTGTCAACTCAGCAATGTTGCTGAAACCAGTTGTATTGTCTCTTGCCTTTCCATTGGACTATTTCAGTGACATGGAGGGGGAGGAATTTGCTGCTTGGGTAACAGCCTATCTTCCATATTATTTTACCCAGGCTTCGTGCCCTGGAGAGGACACTCAAGCTTCGCGTACAGCATCAAAACACTAGACGCTGTTCCAAGTCCTCCATACAGAGCACGTTACCATAGTCTCTCGAGACTGAAGGATGCCTATGAATGTGTCTAATGAGATCAGTGGATGCAATCACATCTCCAGCAGTGCTGGGCTGTGACCAGTGTGTTTATGATTGGGAGTAAGGCCTGTAAGTCTTTAGCTATTCACTTGTGTGTACCTTCTGTGAAAGTTAAGTTGAATACTCCATTACCATTGTAAGTCATTGCTATGACAGCTTGCATGGATTCAGTATGAACAGTGGGAAAGGCAAACTGTTGCCATTATATCGCCCAGCCAACAAAATGTCTCTTTTATTTCATTTTGCAAAATATGCTCATACCCTGGTTCTTGTAGGTTTTTTTTTGGGCTGTTGGCCATGTTCTGAAGGTTTTTGTGTGTGCCAAATAGCCCCCAAAAAACTACAAGAACCACTGGATCCTGGCCGTGAAAGCCTTTGAGAATACATGCACTCTTTAAAGGAAGGAAGCCTAGCAGACTTCCCCCCCTGGAATGCACCATCATGATGATATGGATCTAAGCCAAGGGAATTGTTATGAATACCTGCTTATCATTGGTGCCAAAAACATGTATTCACATTGTGCACATGATGGAAAGCTACCACAGTGTTCCTCTCTCTCCCCCTGCTGTTAGATATTCATGGAACAGAAACTGCTTTGATTTGACAGACTTTGTCCTTTGATGTGAACAGAAAATCTGAATCTTTGAGTCTATATCTACAAACCAAATTTCAAAGTTGTGTCACATGTTAGCATTGCCAGCATACATATGTTGTGACACTAGACTTCAGTCCTCTAGCTATTCACTTTTGTAAATACATATCTACATACAGTATACATGTCTAGATATACCACCTTATATATATAAAGATCAATGCAGTAAATAGTTCAAGATTTTTTAAATGTCTGCATGCATATTACTTTATTTTTTTAAAAAAATTAAACTATTTAAAATAAGTATTAATAACTATAGAATAGTCAACAGCACAACCTTCAAATTAGAAAACAAACTGACAAAAATAAAATGGCAAGACTAAAACAGTTAATGATAAAGAGAGACTTAGAGATGACGCAATGGTTATCCTCATATATCTGAAAGGCTTTCTCATGGAAGACAGAGAGAGCTTGCTTTCTGGTGCTCCAGTGGATTGGACCAATCCATCCAAGCAATGCATTTGAAGAACAAAGGAGATGCCAGCTAAACATTAGAAAGAATGGTAAAAGGTGGGCGGCAGTGCAATGGATTATCTCTGAACGTGGTGGAGCCTCTTCATATGAGGCTTTTAAACAGAGGGTGGAGGTAGGGAATGTTTTAGTTGTGAATCTCCTGTAGCGGCAAGAGGTTGGTCTAGATCTTGGGATGCCTCCTAATTCTACAGTTTTATTTAGTTACTTGATTTCAGTGATTCTGGACTTGTAAAACAGTAAAGCATTCATAACACCTCAGAATTTAAAAACAATCATAACAAAAGATCAAGAGCAAAAGAAAAGGTCACAATGAGCATTTGTGAATGTTACGGTCCCAGAGAAATGGCATAACAAATTTTTACAAAATCTAATTTTGTCTTATTTCTTTATTCTTCTGTTATGGTCTTTGACCAGAGATGGGAGTTGTTTAGCTCTTTGGAAGAATTGTCATTGAAATTAGCTCTGATTTGCAGACTCTGAATATTTTTCATGAAACAAGAACTTTGGTGTGCAGACTGGCAAAGCTGTGTGTGGAAAAGGAGATCTGGTTGTCTAGTGGCTGCTGGCCACATTTCTTTTCATTTCCAACAACTGTCTTTCTGGCTGGAGCTGATAGGAGTTGGAGTTCAACAACATCTGAAGAGTCACAAGTCTCTCACAAAAATCATCATACTCTGGTTTCTCTTCAGATTGTATAAATCTTTCTCTACTGAGAAGAGCAGTAGTAAAAGGCACAATAAAACTTGTCATATGTTATGTGAACAGCATGTGTGTGTCACTCGATTTTTAAATGACCAAAAACACGACAAAAACAGGTCTGTTGTGATGATTGCATGAATCATGGCCATCTTCAAGTTGGGAGTGTTCAGAAAGAAATGGAAAAGTTGTAATACGAACCTGAATCCCCTGTACAATAGACCCATTGAATCACTCATATGCATAAATCCTATCAATTCAGTGGGTCTGCTCTTCAGAAGGTTTACTCTGCTTGGGATTACCAATTGAATTCTAGCTCTGGTTGCCACTCTTCTGATCCCTGCTGCCAGTTTGGCCCTGTTGCTCCAAAAGGGAACAATCACTATACTTGAACTTGGTACCACGCATGAACACATGCCCACAGCCAGAAGTGGGAGGTGGGATGGGGAAACACTTTTTTGGACTAAAGTTCCCAAAAGTAGGTACAGTGGTGCCTCACTTAACAAGCGCACCGTTTAACGACAAATCCGCATAGCGACCCGTTTTTTGCGATCGCTAATGCGATCACATTGCGATGTTTTAGGTGGCTAAACATCGCATTGCGGTGATTGGTAAGCGTTTCGTTTACTGATTATCGCATTGCAATGTTTTTTAAACAGCTGATCGGCGGTTCCAAAATGGCCGCCGCATCTACAAAATGGCAGTGTGCAGCGTTTTCGCGCCCTGCCCTCACTTACCAGGCAGCAAAAATGGCAGCCAGATGGAGGATTCACCACATAGTGGTGAGTTTTCGCCCCATAGGAACGCATTAAACGGAGTTTAATGCGTTCCTATGGGTTCCCCCCCAGCATAGCGACGAATCCGGATAGCGACGTTAATCCTGGAACGGATTAACGTCGCTATGCGGGGCACCACTGTATTCTGGGAGTTGTATACCAAAAGAGTAATATTTTTTCAATCTCTGCTTTAAGCCATACTCAATACATAGACTACTGAAATAACTCTCCAACTCTCACCTGGGCCCTTTCTAATCCATATATCCCACTGCAAAGAGTATCTACTCAAGGGTAAGTCCAATTGAGTTGAAGGAGACTTATTGGTTGGGTGTTTGCAGATAAAGAAAAAAACCTTTTTCAGAACAAACAAAATCAATAAAACAAACAAACAGGAACAATCCTTCTTGATGTTTTATGACTCCAGTAGTGGTCCATATTGCAATGCAATGCTTCTAGACAATGCTTTGGATTAGACCATTAGATCCCTTGGACTCAAGTGAGAAATTGTTTTTATGGATTACAATAAGCATGTTTTAGTAAAATTTATATCAGATATTGTTCATAAAATCTCCATTGACAATGATATAATCACTTCAATCATCAAGTGCTTCTCTAAAGAAAAAAAGGGCCCATGGAGTGGGAAAAAAGCCATTTGTTCTCTCTACTGTCCAGTCACATTGTCCATGTTAATCTTATTCACGGTATATGCTATATGCATGATCTGGAAGCAAGTCCTATATAACTCAGTGGAACTAACAGTCATACACCGGATTGTGCTGTGTCATGTTCTTATAAAGCTGAAATATTAGTTTTACTTTTTATTAAATATACATAGAATGGACATTTTCAGTTGTACACATGTTTTCCTTTCCTGGTTGTCAAAACTAAGTGTAGAATTTACATGGATATTTATCTCACTAAATATCAGTATAGTACTTTACTCAACTTTAGTGTTTTCTCCAAGGTGAAGAGAAAGAAGAAAATTAGGGATCAAAAACCAAAGAGAAGTATGGGCGCACACAATTGTAAATGTGAGCAGATGTGAGAATGCAGAAACAAAATTTTAGCCTTCAATAAAACAAAGTACAGTAGGATGCCCCTATCCATGGGATGAATATCCATGGATTCACTTATCCTCTGCCTGAAAATATTAAATACATATATATTTATTTATATGTATTTATGTGTATTTCTATGGTGTATTTACTAGAACTAGTCACTAGAAGGAGCCAGAGACCATGATATGTATAGCTTTGGACATTTCTCCATTTTTCATCATCCGTGGGGGGCTTGGAAGCAACACCCTGCCAATACTACAGTCCTACTGTATAGTGAGCTACTTTATTAGCGTGTGTGTGGGGAGAACAGAAATTTTCACCTCTGTGCTTTAAAATATGCCAAATGAGACCAATCCACACAGTCTATAATTGGCTAACCTTAGCGTGCATTTAGCAGATGAGTCTTCAAATAGATGTAATTAATGTTTTTGTTCAACTTTAGGTTTTGTCCAGTCTTGTCCTTCCCATCTCCCTTCTGGAAGGCCAAAGCAGGGTGTGTGTTTTCTTCCCAAATCCCCACTGTGAACACTTGAATTGCATCACTCTCCCATTCCACGAATAACCTCCTCAGTTCCAGGACAAACTGGGTCATCCTTCCTTAAGCCGATGCCCTTCAGAGGTATTGACTTCCCGATGGACAGGCAGGCTGGGGGTGACTAGACTTGAATACATAAGAAGGCTGCTGGGTTCAGAAGGCTGACCTCAAGTCTGTGAGAACTGACACCATGAATCTAAAGAACTAATGTGAAACATGCATGTCTGGAACAGTCCTGAACGTGGAAAGAAAAGGGAAGCCACGATGGAAGCATTTCCCAATTTCATCTCCTTCGCAGGCTGCAACGCAAGGATGAAATAAGTACGACTAATTCATGACACTACAGCTAGCCATAGCATTCCTCCTGAATAGAAGGACCCTTGCCAAGAGAATAAGTAGCCACCATCCGAAAGAATGCAGGGCTCAGGGCATAAAGAAGTGTAATTTTTTTTTCCATTAGCAGCAACCTGACTTCCGTGGAATCTTCTTTTTCATTTCCTTCCTTCTCATCTGTGCTTTATGTGTGGTTTCAATAAAATGGATTGCCCTCTGCTTGGCAAACTGAATAGCTGACACAGAGGCACATTCAGCTGAAAAACACTCCTTCCCTAAGTAGCTATTTCGTCATTTCTTGCCTTGAGTTACAGAAACCAGGTGTCGAAGGGAGGAGAGAATGAAAGAAATAGCAGTTCTCTCCCTTTCCTCTCACTGGGTATTTTACTCTTTACCTGACAGGAAAGGCGCTTTCTTTCTCTCAAATACTTTTCTATGCAAAATTTTAATTAAATCATATGCCATCATGTCAATTCTGACTTACAATGACCCTTTTCAGAGTGTTCTAGGCAGAGAATACTCAGGAGTGGTTTACCATTCCCTTCTTCTGGGGGTGCCCTGGGACCGTGCAGCTTGCCCAAGGTCACACAGGCTGGCTCCTCTCCCAGAACAGGGAGAACTGACCCTCAGCTTCCCTGCATCAACACTGTATATTTACTGTATATTGTCTATATATGCAGTATATTATCTACATATACTATATACAATCCCAGTCTCCCAGTCTCCTGGGAGACTGGAATTAAATATATACAGTATATATAGACAACACACACACACACACACAGAGAGAGAGGGAGAGAGAGAGAGAGAGAAAGAGAGAGATGCATTTATATGTATGTGTGTACACACACACACACATACACACTTACACACTTATAAAAGTGACTAACAGAGAAGTATACAAGAAAAATGTGTTGGCTTCCACTTTCTTCACTTGCTCATATATAATTCATATATATAAAATATACTTTGTTATTGTAGCTCTGAAAGTGCTACTGATCCTCTGGAGGAGGAGAGATGTTCAGTGCTGTAATTACCTCTTCTAATATTTTCACTGCATAAATCATGAAGTTGCTTTGTGGGCACATTTCGTGACATCAGGCTTGGCTTTGCATTTTCTCATCTTGATTGCATTGAGGATACTCTAGCTGAGTCTAAATCAAATCACCATTACTTGAATCTGAAGTACATATGCCTTAGATTTCTATCCCACCTTTCTACTATGATGCAAATACAGTAAAGATGTCTCCCAGTCACACACTGACAAGAGCCTGGCTTGCTGAATGGAAGCTATGTTGCTATTTTATATACCCCTGGATTGTTATGGCTGCCAGATAAGATACGAAGCTAGAGCTATAGATTCCATGTGAGAGAACATCCCCTCACATCGTGTACTGTGAATGTACACAGGTGATAAACAACCATCCCAGCATTAACTGAGAAAATTCACATCTAATAAAAAGCAACCTTTATTCTTAAACTGGGATGCCCAGTGTGGTGTAGTGGATACAGTGACAGACTAGAAATCTGGAGAACATGGTTTGCATCCTCACTTGGCCATGGAAGCTCATTGTGGGAGTGGAACTGATAAAATCACTCCTTTAATATCTCACTTACCTTGAAAGCCCAATTAGGGTCTCTATAAATTGGATCCAACTTAATGGCACAGAAAACACACATGTTCTTAAACAGCTTTGAAATATACAATTAAACAAACACAATTATAATCATAATTGCCACCATCTTTATCAGCATCATCACCATTGCATCATTTCCACCATTCTCAACAAAAATATTCTTTCTCATGAAAAATGGACATTTTGAACCAGAGGCTGATGGCATGTATTCAATACAGCACAAAGAGAAGGCATTTCAAATATTCCCATTGTCTGATTCCATTTGTTTCATACTGTTTCAAACCAAGATTGCAGCATTTCAAAAGACGTTTTCCTGAGGATCTATATGAAAATGCAGATTAGTTGAAATCTTGCCACCGTGTTAGATCAACTGATTCCTTTCTTTGTATTTTGTGCTCTTGCAACATAATCATCTAAAAAGTTTCTCTTTCTTTTTTAAATGTCAGATTTTTTTAATGAAAGGACAGAGATCTTGTTGTATATAAGAACCTGAGGTTTTACGACATTTAGGTCTATTTTCATGGTACAAGAGTGGTGTTTTGAGATCTATAATCCTTAATGGCCATTAAGATTAAGTAATTAAAATTACTTAAGTCATGGAATTTAGGTAATACTGTACTGTATTGGAATGCAGAGGAATTTCATGGAAGGGTTGGAGCTTATCAGAAGGACTAGCCAAATGGCAGTTCTATCTAATCTTTGATGTTGTTAACATGATTCTTTCCATGGGCTCTGATGCCTTCTTTCAGGTTGTTGCAGCCTATACTATACTGTACTATACTATGCATGACCTCTCACCTCCAGCATGAGAACGGGGAATTCATGGGGGTTTTTCCACAAAGGCTTTTGTGCAAAATGTTACTCCACAAAACTAGGCTCTTATTCCTTTGAAAAGTCCCCACACATATACACACAAAATAAGTGCAAAGGGACAGTCCGATTGATGAAAAAGATACAAACCACCCATCCAAGGCTTCTGCTCTATAAAACTCCATTCAATAAGGCAGGTTATTACAATTTAACTTCACAATTTACATGACATGCAAAATTATTCTCTCACTTAGATCAACACATAGTCTCTGATGGTCTCATTGGTAAGGAGAAAAATGTTGCATTTTCTTGTTTATGCATGTAGAAATGAGACAAATGATTTATGTACCTAGGCAGAGCTTTACCTGCAGGATGTCTTAAGAGCTGGACCATACATTTTCAGGGGGAAAGATTTGTTCTTTTATGAATTGATGTAAAATGAAATTTGCAATGGGGATATTTAGGATGAATGAATTATGCAGAACAAATCGACATGAGCTTGCAAAATCACCTTGACTAGGCAATTGCTCAGATGGTGTCCATCTGTTATGAGCTGTCCTTGCATTCACTTGAAAAAAGAGAAAGAGTAGAAGGGAGAATTGCACTGAAAGCCAGTGGAATCTCATAGTCCAAATATATTTGTTTTCATATTTTCTGTAAAGGAAGTGCTACAGTAGACAAAAGTCTGTAGGAAGTCTCAGCAGAAACAAAGGTAAAGAAACCATTGATTTCAAAGTGTTCCTACTTTGCTGTTAGACTGTATCCAAAAGTCTCATAACTTTTCTTTAAAAAACACATAGATGTATTAGACCAAAAATGCGAGACATCTAAGAGTCTGGAAAAGATTGTTTAATGGACTACAGCTCCCAGAATCCTCCTGCCTACATGGTTGTCAGGAGAAATCTGGACTTTATAGTATGAACAAGTAATAACTCGCGGTTCTAGCACATTCCTGCTAAATTGGTTATCATGGCCAAGCCCTAGTGACAGGCATAATAATGGATTTAAGAATAATTAGTCTCATTAATTTTATGACCAGCCTTAGTTGGATAGGTATAGCAAAAATGTACAAGCTTGAAATCTCTTCTGTTCCACGGATTGCTTCTAGATTCCAAGAAAGTATCAAGAAGAGGTTTTAGGGCTATTAAATACTAGATGGAAGATTTAAATCACAGAGGTAATGAGCCTTTATGAGCAAGTTAAAATTAATTTGAAAAACATGATTACAAACCTACAGAGGAAATAAACTCACAAAAGAAATAAAGATCTGGCATACAGCCATTTAAAATAAGCAGTAATTTGTCCTTTCAGTAGAGCATTAAACTTGCATTGAGTTCTATTTAGACCCCTGCTTTGTGTGAAAAGGTTTTTTTCTTTGACGTTTCCTGTACTTGGGGAAAATAATAACTATGTGTATTTTTTCCTGGCATATCTATCTATCTATCTATCTATCTATCTATCTATCTATCTATCTATCTATCTATCTATCTATCTATCTATCTATCTATCTATCTATCTATCTATCTATCTATCTATCTATCCATCTATCCATCTATCCATCTATCCATCTATCTATCTATCTACAGTGGTACCTCGCTAGACGACAACCCTGCTAAACAATGAATCCGCATAACAATGACTTTGCAATCACTATAGCGATTCGCAAAACAGCCATTCCAATGGGCGATTTTCACTTGACAATGATTGATCTGTCTGTCTGTCTGTCTGTCTGTCTGTCTGTCTGTCTGTCTAACATTAAGGCTTTTTCCACAGACTGGCACTGGTGGCTACAAGATTAAAAAGACACTGGTTAAAAAGAGAGAGTCAGAGAGAAGAAGGTAGGAAAAAACATGCAGAGAGAATGTAACAAACAATTAATTACAGTGTTAAAACACTGTTATTTTTTTAAAAAAAATCTTTAAAAGTATTTTTGAGAGTCTTCATTGAAGCATTCTTGATAGCCCATTAAGAAGGTGGATTACAGGAGATCCAAGATGGCCAAGAAATCACAGAGATAGAAAAATAGCTCCCAGTTACACATGTGTTTAATTGAAAGAGATGTGAGTAGTCTACTAGAGTCATTCCAGTCCATGCATCCAATATAATTTTCCTGCAGGGCAAGTTTCAATGAGAATAAGTTCAGAAGGAAAGAGCTTTCAGAGGGGATACATAAGAATAGTTTTGCCAGCACAGACCAAAAGCCCATCTAACATAGCATGCTGCTTCCATTGATGGACAGCTGGATCCCTCAAGAATCACGTGAGCACTACCACAAAAGCAGGGTTTTTAAACAACCTTTTTATGATTAAGACTTTAAGTTCCTGCACACTTCTCTTAGATTAAGTTCAACTATTTGGTTCCATAGTTTTCACCCTTTATTTCTTAAGAAGTAAAAATGAAATGTTAATTCAGGAAGGAAGAATGGGGGTGAGTTGGTTGTTAGAATTTATGTATATTTGTATATATGCATGCATGCATGAATGTTATGGGTGCATGTCTATATTCCACCCTTGAGGCCAGGAGGGCTAATATCTTACACAAAACACAGACACTCTATTAAAAATGTAATTCTAAGAGAAACAATAAAGTAGACTAAAACAAGACTAGCTCTTGACTATCGTTCCTGTTTGCACAAGTAAATGTACAGGAGAAATGACAGAGCCTTAACTTGTGCATGTGTATTAATGGACTAATCTCAATTTGACCATGAACCATATGATTCATTCTAGAGACTCTGGCTTCTAAAGCTTAGGACCTTCTTGGTTGTCAAATTGTTTTGGGAATTCTGGCCAGTAAATAGTGTCCACAACTTGGACAGAGAAAATATTTCTGATTTCCAGATGATATGCATACCAGTTCAGCAAGAGCTTCCCTTGCCACAATGCAGATTTGGACAGAAAAACTGGGAAGGCAAAATGGTGGTGTGGTGGTAGTGGATTAAGTTTTCTAAAATGAGAAATGAACATTTTCACCCTACATCAAATCCTAGTTTGATCCCTCAATGTTGAGCTCATCGGAACACCACTGCAACTCTGCCATGTTACCCAAAAAAGCAAAATTAAACTTCCTCATATAGACACTACATAAAACGGGAAAAAATGAGCAACTTGTCTCCATCCAGGTGTTGTTGGATTGCACATCACATCAAACCCAGCTACTGTAGCCAGTGGTGAGGGACTATGGGAGATGCAACATCTGGAAGGCTTCCAGTTGGCTATTCCTCTCTCAGAGCATAAGAAACATAATTGTTGGTGGTGTTGATATTCATACTTCTCTATGACCTCTCTTATGAACCAACCCTGAAACAATTTACAACAGCATCATAAAACAGCTAGGAGGAGCCAAAGAACTCTGAATTCTGAGATACTTGACTCAGCATTTCATATTTACCCAGCTTAACAGACTGTACCCTGAACATTTAATGAACATCTGTATTCTGTAGCCCTGCATGTGAAGGCCTCAAAAACAAGAGGTGACGTACAGCTGAGTTCCTAATCATAGGCTTGCCATCAGTTCCAGGATTCCTGCACAACATGAATTTATAAATTTGCTTTAAGAATTCTTAACCACAAACCATTGTTTTAAAAATAATTACGTGTTTTTTTGAGCTCTGCAAACCACAAAATGCCAGAGATCTTGGCTTGCAGGGATTAGAAATGAGTCACATTCTCTCTGTTTAGCTGATGCAGCTTGGCTTTTCATAAAGCCAGCTCCTCATGAGTCACCTGGCTGTCTTTTTTGGTAAATGCATGCCTTGCCTACCCCCAGTGCACCTGGCTCACTTGTGCTGCCTTTCTATGGCACACAACAATAATTGTAATGATCAGAAAAATATGAACTAATTTGCCAGGGGAAGAGGCTAGTTGGATCTGTGGAGGTCTGTTACGTAAATGATGCCCACATACATTCTAGCTTTTAGCCTAATGTTCTAGGATTGATTCATAGAATGAGCAAGGCTATAGTGAAAAGTGATGGGGCTACTCATCATGCGTCTGCACGGCTCACTTATAAACACAGGATTTGGAAGAAGGACATATATTACAAAGAGTGCAAAGCTGAAAGAGCTGAGTCTCACTCACGACCACTCCAAGACATGCTTCCTGAGACAAAACTCTGTCTAAGTATATAACCTGGTCGAACTTGCAGTTTAGTCTGACTTCAAGACTGACAGCGAGAGTGTCCAGGGACTAACTTAAGGGGTCCAGGACAAGCTGTCAGGGGGAAGAGTGGCGAAGGCCAGCAGTAATGGCTAGGAGTTTACCACTGCTGCCTCTCCTTCATTTGTGCCCTGAGACCTCACTCCGCCTAATGGTATGTAGATATGGCATCATCCAGGTGCAACTTTCATTACAAAAAGTACTCCCCTATTTTATGGAAGAACAGGGCAGGCCAGTGAACAAACTATTGGTTGAAATACTGTTACTTAGTGTAGTAAGTGTGGTACTAGGTTTAACTTACTCAGTCATTATGATTTGGTGAACCAACTCCTCTGCAGCTTCAATTGATTCAGGTGGACCTACTATAGTTATGACTTTACTACACTAAGCAGCAGGATTTCAGCCACTGTGCCTCACCACTACCCCATTACGAGTTTGCCACCAGGTTACTGTGAATAGGATTCTGTTGATGGGTTTGTCCCCAAGCAACCCTGGATTCCAGTTTGAGCCTTTAAAAATCGCAACGTGTCTGCTTGTTTGTCTTCTTTGAACAGCAAGCGGAATATCATAAGCATGTTTTAGAAACATCCCATCTCAAATCCGCTGGGAAACAAAGCAGTTTCACTACGTTATAATCACTCGTCTTCTCTGCTCATTTATATCCGCCTCTGCCAGGATACTGATCCAGCTCTGAGCAGCTAAGCCTTCAACAGCTGAGCTTATTGGCTTTGTTTCTGACTGAAGTTGCTCCCAGAGTCCCAGGGTTTGGAGCAGTTTGCTAGCTATGATTACAGCTTTACATGTAGAATTTCTGACTGGGGCATTTCTCTTCTCTCTCTTACTCTTACTCATAAAAAACAGCACACTTTTTTACTTACTTTGACCCCACCCCAAATAGGATACTTGTGTTATGTACTCAGGATCACAATTTGTGTTGTATTTATGTGTTTCCAAGTGATCCACTGTTCAGTGCCAGGTGCTTCCTGGTCTTATGGGGATGGAGCACAGCAAGCAGCACTGAACTCTTAACTTTCAGACCCCCCCCCCATAGAAGTCCTTTTTGATACCTTGCCTCCATTGTTGTTATGTCACAGAACATTATAAAGAGCTGATGGGCTTATGAAGGCAAGGTGTGGGCAGGTAGGGAAGGGAGATGGGATTAGTAGGGCAAGTTAGAACAGTACAGTTCTTTTGGACTATAGGGCCTCTTAGGGTCAAACTGTACATTGTAGATATGGCATCATTAGAAGAAGGAATTCCTTAAGTGCTGAAAGATGTCTGATTGCCACAGCAGGAGCGTTGCACATCTCTTCTTATTTGTCAATTATTCTGCTTTGTTTTGTGATTGGTCACTGCAAGCTAAGCACAGGTTTTGTTTGCATGTTCAACTGCCCAATCATGAAGGTCTGCTGGAATCATGCCTTGAACTTTAACATGATTTTTGCTTTTTATAACATGCAATCTGTAATATGTAGTTTGGCTCCGGTGGTAAAGTTGGAAGATGCAAGTGATGTGGGGGCTACAGCATGGGAGCAAAAGGTGAGATAAATCCTCCCATTCCTTCTAACGTGGCTACCCTCCAGAAGATCAAACTATTTAGTGACTATTCCACATCTCCTTTGAAATCAACACAGATAACTTTATAGTACTATCAGGTGATGGAAAAGCAGTGAAGTGCCTGTTGGCTGGATTCCCTCTTAGTGGACACTGCAATCAAGGGAACTTTTCAAGCCTGAGTTGTCTCATCACCATGCAGACCACATATTTTCAATCTTTTTTCTTCACCCTGAAACTTAATGACTGTGTATTTTGGGAAAAAATAATAATAATCCATAACATTATTCCTCATTGTTCCTCATCCATAACATTATTCCTCATTACATTTGGTTGCTAGAACCTGTAGCTCCTCTCTGACAAGGAGGCTCATGCATAGGCATTGCTTGGGAGACAAGAAGGAAGAACTTATAATTATCTTAGAACTGTAGAGCTGGAAGGGACCCTTTAGATCATAGAGTCCAGCCTATACCAAGGAGGCAAAGTGGGGGAACATCTACCCTGTAGCTTAATTTCTCCCATATTTATGCTTCAAAAATATTTTATAAAGAAAATAACTTTCATAGCAAAGCCTGTTTTACCCATAGATTATCGTAGGAAACTTCCTGCCACAGAAGTACTGTATCACATCGCATCCGTATGTGATTTAAAACTACCCCCTTATAAATCAATATAATTTTTCATGTGCATTTATGCTATGTTTTGATTTTTTTTAAAAAAAGTGGTAATAGCAACTAGCCAAAACCACCAGTCTGAAAAGCAGCAAGGAGGCAATTCAATTTTTACGCAATATAGTTTCGCTGTATGAAACTCATACAAACTAGGGACAGTGTCTGTGCAGTACAAATTGAGCTTGTTCCTCTTTATAGCAAACTACTTTCAGTTCTTTGTCTTTAAGGAAGCAATTGACATGTGTCAGCCAAAGTTCAATATTTCCATTTATTTCAGTGGGGGGAAACAAAGTGAAAGTGTGAGTACTTATTTCTCCCTTTAAAATTAATAGGATGTCAGCCATTGTGTGTTCCTTTGTTCCAACAGTTCTAGGTATAACTTGATAGTGGTATCCTTTCCAGCAGAGCCCAATTTGGGTAAATCTCCTGTCTCCTTTCATGCTAGTGCTGGTCAGTTCTTAGAAATGTTACCTTTTCTGAATGACAGCTCTGCTTGCTGGAGGCCTCTCGGAGTTCTAGTCTGAAAAAGTAACATTTATGAGCTCTAGGGCTGATGGAGCATCTAGAAGGTCACAGAGTCACCTTGGTAGGGAGTTCCATAGACTGGGAACAGATCCTCAAAGGGCCTATTTTGTGCCCTCACCAGACTTGCTTGGGAGAGTGGCAGAACTAAGAGAAGGTCCTTTTCTCAAGAGCTTAAAACTTGAGAAGGGCTATAAGAAGATCTATGGCCCATCTTACCATTTGGTGGCCCTGGGTGGAGCTGATGAGAGTTGTTGGTGAGGAGATCTAGAGCACCAAATGTTCCTCATCCCTGGATTAAGTCGTGTCTACATCAGAACCAGCCTAGTGGTCCTTTCTACTGTTCCTTTTGCTTTGATTTAACCTCCTTGGGCCACAGAGGTTGCCTCACATCCATCATCCCTCATTTATTCCTTCAGTACTAGAACAATGAGGGGCAAATCTACCAGTTCACATAGCAAGTTGTTTTTTTTCTCCAGTAGATGTCCCAGCATGCTTACTGAAGCTAGCCCACCATGTTGCAAAACACACAACATCATTCCACAATATCTGAACATTGCAACAAACATTGCAGAAACATGAGTTCTTCTGTAATGAGATTCCTGGCAAAATTTGTAGCGACTAAATCTATCGCACCATCTGAAGTTGAACTATTCTCTACACCAGTGGTCCCCAACCTTGGGCCTCCAGATGTTCTTGGGCTTCAGCTCCCAGAAATCCTGGCCAGCAGAGGTGGTGGTGAAGGCTTCTGGGAATTGCAGTCCAAGAACATCTGGAGGCCCAAAGTTGGGGACCACTGCTCTACACAACAGCTTTTTAATGATCAGATCAGTGGACACATGTACATATAGTCCAGTATCTGTCTTGATTTTGAAGATATTCTTCATTTTGCCAGCCTTCATGGTCACTGATGGGAATAACTGCTAGCGCTAGCTTGGGACAGGCAGGTATACCTAAAGAAATAATCACAGGAGCCAGGGTTCACTGTACCAAGCGTGCCACTATTTATTTCATTACATTTATAACTCGCCTTGCCACCATCATGGAACTCAATAAATCATGCATAGGACATTAAGGTGGTCTCGTAGTGAGCAGACACAGACCTTGGCCATTGCCTCATATACTCAGATCATGCCCTGAGGTGTATGTTTTTGCTTCCTGGCAAAGAAAAATTTCAGCAAAACGTGCACAGGAGGTATCGTATGCCAGTGAGAGAAAGGTGGCAGATAGTGGGGGAAGAACATTGTTTTACAAAAAAAGTCAATCTTGGTCTGAATTAGCTAAAACAGTATCTATATACATTTTGAAACTGATGCTCTCAACCAGATATGGGAGTTTTGGAATTTTTTCCTCACTACAGCTATTAGAATTCATCAGGAATTTCCCCAGCTAGAGTTTTGGTAGCTTGAACAACAACAACAAAATCCAGGTTCTCAGAGGAGTTTCAGAATACACACATGTTCTCTGCCAAGGCTCTGCCTGCAGCACTGGCCATTAAAAAGACATGGATGGTGCTTTCTAAGCTCCATGGGAACCGTAAAGCATTAGGGGACTATAGTTTTTTGAGACCTGCCATCTATCGAGTTTAATGAACATAGAAAACACTGTTCCTAATGCTTTGCAGTTCCCATGGAGCTTAGAAAGCTCAACCCATGTCCATGCTTTAATAGCCATCTGCAGAAAGAGTATTAGCAAGGAACAGGTGAAGATCTTTAAACTTCTTTGAGAACTTGGATTTTTTGTTTGTTTGTTTTGGCTAAACCTACCACAGGTTCTAGCTGGGAGAAGGCCTGCTGAATTCTGTTACAGTACTTGTAATAGGGGAGAAAGAACCACCTGAAAATCTCATGCATACTCTCAACACCAGTTTGTGATGTTAGATGAGAAATACTTCTCAAGCCTGTTGGTCCTGTGATCATTTCTTTAGGAATACCACCCTTACCCCAAGGAAGTGCTAATGATTGTTCCCAACAATTACCATGATTGCTGGGGAGAGGAATCCCCCAAGTTAAAAGTGATACTGGTCTTTACCTACATGTCTCCACCAACCTGGTCATGAAACAGCTCTTGGGAAGAGAACACCTGAGCACCTTCGGTGTCAAAGAATTAACCCTCTTTTTATTTTTATTTTTGCCAGGAAGTCAGAATTTTATGAAAGAAGAACCACAGCAAACCCTGGGATTACCAATTTGGCAAAGTGGCTCCAGCTGCTAGGCAGAGAAAAAACAACACAGCCCACACGTGTACATGGAAACATCTCAAAACAGGCCTTCCTTGCCAGGTCTTGCCTTCCCTTGTTCACTCTCTCTCTCTCTCCCTTCCTCTTTTTCTTTCTTTCTTGTTTCCCCTTTCTCAAATTTTCTTCAAATATTTCTAATCCTTTATTTTAAAGACCTCCAGACACCAAACAGAGGCAGTATTATTTTTAAAAAAACAGTTTTCTCATTCATTATGTTTGTTATTGTCAAGACATAAACCGGAAGAGGAGAATTCATTTAACCCCAAAGCTTGCTTCCAGTTATTTGTTATAAGTCGAGAACAAAACAAGCGAAGGGGTCCAGAAAGCATGTCTATAGTCTCCGATTTCCTCCCATGTGCCATCTTTTCCCACCCAAGAGACTCAAGGAATTTCCAGTTTGCACCTGGTATGGAGGATCTATAAAGACAGGGAGGCGCCTCAGTGCCAACGTGGTGCGTGTTGGGCCCGTGGTAGAGAGGCTGGTGTGAACTCCCGTTTCTATCTCTGCGGGTTGTGCACAAGTCTTTTCAGTGGGGTTGGGTTTTCCCTTTGGGCGGCCCCTCTTTCCAGCCAACTCTTGGCGAGGTCACTCCAAAGAGAGGGAAGGAGGCGATCAGACAAGGTCAGCGTCTCCCTCTTGCTTGCTTGCTCACTCTCGCTTGCCTGGGCGAAGAAGACACCAGCCGGGCGCGAGAGGAGCGTGGTGCTGAATTTAATCCGCCTTCGCCAGCCTCAAGGAGAGCAGCGAGGGAGAGGGAGAGACGTTATTACAGCGTTGGTTGAGAGGGAAGGACGGGGAGGGAGGAGGAGAGAAACGCACAACCCCAACACGCGCGTGGCCGAACGAGATCGATGAGGCCACCACCGGCTCTTCAGAGAATCGGGTGATCAGGGAAAGCGTCTGGAGCCGGAGCGCCTTCGGAAAAGCTTCAGCTTCAGCACCCCGGACAGCTCCTTGCCGAGGTTTCCCTGGTGGGGCTCTGCGCGTCGGCCGTTCCTCCTAAACCGGGCGGCATGAAGGGGGCGCGGGTAGAGGATCTGGCTGGAGATGCGTAGGGATCGCGCGCGCGAGAAATCCAGCCTGAAAACATTGATCAGCCGAAGATGATGATCCAAGCTGGGGCTTCTCAGCACCTCTGATTGGGGTGATCTTCAAGCCAGCAGCTCGGTTTGATTTGGAGTCCACCCAGCCACCCTCGCCCCCGCCGGCCTTCTCTCGGTTGTGTGGAGGTGACGCCTGGCTGGTTGCTGGGGAAAGGCGAAAGTTTGCCTCGGAGGGGGGGGGAAGAGACCAGTCCCTCCCCTCCCCCACCCCCGCACCCCCCGTCTGGGAGAAAGCGAATGCGTTGCTTCCGGAGCTGATCGGGTAGAGGAACGATGACCGAGCGAGGATGTGCACCAGCGGCCAGATCATCGGGAGCCTCCTGGTGCTCTCTGTGCTGGAGATAGGGCTGGGGGTCTCCAGCGTGACGGTGGGGGCCGTGAGCTTCAGCCTGGTCCTGGCCAACGCGGAACGCGGGACCCAACTGGGAGACTCTTCTCCGGTATGGAGCGGGGTGTGTGTACGTTAAGCCATTTCACTCTCTCTCTTTAACTCTTGATGGTGATGGTGCGTGTTCGCCGTGCGTGCGCTAACTTCCCGTTCTTCCACGCTGCCCCCCTTCCCTCCACCCCTTCCTTCCAACCCCGCAAGCTTCCCTCTCCAGCTTGCATGCTTCGTGCTTTATGGATCTGCTGCATGCTCGAGGTGTATATAGACTGCTCTTAGCCCTCTTTCCAAATCCCTTGGTCGATTTGAGGGGCAAGGGAACCTGAACTTTTCAAGAACCACCGGGCGTAAAACTTCCCTCCCCACTGAGATTGGTACCCGCAGAAAACTGGCCCAGGCGTTTGTCAGTCTTGGAATCTGTAACGGGGTGCAAAACGCTTTTTCCCCCTGCACCCCACGTCCAGCATCGGATGGTGGTTCAAAGATGGAAAAGGTGGATTCAGGTCATACTCAGGGACATGTCTTGGGAGGCATGCTTTGGGAAGGGAAAAACAAGGTAATCATATGTTCCGGAGGCATTACATCATTTTGTTGGGAGCTCAACAAAGCAGTGCAAGTAACTCTTCTCCATGAAGGGTTTCATTAGGGTTGGAGCACATGGGCAAACTTCAAGCATATGCTCTTCTTATGCTTGTACCTTCCTACACATTTGATTGGTTGCTTTCCTTGCAATGATTATTTCCCTGTAATAAAGGCAAGTGAAATGGCTCAGAATAAGATAGGATGGCTTTTTTTTTTAAAGCACCATCCATTTCAACTGCTTATTTACTGGAAATACACTGTGTGATTTTCCATGGGAATTCATAAGACCTGCATCCAGTGTAATTGCAAGCAAAGCTGGGCTCTCCAATCCAAAGTCTACTCTTTGATATGTTAAAATCAGTAGAGTTTTTCTACACATAAAAGATGTGATCCAAAGGAAGGTAGTATGTTTGATTCCTATTGAAATTAATGAAATTTTAAATTTAGTTATATTTTTTAATCCAATGGGATAAGATAGGGCCTTAGCATGCTTTTTTTAAAGATTGCATCTAGTGTTGCTAAGACTGCATTTTTAAAGATTGCATCTAGTGTTGTGATATACAGCAACAATGTTTAAACTACTTACTATGGAAAGCCAGTGGAATTTTCCATTCTAATTAATGGGGTATGCTGACTGTGGATTTCAGTTTGCATCTGCATTCATGCTAAATCACAGCCTGCAAGGCAAGTTTTCCAACTAATTTTAGATTACTAACAGGGAAAGCAAAAGCAGCTTCTTTTAGGTCTCATAATCTGAATTGCCTGAAAACGTCTTCAGAAGTGGAAAAATGCAGATTCATAGATCATTGAACAGCTGAGATAAAATGAAGAAATGATGATGATGATGCCAAATATATGTATGCATGCATAATTCCTTCTAATTTAGGCCAAACTACCGTGCATTCCTTTGTTTGTTGTAATGTTTACTTTGCACTCTTGTTATATGTTTGATCTTGCTATGGAAATTGAAAACAGCTAAGCAGTGATTAACTTTGAGCAGAAGAAGTGCTTACAGGGTGATAATAGTTACAAGTCACAACTTTGATGTTTGTTTTTGTGCAGGAAGCTATAAAAGAGCATGACTTGTTTTTAGAGGACTTGGGGTAAACAGTAAAATCTTTGACAAGTAATTGACAACAGGGTAAAAAGCTGTGTACAAAAGTTTTGCTAGTACTTGATTTCTAGTACTGTAATCATAGAATAATAGAAACTTGAATTTGGAAGGGGCCTACAAGGCCATCAAGTCTGACTCCCTGCTCAACGCAGGAATACAATCAAAGCATATCTGCCAGGTGATTATCTAAGTTTTTCTTGAGTGCCTCTGGTGTTGGAGTACTCACCAACTCCGGAGGTAACTGGTTCTACTGTCGTACTGCTCTAACAGTTAGGAGGTTTTTCCTGATATTCAACTGAAATCTGGCTTCCTTTAACTAGAGCCCATTTTTGCGTGCCCTGCACTCTGGGATGACTGAGAACAGATCTTGCCCCTCCTTTGTATGACAGCCTTTCAAATATTTGAAAAGTGCCATCATATCACCCCTTAGTCTTCTTTTCTCAAGGCTAAACATACCCAGTTCTTTCAGCCTTAATGCTGCTCTTTAGGATCTGCAGTCCTCAGTGTTAACCTTGTAGTTACTAAGGTGAAGTTTATTCAAATGAGTTTCCTGCATTCTCCTCCGTCCCCCCCACACACACACCAGTTCTCTTTGGGCATAACAATGTGAGTACATCACTTTGCATAATATTGTATATCAAATATGGACCACCTCATATAGGGTGTTATTAAAGCCATGGTAGAATCATGCATCTATATTAATTCTTATTGCAAAACAAGTCTTTTGCAGTTATCTTTTCTTGTAGTTATCCTGTTATCATGGTTATCCTGTTTTTATCATTGTTAATGCAACTGGCAGATAATATTCATACTGAATACATACACATGTATGGATGCCTAGGAAAAATATCATGATTTGCACTGTGCAATTTCACAGCCTATATCTAAGCTTCATTATCTATCTGAGCTACATTAAATTATTGGGCTTAAGCGGTATAGAAATACTGATAAAAATGAGCTAAACTGAAGCTATTGTGATTATAGTATGAGAAGAAAAAAACTCAGTGGAAAACATATCAGTGCTAGGAGAAGTAGAAGGCAGTAGGAAAAGAGGAAGGTTGAATGTGAGGTGGATTGACTTAATAAAGGAACTACAGTCTTTCGATTGCAATATCTGAGAAGGACTGTTGGTGATAGCACCTTTTGGGAGGGTGTTTTCATTGCATCACCATAAACTAGAAGCAACGTGATGGCATATAAGCATAATCCAATTGTAAATTATAAATGGGATTATAATAAATATCCTAAATTGGTTTATAATAATGCACTGTTACAAATCACAAAATTCAAGGCATTTAATAAAACAGCAAAGCAATGATAAAGCAATAACACATTTCATCAAAATGTGATGAGGAAAATGCTTGGGCAAGCATAGATGGATTTGATAGGATGCACGGCAACAGCATCATGTCAAAAGGATCTTGGGCAAATGATTGTGATCTCTCCTCGAGGAGTCCTGGATACTATAATTTTATCTGGGTTTCAATAGAGCTGGCCCTGCCATTAGGCAAAATGAGCCATCTACTTCTGCTTGGGAGTAGGGGGCAGATGCTAGGTAGTAGCCTGTAATTTCTCCCAAACTCACTAATATTGTCCTCTTCTGGAGAACCAAACAATCCTGCATTCCCTATTCTAGGCTGCTGCCCTCAAATATGTTAGAAGGCTTTATCTTGCTGAAATATTGAAATAAGATTCAACTGCTAGTTCAGTTGGCTTCTGTACATAGCATGGGAAAGTCCACCCTACTCTTTCCCTCAGGCAGAAAAAATGGTCCAAGCCTATATTTCAGGGCTAGTTACAGAAAGAATTCTCCACACACTCACAGAACTACATTTCCCACAGATCTCTGAGAAAAGCAAGGAATCAGACTGGTTCATAGAGCAATATGTCTCATATTTGCTGGCTTTTGCAAAGTCTAATTCCTACAGTCAGCAATTCCACATGACACTGGTCAGATGATAATCGCATTAATGGGCTGGTATGTGCAACCAGAGGTTGGGAATTTGATTCCCCACTGTGCTCCTTGTGAGCAGAGGCAGCTTGTGTGGCCCCTTGGTGAACTGTACAGTCCCAAGATGCCCCCCAGAAGAAGTGAATGGAAAACTACTTCTGAATATTTCCTACCTGGAAAACCCTGAAAAGGGTCACCATACATCAGAATTGACATGGCAGCACATTTTTTATTATTATTATTATTATTATTATTATTATTATTATTATTATTATTATTATTATTATTATTATTATTATTATTATTATTATTATTATTATTATTATTATTATTATTATTATTATTATTATTATTATTATTATTATTGTTATTGTTATTGTTATTATTATTATTATTATTATTATTATTATTATTATTATTATTATCATTATCATCATCATCATTATTATCATTATTATCATTAGAGAATTCAATGAAATTTAAGTCCCTAAAAGTGGTATTGCAGCGTAATAGATCCAAAAAACCAAGTGCTTTAGTTTTAACACAGTTGATTTCTGGTACCAGGGATTTAAAAAAGGCAGAAAAGGGCAAAACTAATTACCTTGAACTTTTGAAGAGTACAGCCATTAGAGCAAAACTTTTATGTACACACACTTCCTAAAGGTAACATAACACAGAAATGTAATTAAAGGCCTTTGACCCACTTCTGTCTTCAAATTACTTCAATTTGATGGAAGCCCAGTTTCACATGTAAGTGGCTAAAGGCAAGGTTACTATGGAAACCTTAACTCTAAATACCCCACTTTCCATCAGGGTGGAATAACGCTCATCTTGGTTACATGTATGGTCTCACCAACCACCCAGATGACAACCAACCAGGTTGTCATCTGAATTTTTATTGATTGGTTGTGATCTCAGCATTTCCAAGCTGCATTTCAATCTTTTTTAAAATGCTCCTAGTGGCTAATAAAATCAAGTTCATAATCTAACTCAACAATAAAGCAGGCATACTAAACATTTATAAAGCAGAAGACAAGAGTTTAGAACATGTTCAGAATCACTAGAGGTTAAAAGATCATCTCAATATAGTTAACATGCTGTCAAATATAATCAATAATCAACACAATCAAAAATCTGGGCAAAAGACAACTGAGATGTTCGTGTGTTTTGAAAATGAGGAGGATGGTGTCAAGTATTGCAGGACTATAACCCTGGCATCTGTAATACATCATTGGATTTATATTAAGACCAATATAAACTAATCACAGTAGGAAGGAATCGCTGTGTGAAGTGCTGTTTCTCCATTAGCAAAAGATCCAGTTTTTAAATTCAGATTACTGTTCTGCAGAGCTCTGATCCTGAGTCACTTTTATCATTTCCTTTTTACAGTTCAGACATGTTCACATGTTCTTGATGTTGTGTAGTAATCCTGATGAGATCAATGGATCTGCTTATTTCAGGGATGGTGAATGTGCAGCCTTCCAGGTATCACATTATAACTGCCACCATTCTTCACCAGTATTAATGCTGGCTAGGGTAGACCAGAGCTGTGGCCTTATGACATCTGGACAGCCATGAATTATCCACCCAAAGCATGTAGCATATAGTCAGTGCTAAGCCCTGCTTAGCAATGACACTGGACATCAGACACATTCTAAGTACAGGTTAACTAATATAATTTCTATAAAGGGTGAATCCTAACATGATCTCTGAATATTTCAAGCAGCTGGATGGCTCACAATATCTGACACTGGTGGTGCAATCTGGTTGATTTACAAATCTTAAGACACAGAAATAGAGTATGAATTTTGGGTCTTATGTGCTTTCTGATTACCAGCCTTTAGAATGCTGTATTTGAGAGGCTACAGTCATAAGATCTAGAAACATTTCCCGTTTAAAATCAGAAACCTGTTGATATCAAATAGGAGTCACCTGAGTTGCTCTATGTAGTTATGTAGCTTTGAGCAGGGCTGGAGAACATGTGGCCCTCCAGATGTTCTTGGAATGCATTTTCTATCAGCCCCAGTAGCCAACATAGTTCTCATGAGGGCTGCAGTCCACTAACATCTGGGAGGCCTACATCAACCTGCAAGAAGCTTTTCAGGAACATCAGCCATGGAAGATCTTGTCTTGATAGCAAGAATAGCACAGAAAACTCTTGACAAATCTTCTCAGACCTAGAATCTAGGTTAGAGATTAGCAGATTATGACCCTTCAGAGTTTGTTGGCTGCAGATCCCAGCAAAACTCATTATTGGTTATCCTGGTTAAGTGTGATCAAAACTCTAGACCAACATCTAGAGAACTACAATTTGTGCATCCCAACATAGGCCAGGAATTATATAAATGTAATACTTGTTTTTATTGGGTGAATGTAATCTACATTGTGAAGACCATTGATAACAATAGGAAGTTCTTAAGTGGAATAAAATTATTGGTTCATTAACTGAATTGAAGAAAGCCAGTGTGCTGTAGATAGAGTGTTGGTCTAGGACCTGGGTTCAAATCCCCAACTGGCTTTAGAAACACACTGGGGTGAGTGTGTGTGTGGAACATAAAACCACTCCTTAAATACATACCTTGAAAACTGTGTTGGGGTTACCATAAATCAGATCCAACTTGACAGCATGTAACATAACATAAATTAATACTTCTAGGTAAAATATGGGGAACCTTTACCCCTCCAGATTTTTTTTTATCTACAGTGGCCAGGGGAAAACCACTGCTAAGCATTAGTATGGTAAAACGTTGCAGGTGCTGTAGTCTAACATACTTGAAGAGCCAAAGATCTCCCCCCTCCCTAGTTCATTCTCATCATATTAATTCTTAGTTCTTCTAGATGAGATCATCTGAAGCCAAGTGAACTTTGTATTGGTTGTTGTAGGTTTTTCAGACTATTTGACTGTGTTCTGGAGGTTTTTCCCCGTAATGTTTTGCCAGTCTCTGTGGAGGAAGAAAAACCTTCAGAACACGGCGAAACAGGCAAAAACAAACAAACAAACAAACAAAAAGGAAAAAAGGAAAAAAACCACAACAACCATTGGATCCCAGCCGTGAAAGCCTTCGAAAATACATTGCACTGTGTATTATTCTTCAAGCACACTGTGTAGTCTTGCCCTGTGCTATGACCTACAGTAGACCCTCGCCTTACAGACGGCTCGACTTACAGACTTTTCAAGTTACGGACTTCTCTGGCCGCAAAATTTAGGTTCGACTTGCAGCCAGAGAATCGACCTACAGACCAGAAAAAAACCAAAATGGAACAAAAACGGCCGGTTATGGGATTAATAGGTTTTCAATGCATTGTAGGTCAATGGAGACTCAGCCTACAGACTTTTCGACCTGCAGCCACCATTCCAATATGGATCATTTCCGTAAGTAGAGGGTCCACTGTATCTTTTTCTTTTGGAAAAATGAGGAATAGCCATTAAGGACTGGAGTTTTGACTGGAGGAGGCTCCATTGAACATAGTGGAACAGTAAGCATTGTGTCAGATTATAATGAATATCTGTAGATTCTTAATGTGGAATCATAAGTGGAATCAGTAAAGTGCCTCAGAATATATGGATTGAGAGCGGGACTGAGACTAAATAATATATTTAAGAGGAAAATCAGGTAATAGAGAATATTCAAAAGAGAAATTGGAGAATAGGGTCCCTATTTAAAATAAATTTTAAAGGACATTCTGGGTAATTCTGCCTTATTGATTGATACTTCTGGAGTCAAACTTCTGCATCGTTCCCTTTGGGTAAGAAAATAGCTTCTGTTAAGAAAACACAGATTAAAAGATAGATCAATGCATACTAACATGTAAAATGGATGACTTACCCTGTTTCCCCGAAAATAAGACCTAACCAGAAAATAAACCCTAGTATAATTTTTCAGGATGCTTGTAATACTGTATAGGCCCTACCCCCAAAATAAGCCCTAGTTAAGTGAAACCCCGCCCTCCACCATTGTGCAGCAACCAGAAGATGACATGACTATATTTGAATCAATGTAGATTGTTGTACATGGAAAAAAAATAAAACATCCCCTGAAAATAAGCCCTACTGCGTTTTTTGGAGCAAAGATTAATATAAGACCCTGTCTTATTTTGGGGGAAACATGGTACTTAATCTAAACCTTGTGAAGATCAATCACTGAGTTAATCAAACTTGTGCATAAAGCCATTTCCTTTATTTTCGGTACAGATGTAAATATATCCTCTTGGCAACTGGCATGGGCAATACAGCAAAATGCAATAAACTCTGAGGTCCAGGAATCCAGCACACGGATTCTCAATGCCTTCCTATTTGTAATGCTTGCCATGCTCAGACAACAAGCACTGTAATTAGTCCCTTGAGGTGAATAGAAATGCTGCTCAAGTTTTTGAAATCCCCTACTCAAATGGAATGAGCTGGTTCTCCATAGAAACGGTGTAACCAATCACAGGAGTAGATTCCGCACATAGGCATGCACTGTTAAAAGGATCACAGCATATGTACAGAATAGCTGCTATAGATACTGGCATGGAGAAAGGCACGCACACACACTCACGTACACATACACAAAGACAGACCAGAAGGAAGCATGGATGTTTTTTTTAACAAGTCTAACACATACATGTCACATCAACAGTACATGTATAAAATGTTTCCATTACCACTATGCTAGAATGCCCATCTCTCTCTCTCTCCCTCCCTCCCTCTCTCTCTCTCTCTTTCAGTTCTTGTTTTTGTAAAGAAATGTCAAGGATGAAATCTGCCTTGAGTCTAGGAATGTTTTTCTTCTAATTTGAGGGTGTGATAGGACTGCTGGTTTTGGTCATTCTGCAACACTTTGTACCAGTGTTCCCCAATCTGACTGCACTTCAGATGGGTTGGAGCCCAACTTCCATCATCCTCAGACAGCAAGGTTACAGACTTTTGCACTATAGACCCCAAAGTCTAGAGTGCTTTTGGGCAGGGAGCAACATTCATTTTGGGGCTTATCTGGATATGCCTATATCCCTGACTCTGTTTTTACCCATACATGGAAGCAGAGATACGCTTGCATAGGATTTAGATTTGCATTAGCCCCGAATCAGGACAGATCTCTTATATTCAAAAGATGAGCGCATGGGGACTTATTTTGTTTAGAATTCTGAGAATGCTCCAACCAGCATGGATTTTGCAAGCTACAGTATAGTCCAAAAAAGGGAGAAATTTTTGAAAGATCTGTCAGAGGTTTGGGATCTGACATCCCAGGATGATCTTAGTTCATGTTAAGCCTTGTTCCTTTCTCTCCTCCTGATTCACAGCCGTGCACAGACAAACCGCCATCTGAGTTTGTGGCACAGTATACTCATTTACGTGTGTATTTATTCTAATTTATGTTATGCAATCTCTTCAAACGATATCTCATTCTTTCAAATGTATTTGCATTCCTTGGAACAGTTAAGAGCCACCAAAATAGCATCAGCTATAATAAAGCAAAAATAAAAAAAATAAAAAGGCTGAGCAGATGAAAACCTCTCAATATGGTTTCCCATACAAATGCTTATATATCCAGCATAATGAAAGCTTAATGGAATATTTTTACAGAATGACGAAAAGCACAAGGGAACCAAGTTAACCTCATGGGCAAAGAGAATACATATTCTGTGTGTGATCAACAAGGAAGTTTTCCCCCTCCTCATCCTAGTCAATTAAGCCTCTGTCTCTGGTGGGGTTCCAGGGTGGTCATTTTCAGCAGATGTTAAGTCCTACATCCCTCCAGGGTTTTTTTTTGGGGGGGGGAAGCTCCCCCTAGGCTTACAATAGTTAAAGGGGAATGGAAATATGTTAAACTTTCCTCTTGTGCCCCAAGTTGATACAAGGAGCCTTTTAAAATCAACTTTTTAAAAGAGGCCAAGATCAGGGGGCACATGAATGCTGGAGGCACACTGGGGGCCCTGGGGGGACTATGCATGCCCCACAGACTGTACATTTCTCATCCCCACAATAAGGTCTGGGCAGATATTGCAGGACCCAAGTGCTTTAAAGATAGTCAGAAACCTCACTCAGAAATAACATCATTATTTAGAGCTGCTCCATCCAAAATCAGTCTAGCCATGAAGATGTCCAACCTCCAGAGGGAAGAGGAATAGCAGAGAGTGGGTTTTGAGGCTAAGCATCATGATGGTCCAGGAGTCAAGAGCGCCATGATGCAGACAGAATGGGGCCACTTGACAGCTAGCATGCATCACCCAATATAGTTGAACAGACATTTGGTTGTATCAAAAGAAGGGCCTGCTCTTCCTGTCCTCATACCTGCTAATTCTCATCACCACGGCAATGGGGCTATAAATAGTTTCTGTTGAGATCTATGAAGGCTTGCTTAAACATGGGTAGAAGCAGAATAAAGCTCTTATGTCCACCAGTGCTCAGAGGTTAGGGCAACATGGGAGGAAGTGGGCCAGACATGGAACTCCTGTGAGGTAATGTCAGGCCCACTGGCTGGATATTCTCCATTCCTGGTTTATGTAACAGCAAGTACACAAGCTTCATTTATTCATTGTTGGCAGATTGGCATGTAGAGTACTTATGACTCATTAATGAAATGAATGGAACAAATGGTTTATTTTTGCTTTGATTTTTTTTTGTTCTTCCCTGAATTTACTTGCTTCTCACTCCAGCTCTGATAACAAAGAAACTAGCTGAATGAAATCCCATGAAAATTCAGTGACAGCCACTTGTTCATGACACGATGCCATGCAACTAACACAACCTATATGTCTGCATCATTCCACCCACAGACCCAGCAGTGTGGTATTGCTTCCTTAGGGGCTCCCCAAGCACTGCTTTTGGGGGTCACACAACTGATTTAAATTTTCCTGTTTTAACAGGAGAATTTCGAAGCAACTAACATCCATCAGCTGGGGGCAGGGATGTGGAGATGAGTCAAAAGATTTCTTGTGCTCAGTAGTTTTCCAAATCTTGCCATGCTGAAATTCCTCACTGAGACCTCCCCCTGCACCAGCAAGATTTCCCAGCTCCTCACCCCGCCCCCCCAAAAAAAACCAAACCAAAACCTCCAGTGTTTCCCCCATTGATTTTCCCTTGCTTTTTTCACCTCTTCTTTTGCATAAGAGACAACTCTCAGTCCTTTCCTGGGACCTTTGTGTAGTATATACATCACATTTCCTCTGAAAAGAAACAACCACCAAAAAGCATCTGGAGACCCCGCAAGATCTCTCTGCAAGATTTCTCACAGGGGAAAAAACTTTACACAGAGAAATCTTGCTGAGAGGAAAGACAGCTCCCTCCCGCCTTGCTTTCTCGGTTTCTTGCTGATCATTAGAGGCTGTGAGATTCAAATCACTAGAAATTGGGGGAGGGAGTGTCACAATCTTTATGTGAGGTATCCATGTGGGCTCACAAAGTCAAGTCATCTAAACTAAATGTGTCTTTAACAGCCGTTGTCCCCCCCCTTTTTTTGCTCTCACATAAATGTTCATGCAATATGAGCCTCACAACACGACTTCAGAAATTTGATCAACACTGATTTTGTAATACTGTGTTTAAGGGACTTCATTTCAGAATTTATGTTCATAAAAGATTATGATGGTTTTAATCCATTCAGCACTTAGATCTTGTAAAATTTACATAGCAATTAAATACCACCAGAATTTTTACTGTAGACTTACACTCTATCAGCTGGCTGGATAGCTCAGACATTTAGGCATCTGGCTGTAGAGCTAGGGGTTGAAAATTCAATTTCCCACTGTGCCTCCTGTGAATAGAGCCAGCCTGTGTGGCTTTGGGCAAGCTGAACAGTCTCAGGATGCCCCCAGAAGAAGGGAACAACAAACCACTTCTGAGTGCTCTCATGGCACATTATTATTATTATTATTATTATTATTATTATTATTATTATTATTATTATTATTATTATTATTATTATTATTATTATTATTATTATTATTAGTAGTAGTAGTAGTAGTAGTAGTAGTAGTAGTAGTATTAGTAGTATTAGTAGTATTAGTAGTATTAGTAGTATTAGTAGTAGTAATAGTAGTAATAGTAATAGTAATAGTAATAGTAATAGTAATAGTAATAGTAGTAAATATTATTTATTATTTATTATTTATTATTTATTATTTATTAATTATTAATTATTAATTACTACTACTACTACTACTACTACTACTACTACTACTACTACTACTACTACTACTCTCGGCTTTCCCGAATCTGCTGTCCTGCAGATACATTGGTTAGACATACAACAGGAGGATGAGTAGAGGAAACAGTGCCTCCTCTAACCCATTGGCCATGTTGGAGATGATGGGAACTGTCCCACATACCTTGGAAGAGAATGGTTCTGGGTCTCTTCAGACTCTTTTTATCATTTGCCAGGTTTCAGTTGTGGGACCGGGGGGGGGGGACACACATGTCCTACTTTACAGCGGAAAGTCCTCTGTTTGATTTCAAAGAGGTTAAGCTGTTTCAGCAAGATTAATACAAATAAAACAGGCACCTTAAAGATAGACAATTTTATTTTAAGCCAGTGTGAGCTTTGGTGGATCACAATCCATTTCCTCAGACACACAGTATGAAACATTTAATCACTGGTTTATATACTACATGGGTTATGGGGTTAGGGAGCCAATGAAGATGGAGACTGGCACAGAACATGATTTAAAAATGATCATTTGGAGAAAGGCTCTTTTTCACAAAGAGGCAACAATCGCAGGGATGGGAATAAATTAGTCCACCTCCAAACCCCACAGTCCATACTCCCTTATCTAGCTACATCACTGAATTTCATATATGAAAGAATTTCTCCATTCTGGCAAATTCTTATTTCAAAGACTGAAATAAGGTGTCATCTGGCCAACTCTGAGGATCCAGTTAACAAATGCTAATTTAACTGTGGCCAGTCCATCAGTATCCAAGAAATGATGGAGCTGGCATATCAGCCAAAATGTAATGAAGGCAATGCAAATTGTAGGCTGGCTGCACATCCAGTATTATTTAATACAGGGTCTAAACTCATTTTCTGGGCTCTGATCTTGATCCTTAAGGGAGAATGCAACCCTACCAAAATCAATATGAACACCACTTAGACAAACAGATAAACCATTACCCAACAGTACTTCTGCCCTGTCCTCACCGTGCTTCAGTTCAGTAACCTCCATCAGATCCATTGTTACAAGGATGGCCAACCTACTGTGACAGAGGTTTTCAGTAGAACCCCTCAACTCACCAAGGCTACAGTAGTGGCAGTGATATATTGTCATCATGAATCACAGAACTATAGAGTTGGAAGGGATTTCTGGTTTCCTCAAAGTCCAGCCCACCACCAAAGCAGGAAATCTACAATTAAAGCACACCAGACAAGTGGCCATCTCACTTCATCCCTGACAGGTAGTCACTGTGGACACTCATACCACAGTTCCATCAACTTTCAGACACAGCTTTGGCCTCTCTCTATGCTGGAAGAGGGTACCAGAGCACCTTCTCTCACCGCAGATGGTCTTTACCCTTTCCAAAATGTAAAGGAAGGAAGGAAGGAAGGCCTTTCCCAAGGCAAGTGCTGCCCTCTTAAGTTGGTGCCTGAGAGGAGGGTCTCACTCTGAATTATCATCATGGAGAACAGATTTCAACATGCACCAAAGGCTGCTGGGAAAAAAATAATAATGTCTAGTTTTCTGTATTTTGCAATCATACACAAGCTACCAGACAATCACATCTGTCTTTCCGGCCATGGCCTGAAAATACCCTGGCTTTCCTCTTTGGCTTCCTTAACCTCAAAAAAAGTGAGCAGGTGAGATAACAAAGAAATATTTTGAATACACTAGGAAAGAGTGGAACACCTTCTGCCCCTTCTTCACTGTTTGCTTGCTCAGTAGTACTAGCTTACATTATAGACTGTGGAGATGAAGGATAATGAGAATAATTACAGAAGAAAAAGAGGAGGCCAGGAACTATTACATTAGATGCATTTTGTATCTGGCACATTGCTTTGAACATAAGCTAACTTATTATGGAGAATGGTTGTATAGCTATGATCATGTATATTCTAGATTGAGTCTATAGATTTAATAGATGGGCTGGTTTCTGGACTTAATTATCTACTCACTCTTAATTAGTCCTCAGAGAATGGAGTTGAATCATTTAGCCCGTTTCATCAAGACTAGAGAAATTAAAAACTTAGAAAGAACAAAGGGCTGTCTTTTGTGGCTTACTAATTATCAAAAAGCAGAAAATAAAATTCTGAAAGGCCACCCTGCTTTGAAGTTGCTGTGTAATAAAATTTTGACTTAAACTTCTAAAGCCTTAAATTTAGGGTGGAAAGAGACCCTATTAGATTTTTCTGGTTCTAAATAATGCACTTTCAACATGAATCTTTCAGTGCAAGTACTTTATGATGATAAATTGGTGAGGAAAGAAGATAAATTTGGGTTTGTTTGATTCAGCTTCTAAAAAAACATGAAAGAAAGCCAGGCTGGCAACAAAATCTATACAAGTTTGCTTAGAATAAAGTTCTTTCTGTTTCATGCTACTTGTTCTTAGGAAAATTTTATTTAGGACTGTAATCTTCTCACATTAACATCTGAATTTCTAGTTTTAGGCTTTGAACTTAAGTTTCTGAAATAAAATGTTCAGGATATCTGGGGTTTTGAAATGCATGTTTGTTTGTTTATCTATTGACATTTAGATTAGCTCCTGATATTATTATGTCTGTACTCATGATTGTTATGGCTACTGAATGCCTCTTCTAATTCTGAACTTGGAAGGCAACACATACTGCATTATTCTGTTATTTCGACAAGAAATAAGAGAAACACTATAAAGTGCTTTGTATTAACAATATTTATAATATTGCATGTGGTCAGGGATAGATACAACTTGAATTAGGAACAGGCTACAGTTAACCTTGGGAACAAAATTAGAAACAGACTTTCCATGCTTTTATAAGGATACAGAGGTTTGGCTGAAATGCTTCTTGAAACAATAACCTTATAGTCCAGATATAGCCACAATTGTAATAATGATTGTTGTGTTACAGTTTACATTGCTAATTCCACAGTAGGATTTGAACTACTGTTTTAGGCCATCAACCATGAAACACACTCTTCTTTTCATTACAGTTTCTGCTTTGTGGGGTATGCGGAATATTGTGTGCCAAAAAGAAATCAGGACTTATCGTAAGTTTTTTTCATACTTGTTACATATATTGGTAGGTGAAATAGAAACCAATGTGTCTTATATGTTGAAATTTTTACTGCCAGGTGTTTCTCCATTCCAAGGTGGAGATGCAAAAGGCAGGTGAGTGTAGGAAACAGATCAGGCTGATTGCACAGTTTTCATTTAAGGATTGTCATCACAGAGTTTTGCTTTTCTTGGAGTACATTTCCCAGAATTTCTTAGTTAGTATGATCACTAGCCATGGAGAATCAGCAGCCAGCCATTCTCAGACGTTTTTGGCCACAGCCATAAACACAGTATGAAAGAAATATAGGCCAAATCAGGGTTCTAAAAGTCACATAACAAATCCTATAAGGTGGTTTATGTAGAAGTGTTTCCAGTCTGTGCCCCACTTCAAATATGCCTAGGCCTCCCAGGGATATGCCCTCCCCCTGAAAATGGCTGGTCTAAAGCATACTGTTGTCTGACTGTGGACCTCAAAAGTGCTGCTAGATATATATTTTCTGTAATTTCCAAATTCTAATGAATTTGATTGAAAAAATGGACATATTGAACACAGAAAGTGAGCGTGCTAAAGCTACACATTTCTGTGGAAAGGTGGAAATTGCTTGGACTGTACCCATCTTCCACACAGTAGTTATAATATAGGATAGAAGAAAGTATGTGGATGGAGAAAGCAGTTGTAGTAACAAGTGAATGGAGACATAGCTAGGACAGAAAACAGGGAGGAGAATTTCTTCCCTCCCTTGTCCCTTTATCTTCTATCCATCCATCATCGCACAGGTAGATCATCAAGCAGCAAATCGGGCAGTAAGAAAGACCATCCCTGGTTGCATCCACTGTTAAAACAACCCAAATTTAAGGTATTTTGATAAGTCTCAGAGAGCTAGTGTGGTGTTGTGGATAAAGTGCTAGATTATGATTTAGGAGACGTAGGTTTAGATATCTGCTTGGTTAAAGGACATCACTGAGGGTTGGGGGAGAGGGTCAATGGTAAACCATCCCTTGAACATTTGACCTACCTCAAAAGTCCTATTAGGTTCACCATAGGTTGTTATCAACTTGGTGGCATGTAACACAAACACAAACACATCTCTGATGCTTCCCTGACAAACTTCTTCATTTATTCACATGATCAACCATAGGTGACAATGGCAAAACAAGAAATCACCATGGGCAGAAGTGGCAGGAGAGAAGGAAGAAATATGTCCTTTCTGATCTGTTCTTATTGTTCCCCTCCTCTTCTCTATTGAGAGGAGAATGGTTCTGGATTGGTTTCTTAGACTGGTGTTCTGGTGTGATATGAGCCAATCAAAGTTGGAGATGAATGTTCATGGTGGATGGGCAATCCATTCCATGATTTTTTTTTTCTGGGGAAACAGCTTGAAAATATCCCTTTTTGGACTACATTTCCCACAATCCTTGGGGAATTGCCCTGCAGAAAGTAATTTTTCTATGCTGCTCCCTGGGCTCATAGGCCCTTCAACTATGCAATTCCCTTTGATATGTCAAAATTCCTTATCACTTCTTAGCCTTTTGGCTAAGATGAAGGGAGTTTAAAAAGGACTGCCATATCACCTTTGGGGCTCATGCGAAAGGCTTGCTTTTTCACACAAGCATGTTTCCGGATGAGCAATCCTTTTCCAACCATGAAACTTCAACTTTAACATGCGATCATAGGAAAAGACTACATTATTGTTGGACCTTAGTGTTTGAATCAGCCATTTTGTGTGGCCTTGGGCAAGTCATTGTTCATCACTTTCATTTATTTAATTGAAAAAAATATAAATATAGTATTCTACATATAGTGAAAAAGCACAGCACATATGAAAAGTTCATCTAAGTAGTGGCTGTGAAGTCTTACACTGTTCCAAGGAGTTCTGTCAACATGTTTAAAATGAGTGCAAGGCAGAGTCGTATTTATTCTCAGTTTAAATGCACATACACCATCATATCTTTCTCTTCCACCAGATAATCCCATGATGATGTGATTTTTCCCCTTGTCTCCCACCAGATGATACTTTTCTCAGCCTGCTGTATCGGTGGACTAATTGGAGGAATATTAAATTTTCAGTTCCTTCGCGCTCTGACAAAGAAAACCTCAACTCTGTACCCGTTGCACCTTACCTCCATGTCTCTTGCGTGCATCGGCATTGGGGGCTGCACTCTGTCTTCATGGCTCACTTGCCGGCTAGCCAGCTACGAGCAAAGGAGAATGTTTTCAGAAAGAGAACATTCGCTGCATCACTCCCATGAAATGGCAGAAAAAGTAAGTTGGGCATGTTTTACTTCCATTTGTCATGATGGCTTCCAAACAAAATATTCAATAGGAAACAGAGTTCAGTTTTCATCTTTATGAAGTCACCAGGAGGAAATGAAATATTTCAGTGTGATTCAAACTTCAATCTGTCATACAAAGCTATTTTGAGATGCAATGCACTTTGCAGTGTGCACCCATCTAAAGAAAATGCCTCCATTATCTACATTGCTCCATTATATAACCTCTCAAAATGCTTTACCACTAAATCTAGCACTCCCTACATTGGTGAATGGCTGCTTAATTAATAGATCTCTCTCTCTGTCTCTCTTCAGATCACTTCATGAAAATATTTGTTTGTTTGTTTACTTACTTACTTACTTACTCACTGCCTCATTAGTGCAATGCATTATTCTGGGTGGTTTACAACAATAATAAATAAAAACACATATTATTAAGCTGCTAACACGTGCTAAGAGGTATAAGTGATTTCCCATTCTAAGTATTTTGTAAAGACAGAAAGTATATAGCAGCTTCATCCGAGGTATGTGTTGCTGGATTGTACCACTCTGATGTTAAGCAGGGGACTGTACAGATGCATGTCCTCACTAGGACTCTGTAGGGTTGCTGCAACCAAACCCTGGATTGCTAACCAATCAGCTTGATTCAGTCAGGCAGGCCACAAATCATTCTGGACTGAAATGAGATCTTCTAGGAAACCTCAATCAGCTTTTTTGAGCTGAATCAGGGAATTCATGCACAGCTCTATCCTCAGATGCACTCCTGGAGCATACAAAACATGTATCTCAGGGAGCAATTTCTAGCCAAGCCTTGTGTGATTTTGGAAAGCCCAAGGTGTTCATATCAAGTGAGCACATTGAAGCATCTAGTTCCCCATTTGCACTCTGTTCAAGAACAGTTCACCAACAGAACTATCTACATTTGTACAGCAGGTAGAGCATTGTATATTTGATACGGATGTACAGTAATCTATGTGCATATCTTTTTGCTTTTTATATTAGAGAATGAGGGGTATTGAAATAACCGACCTTCCCAGCTGCCCAGTGGTTCCCCCAACACCAGAGTTACCTCCAAGGTATGCTTCGTTTTAGGGAGCTACAATTTATACATTGTGGAAAGTTCTTGCTTCTAAATGAGATGCATACTGATCTTGAGGGATGGTTTGAAATACATCCCAGAAGTATTTGGCCATAATATAAAACTCCACCTTGTGTTCAAAACCCTTCACTTAACATATTATCCCTCTTTGCTTATATCCAACATGTTTTTGGATGACTTACACCTCTTTTAATCAACCCTTAAATGTCTTTTGTCACCTTCATCATGGTTTAACGAGAAACAATGTTTAGTTAAAGAATCGGCTTTGGATGTTTATAATTAATTAGGTGTGAATTCAAATAAATTTATCTGAGTTGTTAATGGGAAAGAACTGCAACATTTATTCACTAGCAGTCAAATGTTGCACATTTCTTATCCAATTCTGTATTGCACTTTCTAATTGAAAAATGCATTGCCATCTTTAATTCATAAACACCCTGACAGCTATGCTATGAGGTGGCTTCTTAGGTGCTTGTTTATATAAACAAGTCCCATCTAGTCCAGCATTTTGTTCCCAGAGGCCCACCAGTTTGACCATGAGAAGCCAGCTAGTAAAGTATGAGTGCAATAGCAACCTTCCTGTTTCACTAATCTCAGCAGAACTTAAATTTGATCATGTAATATAACAGTATATCTGAGACTGATACAAAGTATAATCAGGAAATGCATACATGAATAATCAGGACTTCCACATTACTGTGGATTCTTGTTATGATGACAGTGTTTATAAGCCATGGCAAAAATAGTAGCCGGAATCCTAGTAGGCTGTAGAGCTAGAATCTTATTTGTGCCAGTATAAGTATTCTTGCACAAACTGTGGCAGAGAATTGTCCCCAATCCATGAGTCATCACTCACATTCCTAATCATAAACCAAGTTGTATGACTGGCATGTGACCAGGAATGCTAATGTTAATTAGCAGCAATTTCCCACAGTGATTTTTGTAGTTACAGTTCATGCTGGTATATATCCCCAAGAGGATTCTGGTCACTGTATCTTACAAATGACTGAAGAAACCACTAGCTCTACATTTTTAGCTATGGACTTACCTTCCATGTTCTTTGCTTGTGTAGAAAAGCTCCATGATTCTCATGTAATAAAAGGGGGAAAATAAACCAAGATAGCCATTTAGGTAATCCCTGATCTTCTGGTTTAATTTACTGGATGACATTGTATTTCATAGCAACATCCACTGGACGAGCAATGGCTAATAGGATGTGGGTTTACTCATCTCACTCTGTTTCCCAGCAGACAGGTGTCTACATCACCCCACCCCCACCTCAATCGACACTATCTGGCACCCTATCTGGAAATCCCAGCAGAGACCAAGGTATTAAAAGTGATTGTGGTGGAGGAATGTCAACGGCCATCTCTTTCATAATCAAAATATATCTTCCATATCTTTCTGAATAATAATTGTGTGCTGTCAAGTCAATTCTGACTTATGGTGATCATTTTCTAGGTAGATAGTACTCAGAAGTGATTTACCATTCCCTTCTTCTTGGGGGAGCCCTGGGATTGTGCAGCTTGCCCAAGGCCACACAGGCTGGTTCTCCTGGGAGGCACAATGAGGAACTGTACTCCCAAATTCTGGCTCTGCAGCCAAATGGCTAAGTCACTGAACTATCCAGCCAGCTCATACCTTAGGGCATTAGAAAGATACTGATAGGGGAGACTTGCAGGAGAAGATTGCTTAGGGCAGGGGTAGGAATCTGCTGGGCCTCTAGAGGTTCTGAAATACAGCTCACAGCATTTTTTTTAATTAATCACTTTGGATGGTGTTTTTGGAAGCTGATGTTCAAAACATGTGGAACCACAAAGCTCTCTAAATTTAGCATGGTACCGCTTCCTACTTCATCACATATGTTTCTCCTCACATATTATCTGCTATTCAGAAACATCAACAGGTGAAAGAAGCATAGCTATTGTAAGGAGATGTGAAATCTCGTAAGAAAATCCAAACAGCATCAAAACCAAGGTACTAAAGAACTAGTAGATTCATGTCTATGCCCTAAGTAGACAGTAATCGGAACCATAGAATTTTAAGGGATTCCAATGAAGGACGTGGGAATCTCAAGGAAACTTGCATCATCTCAAAAGAGGAGAATATAAATGGTTCAGTTCAAGGCAGCTGTTTGACACTGGAAATGTAAGGAAACAAACAAGAAAAGCATCTGAGACAATTAAGCTTCATGATTAGTTTTTGGGGCACAGGAGACTGATTTATTTATTTAATTAATTGGCTTGTATGCGGGTATGGCTAAGATCAGCACTTGAGAAGATGCTTCTGCTGTTTTGTGCACAATAGGCTTCCATTCTGTTGCTTAACAACATCTTCCTCTGGGGCTCTCAAGCAACCCCCTTTCATTACATTGCATCATAATATGTGTGTATATGCAGTTGGTCCATCTACATGTTGATCAAGCTAAGTCATCCATGATCTGTAGTTAGAATATTTCCACATTCTCCTCCCATGCATGAGCTCCACTCATCCATGAACCAACTTTTTTTGGTGGAAATTGTCCCTTGAGAGGAACATTAATCCAGGCCAGGAAGGAACGATAGACACTGCACTGTTTGAATGCGTACTAGTAGAGATAGGCACAATCCTCAGTTCTGAGGTTCATGCTGGTGTGGTGCTGCATGTTCCCTTTGCCCTCCTCCCTGCCCAATGACCAGTCAAAGGGCACTCCTGTCCTCCTCCTCCTCTTTGGCTGTTCAATCAGTCTCCAGCAGGAGCATGAGGTTTCCTTGTCTGAGTGGGCGATCAGGCAGAGAGGCAGGGCAGGGAATGAAACCTTGAACAGCCCAAGGGGAGGAGAAGAGGAGTGTACACCTACTGGTGAGTGGGGGATCCAGCCAGGGAGGCAGGGGAAAGGAACACGTGATACCTGTGGTGCTGTGCATATGAACCAGCACAACCCACCAAACCAAGGTTCGTGCCCATCTCTCTATACCCAAAAAATAGCCACATGTGAAACTGACAAGAAGTTGCTTCAAATGATAACAACTGTTTTCAATCTTACAGGAAATGACAGACAACATGTGCAATGGAGGACCGCATTTGATTTATAATGGAAGAGCATATTGAAAAATTTGTGATCTCAGATGCAGCTGGCTTCAGGATGTGCTTTGGGGGTGAAATGTTGATGCCAACAACTTTAACCGAAGGCACTGAAAACATGATGACTTTTATCTGCAATAATTTCACAGCTAAAAACAAATTCTGGCACAGCTCTAACTCCTTCCAGAAGTTTGCTTTGGTCTCCCTCGCTCATTATTTGAAGATACTGAATTGCATATTTTGAAAATGCAGAATAATCATCATGTCTTTGATATCTTCTCTTTTTTCTGTCTAATAATTTAGTCATGGCTGTGATGACATTTGAAATTGACTTTTCAGGCTCCACTCAGACTTTCCTTATGATTATTTTTGGGGAAAGGAAAAAACACAACACAAAACAACGTAGCAGCCCGCAGATGTAAAAATCAAAATGATTTCAATAATGGATTGCTCAATGGCATGAACAGAAAGTAAACTTGAAAAGCTTGCCTTTGCTGTATGCAGAGTCGAATGAATGAATTACGAGCATGCCGAAAAACAACAATGATGTCTTTGTTTTGAAAGACAGAATGCTTTAAGGATGTCATAAGTCAAAACCTGAATAATGCCTTGCTGTAAAGAAACTGTAAATACAATCAATTTGTGAAGTATATTTCATAATTTGTTCATAAAAGATGTCAAATAAAATGAAGCCTAAAAATGTGATAATTTATATTATTATTATTTTATCATTCTTGAACAACTTGTGATATGTTCCATAAACCCCTGTGAGAGATTATACATCCAGGAGTCTTATCAGTCTGGTTAGCTTGTACCTCTTTGGTACCATTTCATGATAGGACTCAGAAAGTGCCAAGGACTTCTTCATTCAATCAAAAGACAGGATGTGGAAAGAAAGAAAGAGAGAGAGAGAGAGAGAGAGAGAGAGAATAAATCTATTGTAAGTTTGTATTTGGGAAATCAGGTTTCCCCAAGTGAATTCACTTTAGCCAAATGCACAGGATTCAGCAGAGAGAGGAGGAAACTGACAATTCATCTTGTTTCCAGCTTGTTAAGGTAGCTCTGCTGTGGCCCTCCAGATTTGCAAGAGGCATGGTTACATCAGAGCTACCTTAACAAGCTGCAAAGAGCTATTTTAACAAACAGCTGATCAGCAATTTCTTCCTTGCTCTATACCATCTCTTTACTCTTTTTCCCCCCTTTGGTCTCCTGGTGCCCTTCTGCACTAGCACTTGCACCAAGCATTTTGAAAAATAACCTGGAGGTAAGGTATGTTCATTTGACGGAAACTGATCTACCTGCAAGTGCCCCTTTGCTTCCCCTTTTCTCACCTTGAACTAGGAAGCTGGGAGAGCCAGCTTCCTGTTGCCAGTTTCCTGTTGCCCATTCAATATCATCTCAAGTGAACTCACTGCCTGAATAGATGCACATTCATTCAGTTTCCAAAACAAGCAGAAATCCCAGCGGCAGAAGGAAAAAAGTGTGGATTGGTGGTGGTGGTGGGGGACTCCGGGCTGACTCACATTGGCTCATACATTGTGCAGTCAACAAAATACACTATAGTACAAATCAGACCATTCCAAACCCTGAACATTCCCCATTTTGTTTGTCAATCTGGACACTCTCTTACTCTCATTTCTTGATGTTATTTGTTTACTTACCAAATAAAAACCCACTGCCACTTTAAAAAGCATTAGATTTTCAAAATAAAAACAGTGCATAGACTTCTGCACAGTAACATTCTGTCTAAATGCAAATTTAAGTGGCTGAGTAGTTTGTAAGTGAATGGGCCATCCAAGAGTGTCACTTACTTTGTGGCCTTCAGGAGTTAGAGCATGATATTTACAATGGCTTTTGATGGCTATCAATTTAGGAAACCACTGGGTTGGGTGTCATGATGAGATGATGATGATATTATGGAGTGGGTGTTTTGAGTGTGACACCTCTCACAAAGGGAGATTTGCTTCAACAATCTTTATTGGGGCTACAGGTTTAAAACTTTTTAAAAATACAGAATTGGGGTAACAAATAAGATGCATAAGTTTATAGATAATAGCAAACGGTTCAGGATGGTAATAGCAAGAAGACCTTAATCTCTCCAAAATGTGGCAATGTTATTAAAATTTCAAGTATAGTTCAGTGTTGGTAAATATAAAGTGGTATTCAAAAGAACAAAAAGTGCTCTCCATGGATACACAGTTGGAATCAGAGCTTCTAGGGACTGATCATGGAAAAGATCTGGGGATGTCATGGTTAGCTTAGAGTCAATGTGTATGAGACACAAAGTTTGCTGTTAGAAGCTGACAACATATTTCCCTCCAAAAGACGCAATTCCATCAAAGTTCCATGTCTGAGTGGTCAGCCTTGCAAATGAAGACTGCATTTAAACTTACTGATGGCCACTCAGAATGAAGCAGGCTAATTTGCAACATGAGGAAATGAAAATGCCTTATACTGGGATAAACAAACATTTTCTTACTTGTTAAAGGAGCTCTGCTTCAACTGTATCATCCAATTAGGCTGTGTATCAAAACACTGACTCAGTAGGAAACAGATGTGAAAAAAGGTGAATGTCATGCTTGATCTCTTCAAGAAAGAAATTGAAAATGGTTCATTAACACTTGGAATACTGGATGAAATTCCTAGGAGTTTTCATGTTCTTGTTGCAAATTTCCCATAGGCACCTGCTTGGCCTCTATTAAAAATAGGATGCTAGACTAGATGAGTGTTTGGTCTGATCAAGGAGTCATCTTTGTACATTTTTAGTAATATTTCTTTGATGTAGTTTGGTTTTGCAAGGCATCTCAATCTGGGGAGAGGCTGAACTGGGGTCTATTTGATCCACCTGAAGGATTGTGTGGCTCAGTCAACGAAATTGCTCTATACATTTTTTGGGTTCTGGATGTATCATGCAAAGGAGTTAATTAAATAAGCTAAATTGTGCCAGAAATGTTTTGGGGGGAAAACCTCCATCTGGTCAATATTAACATTCAAGCAACCTGTAGAATATATATGCCCACTAATTTATGGGAAGTGAGATATGTATTTTCATGAGGGCAGATGTTTTTGCAGGGGGAAACCCTTTGGATTATGAGCAACTAACTGGTGTGTGAGAGAAATGGCTAAAAGCTTTACAATGACCTGCCTTGAATACATATTCATCACTCCTTGGACAGTAGTGAAGTCAAGTTCAGGACAAGGCTGACACAAAGCAACACATTACTTCATGTACAGACTAATGCTCACACCAGGAGCCTTCCTTAAGGCCAGGATTTTTCCAAGTAAAGCTATCTCTAGACTGTTGGGTCATTGAGAGTTGAGATATAATTGGGTTCTGAGTAATACAGCTTTTAAAATCACAGCCGGGTGAGTTTTCTATTTTTAGAGCATGAGATACGAGTTTAACAATAGCTTCCCCGGACAACTGTGTAAGGGCATGACACACAGAATACTGGAGAGATGGTGCACCTGTATCACAGGAAAATGCACAAAGGTCGCATGCTTGGGTTGCGAGAGAGTGAGAAGGAAAATGTGAGACGGCTGTCTTAGCTGTCAAGATACCTTCTTCTGATGCTATCTGCAAACTAGGTACAGGTAATCAGGATATATAGGTAAAGGTAAAGGTAAAGGTTCCCCTTGACAATTTTTGTCCAGTCGTGTCCGACTCTAGGGGGCGGCGCTCATCCCCGTTTCCAAGCCATAGAGCCAGCGTTTTGTCCGAAGACAATCTTTCCGCGGTCACATGGCCAGTGTGATTTTTAGACATGGAACACTGTTTACCTTCCCACCGAGGTGGTCCCTATTTATCTACTTGCATTTGCATGCTTTCGAACCGCTAGGTTGGCGGGAGCTGGGACAAGCGACAGGTGCTCACTCCATTGCGTGGCTTCGATCTTACGACTGCTTGGTCTTCTGACCCTGCAGCACAGGCTTCTGCGGTTTAGCCCACAGCGCCACCACGTCCCCCATCTGCAAACTAGGCACAGGTAATCAGGATATATAGCTGGAAAAAAAATCTATAGGTTTGCTTCCAGTGAACTTACACAGTACTAGAGCTTGATACAGGTCTTCTCTCGTTTTGGACTATATCTTCCAGAATACCCCACACTGATTGAGGCTTGGGAGCCAAGAGACGGGGGGAAATGGACTTTTCCAAGCTCTCCAGTGCACACAGTATAGACAGGGACATGTTCTTGGCTGTTTTGAAAGCCTTTTTTATGTGCTCTTCTCTCTTTCCTTTACTGTGTGGATAACATCATTTGAAAAACCCCAACCACAACAGTGTAAAGTAAGAAGTAATCAAATGCAGTACAGCAAGAGGCTGTAAAAGGATCTATTCACCACAAACATGAATGTATCAGTTAGAAACATTTGAAGCGTAAACTTAAAAAATTAAGATTTTTTAAATTTGGTGCTGAAAAGAAGAGTTGATATATCCATATATCTCACTGGTACACATCCTAAAGTTGGAGTGTCACCAGAGAAAAGGCCCTTTCTTTTCTAAGTTGGTATTGCTACTCCTGGAGGTAACTGGGGAAGGTCCTCCATCAAAGAGCATCACCTATGGATAGCGAAATATATCTGCTATCCTATCGGTTCTTAGAAGGCAAGTTGAGGTAATTTTATGTCACAGAGCTTTTAATTGAATGTGGTGCTTGTTTTTACATGGATTTACCAAATCTGAAATAACAGTTTACTAATCAATGAGTAGTGATTATTGGAGTGCCTCTCCTGTTTCAAGGCAAATGTATGCCTGCCAAATAGAAGACATTTATTGAAAAATATCATCCCACTTCTTTAGCCTCTTTCTTCCATGATAACATGTTTTAGCATTTTATTTGTAATGTTTATAACAGGATTGTAAGAACAGATTGCATTTTACTTCCAAATGCCATTTCATAAGTTGGCAGATATACACTCCTTTTGTAAACGCACAAACTCTTGATGTTATTCCATGGAAACATGTATAATATTTCTTACAAGAAGGTTACAACGGCCAAAATCGGAGTCATTCTAAATTTGAATTTCCAATGTTATCAAACCCTTATAGTAATTAAGAACATGAGAATAATTCGAAGTGTGTAATTATAGTATATTAATTCACATTAAAATCCAGCACAGTTACCAGAGGTTTATGCACACAGAGTTTATGTGTATTAAGAGACAAAGAACAGATAGCCAGGCATGTGGGTGGAGAAAAATTTGGGGTGGGTGGGAGAGTAGAGCTTCTATATGCTCACAGAGCAGATAAAAAACACACTGTTTCTTAAAATAGTAACATTAGTAACATGGTGCATGAACACAATAAAAGTCAAGCTAAGCAAGTGGAATAGATACAATTCCGGCCAAATCTCAATTCAAAGGTTGTGTTAACTTTGGTTCAAGTTATTATCTGCTGAAAGCATAATTATATTGACATGTGAATTTCTTCACAAATATGAATTTATATTAGCTTTAATTTCCTGCTTTTAAAATCTATCTAAAGGAACCAGATGCTCTGAACCAGGCGTCTCAAACTCAAATTACCTGGGGGCCGCTGGAGGCAGAGTCTGGGTGAGGCTGGGCCGTGTCAGATTTTAAAAAAAAACCCTCACAGAATCGCCTTGCCAAAGGAGAAAGGCCCCCATCAGTACCTGTGAAATTAAATAGAATGGGGCGCACCCCCCACAGATGTGCGTGTGTGCACGCACACAAACACACACATATGGAGGTCTGGCAACCTTCCTCTGAAGGCCCCCCTCAAAAAAAGATGCGCTCAGCAGCAGCAGCTACCCCCACCATGACAGGGGAGCAAACTTTGTGAGGCGAGCCCAGGCAGCCTCCAGAGCCGAGGCGGTTGAAGCAGAATGAAGAGGAGGAGGAAGGACCACCAGGCGCTGAGGCGGCCACTGGCCAGGCTGGTGCTGGGGGTGCCGAGAGAGAAAGAGAGCCAGAGAGCCACTTCCCTGGAAGAGGTGGCGGCGGCGGCAGATGCTGTTGGCGGCGCTGTTGGAGGCACTCTTTGAGGACGGGCTGGGAGCGAGCTCCACTCTCAGGCATCGCTCGGCAGTGGCTCAGGTGCTCGGGGAAACAGGCCAGCAGCGCGCCTTGCTCACCGGCTCTCCCCCAAGACAGCGCCTCTTGCACCCTCCATCCGGAACTGCAGGTGGCAAACAGGTGGGCTGGCTGGCAGGCTGCAGTTCCGGATGGAGGGTGCAGGCACTGTCTTGGGGGAGAGCCGGTGAGCAAGGCAAGACTTTTTTTGACTCTTGACAGCAGAGGACGTGTGGATGCTTCAGGGAGCAGGCAATGTGGGGGCCACAAACTATCATCCGGTGGGCCACAAATGGCCCCTGGGCCGCATGTTTGAGACCCCTGCCTGAATTGTCATATCCAAAATATTTACAAAAAATCCTATAAAAATAACTATGAAACAGTTTTCTCTTTATTTGACTGTGCCTGTGAAACCATCTTGAAGTGGCTGTCTCACAACTCATAAGACAATAAGAATGTGGAGGGGAAGATCCACCATTAGAGGCCTTTCCTAGATGGGGGGGGGACCTTAACATTGCTGTCTCATTGACTATAAGGACATTAAGAGGTGCATCCAAAGCTTCCATGCTCTTCAGATAGATCAAAAATGTATGTCAAGTGTGAGGATATGTGATCATTAATTTTGCACTTCCACTGAGACCAACAGAGATAATTACAAAACAACTAACAGCAAGAGATGTAAGAGAGCAACAATTCCACCCACCACCACGAGGTTTTCACAGATTGGACTTTGTTGGTCTACCACAAAACTTTCACAGAACTCTGTAACAGCATGTAATTGCACCAATTGAGCAGATTAGGTCAGCAATTTTGCTTATTAGGATGCTCACCCCTTCAGATATTTCTAAAACACATACATTTAACACCACTGTTGCTTAACATTTGTATGGTGTTTTAAAAGGGCTAAAAATGTTTCATACTTACCTTTTGATACTTGATATTATGACAGCCATGGAAAGGGTAAGTCAGTATTCATCATCATCATCACTGGTACCTGGAAGAGGGGATCGGAGGCAAAGACAGAGATGAGAGCGATGTTTGCAGCCCTAGCAGAAGCAAATGGTGACGAATGGAACAGGAATAGAATTGAAAATACAGAACAAATGTGTTGAAATATAATGGCCACAATTTACTGATTACATCCAAAAAGCCTGGGTTCAGCATAGGCCTATGATTCAACTATGGACCACTGTCCTCAAAGAAAAGATGGCTCCTTGTCAGTCTGCCATTTTGGCTCATCCTATCTTCCCAGAAGAACCAACTTTAGATTGGTTGGAAGACAGAGTATCCTGAAAGCCAAAAGTTTGTCGAACAGCCATGTCAGTCCAGTCAGCCACTGTTGACAGAAAGGGGGTGCGAGCAGGGAGCTATCTTGTCCTGCCTCTGAGCAGCAAAACATATTGGTTGGCCCAGGCACGTATACAGAAAAACCATTAAGCAACTTCTAAGATATCCTGGCAAAACAATACTGAATTATAAATATCCCTCAATTTCTTTCTTCAAATACATTAAAATAATTTATTTAACCAGATAATTCCAGTGGCTAAATCTCTTTGAGAGTGGGGTTTGTTTCAGGGAAAGAGACCTTAAATGCTCCTGAGACTACACTTCAGTTTGTTTCCAATAGTCATAGAATTGTTTAAACAGCTATTAATGCAATATTTATAGGTTAATAATGACCTCAGACATCCTCACCACATTAGTTCATTATTAATCTTGCTTACTCTGAGTAACTGCAGCCCTCTGGGAGATCTGCTTTGTAGATTTCACATGCAGAATGTTTGTGCGGTTCAACTGTGTGTTTTGGCAACGTATTTCAGGAAATAGGATATTATTTCAATACATTTGAAGCCTTTCCCCCTCATACACAAAAACACACCCTGCCGACAGTGCAAACAAGAAAAAGATGGATGCATTAGAAGTAAAAGAAAGACTGTTGAGACTTATATTGATGCATTTGTATTCCACCTTTCCTCCAGTAAGCTCAAAGTAGCATAGATGGTGCTTTCCCTCCTTATGTTATCCACACAATAACCGTGTGAAGTGGGTCAGGTTCAGAAAGAGTGACTGGCCCAAGGTCACCCAATGAGCAGCCAAATGAGGATTTGAAGTTCACTCTCCAGAGCTGTAGTCCATTCAAACTGCAACAACACCCTGGTTCTCTTGTACAATGAAAAAGAAAGATTAGAAACACATCAGGGGAGCAACCTGCACAAGAGACACAGGAGAGTTATTCATAAAAAGCCTGGAAAACAAAAATGTACACAAAGCCGCCTGTACCTAGTAACAAAGGTGGCTCAGTGGAATTCCCCAGGGAACTAATTCCTTACCTGTGAAGGGACCACAAAGAAATCCTGTATTCAACAATTGGCACTCATCAATCAGGTCTTTTCTAATAATGGGCTGGAAAGGAATGCCTTAAATGTTGGCCTATATGCTCAGTCAAGTTGTTGTTGCTTCGAACTATATACTGTCCAATAGTGTGTGTGTTTAGTCATTTAGTCATGTCCGACTCTTCGTGACCCCATGGACCAGAGCACGCCAGGCCCTCCTATCTTCCACTGCCTCCCGGAGTTGTGTCAAATTCATGTTGGTTGCTTCGCAGACACTGTCCAGCCATCTCATCCTCGGTCGTCCCCTTCTCCTCTTGCCGTCACACTTTCCTAACATCAAGGTCTTTTCCAGGGATTCTTCTCTTCTCATGAGATGGCCAAAGTATTGGAGCCTCAGCTTCAGGATCTGTCCTTCCAGCGAGCACTCAGGGTTGATTTCCTTTAGAACTGATGGGTTTGTTCTCCTTGCAGTCCAGGGGATTCTCAAGAGCCTCCTCCAGCACCACAATTCAAAGGCATCAATTCTTTGGCGGTCTGCTTTCTTTATGGTCCAGCTCTCACTTCCATACAACACTACAGGAAAAACCATAGCTTTGACTATTCGGACTTTTGTTGGCAAGGTGATGTCTCTGCTTTTTAAGATGCTGTCAAGATTTGTCATCGCTTTCCTCCCAAGAAGAAGGCGTATTTTAATTTCAGGGCTGCTGTCTCCATCAGCAGTGATCATGGAGCCCAGGAAAATAAAATCTGTCACTGCCTCCATGTCCTCCCCTTCTATTTCCCAGGAGGTGATGGGACCAGAATGATGTTGAGCTTCAGACCGTTTTTTGCACTCTCCTCTTTCACTCTCATTACAAGGTTCTTTAAGTCCTCCTCACTTTCTGCCATCAGAGTGGTATCATCTGCATATCGGAGGTTGTTGATATTTCTTCCGGCAATCTTAGTTCCGGCTTGGGTTTCATCCAGTCCAGCCTCCTGTCCAATAGTACTTGGAGCATTCTCTAGGATGTTTACAACAAAATTATACAAACAGCAACTTGCCCCCCAGTGAGCTGGGTACTCATTTTACCAACCGCTGAAAGATGGAAGGCTTACTTAACCTTGAGCTGGCTACCTGAACCCATTGGGATTGAACTCAGGTCATATGAAGGGGCTTGATGGCAGTACTGCAGTTTAACCACTACACCAAGTTTATATGGACTTATGCTGTTCTCTATGTAACTTGGTCTTATATTGCTAAAGGCTTTAAAGTTTCAAATCAGCTCTTTAGACTTTGCAAGTAGATGTTTTTCAGGTGATATTATAGGTAGAGGTATACAGGCACCATCAATCCAATATGTAGCCAAATGTTTTCTGTACAGAACAGGAACAGCCTGTCCTGAGCCAGTTTGGAGATAGCCTGAAGCAATTTGTTCTCAGGTTTGGGCAGGTATTTATGTTTCTGGCTCAGTGTCTGAAAAAGAACAGCAAATGGGTTTTTTAAAAAAAGGATGTGACAGCAGCATCGATTTTGGGAATGTGGTGGACCTTCATTGTGAAGGCAAAACTCCTACCAGCTTCATTTGTTCCACTCTATTCCCCAAACCCGGCAAGCTGTGTGCTCTACTCCATGCCCTCTCTTGAATACACCCTGCATCAGCCAGCATCAGACATTAGAAAAATAAAAGAAAGTAGAAAGTGATAAGAGGATGGGAGAGAAAGATAAACCATAGCAGTACAATCAAAGCTAGCATGAGCAAGTCAGTATTCCATCCCCTATTCACACAAATGGATATAGCCAACTGTAAGCACAATGCAGACTCAATGCTAAAAGAAAGAAAATTCAGGAACACAGCCAGACTAGTAGGCAATGTAGTACCTTCCCTCTGCCATGCCTGGATGCAAAATGACAGTTTGGTCAAGTGGGCAAGAATATGTAAAGTCCATCTCCCTAGGAACTCAGTGATTGGCGTTTCTGGGGGAGGTCATGGCTTTCATTGAGGCTTTAGCTGTCACACTCACTGTATTGGATGTTTCCTACTTTTGCTTCAGCAACTGGAACCAAGAGTCATCCCCCCTGCCCCCAAATTTCAGTACTTCTACTCCCCCTTCAAATAAAAGCTGAAGCAAACTCTAGTCAATTGTAAGGGTACGCAAACCAACCCAACGGGTCTTCTTGAACCTCCCTGTAGCTGATCGAAAAATGGACAAATATCCCTGCTCTGTCCAATTTGAACAACCCTAATTAATAATTAAACTGATATATTTACTGACCATCTTGCTACTAGAATCAGCTTGGAGGCCACCATTTGAAGTAACTGCAGTTTCTGAACTGTCTTTAAAGATGGCAATATGTGGCGATGATTACAGTATTTTCAATATGTTGGATATAATTCATTTGTGGGTAACTGAGGCTAGTTCTACTTGCTCCAGATAGATTATAACAGCTGAACAAGCTCAGGTTGTAAAAGACACTCATAGTCACATTGTCACCTGAATACCAGAGACAATGCTGGGTCTATGATTGCATGCCCCCCCTGCCAACTGCAAACTCTAACCAATGTAGGTTGCATATCTCTACCCAAAGTGTCAAATGACACCTCCATTTTTTCTAGATCAAGCTTCAGGTTCTTTGCTGTGAGCCCCAGTTAAAGCAGATTTATGGGATTTACCAGAGAACAGACCCAATATTAGTCTGGACTACAAATCTCACAACCCTCCTTTAGACACCATGGTTAGTTGCCATGCTGCCCAAGGAAGTCCAGGAGCTGTAATCCAAAAACAAAGTCAGGTTTCTAAGATGTAGGATTAAGAAATAGAAGCAAAAGGTAGCTTAGTGGTGACTAGAGACTGGCATGAATTAAAAAAAAAACAAACTGCAAAATCCATCAAAAATCACCCTCTTTGTGGGTGCATAACTCAGATGTGTGAAATCCAAACTTAGCTAAACTTGTAGGGCTTGTAGAGGAAAGTCAGGGGAAGCTTCTTTGCAATTTTGGTGTCTCTAGGTGCTGGGGGGGCATTGTATAGGGGTTTAAAGGCAAAAATGAAGAGAGAAAATTTCATAGATTCAGTTTTCATGATTTGTCAACCTTGATGAATCACAAATCAAAACAAATCACAATTTTTCTGATTTGTGCCCATCTCTAGTGGTGACACCTGAATCTAGGTCCACAGATGACTTTCCCCAGAAATCTTGTGCAGATTTTGAGCAGATGATAAGACAAGATGGCACTCTGAGGCACTCATTTGTCCCAGATACCACATGGAAACTAGTGAGACATAACATGAGCAATTCAGACCTCCCTATTTGCCCATCCTACTGAAAAGAACTGGACCAAAAAGTGTGAAATTACAGCTGGACCATTATTTTTGAATAAATGAATTAATATAATTTATTTGTCATCCGGAGAGACACATAAGATTGTGATGGAGACCACATTTACAGCAACAGACCATAGTTACAATGTGATCTGAGCACCCTCTCAAACAACTGAATATTAGCTTGGCCAACCACTCTTGGCTTTCAGGGAATTTACTTTAACATTTTTGCAAATCTGTGGGCTCGGGCTAAGGCTATATTTCTGCCCTAGTTCTCAGATATTCCATGTTTCTCATGTTTTGTTTTTGCAAAATGAAAAAAAAAATAAAAAAAACAACATTGACTTTTGACATCTTTGGATTTTGCTTTATTTTTCATATGTGGGTGGATGAATGGGATGGTAAACAGTCGAACTTGTTTCACTGAGAATCCAGAGAGCTGCCAAGTTAAATCTTAGTCTGAGTGGGAAGCAAAGGAAGAGCAACAACATTGAGATTAATCTAACATCGAAGTGCACACAAGTGAATTCTCAGCAGGACCTTCTATTCCTTTGGGAGCTAGGAGACTTCAATTTCTCTGTAAGCAAAAAAAGAGAAGTAGTAGATAAATGGAGTCTGGAGGCAGCTCACAAAATATTGGCTCTGGCATGCCTCATGTTTTTTCATCACAGCCCAGAGAACCATTGCAACACAAGCAGCTATGAAATTCGGCCTAGTCACAAACTCAGCTTTTAAGTGGACACCACAAGCATTTTATTTAGCTCAGTGGTTTAGTTATCTGGCTGCAGAGCCAGAGATTGGCAGTTTGATTCCCCACTGTGCCTCCTTGACAAGGGCTGGACTTGATGATCTATAGGGTCCCTTCCATCTAGCTCTGCAGTTCTAAGATTATTATTATTTGGTGAGGTAACATCAAAGGATTAAATGTTGTTTGAGCCAGAAAAAAGCATCCACTTTCCTCACAATATATTAGTTTCTACAATTCCAAACCTATTTCAAACTACTGTGGATTCAAATCCTGCGATTTGAATGATTTATGAGACACTGTAGGTAGCTTAATTGCGAATTAACTTCAGCTAATTGAAGAGGACTAAGCTAAGTGCAAATATGCTCATTTAAGAGGTAAGACTGCTTGACTCAAACTTCTCCACACATATTGCCATTATTGTGCCAATGTTTGATCTTCCTTCAGTGCAATCTTGCTTATTTACCATTCTTTAGAGTTCGGTTAAGTCTGGTGCCCTGATTTATTCAGAAGAATGGAAGGCAAATAACCGGGAGCAAGCCATTTGAAAAAATGAATGGCAAAAGACTTGAGTAAACATTTATTTGATGAATCCACCCCAGACTCCCAGGCCAAAATCCTACAGAAAACCAGAGCCACTGTTCCAGGGTCTCCTGGAACACTGCATTTTTTGCCTCACATTCCCAATAGGCTCTTCTTTTGAATGTGTGAGAAAAGAAAAAAAATTGATATAGAATGTTCCAAGATTTCATTTGGAAGAAACTTTTCTTTTCTTGAAAAATGTATCCAAAATTGCTCACCCTGGTAAAGCAGACAGAAATCTGATGATTCATCTCAGATATGCAAGGGAATAATCTCACTCACTGTATCTCCTGAAACTTTGTTTTTGGCTCAAAGCAAAAACATGAATAGCTGACTTGGCCAAAAGAAACAAGAAACTAATTAAACATTCTAACATCAAGAAAGTGACTCATGAATGATCCACGTGTAAATCCAATGGATTAGATTATTTCATTCTGGACATGCAGTGACATGATCTTTCTTTCTTCAAGAGTGCAGTATTTAATGGTCTTCTAGGAGATATATTCCCAGTGTGAGGTAGCTGGTTGGCTAGGGCTGTGGAGACCAGGGTTGGAAATCCCACTTGGCCATGAAACCTTACCGGGGGGGGGGGGTCATAGTTTAGTCATGTCCGACTCTTTGTGACCCCATGGACCAGAGCACGCCAGGCCCTCTTGTCTTCCATTGCCTCCTGGAGTTGGGTCAAATTCATGTTGGTTGCTTCAATGACACTGTCCAACCATCTCATTCTCTGTTGTCCCCTTCTCCTCTGAAATCTTACTGGGGGGGGGAGTAGCACTGGTAAAACCACTCCTTAAATATTTCACTTATTTTTAAATCCCTATTAGGGTCACTATGTGTTGGTTCCCACTTGACAGCACCTAACTAAATAAAAATAGAGATGGGCAACTTTTAACCTTACGGAAGATTTGGCCCACAACTCCCACAGACCTCACAATGATAAGATGTTGTGGATGCCATGACCCAAAACATCTGGAAGGCTGAATATTCCCAAACTGCTGTGGAAGAGGAGGAAGAGCATGAAGGACAATGACAGAGCCATTCCTGAAATTGCTCGTGCCTCTCATCCCACATGCATGAACAAACAATTATGAGCACACATGCAAATGAAGGATACTTCCTTTACATCCAAGGAAATGATATGTGTCCACAAAAGCTTAAGCCAATTAAACCCTGCTCATCTTTGTGGTGTTGGGTACCCAGTGTGGTGTAGTTGACCGAATAACAAAGAAGGACTCATGAGACTTAGGTCCGATTATCCAGCTCGGGCACGGAACCTCACTGGGGGAACAGAAGTGATAAAAAAGCCACTCTTTAAAATACCTCACTTACCTTGAAAACCCTATTAGGGTCTCTATAAGTCAATTCTGACTTGATAGGACATAACAAATTTTAAGGTGCCACAATACCCTTTGCTTCCTAAACAGACTATAACAGTGAACTCTGCTAGAAAATGGAGCATGTTTCCCTTTATTTTAAATGGGGGATATTCGTCTTCCTTACCTGACCAAATTTGGAGTAATCTTGCTTTGAGCATTAGTTAGGTACATTCAAGGCTCAACTGTGCCACCTGCTGCTTCCTTCCTGAACTACACCATTTTTGTATAAGTCCCATCAGTGCAAACGATTGCAGCATAAAAGTGCTCCTTCACTTTAAACAGATGTCATAAATATTACCTCCTTAAGTTATTTCATGTTATTGTCAATTACTCTTGCTCTCATAAGCCCTGTAGCTTGAGGTCTAAGGCATTCATACCTTCAGCTCTAATATTTTGATTAGCAGGCCATCCCCTTCCCACAGGCAAATGACTTATAAATGGTCTGGGATGAGAACAAGCAGTTCAGTAGATGGAAATCCCTACTGAATATCTGAATGGAAGACCAACTGAAGGTTGGAAGGGGAGATAAGAATTTTTGCTACTAAGGGGTAGCAATATGAGGAGCATATATTTAGAATAATAATAATAAAAAGCAAACACACTTTGTTTTTTTCCCAGCCTCAAGTCCTGAAATAAGCTGGCCAGCCTCTTTGTTCCTGCACCCTGATGTTGCTATTCTCCACCAAGCTACCAAATAGCATCGGCTAGACCTGCAAACCAAGCGATACCTATTTGATACTTTTAACAAACCCTGTATTGGTAAAATCCATGTACAGTATTTCCAGCACTTTAATAGGGAGCCAAACCCAAGCAGTATTACTGAGGCACTTCTCACCATTCCCACAGTGGTCTCTTTCATTAGCCAGAATATCCAGATGTTTCCTAAATCTAGAGAACTAAATTAGAACATTTTGAAAGCAAAGTATGCTGCTTATACACACTGCCCCATATTGCTTAAAGCACTTTCTGGGCAGTTTGCAATTTAATTATGCAGGTGACACATTGCCTCCTCCTCCCCCCCCCCGGCAAGCTGGGAACTCAATTTACTGGCCTCGGAAGGATGAAAGGCTGAGGGAACCTTGAGCCAGCCACCTGGGATTGAACCCAGGCCGTGAACACAATTTAGGCTGCAGTACTGAAGTTTAACCACTTTGCCACATGGCTCAGCCTTAAAGCTCTTCACACTCAAGATGTTTGCCTTTTCAAGGCTTTGAGAAAATGTCAAACTGCAGTGGTATATTAGAGCAGTGGTTCTTAACCTTGGGTTACTCGGGTGTTTTGGGACTGCAACTCCCAGAAGCCTTCACCACCAGCTGTGCTGGCTGAGGTTTCTGGGAGTTGCAGTTCAAAAACACCAGAGTAACCCAAGGTTAAGAACCACTGTATTACAGCATAGAAGATGCAGATCAAAATCTTCACTGTGCCATGAAACTAACTTACCCCAATCAGTTCCTTAGTTTGACTTACCTTATAGACCCTGTGATTGGGTTCTTCTAAAATTGGTGACGGTTCCTTCATTTTGGCGGGAATGAGAGATGGAGGAGATTTGAACTGTTCAACAAACTTAGCTTTATTCTCATCTGCTTCTTGATTAACAATATTAAATGGATCAAAGCTGCTTAACTCTGGAATCAGTCCAAAACTCAATATCTTTGGTTCTGTCGAAAATACTCCTTCCCTCACATCGGGGCGGTCGGTCATCTGCCACATCGGGGTACTCCTCACTGCACACACCATCCCACAGCACAGATGCCTCCCCCAATCCCCCTCCAAGGGTGGGGTGTTGCATGTGGGATTGGGACGGATTACCTTCCTCCTTCCACTTTGGTTGCAGGGGTAAACCACAACTGTCCATTCTAATAGTTTCCCAACCCTCCCTTCACCCCTGAGGGAAGAGGGCTCTGGTAGCAATCTTCCTCCCATTTTGAGGTTTGGAAACTCTCTCAGCAGGTCACAGACCTTGTTAGCTTGTTCGTTCACTCTGTCTGTTTGCACCGCGCTGTCTCTCCTGTTCCCTTCTTTCTTTCCCACTTTGATTCTAAGTTCCCACACTTCTTCCTCCCCTTTTATAATCTCCTCCCATAATATCAAATCTTGCTCCTTCCTTTTGTCTCCCTCTTTATGTGTGGTTCCGGGTTGAGGATGCTCATGCCAGGCTGAGCATGGCGGAGGACAGCAAAGAGCTGCTGATGGATGAAAAAATTCTCACTCCTGCTGAGGACAACCTGGAACAGCTGGAGAATGGCAGCCCCACTGAATGCAGTGGCCATCTGGCTGTGATCGACCGGCAGTGTATGTTTGTTTGGAGGGGATATAAGGTGAATGGGAGGAGGAAGGTGGTGTTTTGAAGTGCAACAGATGGGAAAAGGAGAAAAGGAAGCAAAGGTGTGTCCCTTGACCTCTTCCCCCTACTCCCACCCAGAAGATGCCGGGGACATAAAGGGAACAGATGCAAGATGGTGGGAGGCTTGGTGTGAGTTAAGACAGGCTTGCTTCCCAGGTGCCTTCCCTATCTAAAATAAAAGCCTAGCAACCCCATGCATCAGTGATCCATTCCTGGTTTTCCAGAAAACAGGAGAAAAAGAATGAAGAGCAAATGTGCAAAAATTTAATCCCTTTGACATCCGAAGCGGAGTGAAACAAGGCTGTGTCCTCATGCCAACCCTGTTTGGGATCTTTTTTGCTGTCATGCTGAAGCACGCCTTTGGAGCTGCAACAGAAGGTGTCTATCTCTGGACTAGATCAGATGGGAAGCTCTTTAATCTCTCTAGATTGAGAGCGAAGACCAAAGTCCAGCTGAAATGCATGTAGGACTTCCTCTTCGCCGATGATGCAGCCATTGTTGCCCACTCTGCTGAAGACCTTCAACAACACATGAATCGTTTTAGCAAGACCTGCCAAGACTTTGGACTATCAGCATGAAGAAAACACAAGTCATGGGCCAGGGCGTGGACTCACCACCCTCTATTACTATCTCCGTGCAAGAATTGGAGGTTGGTCATGACATTGGTACCTTGCCTCAATTATCTCTGACACTCTCTCCCTAGATGTTGAGCTGGATAAACACACTGGCAAAGCAGCTACCATGTTCTCAAGATTCACAAAGAGAGTATGGCTCAATAGGAAGCTGACGGCATATACCAAGATCCAGGTCTATAGAGCCTGTGTCCTGAGCGCACTCCTGTACTGCAGTGAGTCCTGGACCCTTTGTGCATGGCAGGAGAGGAAGCAAATCATTGTCTCCGACACATTTTTTGGTATCACCTGGCAGGACAAAGTTCCAAATAGAGTAGTCCTAGAACGAGCTGGAATTTTTAGCATGTATACATTACTGAATCAGCGACGTCTATGTTGGCTTGGGCATGTTGTGAGAAGATGGTTGGATTCCAAAATATCTCCTGTATGGAGAATTAGTGCAGGGAAATCGCCCCAGAGGGAGACTACACTACGATACAAGGACATCTGCAAGTGGGATCTGAAGGCCTGAGGAGTGGACCTCAACAGATGGGAAGCCCTGACATCTGAGCGTTCAGCCTGCAAGCAGGCGGTACATCATGGCCTCTCCCAATTTGAAGAGACCCTTGTCCAGCAGGCCGAGGCAAAGAGGCAGTCCTGAAACCAGCAAAATCAGGGAGCTGGACAGGGGACAGATTGTCTTCAGTGTGGAAGGGATTGTCACTCTTGAATTGGCCTTCTCAGCCACACTAGACGCTGTTCCACTAGCATGTCCTCCATCTGGCAGGCAAAACTAAAAAACTTCAAAATGTGGGGCTTTGTATCTCCACCCGCACCCCACCCCACCCCACCCCACCCCACCCCACCCCACCCCACCCCACCCACTGCAGCCAAACCTCTCCCTGTTACTTCCTTGGTTGCAGCAGTTGTAAATGCTCCGGAGAGATCGGAGATAAGGTGGCTTGATTGTTTAGGGCTGACAGCCCTAGGTAATCAATCCCCGGCTTGTGGATGGCTGCTTCTGCCTGGGAGCTGAATAAGAGAGGAAGGTGCGAGAGCGATGGATGGATGGATGGAAACCTGGACAGGAGTGAAGTGAGTGCACTTGCTTGCCTGCTGGAGGGGAGGCTGTTCTGGGATTTGGGGTGTGGTGGTTCAAAGCCAAGGAAATAGGGGTCGGGCAACCCTATCCATTCAGTCTCTCGAGAATGAAAAATGCCTAATCTAATCTAGGTTCATTATTCTGCACAAGAAAAGCAATAGGCATAAATGAAATTATTTGAGGATTTTATTGCCTAAATAAATAAATCAAAATATAAACCAATCCCTGTTCTTGTAGACTCAAAGCAGTGATCAATTTCCACACAGATAGCCACCATCAAAGCATAATCCATCATTTACAGAAAATGAACACCAGCACCAACCATGTACAGTAAGGTAAAGGTAAAGGTTCTCCTTGACAATTTTTGTCCAGTTGTGTTCGACTCTAGGGGGTGGTGCTCATCCCCATTTCCAAGCCATAGAGCCAGCGTTTTGTCCAAAGACAATCTTCCGTGGTCACATGGCCAGTGCGACTTAGACACGGAACGCTGTTACCTTCCCACCGAGGTAAGGTAAAGGTAAAGGTTCCCCTTGACAATTTTTGTCCAGTCGTGTCCGACTTTAGGGGGCGGCGCTCATCCCGCTCTTCAAGCCATAGAGCCAGCGTTTGTCCGAAGACAATCTTTCCGTGGTCACATGGCCAGTGTGATTTAGACACGGAACGCTGTTTACCTTCCCACCGAGGTGGTCCCTATTTATCTACTTGCATTTGCATGCTTTCGAACTGCTAGGTTGGCGGGAGCTGGGACAAGCAACGGGCGCTCACTCCGTCGCGTGGATTCGATCTTACAACTGCTTGGTCTTCTGACCCTGCAGCACAGGCTTCTGCGATTTAGCCCACAGCGCCACCACGTCCCCTCCCACCGAGGTGGTCCCTATTTATCTACTTGCATTTTCATGCTTTCGAACCGCTAGGTTGGCGGGAGCTGGGACTAGCAATGGGAGCTCACTCCGTCGCGTGGATTCGATCTTACGACTGCTTGGTCTTCTGACCCTGCAGCACAGGCTTCTGTGGTTTAGCCCACAGTGCCACCACATCCCTTATGTACAGTACTGGATACCAAAAATGGGCACAACTAGTGCAATCACATCTAATTTAAAGGGATCCAACCAGAGTATAAGAAATCGGTATGGAACATATTTAGGAAGCGCTCCCAGTTAGGACAGCAGCGCTCACTTTGCAGGACACAGGAGGCAAATCCAAGCTTAGTCAAAACCAGCTTTTTTAAGAGATGGGGGAGAGTTTTCCTTCTACAGGTGGGCGGGGCTTAAAAAGAAAGCAAACCGGCCACCCACAAGATGGCGGACAAATCGGCACCACCGGAAGAGAGGAAAGACGACTTCCTTTCGCCGCTCTCAAGCCGCGCGATTGGCGACATTGAGAAAGCCGCGCTTTGGTTCGTTATGGGGACGTCATCGCTAGGCGACGGCCCCGAGAGAGAGAGAGAGAGAGAGAGAAAGAGAGACGGGGGGGGGGGGAGAGAGAGTACACCTCGTGTTTGAGAGGTGAGGCGCCCGAGGGAGCTTCGTTTCTTATTGCTACGCCATGGCCGAGGCTAGCTCGGCCGAGGCCCCGCCGGCCGCGGCTCTCACACTCACCCCCGCCACCCCGGCCCTTCCTCTCGGCCTTGAGCTGCCTTCTTTCGAGACGGTGCAAGCGCTGGCGGAGAGCCGCTACTCGTGCCTGGTGGTGACCCCGCACCGAAGGCACGTCGCGCTGCCGCCGCGGTTCCTGCACCGGAAGCGGACCGGGATTTGCGCCCAGCTGGATGCGGAGCTGCGACGCTACTCCGAAAGGTCGGGGCGCGTGTAATTCGGGTCGTGTGAAAGGCACTCGGGGGCCCTGAAAAAGGGCCTTTTGTGGGGAGGCGATCAGGTCCTCTCACTCCTTCGTGTTCTCCACAGAACTGGTAGAGAACGGTCTGTCTCGGTCACGAAAAGTGTGCGAGGTGGTTGAAGATTAAATCAACACGCGGATAGGCATGTTGATTGTTAAATATATTGTGCCTCGGTCAAAACCCCAAGTTTCTTCACCCTGGTCTGAGGCTTTCCCTAATAAACTGTACCTATAGAAGAGATTACCTGTCGTTACTTGGGCATTGTTAGAATAGCCATATCAGTGGAATTATTAGTTAAACTAACGTTGGATCTCTTCTGCTGTTTAAGTCTTTCCTAGTACTTGAAGACTTCCGTTGGTGGTGTTTTTGTTCATTGGTGGGAATTGGTTACTTTTATTTTGCAGTTTTCAAGGCGTTCCTGTGGCTTATGACGATATTAAAATAACAAAAGAACTGGGAGATATTATCGATGACATTGGAGCCATCCATCTGAACATTGAAGCAAATTTTGTTGTCTTTCAGCCTAAAGCTGGGAAAAAACTTGTGGTATGTATAGAAAGAAATAAACATTCTTATTTCTAATGCTTGAAGTGGTGCTCTCCTGATAAATATAAACAGTCCCTAGTGGTAAATCAGACACTTGGTGGTTAGCATTGACTTGATTGCTCCAGGAACAATAGTTAAACTATCTTTTTTGTAGGCACAAAGTTGTGACTTAAGCAATTCCTGGGTTAGTAAGAAGTTGTGAACTATGAGTTTTTGAGTTTTGGTCATTTCTCAGGCAAAGAAACTGTAAGTCTTGGGAGGTAAGGGAGGAAGGTAGTAGTTAAAAAAATTAAGTCAAGTGTTAAAATTATGGTTCTTGAGTGCAGACTGCAATATGGAGCTTTTAGGTTCAGTTGAGACAGAAGTGTTAAGATATCCCATTACAGTCTCTCCATCATGCAGACAAAAGTCTGCTTTGTTTTTTACTTTTCAAAACCCAGTAAAGATATTTTCCAAACTTTTCTCCAAAGATAACATGGTTTCTGTTTTCTTTTTGTAGACATTTATCTTTTAGCAGTCTGATTGTATGTAGTATTAAATGTTCTTAATACCATTAAAGACATAAATGTATCTAACTGTTGTTCTCCAGTTTTTTTTTGTGAATGTTATTTTTTTTATTAGTCTGAGCAAAAAGATGCAGTAGTAAAGCAGGGTTAGAAATTATATATGGGCAGTGTTCTTTGTTAATTATTATGTTTAAATGACATCAGCAACTGTTTTGGAAATGTTTCACAAGATTCAGATTCCCATTTCATATATGAACTTTTCATATGACAAATCTTGATGCTTTTCGTATAAAGTCACAATTCTAAAGAGGCGCATCTGGTCCAGAAACCATATTTAAGGTATCTGCAGTGTTTATCATCTGACTAGATGCTGCCCAAGGTTTTAAAAATGCCAAGTGCGAAGGGATGATGAGACTAATTTTCTAAAAGTAATTTCACTTCATAACAGAAGCATATGCGTGTTTAACTTTCTGATCTGCTAAGCATTCATCGTAGTTTCATATGCCTTTTAAGCTACTGTAAAGATGTGCTTATCTTCAGATGAATGCTGTGTAACTCTAAATGGGCTCAAATTTTGTGTTACTATTAAATTTTGCAAAAAAAGCTAAACTTACTTATGCCTTACAATTGAAATCTTTTGCAAATATTTGCAAAACTGGTCTCTGCTTACTGCAGTGATAGCTTCTTGTAAACATCGGAGTTTATGCACTGAGTTGTCTTCATCCATGTAGAATTTGTAAAGAATGTAAGAGTAAGAGCTAATCCTAAATTGTTGTTTTATCTGTGAAAAACATAATAAAAATAGATTCTACACCATAACCCTGATGTATCTGTCTTTTTCTAGGGTGTAATCAATAAAGTGGCACCTAGCCATCTAGGATGTCTGGTACATGGATGTTTTAATGCTTCCATCCCTAAACCTGATCACATATCAACTGATGAATGGAAAAATGTTGGCTTTCAAATAGGCAATAGACTGGTATTTAAAGTGTTGCAGTTTGACTCAGATGCTGCTGGAGTGTTCTGTATCCGAGGAAGATTGTGTAGAAACAGGTACAGTAATATACTGTTGCTTTTTAAAAATACTTCAGTACAATAAATTTACTTCTAGTGTGCAGGAGAAGGAATAAGGCTGTGCACCATATTCAGTAGAAGGTTGAAATACTAACTGAATCTGGGCTAATTTTGCTTTTCTGTGGTGAATAGAGATGGGCACGAAATGAACCATGAACTGAAAAACCCAACAAAACGGGCTGGTTCGTGGTTTATTTTATAATCCAGTGAAATGAACTGGGAATCCTATTTTGCGGAAGCAAAATGAAATGCTGAACTTTTTTCCCCTTGGCGTTTTGTTTGCTTTGACAAACTCGGATTGCCCACCCAACCCCTTCTCATTGCCACCTCCTATCACCTTGGCCTACCTGCCACTGCCACCCAGAGTGGCATAATAATCCCCAGGTACCATCCTCAGAGGCAGCAGCTCTGGCAGGGAAGCTGGGCTGCTGCCTCTGCGTATATGCCCTCTGGCTAGTTTGTTGCCAGGAAAGCCTCAGTGCCTTCCCTGCTCACCAGCTGGTCAGCAGGCACATATGCAGAGGATGCAACCTGGCTCCTCTAGCTAGCTTCTGCACCACCACCATTGCCTCTCTGGGCCACCGAGAGGTGATGGCACCAGTGTTGATGGTGCCAGGTAGGCCAGGCAGTGGGGGGGGGGCAGACATGGGCCAAAACCGCCATAAACCGGTTCATTTTCTGAGATGCCTTTTTGCTCCATGTGTCTTGAAGAGGATACTGAAAACTCTGATAGATCCATATTTAGGCACACAAGCTGAGCTGCCTGAAGTAGGTTTATTCTCCCCATCTGTCCTGTGATAGCCTTTCCAGTTCCCTGAAAAATGCTGTACAGATGGTTTGTTGATCATTATGAATGGGGTTAACATAGAAAGTGAGACACATAGATTTGAGGCAGCAGTACCTTTCGGAATCAAAGCATTTCTGTCCACTATACCCAGGAACATGTGGCCCTCCAGATGTTGAACTCCAGTTTCCATCAGTCCTACCCAGCCTGGCCAGTGGCGCTCATTAACATCTGCATGGCCAAAGGTTCCATACCTGCAGTGGATTCTGATGCACCTAACTGCATTCTGTTTTCAGTTAATAGGGCTTGTTTAGCTATGCATTCAGGTTTTTGTACCGTGTAGAAGAACATTTAATCCTTGCCAAAAATACAAGAGGCAGAAATACAATGAACATACACATTTTTGAAATAGTGTTAAAATAAATAGCTTTAATTGCAAGACAACCATTATAGTTTCTCTTGCAACATAGTGATTCAACATGTCTTAGAAGGCTTATTCTGTGCATTCTTTCTTCAATCCAGCATTGAAGAAGAGACGCCAAAGGAAAAGCACAAGAAAAAACATGACAAGCATTGTGACATGCAGAATGGCGTAGAGGAAATGGAGACTGACGTGGCAGCTATTGGGATTGAAAGTGGAGAGATAGCAAACCATGACATTGATAGTAGAATACAAGATGTGCCAGACAGAGAAGATGGTCAGAACATAGCAGACTTAGGAACACATGCCAGCGATTCAAGTGGTTACCATAGTGATCATGGCAAATCTAAGAAAAAGAAAAGAAAATTGTGCGAGGAAGATGATGGACTCCCTGGATTGTCACAACCAAAAGCTAAAAAGAGAAAAGAATGAGAGAGTACCTGTGAAGTGCAGAAATGCAGTCATTGGACCTGGAATTCTTTTATTAGATAAATCTGTATTTTTACACTTCATTTTAGTTTCACTAGCTGATTAACCAGAAATCATTATGTGCTGTGCATATGCACATGAGAAAGTTGAATAGAAGTAATTAACCAGATGTGAAAAGAGAATAACGGGGGTTTTGTACACTGATCATTCTGCAATATATACAAAGTGTTGTCCACCAAAAGTTTCGGGTTGGGCAAAGTAGGAGACATTCTTAAGTACAGTATTTCTTCCTGAACTTGGCAGAATTGTGAGATATAAGGTTCCAAGACTTTCCCCAACATAATCAGAGTGCATCTCGATTTAAATAAAATAAATAAAACCAGACTGTCAGCTGCTTCATGCATTTTGTGTATTTTATAAACATATTAAGATTTCATGCATCAATGAGAAAGGTAACTTTATTGGAGAAAGGATATAGTCAATTTATACAGACCAGAGTCTCCCGGCCCCCTGTTATATATTTTTGTTATATACTGTATTCTGTTATACATTTTATACAATGTATCCTGAAAAAATGTATTCAGAAAGCCCATGATACTAATCCGTGTGTTGAACTGAGCTCTCCATGTGATCCTACATATCGTGTTTTCCCGAAAACAAGACAGGGTCTTACATTAATTTTTGCTCCAAAAATGCATTAGGGCTGATTTTCAGGGGATGTTTTATATTTTTCATGTACAACAATCTGTTGTTCAGTCGTTAAGTCATGACCGAGTCTTCATGACCCCATGGACTAGAGCATGCCAGGCCCTTCTGTCTTCCACTGCCTCCTTAAACAACAAATGGATTTTTAAAAGTCAAGTCCTATGTACAAGACAAAACTAGATTATCCTGCTTTCTTAAAAGTCATTTAAACTAAACAAGAAAGCAAATTCTGCATCTGCCGAGTGTAGCCATTAGTTCTCAGGTTGTGTTAACTTCTGAGTGCATTTGTACACAATTGTGCTGTAATTTTGGTTCCACCTTCAGAATGGTAGTTGTGTACAGTTATGTGCAGTTTAATGCGATATTATGCTGTGCACCCCAGTTCTCTTAGAAGTAGACCTGGTTATACTACTGGAGCTACGTTATGCCTGTCCCAGTATGGACAAAACTGGGCGAGCAGCTGTAGATCAGCTTTGGCTCCAGTGAGTGATGGCTATAATGTTAAGACAGCCGATCTAGAAAAGTTAAGCATTTCTAGTTCTATGTAACTGTTCTTTGTGTAACTTTCTGTTCAGATATTAGGTTGGGTAAGTCTCATTGATTTAAAGTAATTTTGTTTATACCTGACACCAGGCTCTATGATGAAAGTTGAGAAACAGATATAAGAGCAAACTACTGATATCCAAATATTTTAAGATGAAGTAATGTTGTCTGTTGTTCCAAAGGATAGAAAATTAGCCACTGGGGTTAGATTGTGTAAAAGAGAATTTCAACAAAATATTTGAAAGAATGCAATGATAATTAGAAGATTCCCTCAAGAGGCACTAGGCTATCCTTCACTAAACAGGTTTTAAAAGAGAAGCTAGATACGTGGACAGGTAAGTCATTTGCTCAGAGACATACCTGTCTATGGCTACCTCCAGCATCAGTGCAGGTATGGTTTTTTTTTTAAAAAAAATTCTCATTTCACAAGTATCTTTCTTTGCCCTCTACATTCTGTTTAGTCAGAAGTAAGGAGTAACAGGCTTCCCTCTTGGCTGTGGTATGTTATGTGCCATCAAGTCAGTAGAGCTTTCAAGGTAAGTGAGATATTTAAGGAATGGTTTTTACCAGTTCCACACTCGCAGTGAGTTTCCATGGCTGAAATGAGGATTTGAACCCAGGACTCCTAGCCCATCATTATGCACTAGACCACACTGGGTATACAGACTGTGGTATAGGATACCGTAAGTAAGAATGGTGATATAACCAGAATTAATTAGGCTGGGTTCTGACTTCTCTTATATGCCCACAGCCAAGATGCATCTTAGCTTAAAAGGTCCACTGTCACTTACTACCTGCCCTGTCTGGGTGGCCACTTATTGGAGATGCTGTCACTGAATTTTCTGCATCAATCAAGGGTTGGACTATGTGAGCTCTCTAACCCCTTCAAACAATGTGATTGTACACCATATCTGTTACATGACTGATGGATCAAATGCAGTATAGGAATGCTTCTGCTCTTGTTTCCAGTATTGTGCTTAATTGCTCACAAGTCACACATTTTATAACTTCAGAATTTCCAAATGACTTCAGTGTTTTCCATCAACTGACCTGTCTTAAGCTCATTCTCTGCCTTGATTTGTGATTTATACATTAAAATATTAAGTTTGGGCTGCAGATATCTTCCTTCTGAAGAAACACATTAACTGTTATTTAGAAAGATCCCAAAGCTAACGCTGTTGTGTTTTTGTTGTGGATTTAAAGAATAAGAACATGATGGAATTTTTGGCAGATGTTTGAGACTGTAAATAACAGCCCCAGGGAGTCCTTAAAAACAATTCCATGAGACTTAGCAGGGTTCACTTTAATAATATGATTACATTTGATACAGGTATTTTAAAAAAAAGAAGGCTGCATATCTCCTCAGTTTGAGGGCAAGCAATATGGTTGAATGCAATGCAGCAGCACAAGTAAGTTGTTAATCTTCTGGTTCCTTTTACTAAATGCTGTTAACACTTTGTTCCCTTTTAAGAAAACAACAATGACCTTTCAGGACATTTGGCCACAATCCAGAATAATTTAATGTAATTTATTACTAGAATGTATCAGTTTCCCTGTAACAAATAAAGTAGCTAATACTTAATGCTGCTGATATATCTCGCAGTGATATGTGACACAAATGAACATAGAAATTCAATCAAATCAGTAAGGTACATACATATGGGAATCATATCAAAATATAAAACACATTAAAAACAGCTATCGATTTAGCAGAGCCTAAAATGGACATCCTGTATCAAATAAATCTTTTTTTAAAATAGGAAACTATGACAGCAGAAATGGGAACACTTTGGGGATTTTGGATTCTGGCTGTAGTGGTTTTTCTGAAGGTGGAGCAGACTGCATACAATATTTCTTTCCTAAAGGCTCCCTTCCTTTCTGAAATTCTAAGCTGTACGAATGTTTCTGTGCCTTTTATGGGTATGTGTGTGTGGAGATACCTATTTGACAAGACTTTTAAAAAGTCATCTGCAATTTTTTTATTTTAAAATCACTTAAGTCACCATCCCATCACGACGGCATAAAATATAGCTTCGGTTGTGGCTGGTACTGGACCTGTTTCACCTCTGTTATCAGTCCATTTGTTGTTACACTGTATTTCAACAAATATGCTATACTCCTAAAAGCATTCATTAAAACAAATGCAATAACCATAACTGCGCTTCTAACAATAACAGCATTGTCATAGACTTTATAATTACTGTATACTTCATTTTAAAGCATTTGAAAACTTCAGAACAAGTCGGTTAGCATGCTGGACGTGCATTGCAGCATTCACTCAAGAGTTCATATGATAAACCTGGCAATTTAGTCTTTATCTCCAGGTGCCAGGGAGAATCTCAGGCCCTCCATGTTAACTCGTGGCACTAACCTGTGCTTTTTCCCTGGATTAAATCATCCTATTAAAATTTCAAGAGGCTGCCTTACAGCTGGCCAGATTATTTATCCACTGGTCTAGTATTGTCTGCCCCAGGCTTCTGGCTAGATTTTCTGTGGATGATGAGACTTAGGACCCCACACATGTTGGGGAAGACTAGTCTTTAGGCTAGCAGTTTTGTTTTACAATTTTAGGCAGAAAAAATTCTGATGGTGCCTTCTACTTGATCTCTAACTGCAGAGACCATGACAAAACAGGGCTTGGAAGAGTTGGTGTTTTGGACCACAACTCCCAGAAACCCCTTCTCTGGAACTAAGAATATGGGAATTTTTCCAGGCAGGTGTAACTTTAGGAAAACAACCCTGGATGAGAGATGCCTGTGACACCCTGCTGAAAGTTAATGGCTTTCTTTAAGATATTATTTGTAGAATTCATAGTATCCGTAGGTCTCAGAAGCCTACAGATTGAGCTTTCACAGAGCAGGGGAATAGCAGTAGATTACTGGCTACAGTGCTTAGCAATGTCACCCAAAAATGCAGCTGCTTATTTAAAATAAATGTTATTAATGTGGAAACTGAAGATGAAACATACTTCAAAGTAAATTTATTAATGGATTTTTTCTTTTTAAGTGGTACTGCGATATCCTGTAGAAAAGAAACTAGGTGATAACTGCTGATTCTTGGCCTCTCCTACTGCATAAATCAAAGCTGACCAATACCAAGCTTAGCCCAGAAAGGGTGACCAACTTTCCTACCTCCTACAATAGGTTTGTGTCGTTTGATCTACCACCAAACAGATATAATCCTTGCCCTATTACAGGTATATTGAGGGAGATGAGTAGCACTTCTCTGACTCCGATTTCATATTTTGTGTTTTGGATGCAATTTATATTGAATTTTTAAAAAGAGAAAACATTTTGCAACAAATCTCAGAAGCCGTTTCCAGAAGAAGAACAACAAAGTTTCTATAAGCCAAGAATTCTGTGGAATTTTAAAACGTGTTTGAGGAAGGTTTTCAGACCATGCCACATGGTGGAGTATTGCTTTAAGTATAGATCATACATACTAAGGAAGTCTGAGAATTGCTACACAACCCGCTGAGAATTGCTTCTTTACAAGCTCTGCTGAAAAGAATGGATTCAGCCAGTGCAAACACAGGAACCCCCTCTCACACGCAAAGGATAGTGGCCTTATTTTTGTTTTGTTTTGTTTTGATAAGCATGGAAAATTTATGTACATCACAAGGTTTCAAAACCTATAAATGAATTCTTTGCAACTGTTAAAAACAGTGAGATTTTTGAAGCAACCAGGGCATCCTAGCCAGCCCTAATAACCTGAGTATTCTTAATATTGTACTGTATTGATATGTTTATATTCTAATGATTTTTTCCAAAGGTCTGTTGTTTTATTATGATTTTATTTTATTTTATTGTTAATTTTCCTAATTTTACTACTACTGGTTTTCTGCTTGTTCACTTTCTATTTGTTGGATTTTGTCATTCTATTTTATTATGGATGATCCTTTGTGAATTGTGTTTAAATGTGATGTATAAATACTGTTAAGTTATTCATATATTCTGATCATGGCAGTGTGTGTTTGGCATATATAAGATTCTATATCCTATGAATTTTCACTTTAACAGTGCAATCCTATGTGTGCCTGTTCAGAAAAGTGTATAAGCACATAGAAGATTGCAACTTTATTTAATGCTTAGAATGTTGTGTTTTTTTCAAAAGTAGTTGCTCATTGTTATTTTTAAATAATTTATTCACATTAATCTTTACTTATTGTTTAAAGACCAGAAAAATGTTCTTCTGTTTAGTTACTCTTGGAATGGCTTAAAAATACTTGTAAGAATATAAAAATGGCAAAAAATCCTCCCAAATGACCTCAAATTTTTACTTGATCCATTAAACACACAAACACAGGTAACTTTATTACTTGTAGCACATGTACTTTTAATCCTGGACTTGCTGCAACTCTGCTGGAAAAAGTAATTTGGGTTTTCCGTTTTGTTCTTGTACATACACACCTCTGGGAGAGAGGTTCTTACCACTGTTGTGAAGGGAAAGCATCATAAGCTCCAGCAGTGCTTAGAAGCTTGTCATGAATATTCCTCATCATTTATAGAAAGTAATATATATTTCACCATTTATAGAAAGTAACTCACTCCTCCGTGTTCAATTGCAATATTTGGTGACCTTTCATCAAGCAAAAATGATAGTATTTTACATCCTTGCAGTCACCAGAATACAAGCTATGGCCATTTTTAAGATTCAGCACATTCCCTTGAGTTAAATATGCAAAGAAGTGAGGAACTAGACAAGGAGCGCAGCCTGCAAGAGAAACAAAGATCACCACTCACGTTGTCAGTCAACACCATCCTTAGCCACATCCATGGGTGTTATGGGTTGGATCCAAAAATTTTTGTCCAGGAGGATCTTCTCATGGGAAGGGCCTATGCCTGATTTGTGGGGATCTTCCTCCACCCACAGAGTCCCTCAACACTCTGGGTAGCATACTTCAGGATGCTAGAGTGGCTCCCTGTGGGGGAAAGGGAGACGGACAGTCCCACTTCTGGCATCCAGTTCTACACACACACACCTGAGTCTAGGTCTAGTCCCTTGTTTCTTTGATGGACTGAAATTGTATACTGTCTTGGGATCAAAAGTGGACAAAACATGGGCATACATGTCCATACATCAAATGCATATACACACTGAGCAGCAAACTCCTTTGAGAACCATAAAAACCTTTCAAAGCAGGTTAGGGAGTGCAGTTGGCGAAGCTGCTTAAAAAGAAGTGGACATGAATAATTGACTGTTGCATAGACCCAGTGTATGGTCAAAGAGAAAGAGTTGAAATATGAGTCAACTTTATACTCTTAAAATCTACTCTCACAGAAAAGGTCTGGTTTTCAATCATGGTTAACCATGATGTACTGGTCACAGGCCTCACAGAGTCAAAACACCAGGCTTCTTTGATTACCAGGGGCAATGATGTCACCTGCCAACTCCACTCCACCAAGTTTCTCTTTATGTATAACTTTATTTTTCACAGCAACTAGGAGAGAAATGGATTTTCCTGTCCAACAATATATCCCGGCTGTAATGCAAAAGTATTTTTGAGATGGCTTTAAAGCAGAGGACGTTGGTAAGCCTTGGGTGGATAATTAAATTTTAAAACCATTAGCTTTATAAGTGATGGAGGTTAAAAGTGCCGCAACAGCTTTCTTGATATGAATGAACATGACTGTCTGCCATTTTGGACTGCCCCTGTGGCAGTGGTTATATGGATTGTTATGAACAGAGTGTGTCAAAGTCACTTTTTGGACTACAGTTCCCAGAATCCACTAGCTGGCTGGGGAATGTTGAGGGCTGGTGTCCCACAAAACATAATGGTGAGGCTCAGGTTAAAACAAGTGGCTGCATTTCAGAATACAGTGGTGCCTCGCTAGATGATGATAATCCGTTCCACTGAAATTGCTGTTTAGCGAAATCATTGTCTAGCGAAAAGCATTTCCCTATTGGAATGCATTGAAACCTGTTTAATGAGTTCCAATGGGGAAGAATCATTGTTGTCTAGAGAAGATAGGCCATAGGAAAGCCGCTTTGCAAACCGGCAATCAGCTGTTTAAATTGCTGTCTTGTGAAGCTTAGGTCCCGAAAACACCTGTTTGCGAGCGCGGAGGGAGCTGCCAAAATCATTGTCTAGCGAAAATCGGTTTGTGAAGCAGGGACCAAACATTGTCCATCGAAATTCCCCCATAGGAATCACTGTTTTGTGAATCGCTATAGAGATTGCAAAAAGCCAATGTCTAGCGAAAAAACTGTCATGCAGGGTAACTGTCTAGCGAGGCACCACTGTATATTTTCTTAGGAACATGATGTTATTGCAAGCCATCCCTGTTACATTGCGAAGTATTATTAGGGTCTGAGGAAGTGGAGTTGTCCATGAAAGCTCACATTCAAATATAGCAGTTAGTCTTCTAGGTACCACATTTTTGTCTTTTTTATTTTTATTTTGTTTTGACCTGATGTTGTTAAAATTACCAGGCACGGTCAATCAAAATTATATTTTAAAAAATTGACTGGTATTATATACAGTAACAGTACAGTGGTGCCTCGACATACAAAATACTGTAATGCAACGTACAGTAACTGTCTAGCGAGGCACCACTGTATAAAACGGCACCACTGATACTTAACCACCTCTCGCTATCTTTGCAAAACAGCTGTGAGCACTCTGGAGCTTCAGCATCTTTTTCTTAGCTGCCTCTATCACAAGCATATGAAACTGACAGCTTTTCTTTGATCAAATGCGCTTTTCTGCTCTGCTTCTTCTCATGACCTTTTGAAAATGATAGGCTCTTCCTCTTCCCGCTCCCCCACAAGCCCTCCCTCCTCACCTTGCCCCCACTTGCACATCTTTTGGAATCCCCAGTGGAAAAATCCATCATCATGTCTCGCCTATGTTAAAAATAACAGCTAGCTTTTCGAGTGTGCCATCTCCCTCCCTCACTCCATTTCTTTTCCTCAGATTTATGATTTTGCATGCCACTCTGCTCCCTACCCTTCACCCAGCATCTGTGATGTCTTATGAATGACTAAGGACAAATTCTGTGTTAAATTAATTCACACTTTCAGTAGCCTTTCCTGCAGTTGCATAGGGTTATAGTCTGCAAATTCCCTTGATACATTCCTTTAAAAAGTTCCATATGATTCCCTTAGCTTAACACATTTTTTAAAGTATTCCTGCCTCCTTCAGTTGACTTTTACAAGTCTTGAGATTGATGGCAGCTAGTCTTGATTAATGACTTCCCCAAACATTTAAGCAAACATTAAGATGTTTTTAAAAAAAGCAGTCACAACCATTCCTCCAAAGGCCACACATATAATTAAGTCAAGTCTGTTGTTGTTTTTCCAGAATGCTACCTAAAAAATAGTAGAGCAGGGGATGTTTCAGCCTATGATCCTAGAGAATGCCCTGTACTCACAGAACCCTCTTGAACTAATTAGTCCCAGTTTCTATGTGGCTGTAGAAGCTGTTGAGGTAGTGAAGGTTCCCTCAAGTTAAGCCATGGCAGAGCTGGATTTCACTTTGCAACAGGTGGGAATGAACACCTGCCCAAGATGTTCTCATTCAAGTAAAAAGAGAACCAAACATTTACATATGGGATTGGAATATTAAACATTGCATTTTGACCATAATCCTTGTGGAAGAGTGAACCATGAATCAAATCAATAAACAAACACACATATTAGAAATATGGAGTTGTGTGGGAGGGATAGATATGATAATATTGCATTTTCCTGCATCCTCTTATAGAATTCCAGCAGCTCAGTAAGAATGACATCAATGGCAACAAGCAGACTGCCACTAATTAAAGAGATTGTTTATTATTTGCTGGCCGGATAGCTCAGCTTTCATTATTCACAGTTCCCCACTGTGCCTCTCCCCCCCCCCCCGAAGAGACAGCCTGGGTTGCTTTGGGCAAGCTGCTCAGTCCAAGGATGCCCCCAGAAGGGAATGGTAAACCACTTTTGAGTACTGTCTACCTAGGTAAGGTAAAGGTTTCCGTTGACATTTAATCCAATCGTGTCCGACTCTAGGGCGCAGTACGTCTCCAAGCCATAGAGCCAGCATCTACCTAGAAGATCCTTAAAAGAGCAAATGACGCCACCTACAGAGGTAAGTTGCCACTAATTAAATAGCTCCTTTATCAATTTCAGGGTGTGTGCAACTTGATCATGTTGAGACCAAGCCATGAGCATCTGCAAATAAATTAAAAAAGTTCAACTTTTAAGACATAATCTTTTAAAACTTTATGAAACCTTAGTCAAACTATTTTAAATTAAAAATAAGCACCATTGGTTGTTCATGCCATGAGAAGGTAACAAAAACATAATTTTCCTTAAGAAACAGCAGAAACCACCTGTTTGAAAATAAATATATATATTTTAAAAAGATATTTAAGATTATGAAATGTTTCTTAATTGTAATAATCTCTGTTTTCTGGCATTCCAAAAGGGTGTGCATTACCATTTGGGAATCAAACTCTGGAATTTAGGCCACTCTTCTACTGTTCGAAAAACGAAACCAGTAATTGGGAAGCATGTGGGGTTCAAGGTCCTTTGAACTGTTTTTCACCTCATTTTCACATCCACCTGTAGGCAGCCTGCTGGGTTCTTTCAGGATCAAAAGACAGAAGAATGCTTTTAATGGGGATCCCCTTAACAGGGAAGGAATTCCAGTAACCATTTACACTTCCAAGTACTTATGAAAAGAAAGGGGGGAAATCTGACTTTTTCTGAGCAAAGATAAAAAAGGAACCTTAGCATTTTTAAGTCTTTAAAAACTGGTTCAGTAATAAAAAGACAATTCTGAGAATGACAAACTATTCAAAAGAATATCAAGAGTAGTTTGAAATAATCATGTCTTTTTCTATTGGTCATAAATATATACACCCTGAAAGTAGAAACATGTCTAGCTTTAGATTGGATGTATCTCATTTATCTGGTCAAGTTTTGAAAGAGACAGGAGAGATCTTTCAATCTTGCACTTCGTAAAACTGCAGCCAGACTGATAAATCTCTGTTTATTTGTCTCAAAACAGGCTCTGGTTTCTTTAACAGAGAAATCTTGAATTTATACTGATGGCAACAACATCTTTCCCACCCCACCCTCCTCTGTTTCCCCATCACAAAAATCTTGAGTTGTGTTTCCAAGAATTCTTCAACCCAAACCCCCCACCTTCCTTCCACAGCACCTGAAAATTTGCAACTGGCTTAGTTTGATGTCTGTCTTCATGATTTTAATACAGCCCTTGCCTGGGTAGGGGAAAATGACCTTGAAGAATGATTGATACTGTGTGGGGGTTGACGACATAAATCTGCTCAAGTGTGCCTGATGTACAGCTTCCCAGGCCTGAATACTGGAGCCATGTTGCTGCTCTAACAACAGTGACACTGAACAGACTGGAGCAAATAAAATGAAATAAAAAACAACAACAACAACAGTTTGACAAGTCTTAAAGAACCCTTCCCCACGTAGAGGATATGAATAAGGTTTATTGCCTTATAACTAGCAAACCACTCATGTTGTAGTAAATAAGACTTATGATTAAACCAGAGGGTGCAATTAAACATAAGTCTTTGAATTCTACAACTATATTCTTTTAAACATGCTCATAGAGACAGTTGCTGGGAAATGCCATGTATATCTGCAGCAAAAAAATTATACACATGGTGAGTGTGTGTTTAATTGCCTTCGAGTTCTATTGAGTTTATTCACAAGTGAATACATATAAGACTGCATCCATGTAGGGTAGGATCCCCAACTGGAGTTCTTGGGTGCAACAGTGAAATTTAGAGGAGTTGGGAGAAATGCTCTTTTTTCTCAGGTGCAGCGTGCAGGTGTCCCTCAAAAAAACTGTTCTGAAGGACTAGAAAACCTTCAGAAGCTAGTTTTTTGGTGCCTGTGAGGGCTTCCAACAGAATGGAGAGAAAGGCAGTTCCATCATGTTGGTACTTTTATTTACTGTCATTTTAATTTGATTTTATTGTTTAATAACCACCCAAAATAATGCCTTGCACTAATAGTGGTGGTATAAAAGTCTATGAAATAAATAAAATACTTCCACTTTATTTGTAATTAAGTCCCATTGAACCGAATGGGGCTTGCCTGAGTAAATGTATCCTTTCTCCTTGAAAAGCAAAGTATGCCCACACAAACACCAGGCAAGTACAACATTACTGATTGTTAAAAAAAACCAAACAAACACACAAGCAACCTATCCAATGCTTCAGGTTCTTAAATGTCTGTGAAACATAGCAACACTCATTCTAGATTTATGCAAATTGTAGTTTTGTGCAAAAGTTGAGCAATTTTCACATAACATCCTTCTTATTGTTGCAAGAACAATGTCAAGAGCACCTTAAAATTACTTGCCGTCAAAGAGATAAATGTACCCATACTTCACATGCAAGGATGGCACAAGTGAAGATGTACATCCTTTATATTTGACTCAACAATTCAGCCTGTATCTACCAGATAATAGATGCAATTTGAACTAAATATTGGCCTGCTAGATGCCCCATAACCCATCGGCCATGCTGCTTCACTATGTGTTAAGCACAGTACTGCAACAACTAGCAACCCACATTGACAGCATGGCACCTTGCCTGTGTGAACACATCCAGAGTTGAATTGAAACTGCCTAAACACACTGTCTTTGGTGGTATGCATCAATCCTTCCAACAACTGTGTTGTATAGCAGCAACCCTGTTGCACTTTATCATCAATAAATGCAGTTACAGCTTAGTTGTTAAGAAGTAGAGTTATGAACATTTGTGTTTTTGAACTACAACTCCCACAGACTGCTACTTCTCTACTAAGAAGCTTGGTTGAGTACAGTTTATCAAAATGATGCATTCTTTTTCACAGTGTATAAGCAACCTTTCCCAATCTAGGTACCCATCACATGTGTTAAACTACAATTGTTATCACTCCTGCCGGCATGACTATTCTAATCCAACATATTTGGGCAAGAGAGTTGTGATTCAACACATGAGGAATGGAACAAGGTAAGGAAGGCTAAAACATTTTGCTGCCTGAGGCAAAACAGCCTATGCCCCAGCTCCTATCAAGACATATGGTGAGTGAGCAAAGTTATTGTGGTCAGTGAGAAGAAAGCCCCATAAGCATGTCTTCCCTTACCTGCCAGAAATGTACAAAAATAAAGGAAATAATTAGCAAGGTTTTGCTGAATCATAACATCCATATGCAAACTGGGATGTGATGACACAGCAAACTGATAGCCTTAGACTGCCTCAGTCTGCCTTATGCCATGGCTGGCTCCAGTTTACTTATAATTTCTAGTAATTTTGTGGTGAAGATATTTTGGAACCATTATTGTGAGCAACTTGGTCGCCTTCTTTGTTCACACGGGTTTTAAGGTTGTTTAATAATTGTCACCATCTGCCATCAAGTCAATTCTGACTTACGGTGACCCTTTTCAAGATTCTCCAAATACACAGTACTCAAAAGTGGTCTACCATTCGCTTCTTCTGGGGGGGGGGGCATCCTGGGACTGTGCAGCTCACCCAAGGCTACACAGGCTGCCTATCCTTCTTTGAGACACAGTGGGAAATAGAACTCCCAACCTCTGGCTCCACAGCCCGGCACATAAATCAATGACCAAAGCTTGTTTACTCACCTCCATTTTGTAGTCTTGACAGTGAAATGAATTACTTTATAGAGATAAGCAACAGAAAGGCACATGAAACTGCAAAACGAATGCATTTATTTTGTGCCTCCGTGGATTGGAGTCCTCTTCCTAAGGTGCACAGTGTGCAATATTTGAGCTTTAGTTGTATATTTACTGTATGCATAATTCTGCGGGAGGGGAGGGAGAGTGTGAGAGAAAAACTGAATGAAGAAAAAATTAGTTCTATATTATTTCTTGGTTCTGTCTGTCACACCATAATGCTCTCCCCTCATGACACCTCTGCGTTCCCCCCTTCGCCTGCACCTGAGGACTCTGCGTAAATGTACTACCTGACTGCCAGAGCCGGCTAATTTGCACATCATTAAACCCAACAGTCAAGGAGGATCTTTGAAAATATATTCCAGAACATATTTTAGGTGTGTCTGGTTGTGCTCTTAAGAATTGCTTTCAATCAAACATTTGAGCACCATTAGCAGCTGCAACTAGAACAATAGCCAGACGTTCAGAAGGGGAGGGTATGTGTGCATGTGCCTATGTATGCAAGCATGCTTAACATCTTTCTGAGAGAATTCACTTTTGCAATTCTGAGCAAAATTTTATCCTCAGGTTGTTTTTAGTATTATTTACATTGCTGGATTTCTGAAATGTGCTTCTTGTGCCTTGCTGTTCAAAAACTTATAGAAAGGAATGGCTTAAATAGAAGTTTGAGGAAGCTCCCTTTGGCAGTTATTAGTTACAACTATAGTTACAAATTTTAAGAATTGAACATAACTATGTTTTCATCTTTCTTACAAGTAATTTCAATAATTACTTTTTAGTTATAATTGCTCTTCACTTACCTTTAGTTATTTTAGCTGCATTTTAATAATTATTTAAAGTCATGGATCTATAATATCTTGTCTTCCCATCTGGCACATCCAATAGCTACGAGAACGAACAAAACAGTGACAAAAGATACCACCTGAGCCAGGTGACATTTCTTCTCAGCATTTAGTGACATCGAATTCTGGAAACTCTAACTTTAACTGCAAGTTATAATGCAAGTTATAAGTATGCTGCTAAAGGAGTAGATTCACAATCATAATGCAATAATAATATATTTTACTGTAGATCTTTACAAGCAATCAGGTCATCAGTCGAAAATGAAAGTCTTGTTTATCACGCTGGTTCAAAATCTATTTGATTCCTCTGCAGCTTAACTCTATTTAACAGCATGTCAAAAGTTGCTAGATATATATGTGGACCTGATATCTGGACATAAAGTTAAAGAAAACCAGGACATTTTCCAAATTTATATCCAGATACAGCATCTTATTGAAGGCCATCTCGTCGACTGGTTAAAATAAGGTCAAATAAAGTGCTCTGGAAGCGTATCTCCATGAATTTTTCTAATCCCAATTTTTAAAAAGAGATGCTGTTCATCTTTCGTTGAGACTGAGACATGCTGGATAAGGGGTCCACCAGCCTCAGAACAATCTTAGGAGAAAAACAGATATGATAAATGATCTTGCATTACAGTTGAAAGTGCAATAGTGTTGGAGAGACATGATTCAGGCAGCCTTCTGAATTAGAGAACTCAGATTTCAAAAGAATGCTTTGTATAAATCCTGAAGAGCGGTCACAAAGCAAAGCAAGTGCTCTCACAGACAATAAGGGGTTTCCCTCTACCATTGACAATTTGTCTTTAGTGGTGGTTTCTGCCCTTCTGTGGCAAAGACAATTGGGAGTCATTCTTTCTATTCACACCTTTTCACAGTACAGAAGATGCACCCACATGCCATCACGTTCTACCAGCATATCCAAGGCTAGGCTAGGATAATTTTCAGTACAGCAGCATTGCTGGTGTAGTGCCAGCATGGTAGTACTTCCAAATTTACTCTATAGCCTCATAGCCAGTGTATATCCAATAGAGATTTTTTTTTTTTTTTAAAAAATCCACCTATAATTGTAAATGATTGGTGATAATAATAGTTGTTCAATTTTTATTGTCATTGTAAATATATACAAGGTATATCCAAATAACGAAATTCACACGGACTCCCAGAGACCAGACCCATATGCACAGACATAAAAAATCCCCAAACACTCCCCACCCACTAAAAACCCCCAATATTAGCTCATATAAACCTCTGTGCAACTCATAATAAGCTCATATAAACCTCTGTGGGCTAAATTCAGCCAAAGGTAGTGATGGTTATGTGGGTTTGGCTATAAGAAAATTAATAAATGCTTAACCTCCTGTCTCTGAATGGCAGTGTATGTTTGGAGGGTTGGGTCCAGAGTAGGACCGTAAGAAGTTGCTGGGTGTTAATCCTTTGCTGCTTTTGTTGACCCATTCAGGATCAGAGATTGTTGGGAAGCAGTTTTTGGGAGTGGTGTGGATTTCCCTTGGAAGCAAGGAAAGCTGCCCTTCATTTGCAAATAGAGACATAGACAAGGACAATAGAGTCCAATACTGATTAGGTCCATAGCAGGAGAGACATGGTCCTACCCCAATGTCAAGATCCTGGTCTGAATTTTCCATGTGGCCTGTGATATCCAGGGATGGGGTCATTCGAGTCAGGGGACTCACTGTAATGTCAGACTTAAGTCTAACCAGTGATGTGCCTCGAGTATTTTTTCCAAAGACTTGGACTCAAGTCGCCACTCAGGACCCGCCCACCCTGTCCCCACCCTCTCTTTTTTTTTTTGAGAAAAAAATTGTTTTTAATTGGAAGTTGGACTTGGGACTTGGTATTTGGTACCAAAGACTTAGACTTGGGACTTGACACCAAAGTCTAGGACTTGGACCCAAAGACTTGCCAGCATCCCTGCCCATATTTGCTATTTGTTTTTCTTTAATAGTTGTTTTTTCTTGCTCAGTCATGTGATGGCTAATGACATCTGTGACGGACAGGTCAGTAACCACTCCAGTCCATCACAATGGAACCCTGATTTAACAACCAATGGTTGAACAGGAGGGGCGGAACTAAGGAAATATAAAAAGAATGGAAGACAGTTAAAGATCAGTTAGAAGTTAGAGTTAGGGAGTTCAGTTAGGGATATCAGTTAGAGAGAAGCAGTTTATGCAGTTAGGACCAGCCTTGTGTTAGAGAAGGGTAATAGAGAGATAGAGAATAAGACAAGGAAAGTACAAATCTTGTATGGTTTATGGTTATGATTGGAAAGAATTAAAAGTGATAAGAAATGAATAAATACCTTGATTAAAATGATTCTACCTAAGCAAATATAAATGTTACCAAAGCACAATTTATTTAATGAATAAAATAAGACGATCCATGATTCACTTTATATGATTTACTTATAAACACACAAATAAACATTGTTATATTGGATAACTGTGATTTAAGAATTATATTTGATATAGTGAGGAATAAATCCTCTGGTGGCAGCGAAAAGGGTTGAAAAGTAAATGTCATACCTGAAAGTGAACCTGGGTTGTGTGGAAGAACCAACAGGGGAGTTGGGTTTGTGTGACAACATCTCATCCAGCTTGTCCATGAGCAGAGATGGGGGGGGGGGAATTGGCACTTCGAAGCCTTGCCTCCTGTGTTGGATGCCCACTCCAAGGCAGCAGCCTTACTTCCTTGCCTTGCCTCCTTTGGGTGCTGCCTCAGAATGGGCACCCTCTAGAGCAGGGGTCCCCAACCTTGGGCCTCCAGATGCTCTTGGACTTCAACACCCAGAAATCATGGCCAGCAGAAGTGGTGATGAAGCCTTCTGGGAGTTGTAGTCCAAGAACATCTGGTGGCCCAAGGTTGGGGACCACTGCTCTAGAGGAGCAGGGCTTTGCAGTGCCAAACACTTTGCCTCCTTTGTGTGCTGCCTCAGAATGGGCACTCTCTAGAGCAGGGGTCCTCAACCTTGTTCAGGTGATAAATGAACTGGTGAGAACCACCAAACTGGCAGTTCATGCTTATCTCTCCCCATGTGTGATATGAATTCATAGGGCTGCCAATCGAGACTTCTTAGTAAGCACTCACTATTGTCTAAGAATGCTGATAATGGTTTTGTGCATCTGCATTCATCTGTGTATTTAAAAGAAGAAGAAGAATACAACAGTTTTTGACTTTACAAAAAGGGGGAGAAAGCCCATTGTTTTGAAAACAATGAAGCACATTTTCCCCCCTGGATAATGCAGGCTTCCTAAAGCCTGATTGCTAAAACATATGCACTTCTTCGGGTTTCTGATCAATGTCACTGACAAACAGGCTTACAAATAGGCATATAACGAAGTCATCACATTTTAAGTTAAGATAAAGTGAGAAAAACTAATTGGCTGAAGGGTATGCTTAATAAATTATTAGGGACAATTTTTAGCCGATCCCTCCATAAACCAAGGAGATTGAGAATGTGATATATAATAAACTAAGTGTTACTGTTTTCTAGAATTGCCCAGGCTTTACAATTTGATTAATTGCAGATTCTGAATCACTGAAAATAAATGGCAGTTAATTATCCCTAACACCTCTGCAGGAACAGATTGGGAAGGACTGTGATATTAGCACACTGTGGTCTGAGCTAAATATATCATTTTAGCTTAAGGAAATTTAATAATATTGTAATTCAAACTTATGTTGAACAAAATTAATAGCTTTTAATACTGAAATGCCTTCATATGATTTGTCCCATATTTTATATACACTGACGTTTATGGGTGGTTATTCTGAACTAACCCTCACTTCCAGAAACTGGTTTTGAAGTTTGCATTTCAGACTGTTATTCTTACAATCAGAATTTAATATGGGAAAATGGTATGGTTGTCCTGATAGTTTAGTGATGTGTTGGACCCTCTTTTACTTTCTCAGGTTAACTATAGCCAATTGTGAAGTATGCCTGAGAACATAATTAGTAGCCAACCATTGTTCTTCGTGCAAGTCATAAAAGACCTTCCAGTTTTAGCAGAGTTTCTCACAGACATTGCACACAGTTCTGTCTGCAATGGATGCAATCAGGGAAATATCTGGGCCTGGATTATTCCACACAGATACCCGTTGTTTCTCAGAGTTAGTCTCTCAAGGCATCTAATAAATCCCCCTCAACCTGCTTTGAACTGGTTTCTCTTTTCCTCAAAGATTTTTCCCTTGTTGAAGCCGTAGGCAGGGCACATTCTTATGTTGTGATCATAAAGGTAAAGGTAAAGGTTCCCCTTGACAATTTTTGTCCAGTCGTGTTCGACTCTAGGGGGCGGTGCTCATCCCCGTTTCCAAGCCATAGAGCCAGCGTTTTTGTCCGAAGACAATCTTCCGTGGTCACATGGCCAGTGCGACTTAGACACGGAACGCTGTTACCTTCCCACTGAGGTGGTCCCTATTTATCTACTTGCATTTGCATGCTTTCGAACCGCTAGGTCGGCAGGAGCTGGGACAAGCGACGGGCGCTCACTCCATCGCGTGGATTCGATCTTACGAATGCTTGGTCTTCTGACCCTGCAGCACAGGCTTCTGCAGTTTAGCCCACAGCGCCACCACGTCCCTAATATGTTGTGATCATGCCACTGTTTAATTTACAATAGGTTCCTTCTACCTAGGTTACTTATACTTTGGTTGCATTGAAATCAATGGAGTGCAGGTTTAGTTATAGTTTTTAATTTTGATTCCAGTACTCTCATCCCAGTGTTAGTTCAAACTACTCTAGACAAGTCACCAAAGTTATATGGACCTGTCTAGTAAGTTAAACGGGTTTCCTCTAATTGCAATTAATATAGATTCAGATAGCCAGACTTATGGTAAACCCATTGAAATCAAGGCTAAGATACTCAGAACTGTAACTACTTTATCCTATTACTTTTGTTTGTTTATTTGTTACTTTTCTGCCCTGTCTTTCCTCTGTGAGCACAATGTACTATCTGTGGCTTCCATCCTCCCTGGAAGTAAGTCAGATTAAGAGAAAGTGACTCGTTCAAAATCAGCCAGTTTCATGACTTTATGGGACTTAACTCTGGATCTCCCAAGTCCCAGGTAACAAGTATCTTAGGCTGGCTCTAATCCTACATTATGTTATACCATGGCTGTGACTAATACAGTATGTGTGTTTTTATTGGGCAATAACTTTATACAAACTAGGGCAGAAAATCAATGTTTACTTTAGGAAAAATCTTCACATATCAGATACATAGATAAGCAGATCCACACATGTGTAGTTAGTTTAGTTGGATTTTGACATAGGCTTCACCAAAACACAGGTGTTGCTCCGCTTATTGGTCCATAATACTTTTTATTTGTTGAACAGTCACAGTTAAGATAATCATCAATTTTGCACCTCTTTCATTTCTGCTGCCACCACATCTCCACCTCCAACATTTACAGTGATTGACCTTTCAAGCCTCTGATAAAGTAGGCTATAGTCCATGAAGGCGTATACCAAATAAAGTATGCTTTAATATACCCACTAGGCTCTGTGACAGGTCTCAAAGTCAACCTAGGGAATTGTTCATTGCAATTCAGTGTATAAGTTGTTACAGGATCAGAATTTAGTGAAGCAACATGTAACAAAGGAGCACAGCTGGGTTAATTGAGGCAGCTGTGTGACAACCAAGTTGATTGGTTCAACCAAGAATAAAACTAGCCAAGCTTACAGAGACAAACTGTTGGGTAGTTTGGGTAGTTTGGGTTGTTGGGTAGTGTTTGGTTGTTGTGTTGCTGGTGATCGTGTTGCTGAGAACTGTATATTCTGCATCGTTGGATGAAGACTTGCCATATTGCAAGGAGAAGATCCCGGGAGAAGACTATCTCCGTGGTGAGAGGAGAAGACTTCGTAGATGCTGGACTCTTTATATTGGTAACAATCTTGGGTTACTGAAACTGTAATTTACCATTACTAACTGAAGAACTACTGTGAATGACCAGGACTGTATAAAGACCAAGAGAAGCTGTATTTGCCCCTGTATATATGGACTTTATTGTAAATAATACTTTCAACACTACAACAGTGTCTGTTTGGTTTCATCTCTGGGCAGTTCACTTCACCATTACGCCCCCTGGCGTAGTCTGGTAACGCAGCACCTCTGTCAATTGGTTATGGGCCCAGACAGCGCACCAGACTGCATACAGGTATAAATTTAAGAAGTTATTGAAGAAACTGCTGAACAGAGAGAGCCAAGTAGTGTGTGGCTACAGTCTGTGGTAAAGATGACCAACGAAATGTCTATGGCTGGACTGTGCATAAAAAAGTTGAATGGGGAGAATTATGCAACTTGGCAGCAGAAGGTTCAGTTGCTATTACAAAAGGAAGCATTATGGGACATTGTAGAAAATCCCCCAGCAGTCCTAGATGAAGAAAAAAGAGCACTAAACTTTAAAGCTCTGGCTATTATTGGGTTAACTCTAGAAGACCGTCTTCTTATCCACCTGAGAGGCCAAAACTCAGCAAAGCAGGCATGGGAGGATTTAAGGAGACTCTTCGTAAGAGATAACGTTGGAAGCCAGATTCAAATTGCCAGAAAACTTTTTCGAACTAGACTGCAAGCTGGAGGGTGTATGCTTCAACATTTAGAGGCAATGAAGTCAATGTTGATGGACTTACGAGAAAAGAACATCACATTTACAGAAATACAAGAAGCATTTATTATCCTGTCTTCATTAGATGAGTCATATGATCAGCTGGTGACCAATTTAGAAATTCTTCCTCAAGCAGAGCTAACAGTAATTAATATAACTAGCAAACTGTTGGAAGAGGAACAAAAGAGAAAAGATAACAAACAGCTCCGAGACTCCAAACTCACTAATCACCGTGATAAGCTGAAAGAAAGTGAGGAGGAGGGGGACACAGCTGCAAGCATTCATTCTGGAAAACGCTGTTTTTCCTGTGGCTCAAGAAAACATCTGATGAAAGACTGTAAATTTAAGAAAGGAAAAGAAAAACAAACCAGACGCAAGAGAGAAACACTAAGCCTGACTGAGGAGATTTATAACTCTGAACAGGAAGAAGAGTGGATTGTCGACTCTGGAGCAACTGCCAGCATGTGTAAGAGCAAACAACTAATATTTAACTACCAACCTGTATCCAACCAACAAGTATGCTTAGCAAATGGTGTTAGTGCTAAGGTACTGGGAAAAGGTAAAGTGAAATTACCTTATATTGCTAGACCAATAGATGTTTTACATGTTCCAAATTTGAAACATAATTTACTTTCTGTGAGTTCATTAGCAAAGAATGGGTTTGTTAGCACTTTCTATGAGGAGAAATGTGTAATAACTAGCAAGAACAATGAAAAATTGAATTGCTATGCTAGAAATAATTTATATAGACTAAACTGCACTAAGGCTAACAATGTCTATGAAAACAAATGTATACACAAAGATTGTATTCATTTATGGCATCAAAGACTAGGACATGCAAACTACAAAACATTGAGAAAAACAATTGAAAACTCAGTAGGAGTTAATTTAAAGCAATGCAATGAATATGTGAATTGTCAAGCTTGCCAATTAGCCAAGAGTAAGAAAGCTCCTATAATGAAACATAGTGATGTACAAGTGAAAAATATATTAGATTTGGTGTCAGTTGATGTAATTGGACCCAAAAGTGCATCATTAGGAGGAGCTAGATACATTCTCTCTATCCAAGACCAAAAGTCCAGGTTTGGATATTGCTATCTCATGAAGGATAAAAGTGCTGTACATGTAGAGTTTGAAAAATGGCTCAAATTTGTAGAGCGCAAAACAGGGAAAAAGGTTAAAGTGGTACAAACTGACAATGGAACAGAGTTTACCAATGCCAAATTTCAAGCAATATTAAAGAAAAATGGTATTACTCACAGGAGAGCCGCTCCCTATACACCTACTCAGAATGCCTTTATTGAAAGAAGGGGCCAAACTCTGCAGAATATGGCTGAGGCAATGATTAGGGGGAGTAATCTATCAGATAAATATTGGGGTGAAGCTACACTTTGTGCGAATTTTTATATTAATATTCTTTGGCACAGTGGAATAAACAACATACCCTACACAGTTTGGACTGGGAGAAAACCAAATTTAAAATTTTTACATGTATTTGGATCTCCTGCATGGGTTCACATCCCAAAAGAAATAAGGAGAAAGGGAGAGAAGAAAGCCAGATTGATGTATTTCCTTGGATACCAACAAAATAGGAGAGCATTTAGGTTTGGGTTGCCAAATACCAACAAACTTGTGATAAGTAGCAGTGCTTTTTTCAATGAGCACAGTAACTGGGACAAAATATGTAAACCCCCAGAAACAATAATTAAATTGCCTGATAGGAATGAAAGTAGTGAGGATAGTGGAGAGGATAGTGACTCTCAACCAGAGCAAGAAATAAAAAGAGAGGTAGAACCTGAAGATATGCAAACTGATAAAGAAATTCCATCCAACTCAGAACAGAGGGAAACTCTCGAGGAGGACAGAGAATTACCTAGGAGGTCTAGCAGAGAGAGAAAAACTCCTGACAGGTACAAGCCTGAGACCTATTACTGTCTCAATGTGGCTGAACCAGAGACATATGATGACATATGTAATATGCCTGAGCAGGAACAAATAAAATGGAAAGAGGCAATGGAGAAGGAGTTAAATTCATTAAAACAACTGAAAGTTTATGAGGAGGTAAAACTGCCTGAAAAATCAAAAATAATTGGTTCCAGATGGGTATTTAAAAGGAAGGTGGATGCCGATGGAAATGTGAGGTATAGAGCAAGGTTAGTGGCAAAAGGGTATGCACAAACTTCAAACGACTATGATCAAGTTTTTGCACCGGCTCTAAGACCAGAGACATTGAGATTTGCTTTAACTTATGCAGCCAAGCATAATCTCATGACCAGGCATATTGATATAGAAACAGCCTATTTATATGCTGACTTGAAACACACGATTTATATGGAAATTCCACCAGGTATTGAAAGTGAAGGTAAATGTTGGATATTGAAAAAAGTCTATATGGTCTCAGACAAAGTGGCCATGAATGGAACCAACACTTAACCAAAACTTTAAAGGATAATGGTTTTGTGCAAGGAAAGGCTGACCCTTGTTTATTTATAAATGAGAAGACACAAGCTATAATGTTAGTATTTGTGGATGATTTAGCCATATTTACCAAAGATAAGAAAGAGGCTGAAGTAACAATCCAAATGTTAAAGAAACACTACAAATTGAGAGATTTGGGAGAAATAAGTAACTACTTGGGAGTAGAAATAGAAAGAAGTAAGAAAGGATTTAAAATAGCACAAAAGAACAAAATATTAAAACTCCTAAAACAATATAAGATGGAGGATTGTAAAGGTGCAGCAACTCCAATGAACATAGAGTTTGAGAAAGAAGATATTAATGGCCCGGAATGTGATATTGATGTATATAGGTCACTGGTAGGCAGCTTACTATATTTAAGCAGATGGTCAAGGCCAGACATCTCTATAGCTGTAAACCTGCTATCAAGGAATGTGAGCAAGCCGAATGAAAGGCACTGGCAATCAGCAAAAAGAGTACTTAGGTATTTAAAGGAGGCACAAAATAAAAAGCTAAATTTAGAACCAGTGGGAGAACTGTCTATTACTGCTTATGCCGATGCAAATTATGGGAGTGATTTAACAACCCGAAGATCAACATCAGGCATGACTGTGCATTTGGGAGGAAGTTTGATAAGCTGGAAGACAGCTAGACAGAAATTTATATCGTTGTCTTCTGCCGAATCTGAGTATGCAGCATTATCTGAACTATGTACAGATCTAGTATTCTATAAACAATTGGCACAAGATCTGGGATTGAATATAAAAACACAAATAAAGGTTTTTGAAGATAATCAAGCTGTCATACAGATGGCGAACTCACCAAATGTAAAAAGCAGATCTAAACACACAGATATCAGGTACCAAAATGTTAAGCAAAGTATAGAGAATGGTTTAATTGAACTGGTATACTGTGGAACAGAAAATAATAAAGCTGATTGTTTAACAAAAGTATTGGGGCCAACCAAACATAACAAAGCATGTGAAATGTTGGGAATGATATGATGTATGTGAATGTAAAAAGAACTCTGTATATGTTCAAAGCAATGTATAATGTATGTAACAGAATTGCTATAAACAATTGGAGGAGATTGACAGGTCTCAAAGTCAACCTAGGGAATTGTTCATTGCAATTCAGTGTATAAGTTGTTACAGGATCAGAATTTAGTGAAGCAACATGTAACAAAGGAGCACAGCTGGGTTAATTGAGGCAGCTGTGTGACAACCAAGTTGATTGGTTCAACCAAGAATAAAACTAGCCAAGCTTACAGAGACAAACTGTTGGGTAGTTTGGGTAGTTTGGGTTGTTGGGTAGTGTTTGGTTGTTGTGTTGCTGGTGATCGTGTTGCTGAGAACTGTATATTCTGCATCGTTGGATGAAGACTTGCCATATTGCAAGGAGAAGATCCCGGGAGAAGACTATCTCCGTGGTGAGAGGAGAAGACTTCGTAGATGCTGGACTCTTTATATTGGTAACAATCTTGGGTTACTGAAACTGTAATTTACCATTACTAACTGAAGAACTACTGTGAATGACCAGGACTGTATAAAGACCAAGAGAAGCTGTATTTGCCCCTGTATATATGGACTTTATTGTAAATAATACTTTCAACACTACAACAGTGTCTGTTTGGTTTCATCTCTGGGCAGTTCACTTCACCATTACGCCCCCTGGCGTAGTCTGGTAACGCAGCACCTCTGTCACTCTGTACTGCTTTTGTTGCAGGAGATTAACTCAGCTGTCCTCCTCTGGAAAGCCTTAATTAAGTAGATACCCCATCTGGGCTTGATGAATATTTCTGTGTGACCCAACACTTGAATGCACAGCCTCAACAAGACAGCAGATCAATAAAGGGTTATAAATTAAGTATTTCTGGACTCCATTAAGGGTTTGTAGATTATTTGCCACTTCTAGACACCAAATCGACTAGGCCCATATCTGTATATCTTACTGTTGAAAGTTGAGAATATACATATACTTTTAAAATTAAGCCCATATGGATATAGATGCTCAATTTGTGTGAGTCAGTGATGAGATTCATTTTTCCAAGACTGCTCCAGCTTTTCCATCTTAAAATATTTGTTTGTAATGCAGTAGCAATAACAATATTTTTGTGGTAAAACGTAATACGAGCTGTTCATTTGAAATGTAACAGATTTTTTTCTTCTTCATGTGCATAGAAATACCATGCTTAAAACAATAAACCAATACGACAAATTTATATTTATACTAAAGTATCAGAAATCACAGATAGATTCCTTGAAAAGATGGATAATCCAGTACACGCCAGACCACAGCCTTTCTGTCTTTAATCTTCCAAAATTACTTTTTGTCCAAATCTGAAAAAGAGAAGTGTAAAAAGAAAGCATAGCATTTCCATATGGCACACTTCATCACTGCCTTGCGATCTTACCCTTTGACAGTAAATATTGGCTTAGCAATTGTTTTGGAATGTAGGAAGAGGATTCCTCCCTTGAGTTTCCCTATAACAGATACTTTGCGGAGTCTGCTGGTTTCAGACACCAGAAGCTTCACAATATTTGGGGGCAGTGAAGAAAGAGCATTGAATAAATTTATTTTAAATAACCTGGTATCATGTCTTACATTTGTAGAGGTATCCAGCTGAGACCTGAATGATATGCAATTTTAATGAGACTGTGGAATAACTGAGACCAGAAATAGGAAACATGAGGTTCTCAGATGTTGGTCAACTACAACTTCCTTGATCCATCACTATCAGCTGTGTTGGCTTGATCTAATCCAAAAATGGCTTGATCTAGTCCAAAAATATCTGGGGCTGCCCATTTCTTAGCCCTGCACTAGGAGCCAGGTAAAATACAAATGTAGACATATTTAAAATAAACCTATTAACTTTGGATCCAAGTGTAGAAGTGCCCGAGTATTAACAGCTAACCATTCCCCAAGTGCTCTCTTTCCATAGTTCAGTTGTTCCCAACATTGAGTAACCCAAATATGCTTAGATTGCAACTCCTACGAACCCCAGACAGCTAGTGTTTGGTAAAGACTTCTTGGGATTGCAGTCCAAGAACACCTGGATTACCTAAGTTTGGAAACCATTGCCACATTCCATTGAACTAGAAAGGACCAGATTGAAACCATGAAAGGTAGAGATGTGGAATCCTACTTTAGATGAAGGATTTTTTTAAAAGACAGGGATCATCATCATCATCACCCCTCTACGGGCACAGTCCTTGTTCCGGTGGAGGGGTTTGCATCCTTCAGTGAGGTTGAGAGCTATGCTGAAGGGTATCCCAAGCCAGACAGGTCTCAGCTTAGAAGCCAGTGTCCACCAGTCATCAATTATGATTCAATTAAATAAACAGAAATCCATACCAAACCAATCATTTTCCGGGTCAACAAGGACTACATTAGATGCTATAGCCACTGGGCATTTGGCGACAAATGGGCTACAGGGCTCAGCACAACCTGTTGAGGAATCAGGACAGGCTGTTGCAAAGCTACTGGAGCAATGTACAAATGCAAAACTTGGACTCTCACTGAAAATCGAGAAATTATGAGATGATATTATGAGGCAAATCCAACAGCCTGAGGTTTTCAAAACAGGAAAAAGAAATACCCAAATAGTGACATAACTGAAAAATGATTAATGGATCAGAGAAGGTTTATCATCCGGAGTAAAGTGTTTTCAGAACTGGAATTGCAGAAACTAGAAAAGGTGTCAAAATCAACACAGAACAATTACCATAATATGGAAGACAAATGGAGGATAGAAATAGACACGATAGTGAAACAAAAACGTATCAATAGAGGAACAACTTTTGGAGATTATGAGTTGACAGAACGGCAAACATCACTGAGGGGGAAAATAGTAACACATATCAGCCAGAACACAGAAAGACAAAGGATCCCCAATTTATGCCAATTACAAAGTAAACCAGTAAAATGATGGAAATGTTGTCATCAGAACAATCCCCAGTCAACAGGCTAAAGGAAACAAGCCAGCTTATGTATAGTACAACTACCATAATAACTATGGAACCTGGTTAGAAGCTGCAAAACAAACAGAAAAATTGTGGCACTTCAAAACGGAAAATTCAGCTGAAAAACAAAACAAGAACATTAAGTGCAGACATTAGCAACTCAAAACACTTGGAAGGTTCAAAACTTAAAAATGAAAAAGTAAAAGCCAGACTATGCAAAATATATGACCTAGAAAGGAAAACAATTGTTTAAAGGAAAACAATTGTTTAAACTATGGAAGAATTAAAACAGTGGGTAACAGCTACAGCAAAGAAAATGGAAAGATATGATGGACGCTTGAAACAATATAGAGAAAACACACTATTTCAAAATAACCAATGATTATTGCATACAGAAAATGCAGAGCAAAAGAAATTTGGCTCATGTAAAGATGATGCTCTAAAATTTTAGAAAGAAATGTGGGAAAACCCAAATGGGCATAACAAAAACGCCTCATGGATTAAAGACATTTGTAAAGAAACTCAAAGAAAACAAATGGATGATATTGTAATAACAACTGAAATGATTAAGAGGCAAGTAAAGGCTGGAGTGCACCTGGTCCATATGAGCTGTATGAATTTTGGTTAAAGCATCTAACAAGTCTCCATCAACATATAGCAATTTAACCACTTCAAAATTCTACAATTGAAGACTGGATGACAACAAGCCACACATTTCTGATAATAAAAGATCATCAAAAGGGCCATGAACTCAGTAACTATCAACCAATTACATGCCTTCCATCAATGTTCAAGCTCCTCACAGGAATACTGGCAAGATCAATATATAGTTACTTAACTGAAAACTCCCTATACCCAACTGAACAGAAAGAAAACTTTAAAAAGTTAAGAGGGACAGAAGATCAGCTGCTTATTGATAAAATTATACCAAAGAATCCTAAACACAGTCCAAATATTTAGTGAAGATATCCAAATAAAATTTAGAATTGACAGTGCAGCTCTGTCTATACACTGTGGAAAATCCAAAAACTAGATGGAATAGAGTTAAAAATGGCAATATTATAAAATCCCTGTCAAGTGATGAAAATTATAAATACCTTAGAATACTAGAAGCAGATGACACTGTGCACACAGAAGTTAAAGAACTGACAAAAAGGGAATATATCAAAAGGCTGAGGAAAATCTTAAAATCAAATGCAGGAAATGCAGGTGGAAATGCAAGCAAAGATAGGAATGGTGGAAATGCAAGCAAAGCACTTGGGCAGTTCCAGTAATGAGATACCCAGCTGGAATAACAGATTGGACTCAACATGAATTAGAAGAATTGGATCGAAAAACATGGAAACTAACGAACATACATCAAACACTACATCCAAAAAGTGATGTGAACAGATTATATTTACCATGAAAAATTGGAGGCCATGGGTTACTGCAAATACAGCAGGTAATAGAGAAGGAAAAAAGAAGCCTAAATGATTATATCAGTACAAGCAGAGAAAAATTACTTAAGGCAGTGAAAATGGAGAATATTTTGAAAACAACAGAAACAGAGGCTGAATATAAGAAACAACAATTTGAAAATAAATTAAAAAGCTGGAAAAATAAACCACTACATGGACAACACCTGAGAAATATTGATGGAAAGCATGATCGTAATTCAACATGGGCATGGCTAAATCTGGGGACCCTTAAGAAAGAAACTGAAGGATTGATCGTTGCTGCTCTAGGGTAATATTTGCATAGGTATGAATTGGCTGGTTAAATTGATTCATTTTGTTGGTTTTCTTCCTCCCTCCCCCTGTTCCATTGTTTCACTCCATGTTTTTTTGACTGTGACTTTACATAGATTTTTTTAAATTCATTTTTTGTATGCCACCCTGATAGTTTAACTTGAAGATGAACTTTTTAAACAAACAGATAGAACAATGGGATAATCTGATGGCCTATTTGAATCTACTCTGACCCATTGAATCAATGGGGCTTTAATAAATCACCACTCTCCTAGGACATATCAATTTGCTAACAGATAACCCAGTTAAGCATTGCTGGCCATGGCCCTCTTGCAGGTTTGGGACATAGGATGTTCTTTCTTTATAAACGGGTTTTGCTGAAGCTAGATATGATTCTCAACACATAAAATCATTTGCTTGGGTGAATCTGTTGCTTTTGGGTTATCACCTAGGAAATAAGTCCCTTGATCTCAGAGTTTCTAACTTCTAGATTAGCACATTAAGCAAAGAGCTGTTAAATCTGTTCCTCCTGCTCCTCCACCTCCTGACAGTCTTCCCAATGCTTACACTTAAATGGATGTCTGCTTTGCTAGAGATGAACAGGAAAATTTGGGACTAAGAAATGAACATTATGACTATGAAGCCTTCCTTTTCCCCAGGTCTGCAAAAACAACATCAATGAGCAGTTGGTAAAGCCATCAACTGCTCTCACCAAAGCATACAGCAAACATATGCCATGACCTTAGCCTTTTTGCTTTGATTTACAGCTGCCTTGGAAAGCAACTTAACAAGGTGCCATGGAGCTTCAAGAGCAGTTGAAGTCAATTTATTGTCTAAGTGTTATGGATGTTAATTAGATTAGGAATATGCTGAGACTATTACAGTTCTGGTAGGGAAGAGAAGGGCATTCTTTTAAACAATGTTTTTGTGGCATTAAAACACAGGAAAACGAGAAACCCTACACCCAAGGAAATTGTAGGGTTCTGTCAGATTCCAGAGAATTGTAACACATCCAATAATAATAGCATTGTAAGAAGAGCCAGAAAAGTACCAGACATTTAAAAAAAAACCAAATCCCCATATTATTCTTGCATTGTTTTCCCTATACTAGTGATGACCAAGAGAGATTTAATAGGAAAAAGTAATTGTAAAAAAAGAAATTTCTGTGCTGATTTTAAAAAAACCATACAAATGAAACTAGGAAAACATCACTCAAGATGAGGAGTAGCATTATATTCAAATGATCGGAAACAGGGCTATTTCAAATGATCGTCAGTATCCTGATTTTACAGATCTTAACAAAATTAAAATTAAAATTTAAAATCTAGAAATAGCCTGAATCATACTGATGTTTGCATATGTTTTGTAATGCTACATCTAATTGATGAGGTGCTGGAGCACATCTGAGTTGTGCAATCCAGCACACAACGAGGCACGTAACTCAGATGCACACTTGCACCTTGCTGACTAGCTGCAATTAGCTGCAACAACTTACTCAAACCTAACATGAACACCAGATGAATTCTGGCCAATGCACAAGTGGCATATATTAATGATGCTTTTCAAGCAATGGGACATTAGGAATATATTTTAAACTTTGCTAATAGGATTGCTTCTAAATTCTGAGGAAATATAAACCAAGCAGTGGAAAAATGCTTGAATATTCCTTTTCTGTGAATGCATTCTTTTACGTGTCTAGGTAAGTCCAAAAGGAAAAAGGAGCAAGACATGGTTAGTGATTTGCTGAGAGCAAATGATGCAGAGATTGCTAAGGGACTTTCATGTTGTGTGAACCAGGAAACACAAACCTAGTGAGACTGAGAGAAATACAAATAACATTTTATAACAGATAGCATCCCTTTATTTATTTTAGGAGCATGACAAAGATATCTCACCTCTTCAATTCTTTAACACTCTACAAATCGCTTTAAGTGTGTGTTTGCTCATGAAGACTTGCATTCAAGGAATGGACACTCCTTTTGGGCATCTTTTCGGATCTGGTCTTAAGTTTCGGATTTTAACTCTCACATTTCCCCATCTGACTGGGGGTTATGGGAGATGTATTCCAACACATCTGGACAGCACCATGTTCAGGAAGGCTGCCCTCTGACCAATCCCCTGGACTTTGCCTACCAGAGCTGCTTGTTCCCTGACCACGCTGTGGAGTTCAATGCTCACTTACTACCTGTGTGGCATTTAAGATACAAAGGATCCCATAGTCTGAAATAATCATAAAGTCTTTTCGGGATCTCTGCTACACCCATTTTGTTTCATTTGTTTAGAAAAGTTAATATATTTCCTATTTCACCAAATTTGCTGACTACAGGAAGGGGGGGGGAACCCTCTATTACTATAACATTTTTTAAAAGCTAAGCAAGTATGATTACAGACCCTGTATATCACTTGCATCTGTGTGGTTTCCAAATGAAACGTGTGACTCTTGGGAGAAAGAGAGAAAATCAACAAGGATGTAGTCGCCCTGCTTAAAAATAACCTTTGTTTTGAGCTTTTTAAAGCCATGTGTGTGGGAATGTTTCCACTTTTTCTGGTCTCATTTTCTTAAGGTTGGTGGCTTAAGAGCAACAAAATTTAATTAGCAAGGTTGTAGCTGTAAGTCAACCGCTCATATATCATGCTAAAGATGCAGGCATTTCATTTATAGCACCTTCACACATAAAATATTCAGAGTGGAAATGGTTCATAAGCTGTTGGTTTCACAGACTATTTCTGGTATAACTGGAACTCTGTAGGTAAAAGAGAATACCTGGTTTGGACACAGTTGCACATTGTTGTAGTGCCTATAACTTGTAACTCTCTAAGGGCCAGACTGTACATGACAGGTAGTCTTTGACTAGAAGAGAGAATCCCTAAAGTGCTGGGGATGTCTGATTGTCACAGTAGGAACTTTTTGCACCTCCCATAGATTGCAAAATGACCTCCTCCTTTTGTGTTGGTCTTTTGGGGGTCAACACATGCTCTGTTTGCAAACCTGATTGCTCGGTCATGTAAAAAGGTAAAGGTAAAGGTTCCCCTTGACATTTTTTGTCCAGTCGTGTTCGACTCTAGGGGGTGGTGCTCATCCCCGTTTCCAAGCCATAGAGCCAGTGTTTTGTCTGAAGACAATCTTCCGTGGTCACATGGCCAGTGCAACTTAGACACGGAACGCTGTTACCTTCCCACTGAGGTGGTCCCTATTTATCTACTTGTATTTGCATGCTTTCGAACCGCTAGGTTGGCGGGAGACTCGGTCATGTAGGACTGCCTAAATCTTGTGTCTGGAACACTAGCACTTTTTCTAGCTTCTAATGGCTGACTCTCTGAAACAAGTTTAATTGAGGGGAGGATGTGAGTGGGTGGGGGGATATGAAGAGAAACGAGAAGTATTTATTGGAATTTGCAAGGCAAATACGAGGATAGGTTAAAGTGTCTTGGAAGATCACTATGTAGTAGAACTTAGACTCGTTGAAACTCAGAGCCTCAACAGGGAAAAGAGATGGTTAAGATGGTCTACCCACAAGATGATGGGAATCAGGTCATTTCCTGATGGCTCTTTGGGATTTCCTGTCACTTTGGTAGGTAATTCTGTTGAAGCCCTGGTTGATTTGTGGAAGGCGGGGAAGAACAGAATGAGGAACATTATTTCTTTGAGCATTCTTCCCTTTTGGTGGTGGTGGTGAACCAAGTTTTTGACCTCTGGTTTTTAAGGGAGTTGGTGGTAATGAGATGGGTGGAACAACAATGACTACGGTGATGCTGGTGGGAAACTCACAGAAAATCCAACTGATCACAGTTTAGAGCCCATCAGAAGTTCTATTCCATCATGGTGATGGTGGCAGTGAAGAAACCACACAGAGGGAGTTGTCCAGTGTAGTATTCTCAAATGGCCATGAGCAAGAAGGCATTGAAGACTTTTTGAGAGCCCATAATGAACCATTTTGCATGATACATGAAAATGCTGGGAAATATTGTCTGGAGCTTTAGCATTTGGTGCTACTGGTAATGTAGCTGATACTCAGATGTATTTCTTCTTTCCATCCCAACCTAAGGAAGCTGTTTCAGTTCCGATCTATTGTCCTGTGTCTTGAATGGACTACTATACATATTGAAGCTTAATCTATATGATATAAGGGTGTTCCTGGTTAAGTGAAAGATAGATCGGGGAAGAGCAATTCAACCTATGCTGGATGGTATTATACTTGTAACTTGGCTGTCCTTCTGGATTCAGCTCTGAGCCTGTATGCCTAGTTTAATGGTGGCAAGGAATGTGTTTGCACAGTGAAAGCCAGTGTGCCAACTGGCATTAGATGTCTGGCCCCAGTGACACATGCCTTAGCTCCATTCCTTTGGATGACTGTCATATGTTCTCTATGTGCGCCTTTGGAAAGTGTTCAGAATTTCCAGTGGATGCAAAATACTGGTCCCAGGCTGTTGGATGGAGATATTTATAGTGAGACCAGAAATTATTTGCTAAAACTGTTTCACTGGCTATCAGTCCACTTCCAACCACAATTCACAATGCTAATTAAGAGCCACAAAGCCCACTATGACCTATGTCTAGGAATGTATCTACCCATGCAAGGACTGTATCTTCATATTTAATCCTGATTAAATTTTAACATCTTTATGGGTAGGGTTTTCTCACAGTCCCACTCCTGGGTAAGGACACAAGAGAGGGCCCTTTGGGTGATTGCTCCCAAGTTGTGCAACTCGCTCCCCAAGGATACCAGTTTTGGCTTTTCCCTGTTGTCCATATAATGATAGCCAAAGAACTTTCTGTTCAGGTGAGTACTCAGCAATTGATGGGCCCTTTGATGCTGTGATTCTTAAGTACTTTAAAATGCACTTCTAGATTGTTTTACATTATTTATTGGCTTGAATATAATAATATGGTCAAGTGCTTTTCAATAGTGTTGATTTACTGTAGTTTTAACAGGTATTCATCCTTTAAATATTTTGTAAGGTGTCTTGAATCCCTTTATTAGGAGAAAGGCAGACCATGAATCGATGGATGGATGGATGGATGGACGGACGGACGGACGGATGGACGGACGGACGGAGCCTAAGACAGAAGTCATTTGCTAAAGGGTGAAGTAAACCAAACATTTTTATTTGAGCATATGCTGTGCTTGGAGAATAACTGAATGGGTGAATTTACGTGCACAGGTGAAGCACAAGCACTATCTACACTGATGAATATGTCCCCTAGATCCCTCTTGAACATATGGATTTGTTTTTTTAATCAGCCTAGAGTGACATATTTCCGTTAGAAAAAAAAGAAGGCTAAAGGTTTAGAAAGTGCTTACATGCTATAGTCCCTCACAGAGGTGCACCTTTTAATCACATCTCTTCTGGATCTCAATCAACCATAGGGGAAATCCTTTCACATGAAGCTTGGGAAGCATATCTTCTATTAATCATAGCATGAATTATGTTTCTAGTTCTGAACTGGAGGAAGTTATGGAAATGACACAGTGGTGATGAGTAGAAGCAGATTTGCAAAGACTGACACAAATCCTACTGTCTACAGTGCCCTTTGTCTGAGAGACTTCTATAGTTAAAGGTCTGTCCTCTCTTTGAAGTTGTCTTTGAAGGTCTAAGAAGATAGGAACGCTAAGAAAAAAAAAAGAGCAAAGCCATCCAGTTAGCAGCTGCATGGTAAACTGACTGATCACAGAGGTTCACAGTTTCCCCCATTATGTTGGGATGTATTGTATTTTTCATCCATATACTGTATATAAATTAGCAGGTGCACAGTTATTTTTAATTTCAGTTTTGTCCCTTTTTCATAATAAGCTGGTGTAGAAAACATTTGTTCCTCACCCCACCCTTGTCTGCCCTACTTCTGTGACATCACAAAACCTTCAAGCTTAGGCCTTTCTCTCAGGTGAGCCACATTTTTAGGCTTCTGTAGATATCTGCCTGTGAGATAGAATTCCCAGAATGGAGAACAAGGGTGTTTATAGGTCACTCCAGAAATACTGACTCGCTCATCCCTAGTAGCTGCTCTCATGGTTCGGTCTTACAGATGTACAACTGCCCTACATTTTATTATTTACTTCTTTTCTTGTAAGAGAGGCACACCTTTTACAGAGGATGGTACTTGAAGCATGGCCTGAGGACAGTCCTGTTTGTGAAGGCATTCTCCAACAGACTGTTCAGTCAAGTTGCAGTTAAAGAGGAAGAAACATAAAGAAGGAGATGCGGGATCTTGACGCTGCTTATCCACAGTAAGTGCTTGGATAGCAGACTCAGAAGGCACATGGGCTACACATTCATGCTCTTCCCTACTCAGGGTGCAACTAGACAACTCAATTATTCTGGCTTGAATTGTACTAGATTGTAGTGAACAGGCTTGAAATGCAATGTGTTAACTTCAGGTGACTCTGTTCAGCACAATCTAAGCTGATCGTCTTTCATTTTAAGGGGAAAGAATAAACAAAACAACCCACCCCTCTTCTTTCCTCTTCCATGCATTGCTTGAATCACCCCAGGATCCTGAGAAGTGGTAAGCTTCTTTCCTGCTCCCCTGGGGAGAGGAAAGGAAACAGAGTTTTCCATTTCTTTTTAACTGGTGATGTCTGACACAGCACATCATTGCTGATGTGTTAGTAACAATTAAAAAGAAATAGAAAACTTCCTCTCTTCTTCTCCACAAAGGAGTGGGAAGGAAGCTTTCCATTTCTCAAAATTGTTAAGCAGCTTAAGCAGAGGGACAGCTTAAGCCATCTGCTTTGGTGCAGTTCCAGCGGTCACACATGCTGGCACCAAACCAAGATGGCACGATCCTATTCGCACTAAAAAAATCAATAGGTGCAGGCTGGTATCAATCAGGGATGGGCTTTTCCACAGTAGCACATACTGTATGTTGCGTGGTCGCCGGGAAAACGAGCAAATCCCAACCTGCACAAGACTGTGGGACAAATCCAGGAACCTAGCTTGTCTTACCCTTAGACTGATGAGATGTTTGCAATTCTGTTTAGATTTGTAATACCATTTCTCATTTTGCATCCGAGCATAGATATTTTCACAGGCACTTTTACACATACAAGTGCCCTCTTTTTGTTTTGCTTTTGGCAATCTATGAACGGCCTTAATCTTCTGTGGTGTGATCTTTAGGCGTTGCAAAAGGGAAAGAGTCTCTATTAGAGAGAAACTTGCGGCTTTTACAAAAGGGAGAGCAAAGCTCAACATTTCTGAATGCAATCAGCTAGGCAGTGGACTTTCATAAATGAACGGAGCTCTCCGTTAAGAGAACTTTTGTAGGCTTGAACAGAAAGTGTTTTGTCTTTGCTACCAGGAAACCTGATGCATTACTTAGGCAGCACTATATATTCTGTTCAGCTGTCAGAACAATAAACATGTATCTTTTGATCTATATGGCAACAAATATATGAGTTGTCATTTTATGCTGGAATGGGACACAAATCTGCCAGAGGTGAGCCTATGCTCCTGGAAGACTTCTCCACATCCTCAATTTTGCCAAGCTGAGACTGGGGGACTTCCAATAAATATGTCTAACAAGTCCATAAAAAATTCCAACTAGCATGATGACTTAAGTCCTAATGTCAAAACACAGAACCACATAGAATGAGTTGCATGGATTTTTGGCTCACACGCTACAAATTAAATCTCAGCGGAACCGTCGCTCTTGCAAACAAACAAAAAAGCCAAAAGCCGACCTAGAAGGAAAGAGAAATGCAGAATAAGCTTCTCTGGGGCCACAGGGCCAAAGGTAGCATTTAAACAGATTTATGATTATGTAATCAAATTGGGGCTGTGTCTTTGGAGGGCTTGACAACACCATGCCTTTCAGAGCTCATTGTCTTATAATTTCCTTTCGCTGTCCACAGAGAGAGACAGTATTTCATAGAGCACTTCTGTTTACAAAGTGAAGGGCCTCACTTAAGCAGCGTTTGCTGAAAAAGAGTGCTGTTCCGAGGAAATGTGAGTGGGCTGGAGCGGGGGATCCCTGTAGAGCTAACTTGGCAGGCCTAGAGATCCTGGCTCTGTCTGATATTAAAAGTGAGTCATCAGTTTACCCACACAGCACGGTTTCTCTCTCGTCTGCTCACACTGAGCAGTTGGACTCCAGTCCAGAAGATTCAGGCAAGGCTTCTATACTTAATATGAACTATCTGAAAGAAGTGCCTTGTTAACTCTTTGCTTTGTATGTATGGCTGCTCCAAAAAGCTTGAGATTAATAACTTTATTTATTTATTTATTTATTTATTTATTTATTTATTTATTTATTTATTTATTTATTTATTTATTTATTTGTTTGTTTGTTTGTCTGTCTGTCTGTCTGTCTGTCTGTCTGTCTGTCTGTCTGTCTATCTATCTATCTATCTATCTATCTATCTATCTATCTATCTATCTATCTATCTATCTATCTATCTATCTATCTATCTATCTATCTATCTATCTATCTATCTATCTATCTATCTATCTATCTATCTATCTATCTATTTATTACCCTGCCTTTCTCGTTTAAAAAAAGAACCCAAAGGCCCTTACACCATTAAAAACACAGTATTAAAAGCTAAAAACGGTCAATGATTCAAATACTCAAGAAGAATGAAGAACATTATTATTAGAAATATTGGGAGAAAGCATTATGAAAAAACAACAAAATATGAACCCAGCCCAAACAAACAAAAGCCTCAAAGCCTAGAATTGGCCACACCATTCCACTCCGCAGAGAGACAGTCCCACTAGTATGACTTTCTTCTAAGTTCAAGGTACACAGGGTGAAAATGTGTGTATGGGGAGAGTGGTACTATCCTCCTTCCATTTTCTTTTTCTTTTAAAAATCAATTTTTTTTTTTTTTAGAAAGCCAGTATAGCTCAGTGGGCTGAAGCGTCTCTCTGGTGAACCAGGAACCAAAGATTTGAATCTCCATTGTTTCCTCTGGAAGTGAGGCCAGCTAGTATCACTCAGCGTGTATGTGGCTGAGGGGGTTTTGTGCCCTGCCACCGGTGGGGCCGTGGGCAAGATGCACAGTCTCAAAACCCCACCAATAGGAGGGACTTATAATACAACCTCTGAGTACTTTATATCCAGAAAAACCATGTAAGGGTTGCCATAAGTTGGAACTGACGTGATGGCATATAATTATTATTTCCTTCCCAGTCCCATTCAGGACTGTCAGAAATCCTTCCCATCCTTCCACTCGGGGATTTGCTTGAAGGCTTGGGTTTCTGTGGACCCATATCCTCTCCATCTATCTGAGTATGCTACACCTACTCACTTTGTTATCTCTTTCAGTATCAGAGACATTCGAGAAGTAAGAACTGCAAATACTTCTGCAAAGAGAAGGTAGGTGAAGTTTTTATCCTCTCATTGTTGGGACACTTGGTAGACTTTTAAAATTACATTTCTGTCTCACTCTTCCTGCAACACACTGAAGACAGCACAAGGACTGGATTCCATGTAGAGTCAGCAGGGACCAGCCAACCTAATTGTTTTGAAGGACTGACCCATGCTAATTAGTGTTACATACAGCACTGATGTTACCTGTCTGTCATGGGTTTGGAGGGAAAGTTCCATCCTATGGGGAGTGGAAGGCGGGACATCAGGAGGAGGGGCTGTACTGTATATATATGTGAAGCCTGTGTGGTGAAGTTCAGGAGACGCTGGGATGTGAAGAAGCAGCAGCTGGGAAGAAGAAGCTGGTGTGGGAGTCTGTGTGTCAGACAGGGTACTACTGTGTGTCAGTACCAACCTGATAGGTTCAGGTGTCTGTTGGTTAGCCAGAACTGATAGGTTCAGGGTCTGTGCTTCAAGTTAAGGGTTCTGTGTGAACCAAACTGTATGCATGTATGAATGAGACTAAGCCACGTTACTATATCTTATTCACCTGATCATTTTATTTTCCCTGTGTGTGTTTTAAATAAACCTTATTCTTTTATTTGTTGAAAATCCATCCCTGGTCTGTGTGACTTCTTATAGGGAATGGTTGGTGGCAGCTCAGTTAACGTGTGGCAGATCCCAGTAGGTCTGGGTTTGTCACAATTAGTTATTATTTTGGAGGGCACTATAGTTCACCTTTTGCTTGTGTTAAGATAATGAGAAAAATATTTAGAAATTTAACTTTCAGTTTATTGTTTCATTTTAATCAAAATATTAGGCGCAGAAACAGAAATCATTATAGTGTCTACAACAAGCTCCGAATGTTTATTTACATGTTAATTTTGTCTCTGGTCTGCAACTTGATGTGTAAGGAAGGGATCTTGTGCTTAGTTACGGATTCCTGGTACATCTTTTGAATTCTGAATTATGCTATATTCATATCATCCATGGCCGGGTCTGAATTTGGAAATTTTTTTGGGAACTACAACTCCCAGAATTCTGCGGCCAGCATGGCTGGTGGATTCTCGGAGTTGTAATTCAAATCTCTCCCCTGCCCCAGGAATTGATATAGCTCATGTTCTTCTTGAGTTAAAATTCTAAAATACATGGTTCTCCCCCTTATCCTCACAACAATCCAAGCAACTGACTTCTCTTTTAATTAATTAACAAGTTAAATTCAAATACATTGGTGTATTGCCAAACCACCAATATAATATACATTGTGTTTTGCAGGGAGGGGGGCTGGGGACTGGGATAAGCTTCAGATTTGTTTGTTTGTTTATAACCTGCCCTATACTTAAGATCTGAGAGTGGGTTACAAAGCTGTATAAAACAATTTTCAAACATAAAATATTTAAAACTATTTAAAATGCAACAGCAGAACATTCAAACATTAAAAACAATGAAAGAATAGCACTAAAACCTATGCAGGCCATGATTCTTAACCACCAAATGGCTCTAATAAATAAGTACTTATTGTACTTGGCAGTGAAATGATGCCAATGTCAGTGCTGATCAAGCCTCCAACAGGAGGTTGTTCCACAGTTGAGAACAGACAAAAGCTATCACTCATGTTAGAGAGACAGTCCAAATACATTTTTTCATTCCTTATTACACACACACACACACACACACACACACACACACACACACACACACACACACACACACACACACACACACACACACACACACACAAAAAGCGATCGCAAAACGATGTTCCCTATGGGGGACTTTCACTTCGCGATGATTGGTTCCCTGCTTTGGGAACAGATTCTCGCAAAGCAATGATTTTTTTTAACAGCTGATCGACGGTTTCAAAATGGCAGCTGGGTAAACAAAATGGCCACCCGCTGCTTTCTGGTACGGATTCCTTGCTGCACAGGCAGCGAAAATGGTCGCGCTATGGAGGATCTTCGCTGGACAGTGAGTTTCCAGCCCTTAGGAACGCATTAACCGGGTTTTAATGTGTTTCTATGGGCTTTTAAAAATCGCTTTACAACATTTTCATTCTTCAGGCTTTCTTCTGTACTTAACTGTGATGAGCTTGGAGAAGATGGCTGACATCCTGCTCCATAAGTTACGCTATGTTAAGTCTGATGATGTCATCGGCTGTGGTCATTTTCAGAAAATAAAAAACCCAATCTCTCCCCCTCTCCCACCAAATCTTGAGATTTCTATGAAGTAAGTTTCATTTTGAGGAAGCTCTGGAAGCTGCAGGATGGAGTGCGAAAGTCTTTAATTTCCAAAAATCACAGCCACTAATAAAATCAACCCAATGGCAGCAATATTTGGAAATTAAAGATTCTCTGTCTAATGGATTCCCTATAATGAAAGGGACTCCATGAGAGCCTTTTGTGGCTGGGGCGGGGGGAGAGGGTAATTTTTTTATTTCAAAAGAATTGCTGCTGATGATGATGTCATCAGCCCTACACAATATAGCTGCTTGACAGGATTTCATCCACTGCTAACTAACTAAAACTAAAATTATCTTTGGCAACCCCATATTTGTCTTTTAATGTTAAATTAATGTTTCCAAGGAGGACTAATGAGTGTAATCTAGATTTATAAAAGTTTCTTCATGTCTAAAATACTGGAAAATGTACCAATGTAAAAGAGGGCTGGTTGAGAAATCTGAAACATAGTGAGGACATGGGTTTTTTTTTAATACTGTGAATTTCTGTGGGAAAATCAATTGTCTTCATGCCAGTAAACTGATTCAGCTACTGTAAATGGTTCTCCAGTTTACATGGCTGATACCCAGATGAGGCTCTGAGAACAGTGTGAGGGTCAAGTGCCGCTTGACTTTTCAAGTGTACTTTACTGTTTAAACTAAAGTATCTCTCAGCACCAATTCTCCTAAGAGCTACAGTTCTTAACTAAAAGATCCTTGCAAGCAAATGTTTCAAAACTGCATGCAAGTCAACAGTCAATGGCCAGGCATTACACAAGAAATGTGAAGTGAGGAAGATGGACTTGATTGTACAGTACATTCATTCTCTGCTTACTTGAGCGTACCTGAACTCAGAACAATCCAGTCAAATATATAATTCAATCTATAAAAACAAAAGGAGTCTTCTGGTTTGTTAAATACTAGAGCATTTCCACACAAGTAACAAGAACTGTGTGTTAGAATTTGATGGATACCTAAGTGCAGAATTTGCTTATCTCTGTTGCATTACTTTCAGTGGGATATGATACGCATTCAAAAGACCATCCCTGCCAGCCTTTGAAGGTGGATGGGAATGGACATCTGGATGTCCGTCCCATGGTAGTAATGCTGAATGGAAAGATGCAAGTCTGGAGCAATGCCAGCATCAGGACCAGTGTTGCCACTGAAGATGGGGGGGGGGGGGATATTTTTGTACTACATCTCCCAGCCACCATAGTCACACACATTATACTGAGTGCTCTATTCTTGAAAGTAACTTCACCTACCAATAAATCTAAGCCTATTGTTTTTGTGGAGTTGTAATCTCTTTACCTGAGGGATTCTAATCAATACATCCTGGAAGATTTTTTTTGAAAGAAGTATTTTTACTTATTACCTATTATCCAGTAAAAATGACTGATAACATTACTTATTACTCAAAGAGTAACATGTTACTAATCTCTTACTTTTATTCATGTTATAAAAGGTAAAGTAACAACAAGATGAAAGACAGTGTTTCACATCACAGACCAGCAATTTGTACCAGTTGGCTTTTTAAAATGCTACGTAAGAACATCTCAAAATTTTTTAAAATGTAACATAAAAGTAGGAGTAAAGAGTTAATGTTGGACTGTGAAGAAAGCTGGCAGGAAAAAAAAGGTTTCTTTGAAATGTGGTGTTGGAGGAATGCTTTGCAGATGCCATGGGCCACCAGAAAGACAGGTAAGTGTGGGCTAGAATGAAATAAAACGTGAACTCTCTCTAGAAGCAGAAGTGACTCAGCTGAGGATGTTGTATTTTGGGGACATCATGAGAAGGAAAGACTCACTGGAAAAGATAGAAAAACTTGAAGGCAAGAGGAAAAAAGGAAGACCAAATATGAGGTGGATTGTTTTTAACAAGTAAGTTTGTAAACCTCAGCTTACATTTTAAAAATTCCACTTCAACACTACATTGAACAGAAAATATCCTTGGGTAAAGCTGCATACATGCGATATGAAGGCTCTTTGAAATCAGTGGTTCCCTGTGAGGGACACAAAGAACTTAATGGGACAGTGAAAATTGAAGCTTGGAAGAAAGTGAAACAAAACTGCCAAGCAAACTAACTTAAATGCCAGGCTGTGATAAGACAAAAGCCAGAATTCTTTCCTAGTTCTGGACCAGCATTTCTGTTTCTTACAAGGAGGAGCATAACATCATCATTTATGTGTATGTGTGTGTGAAAGTATAAACAGATGTGTAACCACTTTAACAGTGTTTTTTTTTTTAAAAAAAAACCACCACATTGTTTCCTGAGGGCCACATACCATAGAAAAAAATTATTATTCGCTAGGCATTTTAACAAGGAGCTGCAAACACAAAATTCTGAAATACATTATTTCTTTTTTTAAAAAACTCATTCCGATTTAGCAGCATATTAAATAGATAAATAAATAAATAATTGGTTGTTGTGGGTTTCAGAGGAAGATGTCGGCCACAGAGACTGGCGAAACATTAGGAAGAACAACCTTCAGAACACGGCCAAAGAGCCCGAAAAACCCACAACAACCATTAGATCCCGGCCATGAAAGCATTCACAAATACAAAATAAATAATTCTCTAGTTTTTAATTTCTCTGTGGGTCAGAAAAGACTTGACAAGACAGCAATATTTATTTATCCATGGTCTAGCATAGCTCATGGTCTGAGCAGGGAGGAGAGATTGTGCCCCATGTTAGTTGTGAGGCACCTTCTCTGTTTGGACAAACAGGTATGTGTCTGTCCTGTCCACGTATAAAGTGAATGTGTGAGAAGAGCTGTAAACCAAAAAGAAGTGTGAGGTTCTGTGAAAATATTGACCTCTTCTCCCCCTTATTTCCCTGTGCTCTGTTGTTTGACTGAAACCTGATTTCCATTACTTCTTCTTTGCTTTTGTACGTGTGGACAGTTGTATAGTTTCTTTATTAAAGTCACAGTGATTCCCTTGCATGAATATTATTGGAGCATTAATTTCTCCACTAAATAATAATAAATAATCAGGTCTTATGCCTGCAAGTGGGCTTTATGCGATGGAAACTGGAACTGACAAGGCCACCATGTTTATTCGTGCCAGGCAAGTGCATCTTCATGTAACACAAGCATGCAGCTAACTGCCTTTTTTTCCTACACAGTAATTGAACAAATGACTGAAAAAGTGGCTGACTGAAGTCCAAAATTAGGAAAGCTTTCACCTAGGCTTTCTGAATATGGGACATCACCACCTTATTTTCCTGCCATGTTGCAGGCTCGGCATACAAGAAAATCTTTGTCTGCTGACTTTGCATGGCGAAGTTATCATCTTCAGCAGGGTGCTTGAGCACATATTTTACAAGCCACGGGCTAAGATGTGTCTTAATTAATTGTATCTGGCTTGCCCTGGGTCCTCCATCAAGCTTTCCAGACCTGCAATGCTTTGAACCTTGAACATGAAAGGAAGAGGTACCGGTATTTATTGGAATCTGCAGCGGGCACTGCTTAGCTGCTCATCTGAAAGTATTGCTTGTATTTCACTTCATAAAATAATAAACCTTAGAGCTGTCTTTTGTGAACTAGGCCGGCAGTCTTGTCTAATTTTAGTGGTGTAGGTAATAAAAGTTAAGTATTCCAACAGTGAGCTTTGCTTCATAGTTGCCTTCAAAAAGGTTTTCTTCTGCCTTGGCTTGACTGCTAGGGTAAAATAATATCAAAAGCCCAACATGGAACAAGGCCTAATTCTAAGAGCATTTCCACATCACAGAAGGCAGCTTTTTATTAAGAATTTAGGATGCTGTGGCCTCTTTAGTATGAGAGGAACTGTGTGAATATGGAATGATTTCTCCAGGAGCGAACCATTGTTCTTTTTAATTCTTTTTCGTACTCATTTTCCTTTTGTTTTTCATTTGCGGCTTCCTGTGCCTAGTCTTTTAAGCCTTTCAGCTACCTTTATCGGAAACTTTTTTTTTAAAAAAAAATCTGTTTTAAAACACAGCTTCTTTTGCAACCATTAAAGCTTTATAGCAAACTTTAGTTTCAACAAAATGATAAAACTCTACAGAAGTGGTAAGTTTCCAGACCATTCCCAGTCATGTGACTTACTTATTTGAGATTTATTTCCACCCCCACCTTTTCTTGTTTTAAAAAAATCTATATATTTGTTGGCTCATTACCGTTCCTACTCTGCTGGTGAGAGATCTTGGAAACAAAGAAGTTTTGATCCTGGCAGATCATGAGATAGCAGGGGGTCCCTTTAGAAAACTTTGGGAACAACATTATCATCTTTGTTTGTTATGTTCCCATGTTTGACACAGTATACCACCAACGCAAAACAGCTTGTGAACTGGAAATAATTTGCAATTGTTCCTATTTCTTCTTTTTATGACATTTCTGAAAAACATTCTCCTCACAAAGCTGTTCTCCAAATTTCTGATAACTGAGGCATATTTTTTCTTCTGAACTAAAATCAAAAGAGCACTTTTCGTGTTATGTGAGGGATATAGAAGGGGTCTCCCCGAAGAGTGTAAGGGCTGCCCATTCAGCCATCCCCTGGGCATTGACAACACCCTGTCAGTTGATCTTCCCACTTCAGAAGCACCACCAGATTGCTTCTAACAGGAACAGAGAAGAAAGGTGTTATTTTTAAAGTGTGTAATAGTGCAATCCTAGTTGGAGCACAATCCAGCTGTTTTATGGAGAAAAGATTGGTGCAAAGGACACAGGAAGAGTAAATCACCCACATGGGTGAGTATTTTGGGCTCACAATAGTATCTATGTGTCTGATTGGCTGTATGCTGGTATTCTAGCCTTCAAGAAGAATCTCTAGGACAGCACACGTAAGACTAGGGCAACTGATTTGGTGAAATCCTGAATTTCAGATTGGATCAGGCTGATTGGCAATGATTGGAATTTGGTCCATCATAGGCTGAATTGAGTCTGGAGTGGATCTGGAAAGGTCAGGATACCTTTGGCCAGATTCAGCAATCTAGAAGAGCCAGAGGGTGCCATCAAAACGTAGTGCTACAGCACCAGATAAGGGAGACTCTAGGGTGAGATGATGCAGAAAGCCGGGCTGGACTCCATTTATGGACAGCTCTTGTTTACAGTCTCAGACAAAGATCTCACCAGCGTTCACAGGAAAGGATTATATGATTTCATTGAAGCGCTCGTGTTCAGTTCTTTGGTTTTTTTTTTTTTTTTGCCTTTTCTTTTCATTAGCCGTTGGTAGCAAACCATTGGAAAAGCTAAAATGAATGTTTTAGTGGTTATTAATTGTCTTGATGAATCTTCTGAACCTCTGTTACTTTACTTCCCCAACTTTAGTCTTTTCGGTCTGAGCAATCTAGCCACATCTTTTTTATATTGTTATTTTTAAGTTATTTATTTGAATAGTGACCTGTTCATTGTGAAACCCAGTGTGTTAGATATGTTAGATACTGTCATTTACTCTTTAATCATGCACCTTACTCCTTTTCATTTGGACTCAGTAAGAATGTCATGGTTGGCTGGATAACTCAGTGAGTTGTCAAGACTTGGTCAGGACCAATTGCCTTTGACTTTCAATACAAAACAGAAAGTTGCAGGTATTTTAAATTCCTTTGTGTAAATCAATGGGGTGTGTGAAGATTCATATTTTCATTTAGATTTAGGTCTGAATCACATTGAATCAGGGTTGAATCAGCCTAAATCAAATCAGACCTGAATCTGAACAGGGCCCAAACCAGATGGAGAACTACTGCACAGCACAGTATAGAATATATATGTAAATACTATATATTCTAGGGCCTTTCATGTGCAATATATAACACAAAAATTTAGCTTGGATACAGACTAAGTTGGTCATGCTTTAGTCACAATGAAATCAATGGGACAAATGAGTTCAAGATTTATTGTTTTCAGTGGGTGTAATGTGAAGCTACTGTTATGTTGATTCACCCCCTAAGTAAACTACATTTAAAAATATATATACCTGCATTCAGAGCCCATCAGAGAGCTACCAAACAGTTCACTGTGACATTTATGATATTTCTTCTCCTTTTTATCCACCTCAGAACTCTGCCTGTCAGAAAAGGATCACATAGCAAGCCATAGCTGAATGGCAATCAACTGTATTCTGCACAGTTCCAGTGTAACTACTCTAGGTCTACTACTTTAGACTGGAAATATCAATATTTAGTTACTGGATATATAAAATTAACACATTTATCATAGCTCTCTAATAGTTTTCTTGCTGTTTACTGATGTGCCTCTACCTACATTGAAGATCTTATAAGCTATCATGACTCTAAGCATGTTCAGTTGGATATTTTAATTACAAGCAAGTGTATTGAGTATCTGCTTTGACTGATGTTTATGTCAGTGGCTGGAAAGGGATTCCATAATAAGAACTGCTGGATAGCTTAGTGGTTTAGGTATTTGGCCAGAGGATGGGAGTTCCCCACTGTGCCTCCTTGAAAGGGGCTGGACTCTCGAAGATCTATAGAGTCCCTTCCAGCTCTGCAGTCTAAGGTGATGGTGGTGATGAATATGCCACCTTCACAAAGGTCACAGCTGCTTTGACTGCATTTGTTGCTTTCTCTTTGAGTTGGGCTGGCTCTTTATTACATTTGTATCTAACCTTTCCTTGAAGGGGGACTTTTTAAAAAGATCTTCACTCACAGACATGTTATCACCACATGTGAGGTATGCAGAGGTGAGACTTGATATGTGCACTAGCCCAAGATCAGCCAATGAGCTTTGCAGTAGCTGAGCAGGATTTGAAATGCTCTTACATTCTAACCTAGCCATCTTTTATCTGATGGCTCCACAAAATCTTGAACTACAACATCTAGGATTTTGGATCGTTGGCTATTGTAGCTGAGGCTGAAAAGATGAGATCAAAATCAACTAGAGGGAAGCCCCAAACCTTCACTATCTAGTGTTGACTTGATTAGGAAGGAGCCCATCATGGTTTGTATCTATTTTCTGTTTTTATGTGCTGTCAAGTCACCTCCAATTTATAGCAACCATATGAATGAGAAATCTCCAAAATGTCCTGTCTACAGCTCTTGTAAACTCAAGCCTGTGGCTTCCGTTAGGGAATCAGTCCATCTCATTGTTGGTCTTCCTCTTTTCTTGCTGCTGTCTACCTTTCCCAGCATTATTGTCTTTTTTTTCCAGAGAATTCTGCCTTCTCATGATGTGTCCAAAGTAGGACAGTCTCATTTCAACATTTCTGCCTCCAGAGACAGTTCAGGCTTTATTTGATCCAGCGTATTTGGAAAGCTCTCCTCGAGCACCACATTTCAAACAAATCTGTTTGTATATGGTAAGAGATGCTAAATATAATGCATTGGTTTTCTGTAACTAGTAACAATCATCAGCTAATAATTACATTCAAGCAAGGAGGACTTCCTAAAGTTCATGACAGGTACACCATATGGCTATACTCAGCCTTGATTTTGTCAGATTTCTCCAAATCCCACTTGCATTCTAAACTCAGTCATGAATCACATCAGATTTTCTTTCTTTTTTTACTTCTTGCACGAATATTCATCCATATTTCCCATCCACATTTTTCCTACCAGTTGAATTTCATACACATTTCTCTGTCAACTAAGACATGTTCAGATATATTTTGAATTAATGCCTTTTTAAAATGCAGCCTTGATTTGCTCATCAAGCCTCCCAGATATGTGAATTTCTATGGCAAGGTATTCTTCATCTCATCACACATCTTGGAGTTGTGGAATGGATCCTTTTCTCAGTCATCTTAACCTCAAGAAAATTCTTCTCTACTCCCACCAGCTTCCAAGAGCAGGAAGACCATTTGGGTTTGGATTCAAAATTCTGTCAAATACGATGACATTTCAGAATGAAACCACTGACACTTATTTAAAGGCAGTGGAAGATTTTGTAGTGAAAGCCAATGTGTCCAGGATGTTTATTGTCAGCACTGAGCTGGAACCTCAATAAGCTTCTGAGGTCAATTTAACTTTGATGGCTCAGCGGCATAACTATTTCTTCCTGAACTGAGATTTTCTTGGTAGCTATTTCAACGTTCCCCTTTCCCCCTCTTTTGCCAGAAAGAGAGTGAGCCACCTGCAAAAACTGTCCGCATCAAGCAACCCACAGCACTCAAATATGTCGGCCTTTCTCTTGCCTTGGTGTGGCTCGAGAAGCTGAGGGAGGCCAAGTGGATAAAATTGGCAGCCTCGCTATGAAACCTGTGGATTGGATGTAAACGAAGGTTGAAATTCCACTTTTCATTTTTTATTTTTGAAGCTCCACTAGAGGATTTGACTCTGACACTGGGCCAGCCAGAGGTGATGAAGCCAGCATTTTCCTCAGCTGAAACTCCCAGTGTTTGGGAAGCTGTAACCAACCCCTTTCATATCGGAGAAGGCTGCACCGTAATTGCAGTTCCAGATGTCAGATTTCCCCAGTGATAGTAGCCACAAACCCAGAAGCCAAACAGGAAGTACCTCATCATAGTAAAAGTACTTGTTATCACTGAGGTTTGCAGCTACCAGTTCTGCTTCAGCCTGCTTCAGCCTGACTTATGTGAATACATTCAGCACTGGAATAAGGACAGTCAAGCTTGGAGGGGTCCAGTACCTCAGCTGTCAATCATCCACAAGTAGACTGATTTCCGGAAAAGTCAAGCCTCCCTGGTGGTAGCCTATGTAGGCGGCAGAACTTGATCTTTGGACTTCAACTCCCCAAATCCCGGCAGGTTAGGGAACTGTTAGCCCCTGGCATGTGCTAACTCCTCTGAAGTGGAAATTGTCTTTTGCCCCCATGAGCATTAATTTTGATCCGATGTACTCTGTGGGAGTATGCTGTAAGATTAATCGCATGCCATCAAGTCAATTCTGACTTATGGCAACCCTTTTGCAGGGTTTTCCAGTCAAGAAGTGGTTTACCATTCTCTTATTCTGGGGCTGTGCTGGGATTGTGCAGCCTGCCCAAGGCCACACAGGCTGGCTCTGTTCTCAAGAGGCACAGTGGGGAATTGAACTCCCAACCTTTGGCTCCAAAGTCAGATACCTGACCTATCCAGCCAGCTGAAAGTACATTAGGATGGCAGTATCCATTAGAGATATATTCCAACCCACCCCCCACCGCAGATGCTGGAAAGTTGGGATATAGAAATCCTATATATAGCATAGTCTCTGGATCCCTCTAGTGATCAGTTCTGGTAATACATGGCTGTTGTAGGTTTTTCGGGCTGTTTTGGCCATGTTCTGGAGGTTTTTCTTCCTAACGTTTTGCCAGTCTCTGTGGATGGCATCTGGTAATACACCTTGGGAATCTGTATTTCTGGGGTTTTTTATTTAATATTTTTAGGCAGCAGATAAGTGAAACTGTGGGTACTGATCCCACAGATATGGCGGTCCAGCTGTATGCTTTAAAGAATGCTAAATACATACTGGTAAAATTTCACACTGTTTAAGCATAATGTATTTTCATCTTGAAATCAGCTAGTAACGCTTTTTCCTCTTGAAAAATGCCAGACTGTTTTTTAAAAACATGAAACGCTTCTGTGCTTTGTAAATTATTATTAGCCCATGTTGATGAATGCTATATTTACTATATTATTGATCTCTGGCAATGAATGCTATAACTGCCTTTGGATTATTTTTAAACATGCCACTCTATTTCCATATCATTACATAACGTAAGAGAAAGCCAATATATCATACTTAACATTAGAGAAATCTTAGAATGCCATACTTGGACTTGGGACTCAGATTCCAATGCAACTTTGAATCCTACTAGGTGACTCTGTCACCATCTCTAAGAACAATCCAACTTACAAAGTAAATCTGAGGGACAACGTGAGGGATCATGGAGGTGGTGGGAATTCACTTATATAGTCCCGAGTGATTTTTCCCTCAGCTTCCTCCAAGAAAAATATGGGCAGAGACTTAAATACAATTGCTAGTCCCGGCCATAATGGATCCAATTGCTGAATGATGAGTCAACCTTTGTATCAAACCCATCAATGCAATACGTTTTCTGCAGTTTGGACTACCAGCTACTTTCAGGCCATAATGTTGGATTGATCCCTCCCCCAGAGAGAAACTTCAGTTCTTAAAACCCTACTTCCCTCACGAATTCCCCCAAACCTCCTGAAGTGCTACTGAAAGGGTTGGGGAGATCTGCTGAGTTAAGTGGGCTGTGGTACAAGCATGGGTGGCAAAAGCTGTCCTGTCACTCATGGCAGCAAGGGCAACCCCGGCCCTCTTATGCATAGCTTGCAGCAACACTCACATGAAAGAGGGAAGAAAGAGCAGCGAGAAGTCAGGTGGGCAGACCATGAGGTGACTGTACCTCATGCAAAAAATGAAGGAGGGCTGGTGCTCTTGCTGCCTGAGGAGAGCCTTTGCTGGCCCGCACTGCTTTAACAGCCTGGCTATTTCTTAATGCTTTCATTCTTAGAGCCAAGCACTGGGGGAGACGGAGACAAAAGAAAAGGCTTTGCCATGGTCCTCTGGCTTCAGAGGCGAGGTACAGCAAGGATGTTCCACTGGCAGACTGGGGTGGGGCTAATGGTCAGCCCTGGGCTTAGATGGTGACAGTGGATGCAAGAGTTCATGAAAACTCAGCTGCCCAATGACAGATGGTATCTCTAGGTAGTTCTCCTCAGCCATCTGTACTAGAGCATATCACATGTAACAGAGTCCCCCTCCCCAACTTGAGGGGGCATGCAGGGATTGGGAGTGATGGATCCAACCCATATTAAAATGACTAACCTCACTCCGTTATGATTTCCCTTGTATTTAAAACTAGATGTTGATGGACAAAGTTCTCAGGGCATGTGACAAGAGTGCTCTGAAGCAACAAAACAATGCTTCATGGAAGTTCTTCACAGTTTGCGTGGTACATCCATTACATCTGTTTCTACCTTGTGAAAGGACTATGTTTAAGATGATCAGTTTGGGACAGCTACATAGCTATGAATCTCTCCCCCCTTTCAAAATGCAGAATTGCTTATGTTAACTTTCTATTGAGCATTCAAAGTGCATCTCCCAGTATAACTATCAGTTACCTCAGTTATTCTGATGGAAAGCTGATCTTGAAAAGACTCAACAGCATAAGCTCATATTGTAAAATACATGCAACACAAGCCATGTCAACATTGAAATTTTTTTTTTCCAAATCAGAACAGTGTGATGTTCATAGACACACTGTGGTTGGAACATTCTCTCCTCATCTCCAAGTAAATTTTGGACTAATGCCCATCTCAGGGCTATCTACTGATTACAGAAAATTGAGTTGATTAATGATCCCATTTGAACTGAATAGCAATGAAATAATCAATATCTTTCTGGTATATTGGGGGATGTCTGAGGTAATTAACTGTTTCATAACCTTGCCTTTGGAACAACCTTCCTCCAGAAATTTGCGAGGCCCCAACGCTGGGTACTTTCAAATGCCAACTGAAAACATGGATGTACATCCAGGCCTTCTCTCCTGTCAACTACTGATTTCTTTGCTTTGCTGTTTATTATTTATTTATTCCTGCACTATTTGTTATTGTTGTATGCTAATGTTTTTATGTTTTTTGGTTTTTTTTATTGTTTTTGATATTCTGCAAGCTGCCCAGAGTGGTAGAATATACCAGATGGGTGGGATATAAATCGAACAAATAAAATAAAATAAAATAAATAATAAAGGTAAGCTATCATTTTTTTAAATAAGGGAATGCTACATGTATTAATTATTTCCCTACTGGATGCACTACTAACAAAAGATGCCAAATGTTTCCATTCTAAAGATGGTAACCAGCTTTAAAAATCTTTTCAGGGAGGGTGATCTCTCAAATGCTTTATGGAATTGAGATCTGGGGTATGAATCAGAACAGCCTACACCGTCTTGAAGTAGGACAGAACATGTTTCTGAGCCACATCCTTGCAACACCTCAGGGAACTCCGGCAGCTTTTCTTAGAACAGAGACAGGCATGGTGTCCATTAAAGCCAGGACAACTCTAGATATATTCTCCTACTATAAAAGGGTGATGGATATGTCCGATCACCATCTACCGAAACGCTGTAGCCGCCCAGAGTAGACTATGTCTAGATGGGCGGCAAATAAATAAATAAATAAATAAATAAATAAATAAATAAATAAATAAATAAATAAATAAATAAATAGAGCAATGGAAGAGTGGTGGCTGGGCAACTTCAGTTCAAAACTAAAATCTAAATCCCTCTCTACAGACATTTTTGTTTTTTTTCTGGGGTTAAAAAGGTGTTGAGGTGATGAGGGACTGGATCTACAAATTGGATAATGACCAGGACTTAGCCTTAATAGACTCTTCAAATTTCTCTCACTGGTACCATCTGCTGAAAACAAACCACTTAAGGGTGCAATACCTACGTGCACTTACTTTTGCCTCCCTAAGAACCGCATTCACAGAACTTCACTTTCAAACATGCCAACTGCTGTCTTAGACGGCAGGTACATAAATGTCCCTAAGCATCTAAGGCTGCATATTTACAGAGCAGGTGAGATAGAGGATGTTGTCCACTATTTGCTCAACTGTCAGCCCTATCAAAATCCCAGGGAAAAAATTCCTGGGAAACATTTTGGCTGCCCTACAGGAGGAAAGCCCTCAGATAAATGTGGGCAGGCTACTTTTGGACTGTGAGCCGTATGTTACATACTGAACAGCGCTGTTTGCAAAAGCGTCCAGAAACATCTGCACTAATTTCCTGGGAGCCATCGCGATCAATTGTGTGGGGGACACCCAGATATGAAGGGTCTCTTATTCTTCTATATGTCTGTGATTTTATCATGATTTTATTTGATCATATCTGTATTTTAAACAATTGTGACGGCTTTTAGCAAATATAATAAACTTGGAACCAAAATATGCACACATGAAAAGAAAAGAAAGAATAGGCATGCCCTTAAATTCCAACCCTCTCCTCATTAAAATTGATCCCAATTATTAAACAGTTAAAGATTTAGTTGATTAATCTGGCAATTAAACCAAATTTGCAGCCTGGCAGAAAATACATTATTTGTGATTATAAACATTACAGAAAATATTATTATATATTGGTTTAGTAGTTTGTCTTGGCTTTTACCAAATATACAATTAATTCACAGATGATTAAATTTGCATGTGATGAGTGACTGAGCCTTTTGATGATTCAGAAAGAGACGGAACAATTTCTCTTAATAGCACAATAAGAGAGAACATAAAACATAGTTGATTACACCAATAGAAAACAAGGTTCTCCAGATGTTCCTGGACTGCAGTTACCATCTTCCTTTATCATTCACTCTGCTAACTAGAGCTGATGGGAGATGCAGTCCAACTGTTGGAGTTTTTGCAGCCCCACATGCTGCCTTTAGTAAGTTTGTCTGGGAGGAACCTTTCTGGGCTGGGGTGACTGTCAATCTATCCAGCACTAACCAATAATTCCTTCCCTGCCTCTGAGTTCAAAGAGAGCCCTACCTCTCTGCCGAGAGCTTTCCCCCCCTCTAGAGTCTGTTGAGGCCCGTATTTTTAAGCAGCCATGTTTTTGTCATTTCACTGTTTTATCTGTTCAATTGCAAGTACATGAAACATAGTTTATTCTTTGTCTTATAAATGTCTAAGCATGAGTTATTGATACTGTAAGTGCCAGTTAATGAGAAAAGGGGTGGACTAATCGGGGAAACTTGAAGCTATTCTGCTCTGTGGATCCTTGTACTTCTGCTGTGCAGCTAAAATAATTTAATCAAAAATTCAAAACTTTGTTACACATACAACATCTTTTGGGTCACATGTTTCATACTTTTGTTTTGTGTTATTTTCTTTGAAATGCTAGATGCTCCAGAGTAACACAACACATCCAACTTTTTTAAAAAAGGAATATATTCAAGCCCATTACATACTAGTTTTGGAAACAAATCCGAAGGAAAAGCTGTCTTTGAAAGGATTTTCTCCCCTCCTCTCACTAAAAGCAAGAAAGAGCCAATGTGACATGTCCTGAATTACAAGTGTTGCTTCTTATCATCCTCACTAATTAATCAGGGCCATATCTTAAGTTTTGATAAAAATGTATTTGGTCAATTTGTTTATTTAATCAACAGCACTGGCCATTTTAAGCTGGAAGATTATATTGAGTGTAATCATTGTGTGTGTCACACATTGTATATTCCTGACAATTTCCCCCCCTCTAATCTAAATGGTCAAGGTAATGAGAAGCAATTAAAGAATTGCCAGATAGCTCAGTGGTTTGGGAGTTCGATCCCCCAGTATGCCTCCCTGACAGGGGCTGGTTTTGATGATCCATAGGGCCCCTTCTGTGATAAGAAGATATGACACGGTTGTTAGTTGGGGTTAGATCAGAGTTTTATAGTTGCATTGATGAAAACTCCTGAAAGAAAATCATAAAGCTAAAAGCTCTTCTGAAAGATGGTGGCTAGAGGGCGCTGCACTTCCTTTTTGAAAATGAGGCACCTCTTTTCCTTTGCTGGGTCCATTAAACTTTAAAAGACAGAACTACAAAAGATAGTCTGAGATGAGATTTCATAGCTGGGACATTGCCAGAAAAGAGCCAAAAACTTGAATGTGTAAAATGCCAGACTGGCCATCTGTGAATATGTAGCAGATAACCCACAAAAACTTTTCCGAGATTATTGTGGTTCACATGTCACTTTCTTGCATTTAATTGTTTGGAACATCCAAAAGACAGTGATTCTGAGCATTTGCTGCCTAATTTTCCATATGTATGTTCTATAGGATTGTGTGTGCAATGCTAAAGTCATCTGAAGCATACACAGCTATAGTAATAATTATTCAAGCAAAAACCATACAGATTTACCATGTCAGCTGCAATGAAAATGAAGGAAGCAGGGATAAGTCTACTTCCTGTCTATGTCAGTTTCTCTTACATCCACTCAGAATCCATTCTGCCCATTTTCAACATCAGTGTGAAATTTTGATTTTTTTTAAAAGGTAAAATTCCCATGAAATTACACATTTCAGAATATAATTTTCCTCAAATGATGGCTTTATTATTTGACAATCCATCAACATAAGTTCCTGAAACAAAACACAGTACAGTGTAAAGACAAAATAATAATTTAGACCATTAATAAATAGAAAAATGCATCATAAAACCTTCTGGTAGAGAAAATTTAAACAATTTAGCAGCTCATATCACCAAACAGAGTTTGCATACAGTGCTCAGACTTTGTTTATTTAAAACTGGAGTGGCCATTAGCTGCCTCAGATGGTGATGTCTGGGTGTTGTGAAGGGACGGCAAATTGATAATTAATTAATTTGTTACAGTTGTATTTTCACTGTCATGAAGAGAGAGATGCACACAGGGTGTTACTTCATCAAGCACCTAAGCAATTTGACTAGTCCAAGAAAGTACATACCTTGACATGTTGAGGGAAGGGGTTTGCTTGGGGGGGATTTCAGCTGTTTGAAATGTATGGTTTCAAAAGAAGCGGGCAAATCAAAATGCCTTCATGTGGTACAGGCAGAAAACGATAAAGGATATGACAAGTGAGATTCTCTTTTATGCAGATAGGGTGCCATCACCAAGATGCCCTCACTGGAGGAGTAACAGATTTAGGATGCCCACCTGCCTTGTTTTAGAGAGGACCATCTTCCATTTGAAAAGTTGTCCATTCCAAATCTGGCTCAAAGATCCCCCCCCCCTTAAAATAAGGAGAGAAATCAGGGACTTTGAAATTGCCCATCCACATGAGTCACGTGACTGAGATGCATTGTGATTCTGTTTAAATTAGGGAAGTTGTTGTTGTTTAGTCATTAAGTCGTGTCCGACTCTTCATGACCCTATGGATCAGAGCACGCCAGGCCCTCCTGTCTTCCACTGCCTCCCAGAGTTTGGTCAAATTCATGTTGGTTGTTTTGATGACACTGTCTATCCATCTCGTCATCTGTCGTCCCCTCTTCCTCTTGCCTTCACACTTTACCAACATCAGGGTCTTTTCCAGGGAGTCTTCTCTTCTCATGAGACGGCCAAAGTACTGGAACCTCAGCTTCAGGATCTGTCCTTCCAGTGAACATTAGAGAAGTAGGCTCTACATTTGTCTATGTACTTTCATGCAAATCATATGCACATCAATGTCCTCTTTTGTCCTCCAGCAATATGTGTTCGCCTTTTGATTAGGCTAGGTGTGCCTCCCTTCTTTTCTTTTCAGTGACAACTGAAAACACTTTTGTTCCAACAGGCCTTTAACATGTAACATCCTCTTTTAACATAGATAGCTCCCCAATGCTTCCTGCCAGTATATTATTTTAATGCATTTTTAAAAATGCTTTTATACTTTTAATCTGTTTATGTAGGATAATTTTAATGCTTTCATATTTAGTTATTTTTAGTGCTTCTTGTCTGTTGCTTTAATTCCTGTCGCTTTTATTTTGTGAGCTGCCTTGAGAAAGGTGGCATAGAGGGCAATGAATGAATGAATGAATGAATGAATGAATGAATGAATGAATGAATGAATGAATGAATGAATGAATGAATGAAAATTGCTTGGGGGTGGAATACACAGGACTTTAAAAAACACTGAGATCCAGAAATGCAGAAATAATGACACAGACTCAGACAGGGATTGGATTGGATTGGAATGTCTCCTTGTCAGCCCGCGTCTGTGTGCCAGATCCAGGTTTTGTGGGGTTAAGCCTTCCTCATATGCTTAGTTTTGTTGTTAAAACAACAAGGAGTCTTGCAGCATCATAAATGTTTACAAGTTTTATTTGGTATAAGCTTTTGTGGGCTGTAGTTCATTTCTTTAGATATATCACTTATTCACATAATCTGAAACGGGCAGCAGTCTGCAGAACCTTATACAAAATAAAACTTGTCTTTAAAGTGCCACAAGATTCATTGTTTTTGTTGCAGCTCACTAACGTGGCTTTCCCCCCAGAAATGTAAGTGTCCCCCCATTCACTATGAATGTTATTGAAACATAAGAAGTAAGTTTTTGGTCTTTGTCTTATCCAGAAAGGGTATATGATATATATCTGCCAAATGATTTAAAAACAATGTTCTGGCATGCATGCAGTGTTTTTAGACCCAGATTTCCATCCTTAGAAATCTATCATAATACAGTCAGACTCAAATAACATGCTAGAATGACATAAAAATCCACATATGCTGATCTACACTGTCCATTCTCATTTTTATAACATGTGCATGCCTGCTATTGTAAAGTACGTTTTTGGCATTTTAATTTTTGTTTACTTGGTTTGCTTTCCTTCTTTTTCTCTCTTAAATGTCTTTTCAAAGAAGAGCACAGCGCTGCAGGAGAAGACAGTTCTTGATCTCTCCAAAACTCTGTTTCACAAACCTTAGTGACAGTGTATTCGTGAAGGCTTTCATGGCCGGGATCTAATGGTTGTTGTGGGTTTTTTGGGCTCTTTGGTCATGTTCTGAAAGTTGCTCTTCCTAACGTTTCACCAGTCTCTGTGGTCGGCATCTTCAGAGGACAGCACAGAGACTGGCAAAAGGTTAGGAAGAACAACCTTCAGAACACGGCCAAAGAGCCCGAAAAACCCACAGCAACCTTAGTGACAGTCTTTGCCTTTGAATTTCCTGTGATACAGAACATTTTATTCTGCCTCTTTCAAATTCTCAGAAAGAAAGAAAGAGTGCATTTGAAAGAGATAGCCAGCTTGGTAAGTTAAGTGGGAGGGAGACCTTAGCAGGTACGAAGGAGCTGAGGGTGGAAGCCTGCAAATGGTAAGCATGTTCTCTTCTATGACATTTCAGCACCAAACCTCACATATCCACAAGGGAAGACATAAGCCAACCAACTTCCTCATTCTATCACCCCAGCATTGTCCCCTTTTGTGCCATCTGCAGAGGTCACATGATGGCCATCAGCGCATCCAATAGCTAAATGTAACAATGTAGTCTTGCCACTGACTTTCTAACTAAGGCAATCTTCTCTGAAAAGATTGCGCCACAGAATCTCAGATTTTGCAGGAGATGGTTTTTACCTTGGGGCTCCAGTTTCAACTCTCAACAAATTTCTAATCTCAAAGTGGGATTTTTAAATGCAGTGAGTAAAAAAACCAGCAGCTCACCATTCCCTCCAAAGAATTGCCCACGGGCTTGGTGGATGCAGAGGTGTGTGGCAGCGAGGGAGGGTGGCAGCTTGTGAGCCTGTACTGGGTTTCAAGGGTTGTGTGACCCCTTCATTTGTCGAAGCTGCTAACCTGATTTGAAAACACAGTTTTTCCCTAGATGCATGAGAGAGTAGTGCTAAATGCAGATACTCATTGTGACAAGTCCCCATAGCCAGCCTACCCCAAGAAGAGTCCAAAAACACAGGCAGCTGAAACAGTCTGTGCCAAGAAATAAGAAGCAGATCCTTTGTGCAGCACTTAAGCATCCACTCAAAACAACAACAACAAAACAAAACAAAAAACTTTTCAAATGTTAGACAACATGAATAACTTGCAACAACAAACAATTTCTGGAAAATCTAATGCTTTTCCAGTTATTATGAGGGTTGCAATTACACTCAGAGGGAACAGGAAATCCTGAGGAAGGTGGCAGATGGAGACAGCAGATGGAGACAGCACCCCTGCTAATCAAGAGGCCTCAAGGCTTTAACCCAACAAGCCCAGGTTGCACTACACCACTGACTCTGCTACGTACATGGAAGGCACAGTAAGTATCTCGGGGGGAGAGTAGGAGAGCCTGGTTGTGAAGCCAAGGGAGAGGAGTTTGACTTTTTTCTCCTTATTTTTTTTTCACCTTTGAACTCTGAATGTCTACAAGTGTTCTTTATTTTTAACACATAAGTTAGTTGCTCCACTCACTACTTTGTGTGTGTGTGTGTTTGTCTATGTTTGTTTTTCTTTACCTACCACTGTCAGTTAATAACATTCTTTCTCATTATAACAGCTATTATTTTTAGTCATGCTGGATCATAAAACTGAGAAAATGTAAATCTGGCTACATAGACAACTTTTACAGGAAATTGGGTTATTAAACCAGACAACAAACGTTATTTAAGTACTGAGAATGTCAGATGATATATGTGTGAACAAATCTTGATTGTAGCCACACTACTTAAAAAAGACAAATCCCAGTCCTTTTAAATGGGTTAGCCCTGATTCGGGAAACAAACTCTAGGATTATTTTCATTCAAAATATGAGAAAAATATGTTATTTAGCAAATATGCTACAATATAACAAAGATTTCTGTTGTCTGACTAACTTCTTTTTATGTTACATGGTAAGCATTCCTGAACTATAATTTACCAGCGTAGTTTAATTCCCAAATGTAATAAAGCAAACTGTAACATATTGTGGAATGCTCAATAACCTTTCAAGAATGAACAGCACTAAGTTGACAATACATGTGTCTGTGTGTGTGCATGTGTGTGTGTGTGTGTGTGTGCGTGCGTGCGCATGCGTCCGTCCGTGCGTGCACATGCATGTGCAGATGCATGCGTGTGTGCACATGTAACACTATTAAGTACTATGGGGTTATTTGCTTACTTAGATAAGTACTGGCGAACCTTGCAAAAACAATTTCACAAAATTAGTCTTTCCTTATTCACAGTTATATAATAGACAACATGAGCAATTATAACAAGAACAAAATGCTACAATTTGGGCACCCAGGTCCTAAGCAAGAGCACCAATACAGAAGTTGCTTGTAGAATTGCAAAGTTCAAGTGTCCCTTTACATCCAGATTCAGAGACAAGTCCAAGACCTTCCTCAGTTAGGTTGGGTGTCCAATACATGGAAGAATCAGTTCCACATGCAGAAACTTCAAAACTTTAAACCAAGCTGGCAAGAGCCTTAGCAGTCCAAGTGGCAACAACAGCTCTGGCCTCTTCAGCTCTCCCACTCTTTCTGAGATTCAAATCTCTTATTCACAGCCCTGCTCTTTCTTAGTCCCACCTTTTTAGGCTGAGCCAATATTTCATAGGGGTTAAACACACACACACACACAAACACACACACACATTTTGTACAAGGAGAGGTATGTGTCTATAAACATATATTTTCACACTTATATACATGTGCATACTTACACACACACACACCACAAGTCTCTGTGAACAGATACAAATATGAGTCAACAACCCAGCTAGAATTAAGGACTTTTAAAGAATGCTGATTTCTGTGGAATCATAACGTGTATCTTGAAATCTAACGGTCCTTATGATTCCAGTCCTTTGTGCTGTTATTTGGGAATTGTTGTTGTTGTTTAGTCGTTAAGTCGTGTGCAACTCTTCATGACCCCATGGACCAGAGCACACCAGGCCCTCCTGTCTTCCACTGCCTCCCAGAGTTGGGTCAATTATTTGGGAATAATTCCATTGAATATAATGGGACTTAACTTCCAGCTAAATACAGAGAACACTGGCTTGTAAAAATGCTTAGCTTTGGTTAGAGTGTGCCCTAAATTTCCCTTTCTCTTCTTCAACTTCTTCATTAGGTGTGGTCACTTGAGACATCTATTGACCTTTTAAGACACAATATAATTTTGTTAGTGGTGCCAATGAAACAAAAATTATTTGACTTGTAGAAAGGAGAACAAGCCTTTGTTGTTGACTTTAACCTCCTATTTTGGGTTCTGTGAAGTATCCTCAACACTGATTAGTTTAATCCCTGCCCCATAAAAAATATTTTTAAAGAGCACTTTCTTTTCTTGCTTTGAAACACACTTCCTTGTATTTAATAGCAGATATTTATAAAGGGTTTCTGCAGTGTATCTGTATTTCTACAATAGTGCCTCCCCTTCCCAGAATTTATGCAGTGCAAGACTCTCATTGGTTACAGTAAATATAGCTTTTAGCAATGAACAGCCAAGAGTTTAAAAATCCCACTGAAAACTGTGCCAATCATCCTTCTTCAGATTTTAACCAAGCAAGACAAATACTGAAATCCAGAGATTTTTTAAAAAAAATCACCCAGGGAGGATCACCATTTCCTTGGGAAGTTTTAACTATCAAAACATGCCTTTATAAAACTAAAGCACATTTTCTTTCGAAATTCTGGTATTTGAAAATGCATGCTTTATAACACAGTGGCTGAAATCCTGTTGCAGTGCCATGCAAAAGGTGTAACTTTAGAAGGCGAATTTCCTCAAGTTAAGAAATCTCTGTAGCTATTATCTGTTGGGCAATGTGGCATGCAACAGATAATGTCCACAGAGATTTTTTAACTTGAGGAAATTTGCCTTCTAAAGTTACACCTTTTGCATTTCAGTGCAACAGGATTTTAGCCATTTTTTCTCAGACAATAATGACTGAAAAACAAACCCTTCCCTCATTTTCCCTCTCCTGCTCCACCTTGTTCTTAGGCCAGTATATGTTTCTCATGCTTTAAAAAAAAATTACTTTGGACGCTTATTCAGTGAGTTGGCTGTGAAAACTAAGTATTTGGAAATTAAATTTCATTGTCATGAATCAAGTAACGTTTTGTGGACTGTTGACCTATTTTCAAATTTGCATCAGTCTCCCACATTCATATTTTAGAATCTACTTTACTGTGTTTCCCATGCACCTGCACTGGCTTGTCTATGAGACACAGTGAAGGACTGTGATCCGGAAATTACAGAGTTGAATTATAGCTGGAAAGATCTAGGTTTAAATCCCTGCTTAGCTGTAAAATGAATTGGTGGTTGCAGACCCAGTTACTGTTTTTCAACCTGTGCAACTCCACAGGATACCTATGAGATAAGGTATAACAATAAATATTTCTAGAATATGGCACCACATGGCACTGTTTGCATGCACATTCCCCTGCCTCCCTGTTATACCTTACACGTATATGTAGAAGTAGCAGATTGCCTCTGATTTTGATGTACAGCTACATCAGTGGCACTCCAGATGTTTGTACACCATAATCCCCATCACGTTAAGCATGCTGATTGGGGTAAATGGGATTTGGAGTCTACAACATCTAGACAACAATAAACTCCACACCCCTAGTGAAAAACACCCTGAAAAACAGCCAAATGTTACTAGTATTATGTAATGCCTGTCCTCTAAGACAGTGGTCCCCAACCTTCGGCCTCCAGATGTTCTTGGACTACAACTCCCAGAATCCTTCACCACCACCTCTGCTGGCCAGGATTTCTGGAAGTTGAAGTCCAAGAACATCTGGAGACCCAAGGTTGGGGACCACTGCTCTAAGATATAGTTTTGTGGTTAATGCCCAGGTGAGGGATTCCTTCTAATTCCTACCAAGGAGGTAGCTGTGTGTGTCTGTTACAGCAAAAACAATGAAGGAGTCTTGTGACACCTTCCAAAGTCATAGATTTTATTTGGCACAAGCTTTGGTGGACATAGCTCACTTCTTCACGTGCATGGAGTGCAACAACTGGAACCAGAACCAGTATTTGTGTAAGTCTATGGCTTGTCTATTGTGCTCCACACATCTGGTGAAGTAAGCTTGTCCATGCAAGGTTGAGGCAAATAAATGATTTTCTATTTCAAAGGTACAGCATGATTCTTCTTTAGAGACCAACACAGCTACCTTGTTAGAGGGAATTAAATGAAATCTCTGCGCTGAGCATACAGCAAAGCTGGAGGACGAATTGCATGCCAGAAAAGCCTTCATTGTTTTTGCTTCTAATCTCTGTTTTTTTAACCTCATATTGGAACAACCTTGTCAGGAACCTGCTGCCTTTCACATGATCCTTTTAAAAGGTGTGGACTTGGTGCTCTCTCCTGGATTCATCTCTGAACCTGGATGGCCAAGGTTCAGCAGTGGCCAGGCCTGCTTTTGCACAGTTAAAACTAGTGCACTAGCTGTGCCCATTTCTTTAGAGGGCTGATCTAGCCACAGTGACACACCCTCTAGTTACATCTCTGTTTGGAAACTCCAGAGGGTCCAAAACACATCATGCAGATTTGCTCACTGGGCTGGTTACAGAGATCATGTGATGCTGACACCGCCACCACCTCAGTTACAGCAGCTCCACTGGCTGCCAATCCATTTCTGGGCACAATCCAAAGTGTTGGTTTTAACCTATAAAGCCCTAAACGACTTGGGCCCAAGCTGTCTAATAGACTGCATCTGCCTCCATGACCCTGCCCGGGTTTTAAGATCATCAGGGGAGGATTTTCTCTTGGTCCTGCCATCCTCACAGGCATGTTTGGTGGGGACATGAGAGATCGCTTCCTCTGTTGCAGCTCCCAGGCTGTAGAATTCCCTCCCCTGGAAAGCTAGGCTGGCCCCATCATTGTTGTCCTTCCACAAGCAGGCAAAGACCTTTCTAATCAGGCAGGCTTTCACTTAATAACTGGTGGTCTGAGAGAGGTTTTTAAATGCATGGTTGAGCTCTGTTGTTTTGAATGTGTTTTAGTATTGCTTTTATTACTGTTTTTAATGTAATGGTTGTTTAGTTATTTTAAAATTTTTGTATACCTACTGTTTTTAGCTTTTAAATATCGTCTTTTTAATAACGTAAGCCACCTTGGATTCTTTTTAAGGAAAAAGGCACGGTAAAAATATTTTAAACAAAAAAATAAATAAACTCACAAGCACAGAGTTGACTTCAGTAGCTAGATGACAGATGATGTGACAAAGTGTGATAGCAAGCACAGCTGCAGGGAAAAGAAAAAGAAATAATTAGGAAACACAAGGATAGGTTTGTTCTCCTTGTAGTCCAGGAGACTCTCAAGAGTCTCCTCCAGCACCACAGTTCAAAAGCATCAATTCTTCAGTGGTCAGCCTTCTTTATGGTCCAGCTCTCACTTTCATACATCACTACTGAAAAAACCATAGCTTTTACTATGCGGACCTTTGTCAGCAAGGTGATGTCTCTGCTTTTTAAGATGTTGTCTAGGTTTGTCATCGCTTTCCTCCCAAGAAGCAGGCGTCTTAATTTCGTGGCTGCTGTCATCATCTGCAGTGATCATGGAGCCCAGGAAGGTAAAATCTGTCACTGCCTCCATATCTTCCCCTTCTATTTGCCAGGAGGTGATGGGAACAGTGGCCATGATCTTAGTGTTTTGTTTGTTTTTTTCATGTTCAGACCATTTTTTGCACTCTCCTCTTTCACCCTCATTAAGAGGTTCTTTAATTTCTCCTTACTTTCTGCCACCAGAGTGGTATCATCTGCATATCGGAGGTTGTTGATATTTCCTCCGACAATCTTAATTCCATTTTGGGATTCCTCCAGTACTGCCTTTTGCATGATGTATTCTACATATAAGTTAAATAAGTAGGGAGATAATATACAGACCTGCTGTACTCCTTTTCCAATTTTGAACCAATCAGTTGTTCCATATCCAGTTCTAACTGTTGATTCCTGTCCCACATATACACAGTGGGGTCTTGACTTAAGAACAGCTTGAGTTAAGAACATTTTGACTTAAGAACCACTCTCATAGGAAATATTGACTTGACTTAAGTACTTAGATTTGAGTTAAGAACTGGAAAAAAACCACGTGGGAGGCAGAGAAAGTGCAAAATTTGAACTTTCAGTTAACTGTTGGCCAGTGAAAAGGGTGCCTGTCTGCTTCCTCACTCCTCCCAGCGTTTAGAGAGTGGATTGGGAGACAGTCTTCAGACTGCCTGGTACTGCCTGGACTGTCTTTTCCCGGCCTTCCCTGAACCTTTCTTGACCTAAGAAAAAAGAAACAAAATATCCCCCTTTAGTGGTCGAAGGCAGAATAGCAGCTTCCCATTAGTTTCTATGGACGGAAAAGAGCAGATACGGATCAAATGGTTTTCAATGCATTCCTATGGGAAATGCAGATTTGACTTGAGAACTTTTTGACTTGAGAACCGCCTTCCAATACGGATTAAGTTCTCAAGTCAAGACCCCACTGTAGATTTCTCAGGAGATAGATAAGGTGGTTAGGCACCCCCATTTCTTTAAGAACCTGCCATAGTTTGCTGTGGTCCACACAGTCAAAGGATTTTGCATAGTCAATGAAGCAGAAGTAGATGTTTTTCTGGAACTCTCTGGCTTTCTCCATAATCCAGCACATGTTAGCAATTTGGTCTCGAGTTCTTCTGCCCCTTCGAAATCCCGCTTGCACTTCTGGGAGTTCTCGGTCCACATACTGCTGAAGCCTACCATGGAGGATTTTGAGCATAACCTTGCTAGCGTGGGAAATGAGTGCAATTGTACGGTAGTTGGAGCATTCTTTAGCACTGCCCTTCTTTGGAATTGGTATGTAGACTGATCTTTTCCAGTCCTCTGGCCACCGTTGAGTTTTCCAGACTTGCTGGCATATTGAGTGTAGGACCTTAACAGCACCATCTTTTAAGATTTTAAATAGTTCAACTGGAATGCCATCACCTCCACTGGCCTTGTTGTTAGCCATGCTTTCTAAGGCCCACTTGAATTCGCACTCCAGGATGTCTGGCTCAAGGTCAGCAACCACACTATCTGGGTTGTCCGGGACATCCAGATCTTTCTGGTATAATTCCTCTGTGTATAATTCCTCTGTGTAATTGCTTTTAATTATATTGTTGTCATTTTTGCTGTTGTAAGCCGCCTAGAGTAATCTTAACTGATTAGATAGGTGGGAAATAAATAAATAAATAAATAAATAAATAAATAAATAAATAAATAAATAAATAAATAAATAAATAAATAAATAAATATTCTTGCCACCTCTTCTTCATGTCTTCTGCTTCTGTAAGGTCCCTACCATTTATGTCCTTTATCATGTCCATCTTTGCACAAAACGTTCCTTTAATATCTCCAGTTTTCTTGCAGATCTCTGGTTTTTTCCTTTCTATTATTTTCCTCTATATCTTTGCACCTCTAAGATAAACTAATTTTGCCATGCCCACTCTGCAGAATGCAAACTAGACAGCCATGTTCTAGTTTCTAAACCCTTTCCTTGTGATAGGCAACCTGAGGAAGAAAAGCTATACGTATTAGACCAAAAGCTCAATTAACCTGTTTGTTTGTTTGTTCATTTGTTTGTTCATTAATTCGTTTACATTTTTCCTCACCCATCTAAGGGTCAGGCCATATTCTGGGCAGGTTACAATAAAATCATCCACAACACAAACCAATATTCAATCATGTTGTGTGCACGTTTTCCAAAAGATGACTCCTTGCCTTTTGAAATTAAAAAAGGGGGAAAGCTGGGAGTTAGCAAAGACTGTCACTTGAAATCAAGATCAAAATTATCCGTACTATGTGAAAGAAAGTGAAGAAAGGCAGGGATAAAAATCAACTCATTTGAAATGAGGTGTTGGAGGAGATCCTTACAGATAAGGTAGCAAAATGGGTGCTCAATCAAGCCAAGCCTGAACTCTCCATTGAACAAAAAATGCTTATCGTTTCAGCCTGTGTGAATGTTACTGTTGAATTATTTCCCAAAGGGTCTGGCTTTCTGGGCACTGTGGCCACTTCATGGCCACTTTGCTTGTATCCTTTTTTAAAAATTATAAATGTATATTGAAAAACCAGTATTAGGATCCGCTGGTGCTGCCACCACTGCTGCCACTGCACCCTAAGTAATCTTTAGTGGGTATATGTGTTTAGTTTTAGTTTAACATGGGTTTTGTTTATATTATTAGATTGCCACAAAAATCCCCAACATGAATACATTGCTCAGAAGGAAACAGCCTGCCCCTTTCCCTTGTGGTTGAAAGAGGGCTTGAGATTTCCTTTCAATTGTGAACAAGCGAGTGTTGCATTTATCTAACCCTGATCTTCACAATACATTGCAAGTCCTTCAAAACCCACTCCTCCTCCTGCTGTTCAAAAGCTAAAAGATATGCAGGGAGGAGGGTGCTGTAATGTCAATCTGCAACATGCCTTCTCTTTAAGGGTTAACACTGAAAGAACCTCATGTGTTTCTTGTGACTAATTAGGCTTATAAAATCTAGTCTTCTTTACCCTCTTTCACATCCTCTATCTTGATGATGTGAAGCTACGGATGGAGGCAGAAGGTTTTGTGTTTGCCTGTTTGTTGGCATTACCTGAACTGCCATTGCTTACTCTATTTTGGTATGTAATATAGTTTTAGTGCTTTGTTTATTTCTTAGGGACTCCCGTTTACCCTTCCCTAAGAGATCTAGATAAAAATATATGAACCACTTATCTCAGTGTCTTGCAGCCTCATTATTTTCCCGACAGAGAGGAGGGAAAAGGGGAGGAGGAAAGAAGTCTCATACTGTTCTAGGTCTGCATCGACATACTAGCTTTGGTTAAAAAAAAGGTTTTAAAAAAGGACAAGGGGAGACCTGATTGTCCCAAGAAACAACAATGAAAATGAATCAAAACAAAATTAAAGAGCAGTGTAGCCTGATAAAACAGTTCAAATAGATAAAAAATTAATCAATACAGTTAAAAGCAATGTGAACACTCCTGCCAGTATATATACTCCACGTGACTGCAAAAATAAACATATCAGTATAACAGAGGTATGGAAAGAATCGGTGTAACTGGGATTCTTTTGGCACTAAGATACATTTGTTTTGCAAAGAGATTATTTCTTAATCTTTTCTAGTGACCATTACCTTTTTATTGTTTTTCTGTGGATCTGTCTATTTATCAGCAAATCACCCCCCCCCCCAGTTCATGGAGAAAGAAGAGGAAAAGGAGCAATTCTATCACTACTTGGCTAATTTGAAAATCTTAACGGTTTCCCTTTTGCTTATGCTTCAATGAACGTTTTCCTTGAGGTCTATGAAAATAATATTCATACAGGCTTTAGGCCACAGGGTTTGCTTGATTATCCAAGTGAGCTGAGTTCACAGTGCAGTTACTGCTTGTAATTATTATTCCTTATTTCATGGGACATTTATAAAGTTGTCTTCCATATGTAGAGAACTGTAGCCAGCTTTTTAGACTGCATGGAGCTATGGTCAGTATTTTCCACAGGCAAAGAATGGAAGTCATTAAGTTGCTGAATTCAGGTCCTTCTGTCTCTCGCTCCATCTATTCCTCTCTCCCTCCTCACCCTGTGTGTGTGTGTGTGTGTGTGTGTGTGTGTGTGTGTGTGTGTGTGTGTGTGTGTGTGTGTGTGTGTGTGTGTGTGTGTGTGTGTGTGTGTGTGTGTGTGTGTGTGTGTGTGTGTGTGTGTGTAAATCTGAGAACATTATCAATGGTTTGGAAAGTCTTTAAAATATTAATTTCCAGTGAAACAGTAAAAAGAAACCTCTGTGGAAAAATTTCATGTCTTCATAAAATGCTTCTCTCGGAACGGTGGTGGTTCACAATTATTACACTGCTAAAATGTTATTTTAAGAATTCAAGCAGTGATCTCTGAAAACATCTGGACTAACAACACAATTCTGAACCTGCAGTAATAGTGGAACAACTTAAAGCAGGAACGGGGAAAAGAAAGATAGAAGAAGGCAACACAGATCAACGTTTTATCACTCAATAGAATATGGATTTCTGTATTAGATTATGGATCTATTTCTTTATTATTTATCTGGTAATGGATTTATTCTATTTTTAAAAAATTTACTTCTATGCCACCTGTCTCCTGGCCATGGGATTCAAGGCAACTTTGTTGTTGTTACTTATCAAGTTAGAACGAACTTATGGCAACCCTAATAGGTAAGTGAGATATATAAGCACTGATTTTACCAGTTCCACACTCCCAGTGAGTTTCCATGGCTGACATGGCCTCTTGAGTCTGGTTCCATCACTTTATCTTCTACACACCATGTTCAATATCCAAGATCATTAAACGTTCAGAGGTATTCAAGAGAAAATTGGACAATCATTTTCAAATCTGCTTTGACTTGGATTCCTGCCTTTGAGCAGGGTCTGGACTTGATGGCCTTCTAGGCCCCTTCCAACTCAATTCTTCTATGGTTCTATAAGAAGAGACAGGAATGAAACCACATACAAGGAACATAAAATGATCAAACATTAACATTAATTAAGTTGGAAGGGACTCTATGGATCAATAACATTGTAGCTTAAAAAAAAGCACACATTATTTTCCATACATTACAGGCAATGAGCACCACTCCCCATTCATGGCAATAAAAATCAGTTATGTCATTAGCCATTTTCAATCTTTTCATGACACTCCAAATCTGTGTCTCAATCAATGGCCTGACTCTGCCTTCTGGTAGTGTGGGCTCTGCAGAGATGGACATAGATCCAAAGAATGGCTTGAATGGTTCTACATAGCAAAGGGAGATTCTGGGTGATCTTTCTTCAACAGACATCCTATTCCTTGATGTTGTCATGAGTTCTGCTGAAGAAGATCTGGAATCTGAGGGGTTAATTACAGCTGAGGAGAATGCTAGGCAATCAGAATTGCAGACAGCTGAATCACCACCAGATTCTCCTCCCCCAGTAGCCAGAGTAAGGGGCAAGCTTCGGCAAGGACTCATGACAGAGAGATCCAAAGCCCGCATGAATGCTTCCCATAGGAACATCAGGTCGACCAGCCCTGAGTATTAGCAGGATGAGGTGTTTAGATGGCTGCTGTTGCTATAAAATCTGCACCCAGACGCTGGCAAGCTGGTGGAAGCAACAAGTCAAATCTCTGGCTTGCATCCATGCTCCTGACTAACTTGATCCTTGTTCTCTGGACCCTTGCCTTTGGCCTCTGGCCCTGGACTATGTTGTGTGATTTGGCTTTGGACCCTGACCTCGGCTTATGGTTTGTGATTTGGCTTTGGCATTTTGATATCAGCTCTGCATTCTCTGAACTTCTGACATTGGACTGGTTTATCGGACTCTGCTGTTGAAACCCCTGGAATGTGACAGATTGCTTCCACCCACACTCCCCCCACAAGATGGAGGGAGAAGCAAGCGAAGGTTTGGGTCCGCTGAATGCTGTGCTTACTCAAGTGCAGTTTCTTACTCAAACAGTGGCACAGCTTCAGCAGCAACAACTGCAATCCCAAGCCAACGCTGCTTCCCAGGTTAAGTGCCTTGTGCTTCCTCTAGAAAAGTTTGGAGGAAAGATGGAGGAGTTTCCATCATTCCTGGCACAGTGTGAACTGTTTATTGAGCTGCGTGCCAGAGACTTTCCCACAGACAAAACCAAGGTATGCTTCATAGTCAGTCTTCTCAAGGGACAGGCAGCTAAATGGGCTACTCCTCTACTCCTTGCTCCTTCACCCCTGTTAACCAATTACCAGGGCTTTTTGGACCATATCTCAGCAGCTTTTGCTAAGCTCTTGCAAGCTGCTACTGCTAATAGGAAGATTTGGGCCCTGAAACAAGGTAAGGGTTCAGTGTCCCAGTATTCCACTGAGTTCAGACTCTTGGCTCAAGACTTGCTCTGGAGTGAGGCAGCTCTCATGGACCAATATATGGAGGGGTTGGCTGATGGGATCCTAGATGAGCTGGTACGTGTAGATTGACCCAATACGCTGCAAGAACTAATCACTCTATGCCTTTGTATTGATGGCCGCCTGGAGAGCTGACGCCTTGCAGCCACCCCCGATGCCCACCAACGCTAGACAAGAGGATTCTGAGCCCATGCTTGGCCACACCTCACCCCCAAGGAAAAAACACAACGCCCCTCCCAGAATCTCTGCCTGGACTATGTTGTGTGATTTGGCTTTGGACCCTGACCTCAGATTACGGTTTGTGATTTGGCTTTGGCATTTTGATATCGGCTCTGCATTCTCTGAACTTCTGACATTGGACTGGCTTATCGGACTCTGCTGTTGAAACCTCCGGGAACGTGACAGATGTCACAAGCCAAGAACCTTCTGCTCCTGCCCTGTATCAGATATCCAAACTAATGACTATTATTTCAAGCAACAACAGGGAAGATACTCCTCATGAGAGCAGTTGAGGACTTTCCTTCATGTAATCCAGGAAGATCATCCTTTCATACAGGGAAACAAGAGTTACTAAAGAAGAATTTTACTAAAGGAGATGTTACTGAGTGACACCTGATAATTTTATTCCCCTTCTCTCATGCCTTTCCAGAAATATATGTGGCCAGGGGTGGAGGGAGAGGATAGCAGCTTCAAGGCCTTTGGTTTGCTATGCTCTCTTCTACAGAGCATGCTCCAAACAGGAAGAATGACTGGTATAAAAGAATTCCTCCCTGTAAACAAATAAATTCAGGGTCAAAATGCTCAACTATTCTTCATAGCAGAGCAAAGAAGTTATTAGAAATGTCTTGTACTTTAACTCTGAGAAAGGCAGCTTGTTATTTCTTTGGATTTCGTTTGCGTACTAATCTTGCCCTCTGACAGTTTCCGATTTTGGGACTATGACAGACTTGAACTGCAACTCTCTGTGACCATGTTAGCTGGGGGTTTCTGGAAATTACAGTAAAACAAATAAACACACACACACACACACATATATTTCCAATCTGTGTTTATGAGTGATGATTGCCATGACCCCTGCACATCTTCCATGCAGTTGGAATGTGTCAGAATAAACAGGATGGTTATACTTATTTACATGCCTAAAGCTCCTTCATGGAAGAACAGCCCTGATTTGATCAAGATTTCTCATTGTGTATGAAAGCAATGCTACACTATGAGGTAAATTTTACAATACATTTTGAACTTGAGGATGTCCGGGACAGAGCTGCCAAGTATGTTTATTTTCGTTATTTTGTATAATTTGTAGACTTCCTTTCTCCAGATGAGGGACCCAAAGCAGCTCACAACATTAAAACAAATTAAATTTAAAACACAATAAAATTACCAACTAGAAAGCAATTAAATTATAACAACCATCAAATTATCATTAAATTGTTAGCAGTGGGCTAGCATACATGTCCCTGTAACTCCCTCACTCTTTCAGTGGATGGGGAGATCGCATCCCCACTGCCAACAAGTACAAACAATGAAGAATGACACCTCTAAAATCCAAGTTTGACCTCAGTTAAGATATGACTAAATGGCTGAATGGCCTGACTGGTCTAGTAGATTGTGTTAAGAGGGTGGCTTTGAAGTGTGGTATCTTGTGTGGGATGATCCTTGCATCCACATCCAAAGATCAACTACACTGCAACTCAAGCAACCCTGTTTATCATTATCAAGACTTCTTTGCCTTTAGATGGAAAGCTTCCCATTTCTCAAGATCATTAAGTGGCTTTGGGAAAGTATGGAGGAAGAAGTCGCTTAATGATCCTGTGAAATGGAAATCTTCATAGCTCACCTTTGGAAGGGGAGGTAATGGTAAGTTTTGCATTTCTTTTAAACTGTGCAATATGACACAGTGCATCAATAATGCTTTGGGTGAGTGATATATTAGCAACAATTAAAAAGAAATGCAACTTCCTCTCCTTTCACTTCCAAATGCAAGTGGCAAGGAAATATCCTATTTCTGAAAAATAGTAAGTGAAGGGACAGTCAGTCATTTTGGTTTGATCCCAACAGCCACACATGTTAGAACCAAACCCAAATGATGTGATCCTACCCGCATCTAAAAAAGAGTAACCCTTGACAGGTAGCCCAAAAAGTTGCAAATAGGAATGTTCTGGGGACAGGCTGGTTTACACTGGCACTTTGGTCATGTTGTCACCAGGAAAAAGAGCAATCCATCCCATCACCAAACTATAGGACAAATCCCCATGTAGTTGCACCCATACATTGAACTGCAGTACTCCAAGTATCTCCCAGCGTGGTCAAGGGGGTATTTTGAGAATTGCACTATACCAAAAATGTTACTATTCCAACCTCTGGTATAAATTGTCAATTCCTTCTTCGAAGCAGCAGAATTATCTCCAACCTGAGCTTATCTCTGCTTGTCCTTGCAGAAATTTGTGGTCTAGGATATTCTGGGTCCTGCTATCCAAGAAGTGGTCAGGAAGAGTGGTCAGCTTTATTATCAACTGCTATGCTCTCTTCCTCCATCAGCTTTCACATATCTGTCACTCACTTGTTATCACCATCTGCCTGCCTCTATTTTCATCTCAGATGATGGTCTCTTTGGTTTCCAAGAAACCACATTTAAAAAAATATTTTTGCTATCATATACTTTTCTAGTGATGTCAGTATTATTCTTATGTGCCCTTGAGTGGCTTCATAGTTATGGTGATCCTGGTAGGGTATTTGAGGGGTGTGAGGTGGTCAAGAATTATCAATCCAGTGAGCTTCCAGCTGCTTGGCCTACAGCTATCAGCCCTGGGAATATTTTGGATGTGGCTTCCAGCTTGAGGAACCTTAAGCATATCTTCTTCCCTAGACTAATTCAGAAGATTTCCCATAATGGTTAATGTCACGTAAGATACTGCTCCGTGTACATAGGAGAGATTCATTATATGCATTGGCAGGTTTTGGAATCTCAATGGAAGAAATGTAGAGACAGCAGTTGAAGCAGACCTGAAAAAAAATATCTGGGAAAGTTGAAAGTGGGTATGTAATAGAATAATATTACACTACATTTCACAGTCAGTTTGTTGAATGTATGAACTAACTATATTCTCTAGACAGAGGTCATTCATTTCTTATGGCATTTCGAACTAATCATAGCAGTTCCACAAAGATGTCACTTACCCTGAACCCAAGACTGAAAGATGCAGCTATGGCTTCTGGGGTCCTCTTAAATCTCTGACTTGAAACACTTTTATTTTCTTTGACTATATGCAATTCTCTCTTCCTTTCTTTTTGTGAAGCGTTTTATGTGGTTAAAAATCAGATATTTATTTTTTGGGAGAAGTAAGGCCGAAGTATGATATTTTTGGCCAATACTTCCAGTCTCATCACAACTATCCACTGTTCTGCAGCCATGCTGGAAAACTATTAATGCGATAAGTAAAAGTCAAGTTCAGAATGAGAAGACTCTTAAATAAACTGGGAAGAAAGTACATATTCAAATACCAAAAGGGCTGTCCTCATTTTGTTGATGAAAGAGATGGAGAGTTCAGTAATAGGGTAGAAAAATTCTCAAGTAATATTTAAAGGTCTGCTCCTGGGAAATTTCCAAAGACTAAACTGCAGGTGTAGACAACATATATTAATGGAACTCCTGTAAATTGCATTAAAAAGTATATGCACCATAATATAGTGCATAATAGCCAGTTCCTAATCACAGTCACAGAGCATAATCCTCCATGGGCTTTGTAACAGCCTCCTTATACCTCACAAAGGGGCCATTACGTCACACTCAATCACTCTTCGTTTCCACTGCCACCAACCATTCCCTCAAATGAAGCTTCAGGCCAAAGTATGATTTAAAAATAAAAAATAAGGTTTATTGTATACAAACAAAAGGAATGGTAAATCACTTGTAGATAAATAATACTTTAATCACTTTAATAATATAACTGTCACACACACACTCTCTCAGACTCTCACTATATAGCACAGTTCTTATCTCTCAGTGTCTCCAAGCCCTAACCGTCCCTATCTCAAAGCCCTATCTGACCCTCTCACACCATTCACTCCCCTTATATACAACAGCTCCACCCCTTAAGTCCCACCCTCCATCACGCCATTGGTAGATGACACACAGCTTCAGCAGTGACGGGCAGGTGATGTCATAGCTGTATGTAACAGGCTTAGGATTCATGCTCACAGAACCCCCTGCCCATTGTCTCACAGCAACAGTCATAAGGGCAACTAGAGAAAGAAAGAAAAAAGGGCAGTAGCGCCGCCGTTTTGTCTTCAAATCACTGCCTACCAGCTTTCAAAAGTTTAGCTGCTGCTCTGTCAAATTATGAGCTAAAGCACTGCACCTCCCAAAAAATCCCAGCCAGCACAGCTAGTGGCGAAGGCTTCTGGGAGTTGCATTCCGAGAACACCTGAGTGACCCAAGGCTGGGAACCACTGCCTTAAATCCATTAGATACCTAAAACCTATTGCCTGAGACTGCTGCTTTAGTTTGCCTAATGGCTGGCTCTGCTTCATTACATAGATTATTAGTTTTTTCTTTTGAATTAATTGATACATAACTGAATTCATCGTTTGTTCCATGCATTATAGTAGATTTTCATATTTCACCGGTTCCTGCTCAAAGTAGGATGGTTCCACTCTTTCCAGTTAGCTTTCAACACCGTACACTCTTGAAGAAATTTCATATTAATTTGTGGAGGTCCTTGGACAATCGCGCAATATCTCATTACATTAATTTTCCATTTTCTTCTTCTTGGCATGCTCGCTGATCTCATAATTGGAAATACTAACAAACAGAGTTCTCCAAATATGGTATATGCATCATGTTTCACTCCCCGGAATGTCCCAATTAGGAATTTTTGATACCCTTTGGTTATATCAGGGCCACGGGAAAATTGTATGGAAATTGTGAAATAATGTCAAAAATATGAGGAGGTGCTGACAAGTGTTGCTCCTTACCCAGAAAAAAATTTAGCTAGGAAGCTGTAACTGCCACACTATTCTACATATTCCCCCAGGAAGTCAATGCACTCACGACATCTGTCCTGCAGCTTCTTAAATCCCTACAAATAAAATTCTTCTGACTGCTGGTGTAACCATTCATTTGCAGCATTAGTTGCCTCCAGAACATTCCCAAATTGTTGTCCCTTTAGATGTTTTTTGAGTTTGGGGAACAGATGATAGTCAGAAGGAGCCATGTTGGGAGAATAGGGTGAATGGGGCATCACTTGAAAGCTTAAGGAGGTCAGTTTTGCCATTGTTTCACCTGCAGTGTGTGATGAAGTGTTGTCATGCAACAGGATGACACCTTTGGAGAGCTTCCCTCAATGTTTTTCCTTGATGTTTTGCCTCAACTTTGTCAATAAAGCACAGTAATATTTTGCATTGATGGTTGAACCCTGTTGGAGGTAGTCCACCAGCAGAACTCCCTTATTTATTTATTTATATTTATTTATTGGACTTATATACCGACCCATAGTGCTACAAGCACTCTCCAGGCGATTTACAATTTTTTAATTATACAGGCTACACATTGCCCCCCCAGCAAGCTGGGTACTCATTTTACCGACCTCGGAAGGATGGAAGGCTGAGTCAACCTTGAGCTGGCTACCTGGGATTTGAACCCCAGGTCGTGAGCACAGTTTTAGCTGCAGTACAGCGTTTTAACCACTGCGCCACGAGGCTCTAATCCCAAAAAAACAAAACAAAACAAAACAAAAAACTGTTGCCATTTGCTTCTGCACCAACCTTTGCACTCGAAACTTCTTTGGCCTGCGGAAACCACTGTCCCTCCATTCCTTAGACTGTTCCTTTGTGTCAGGATCATAACAGTAGATCCATGTCTCATCACCAGTTACCGGTTTGCCCAGAAAATCTTGCTCATTTCCTGCAAAATATTCCAAAACAGCCACTGATGAATCCACACATTTCCTCTTTTGTTTGGTTGTCAACAGTTTGGGGATCCACTTTGCTGCCAGCTTTCTCATTTCCAAGTCATTGTGGATAATGGCACCAACTCTCTCACGTGGTATTCTCAGATATATAGCAATACTTTTGGTTGATATTCAGCAGTCCTCCATGATCATGTCGTGGATGGCTTTCCCATTTGCAGGCACAGAGACAGAAACAGGCCTTCCAGTGGGTTTCTCACTTTCAACACTGAAATGGCCAGTTTTAAAATTGACAACCCAACGTTTAAGTGTTGCATATGAAGGACCACTATCACCCATGGTTTGTGACATTTCATCATGGATCTGCTTTGCACCTTTCCCTTGAATAAACAGGAACTTGATTATGGTCCTATGCTCTTCCACATTGAAATTTTCTGGAGGTGCTGCCATGTTCACTTTGGACCTGAAAATGAAAGCTAAGTTAAAATAATAGGTAGTTACGTTTTGCACCATTGAATATAGACAAATTGGCCAATACACCCTGCAATTTACAGCTTCCTAGCTCAATTTTTTTGGGGTAAGGCTCAATATTTGTCAGCACCCCCTTATATCAGTTATGATGCTGCAAAATCTTGCCATGAGTTTAGAGGACATTTCCATTTACATAATTCTAAATCTTAGAGTGAAATCTCCCAAAAGAAATACACTGAGCCTCAAAATAAATCATAAAAAAGAAATACGAAATAGTATGTGACTTTGAAAACTCCACAGATTGTGGCTATAGAAGCCAAGCCACTCCCAAACACACCTGTTCCCCTGCACCTGGCCTCCAAACCTCAATAAGCAATTTATGGAAGTCCTTGGACAATTGTGCAATATCTCATTACATTAATTTTCCATTTTCTGCTTGGCATGATCTCTGATCTCATAATCAGGATCCAATTGACAGACTTGGCCATCCCAGCCTGAGGACTCCAATGTCATCTGATTTCAAAATGTAAGTAGGGTGACATCGGGTTATTGCCTGGATAGGAGATTACCTGAAGACCTGGAGGTAGAGATGTAACATTAGAATACCGGGCAGAACTGGGGTGCCATAAAATGCCTACAAAATATTGTTTATCTCTGTTATTGTTGTATTTTACTGTCAAGAGATGTGGAGAAGAGGGTTTTCTTTTTTCTCTTTGCAATTTTACTTGGCTGCCTTTGGGTCTTATGTGCTATAACTTAAGATCCTTTTACTATTTATTAGTTCTGTTTCATTTGCTCTTCTATTTTGGTATCAAACCAATTTCAGCTATCTCTGCCCCTTCGTACAGAGCCTTACTGTTGTGACCTGACTACTAAATTGCTGGTACATTTTTTGGGGGGCATATATTGTACATCTCCCTTTGCTAATTTGGTCAGCAGAGAAAACAAAAAGTCCTACCTGATCCTTACATGGCCAACAGTTTCTGTACCTTCCCAAGAGCAGACGGGTGGACTTGACAAGCAGTTAGAAGGGAAATTGCTATGGTTGGGCTCTGGACTTGTATAACTCATTCCCAACACCATTTTTAAGCTGAACATTTTACAGACAAATCTTGCCATCCTGCAGACACATAGCAAAGGCTGGGCTTCCTGTCTTTTCCAGGGTTGGACTGAGCATCACCCCCCCCTACTCTCTTTGGGAGGAAGGAATGATATTTATGGAAATTGCTCTTCCCATCGCCAAGTGGGGATTATAAACGCTGTTTCTTCTATGGAACATACGAGCAGAATAAAATTCCTGGCAGAGATTTGCTCTTTAAATCCATGATTTATAAACAACTGGGAAAGTTTATCTCCTTCGGGTTTGTGAAAACCTCTTGCCATTCTACAGATTGTTGCCATTGCAAATCCCTTTAGTTATATCAGACAGGTACACTGCTAGAGCTCACGGATGACTGTCCCTTGTGCATATCTCACTCCAGCAGCCCCTTTTATGTGAATGTTGAAATCCCACCGAATTACAGTACTTATTCCCATGCAAGGGTGTCTCAGACTGCAGCCCAAATCTTAAGTGTTCCCAAGTGCTATAATACTCAGAGACCTGCCAGTAATTTACAAACAGCAGAATAAGACTGTATTTTAAACCCTGAGAATAATGTGTATTAGGCAAAAAGTGTTTTATTGTGGTGGGCCTTTGGCAACAGACCTCATTTTGCCAAGGGGTTTTTAAATGGGGGGTATGTGTGTGCTGCATTTTCTTTTGCTGGTGCATTGTTACATTGCGTTTTACATATTTTATGCTTTTTCTTCACTTTCTCTTCTAATCATTTTAATCCGGTTTCTTTGTAAGCCACCTGAACTACACTTTCTGTTCTTGTGAGTAATTCAGGATAGAAATCAAATATAGTGGACCCTCTACTTATGGAATTAATCCGTATTGGAACAATGGCTGCAGGTCAAAAAGTCTGTAGGTCGAGTCTCCATTGACCTACAATGCATTGAAAACAGATTAATCCCATAACCGGGATTTTGTTCCATTTTTGTTTTTTTTTCTGGTCTGTAGGTAGATTCTCAGGCTGCAAGTCGAACCTAAATTTTGTAGCCAGAGAAGTCTGTAACTCGAAAAGTCTGTAAGTCGAGCCGTCGGTAAGTCGAGGGTCCACTGTAATACAAACACAAATTCCTGGGACACAAAGGAGGCACATTTACTCTATAACACCAAACTTCATTTCATTCTGTTGTAATCAGTTTTAACAGTCCAGGGACACCATTTGCAAAGTCCTTTTTTTGTACAGAGGTAATGTGAAGTTATGCCTGTACATATGTGCTGGGCACTACACCTGACAAGGGGAAATTGCTAATGTACTACAGTATTTATTGATCATGCAATTACCTTAGTAACTGTTGTGCAAAAAAAAAAAAAAAAAAAAAACTTCCCAACTGTTAAAGCAGTACAACAGTGGAACCAATTTCCTTGGGAGCTGGTGAGCACTCCAACTCTGGAGGCATTCATGAGAAAATTAGACAACCATGCATCAGATGTACTTTGATTTAGATTCCTGCACTGAGCAGGGGGTTGGACTCAATGATCTTATAGATCCTTTCCAAGTCCATTATTTTATGATTCTATGAATGTGCTGGTAGAAGTGCTTAATGAATAGCATTTCTGCTTTGGTTCTGTTGTACCTATTACAGGCATAACATAACCTGCATAGCTACACAGGATGATTTTGCCGAATACGTCAGTTAACAACAACTGTATGCTAGCAAGTAAATTTTGACTTATAGTGACTCTTTTCAGGATTTTCTAGGTAGGGAGTACTTAGAAGTGGTTGACCATTCCCTTCTTCTGGGGGCATCTTGGGACTGTGCAGTTTGCCCAAGACCACACAGGCTGGCTCTTCATGACTCAAAGGGAGGAACTGAACTCTCAGCCTCTGGGTCTGCTGTCACATACCTAACTTCCAGAGCTATCTGGTCAGCTGAATAAGTTAGTTAATTATATAATAATTGATGGTGCAGCAGCAGAAGTTTTGGGCTCTGGTGAGACTAAGGCTGAAATTCCTACTCAGTCATCAGCAGAACTTGGAAAAGTTACTTTTGTGAACTCTGAGTCCCAGGTCTCCATTGCCCAGCCAACATGGTCTCTGGAAGACACAGTCCAAAAAGTTAACATTTCCAAACTCTGGTCATGGAGCAGTCACTAAGCTATCTTAGAGTACAAATGTGAGGAGAAGGAGGGAACTGTGGGCTCTGAGATATTGTTGCACTACAGTGCCTATCATGCTTGATTACAGAAGGATGAGAATTTTGCTTAAATTCATTTGTGGTAAGACTTGATTCAAATCTAGAAATAGCATCATATTTTGGAGAGAAAGAATTTGATTTATATATATATTAATTATATATATAATTAATTATATATTAATTCATCTAGATCCACAAGCTGGACTTTTATAAGTCTGGAACGAAATCACAAAATATTTGACCATATTAGTGCTAAATTAATGTTTGTGCCATAAAAAAAAAAAAAAGGTCGAGAAAGCAGATGGATTTTGGCTTCTTTAGCTTGAAAACAGCCATGTGAGCAATACTGCTTTTCTAGTAGTAAATATTTCTTCAGGAGTGCAAGGGGGTAGAAGATCAGTGCCCCTCCTTTTGCTAGTTTGTTTCCTGATTAAAGAGTTTTAAAATGTGGTTTTACTCTACTCTATTATCTTCTAACAGGTGCTGGCCTGGATTCAAATAGAAATACACACTGAAAACCATTGGCGAAGACCAAGGCTTAATCAAGACCAGAACCCCTTCTGATTCTACCATTGCTAATTTATACAGTAGTACTGTAATGAATACTGCTTTGGTTAACCATAATCTTCATTTACCTCATACATCTTTCAATTGAGTTAAGTCATGAGGAGGGGGGGGTCATAGATTAAAGAATGGAATCTACAGTGGGATAATCTCTTCACTGTTGAAAGGAGCAGAGGTAATGAAGCCAAAACAGAGGATGCTGGCAAATCCAAGGCCCAGTCCTCTCTGAGGTAGTAAACCAGTGTTGGGATTGTACCACTTAACATTTCAGGGTCAGGGTTAACACATGTCAGAATATTATTCCTTAGACAAAAGAAATCCCATCAAAAAACAAAAGAAATCCCATCTGAAAACAAAACAAAAATTAAATTAAAAGAAACAGAGCTTGGAACTTAAGCTCTCAAAAAGGCAGTTTATTGCAATACACCTGGTAAGGGTCTCTTAAATATTTTACTGTCATAACCATTACTACAGCATCAATGGTAACATTATGGTTTGTTGTTTTTTTTTTGTCACAATAACATTAGTTTGTCATTAAAATGTCCTGCAATAATATATATTATTAACTTAAGAAGGGAACTTTCTATAGGACCATTCAGTCCCAGGGTCTGAAATCCTAAACTCATGACGGGAGGAGCATTCATTTATGGGACAACTAGGAAGCTCTTCTGTGCATGCTCCATTAAATTGGCAAAACACATCAACAGTGCTCTGGGCCAGCTTCTATTTACCTAAAGAGGACTCATGCAGGACAGTTTCCTGATAGACTGTGTTGAAAGAGTTCATTATAAAGGGAACCCTCGAGGTTTGGGAATAGTTGCTGCGGCTGGGACATTTCAGCTGTCAGTGTCTCAAAACTTCACCTGTTTATCTTTACCAACAAGATTATGGCTACTGAAGATTAGAAAACAGCATCACTCTCCTCCTCTTAGTCATCATAGTTGTGTGTATTAATCCTAGTGATAGTATACACTACTCCTAGTAGTATTTTGTATGTCCTGCTATTACATGGTGTTTTAATACTGATTGAAATCTCACTCTATATATTTGTAATTTGAATTAATCTACTTGCATCATACCCTTCTCTACATACCATTAGTAAAGTGGAAAAATGAAGAATTTAAAATCAGGAAGAAATTAGTCCAGTTTCCATTTTAATAAAGAAACTCATTAATCTATACGTCCCAACACAATAGAACAATCAAAATATAGTTACCCTTTGATATTTGCTGTTCTCTCACTAAAGAAATGCACACACCAATATGTATATTGGGGGAAAGTGCACACCAAAATGAATGTATTAATCGAAATAACATAAAGGCATCAAGGGAAATTGCTTGACAATGTGTTCATTAGACAAAATTGCATATAAAATGTGCAATATGAAGAGGAATGTGCAGAAAAAGCCATATAAATTTTCATATGGAATTCAATAAATGGAGACAGATGCAAAATGGACTAAGTGGGTTTATGATTAGAAAAATGAAATACTGAGGAAAAACTGGAATGGACAAATATGTCCATCCCTGTTATGGATTAAGTCCATGCTCTGGGCACGTAGTCTCTGTGCAAATGCAACCCTTCAAAATGTGGCATTTAACCAGGAAACAGAACCTTTTGCACCGTGCAAATTAAGCTATGTTCTTCTTCATGGTTTTTGTGAATTGCATGTATTTTTTTTTCTGCACCTGCACAAAACTTCCTCAGAATGGCCCAGAGCCTTAAAAGACCATTGGATTGATTCCCTGCATTGTGAATGTTCTGCCCACCTTTAGCAACATCATATCTTCATCTCCTGTTGTTCAGGATTCAGTTTCTTGTTGCATTTAAATTAAAACATGAACATAAGCTGATATTTAGAGGATAATCGAACAGTAAAAAAAGTATAAAGTTGTGGTTTTTTGCATTGAAAAATGAATAGATTAGATGCTTGTATACTTAATATGAATAGATTGGATGATTGTATACTTTGTGTTCTCCTATCCTTAAAACCCTTTTCCCATCCCTTCCATTCCCTTTTAACCTTTTCTACTCCCTACCATTTTCCTAGTAGTTTAAAAATAAAATATTTAAAAGACAGGACTCAGTTTCTTGTTGCCATTATCTCAGCTCAAGACAGCAAGTGAGCTGCTGGTCTACGACACAACCTGTCCTTCTTATAATTTCACAAGGATAAAGTCACTAACTTCCCAGATATGGTGTTCCTACCTAAAGTGGTGTCGGATTTTCACCTGAATCAACCCCTCGAACTACCAACATTATTTCCCCTTCTCCAGCTTCAGAGCTGGAGAAATCCCATCATGTGTTGGACATCGGGAGAGTCCTTGTGTTCTACACCTTCAGAACCAAGCATTTCTGAAAATCAAGCGAGCTCTTTGTCAACTATCAAGGACCTTAAAAGGCAAGGAAATCATGCTCCAATATCTTTTGAAATGGATCATCAACAGTATTCTATTGGCATACCAGTTAGGAACAAAGCCACATACAGACTCTTTGGGAGCATATTTCACGAGGGCAGTTGCTGCTTCCATCACTTTTCTAAAGAGTGTTCAGCTAAGTGACATTTGGAAAGCGGCAACATGATTGCAACCCTTGACCTCTGTCAAATGCTACAGGCTTGATTTCAGAGCCAAGCTTGATGCAGCCTTCAGCAGAGTAGTAATCTTTTCGGTCCTGTCACAATATCCCAACAATCAGTAAGTGACCTTGTTAGTCACCTGTATGGACGATTCACAGAGACCACAAAGAAGGACAAGTTGCTTACCTGTAACTGTTCTTCATGTGATCATCTATGAATCTACACAACCCACTTCAATTTGTCATGCTGCAATGTGGGTTCTTTTGACAGCAGCAGACTGAAGGAACTGAGTGAGCAGAACATGCGCAGTGCAGGACGTCAATCTAATGGACTTTTTAGGTTCTGGAATGTTTTGAGGGCGTTTTGCACAAGTGCAGAAAGAAACCATATGTATGAATTCACAGATGGACACTCAAAGAACTACAGTTATAGATCTTATCCTTTCTTTACTAACTTTGTACACTCTCCTAGAGATGTTTTCCTATGAAACCTGTATTTTATTAATTGTGTGCCTGCAAATACTCAGCTGTGCCAACTTAATGAAACTTTCTGTGATGTAGAAGGTAGGATTTTGGTTGGGGCATTTCCTTATTCCAGTTCTGTGTCTTATAGGTCTTCCATTTCTTTCCCTGTATTGCTGTAAAATCTCTGTAGCACATGGAAAAGTACTGAGATAAAACAAGTGATAAATTGTACTTGGCAGAAGGTTCATAGGGCATAGCCTTCTTCTTTCAGCACCTGAAAAAGTGGGCCATAATCCACAAAAGCTTATGCCAAATGAAATGTGTCCACTGCAATAACACCAGGCTTGTAGTTTCTGCTGCAACAAACTCATTCGGCCACTCCCGTAGAAATGTAGTGAGATATTCTTTTGTATGATAAATATTATTATGGGCATAAACCGTAGGTTACTATTGCTATGTGGAAGTCACTTTCACATAATTGTGACTCACATTGGCTTAAATTCTACAGTAGGTTGTAACAAGAGCAGGCCTATTAATCAAAGGAACGTACAGAGGAATTGATTCCCCAATTCCCCAATGGTTCAGTGGGTCTACTCTTGTTGTGACCAGCTGTGCTAAGCAATAGGATTTCAGCTGCTGTCTTGGTTATTGCCAAAAGGAGAAACCATATGGAGTTCGCTGAATGGCACAGATCTAGCCTTGGAAGACCATTATCATCTCACCTGGAGGCCAATAACATTGATATGAAAGTAACCGTATCCTACATCTACCACATCCCTATTTAGTTCATGTGTAGAGAATTGATGTAGCATAAAACAGGGATTAGGAATGTGTAGATGTGGTCCAAAGGGATTTCCCATCTAACCTTCAACCTTGTGTTTTGGTTTTCCATCATGAGTGAGTGGAGTTCTTTGAAATCCTAAATCCTTTGAACATAACTGAGGTCACAATTTCCCTTCAGGGAAGCTGTTGCATGGAGCCAAACTCTAGTTTGGCCTTGGGTCCTTTTAAAGGAGAAAGGAGGGATAGATATATTTTAAATAAAATAAATAAAATAGTTTGCAACCTGGGCATTTTTTGTGTGGAAGCAGATTTTTCTTTGCAGCCCGGAAACTGGAATATGTCCGCTTTTCACGCAGAGGAAGTGAGCTCTGCTCCATGGTCAAGGAACAGACTACTTGACAAAAACTGGTCCCCAACTTCAAGATTTACATTACATTGTTTCCCTACTTTTCTGCCAATAACAGGTGATAAAAGATGCAAATGAGAACACTGGGTTCATGGTGTGGCAGGGTTCATGGACAGGCATAGATTCAGTGACAGTGCCTTCATATGGAGCTTCCTCACAGAAAATAATTAAAAATTGCATGCCTTCAAGTCAATTCTTATTGACTTGGCTCTCAATCAGAGGTTCTCTCCAGGGTTTTCTAGGTAGAGAATACACTGAAGTAGTTTATCATTTCCTTTTTCTGGGAACATCCAGGGACTGTGCAGCTTGCCCAAGGCTGCACAGGCTGGCTCTAGGAGGCACGGTGAAGTATTAAACTGCCAAACTGACTCTGCAGCCAGGTACCTAAACTACTGAACTATCAAGCCAGGTGTAATTCAGGAGCTTTCGTAAATGTCCCGATGACAATAACCCTCTGGATAGGCCTATATGGAGATAACCCTCTCTTACAGCCAACACTTCCATGTCATCCTCTCTTGGTTGTGAGCCTAGCCCCATATGGTTGCACAACAGATCACATTGTGACAGCTGTTGACTGTCTATTCCAGGATTTGGATCCTCATATTTGACCCAGAACAAGTAATATCTTTCCCAAATAGGGTCAGTTGTATTCCAGGCACCAGCCATTTGCAACCTAAGCAATGAAAAGCTGCAGAATAAACCCCCTTTTCCTCCCAGGAGAGTGAATTTCAACCTATTCCCTTCAGGAAGACGGAAATCACGGCCAGGGTAATTACATGAAAAGGCAACAAAATGTGCCAATGACTGACATTTATTTCATACTGTGTATTTAAATAAAGAATGAATGTGTACGTAGCTGCATGCTAACACAAACTGAAGACTGGGTGGCTCAAGATTCTTGGTTGTTTCTGTGTCTATTTTTGTTGTCAGATGTTATCCCAAGCACATTTCAAGTAATGAGATATTCATCAGTCTGGGAATCAATCATCACATTTCATTACAGCTGTATATCATTAGCATGCTATTAATCTTGGTTTTATTCTACATATCTTTGCAAAGCAGAAATTGCACTGGTTCCAGTGTAATCTATTAGATTCTGAACTCCATCTTCCAGATACACAGCTATATATATATATAGCTATTCCAGTGGTACCCAAACTGGAGTCCTTAGTTGAACTGGATTTCAGCACCCAGAATCACCAATCTCTGACAATACCAGCTGGGGCTTCTGGGTAAAGAGGGGCACAAACCCAACTACGAACCAACCCCCCCCCCAAAAAAAAACTGGGCTGATTCGTGGTTCAGTTCATGCAAGCCATTTCGTGGGAATGAAATGAAATGTCAAACTTTTTTCCACTCAACACTTGATTTTTACTTTAGCAAAATGGATGTTCCCGTCATCTTCCCACTGTCCCTGTCGCCTCCTTATCTGGTCCTGCCACCTCCTCCTCTTCCTTCTCCTCTGCCGCCATTTTCAGAGACAGCAAGCCTCCCAGAAGCCAGGCCACAGTCCGTGAAGATGGTGATGGAGGAGGAGGAACAGGAGGCAAAGGCAAGATCAGGTAGGCAAGAGACAGGGCAGTGGGAAGAGGGTGGGCAGGTGGCAGAGGGGGTAGAGGTATTAAGTTCCCCTCCCCATAAGTATGAATTGTAAAAACGAACAATGAACTGGTACATTTTTCTGGGGATCAGGAATGCTTCGTGGCTACTCATGAACCACCCCAGTTTGTCATTTTTCTGGTTCGTACCCATCTTTATTTCTGGGAGTTGAAGTCCAACATGATCTGGGAAACCTATGTTTGAGAGTTGCTGATGTATGATTGAAAATTGGCATTCATTTCTTAAAGCTGTCTTCATCATTCCATCTTGGCATCGTGTAGTATATGTGCTGTCCAATTTCAATTGTTGTTCGAGTGCAACTCCTATCAGCCCTCATCATGCATGGGGTTATTCAAATTGCCTAGTCTCTCCTTTTCTTCCAAAGTCTCATCGCCCAAGCCAAGCTCAAGATATATTGTTGGCTAGATGGTACTTCCCTCATTTCATTTAAAAAACTGCTCAAGCAGGGAGCTGAATTTTACTTCAGCATTGGTAAACACACCTTAAAGTAGCTGACTGGTTCATAGGGGCAGGCCAAGCCATGTGGAACACACAATTATTTCATCAGAGGGGACCAGCTAGAAAGCCACTATTGCAGTCATTGTCAAAGTACCCATCATTTGCTAAAAGAGGTGACCACTGTCCTCTGCCTAACGGTAGGACTGGCCAAGTGACCAGAGGAAGGAATTCAGCATTGGATGTGATGACAATTGCTCTCCAGGCTTGGGCCAGTCTTCCCATGAATCAGACAGTTTAGTTTGAGTCTTCGTATCTTTGGCCAAAATAAGAATAACATTTCATCGTAAGACAAATTGTTCTTGTTTTGTGATGGCAAGGCTAGCCGTGGAAACTAGAGATCCAGTCCAGGGCCATATCCTGAATGTTAAACTTTGCCAGTAGCACAAAGAGATGCCAATGGTTAGGCGTATGCACTGCCTTTGAAGAAATGTGCAAAAACACTGGGTCCAGGCTATTTGTGTGATCCAAGGTGATGACAGGTTAGAGAAAGGAGCCGATGTTTACTTCCACATCACTTTTGTATCTCATTTGGCATCTATAGGGTTGGAAACAGTGAATCTGCTGGGTAAGATTTGAACTGAGAAAAGAAGAAATCAAAATTTGTACAGTAGACTGAGCTGCAGGTAGCAAATGAAAAGGCAAGTGACAGCTGAAACCCCCAATAAGTCCCAAGAACACCCCTGGATGCTCCAACAGATTAGGGAAGGCTTGGATGCGACTACTGAGGAATACACATATCCCACTGCAGCCTTTTCATTAGCTACTTCATGGACATGCAGAGTGGATCACTGTTATGATGGCCTTTTTGCACTCTGGAACAGTCTTCATTTTCTTTCAGTCAGCTCAGTTTGCTAAGCTTTTACACTACTAGGATTGAGTATGTTTGTATGTGACTGTGGAAAAATTATTGTTGCATGTGCTTTGGTGGGACATGTCCCACAGTTAGGGTATGTCAGGGCTGCTGTGTACCCCTCTCCAACATTATGACCCCCTCACAGAAATATCTTTGCTAACCCGCAAAGGAGATCCAAAAATGCACAGATGATGTCACAGACTTCTGCGTGGAGAAGGCCAGATAGGTTACAAGGCAGGATAGCCTTAATCGGTATGACCTCTGTTTTGGAGGCCTCCACACGTCCTTATCAATCATACAATCCTGTACCTGCTTATCCATGAGTTAGCCACTTCGAAGGCATTGAGACTTACTTCCGGGGGGGAGGGGTCGTGCCAAAGACTGTGCCCTGCTCTTAATATAGTTTTTGCTCCAACCTGTAGATTTTGAACTCAATCAGAGGGAGCAAAGTGTGGTTCAGCTGGCACTCCCCCTGGTCCTCTGGCTAACTGTCCTGGCAAGGGCCTCTAAGACAGATGTTCCCAACCTTGGATAACTCAGGTGTTCTTTGACTGCCATTCCCTGAAGCCTTCATCACCAGCTGTGTTGTCCTGGATTTCGGGGAGCTGCAGGCAACAAACACCTGGGTTACCCAAGGTTGGGAACCACTGCTCTAGGAAGTATAGTACCACAACTTCTGAAGAGCTGAACTCAGTGTTAATCCTATCTAGAGCAGATCCATGGAAGCAGTTGGGAGGATCTGCATCGTTTGTGGCTAGCAAATTCCATTCATGTCAAAGCATTGGCTCTAGGTACGACTAAAATTGGACACCGTTCTTCACATAGTTACACCTCATACTCCCCCCTCCCATTATATCTATTTTTTTTTTGCAAGCATCTGTATTTCTTTCCATTAAAGCCAATTGCCTGCCTCACATTTTATACTTTTGAGCCATTTGATCTATCAATTAATAAGCCTTTAGCCAAACACTGTAAAGTGGGGGACCGTCAGAGAGGCCTTGGTGGTTGGCTGGGATTGTTAAGACTCACTGTGAACAGCTGGCGTCTTTACAGTCCTTGTGATGCAGATTAAATGAAAATAATACATGGCAGGGAAAAAAAGGGCTAAGTCATTTGAACTTCACAAGTTATAGCCCTGAGCCATTTCACTACAGCTCATTAGGGAGTTTATGTTTATACCGTAATGCCTTTAAATATCTCTGATTTTTCTAAACAGGGTTTTGTAAATTAGACCTTTCCCAAGGGGCTAACCCAATGCAAGCTGTTCTTGTTGGACTGCAGCCTGAACGAATAGGCTACAGGCTAGAAGAAATGATCAGAGTATAAGGGCCATGCCGTACATGGAGCTGGGCTTTGGCAGTTTCGAAATACTCTCTGCCATGAAACTCACTGGGTGGCCTTGAGTGGCTCACTACCTCAGTTAAACTCAGCACATGGATCTCTGACTACAACTCCTACCTGTTGGAGTTTTTGCAACTTTGCATGCTGCCTTTAGGACATTTGGTGGGGAGAGACCTTTCTCGGCTGGGATGATTATCAGTCTATCCAGCACTACCCAATCATTCCTTGTCTGCTTCAGATTCAAAGAGAGCCTCTCCTCTCTGCTCTGCTTTCTTTCCCTTTCTTTTGTCTGTTTGAAACAGTGAGTCTGTTAAGGCTTGATGCTGAGAGCAATCATGTTTGGTTCAGTTTGCTGTTTGATCTGTTCAACTGTTAAGTAAATGAAACTTTTTATTCTTTCTACTTCAAATGTCTCAGAGTGAGTTACTGAGACCGTAAGTGACATATATTGACAAAAAGGGGTGGACTAATCTGGGGAACTTGAAACTAATTCTGCTGTGTGTATCCCTGCATTCTGCTGCACAGCTAGAGAAATTTAACAAACATTCAAAACTCTGCAGCACTACTCTGGCTGAGAATTATAAGGAGGTGGTTCACGAGGTACCTTTCCTAAGCTCTTGACCAATCAGTCTCACAGGATTGTCCGAAAGCAAAACAGATGACCAATTAAATAAGACTAATCCACCAACTCTGTGTGATGGGTTTAGTATTAGTACATCAGGAGCTGTTCAGCCTCATCGGATGTCAGTGCCCATCAAATTATGTTTATCTCACAATTTGTACATTTATACCAAGGATGTCTGTGAGAAGAAACTATATTTCAGCACCAAACTCGAAGGCTTTCTAGATTGTACATAATTATATCTATACAAAGGTACAAGTGTGAAATATGGAAGTAAATCACAAAAGCTTCCAGTGTGGTTGGGTAAATTAGTGCTTAGTTGTTTTCCACAGGAAATCATAGAGCAGAAGTGGAGAATTTCAGGTTATGAGGCCAAATCACTTCATCAGTGTTCTGTTCCTGCCACACAGGTCCACAGAACTAGGCTGGAAGGTGGTGACTGTAGCGTCTCATATAAAGCTAGGTTGGCTCCCTCTTTATTATTCTTCTGTCAGAAAGCCTGGATTTTTTAATTCAAGCAGGCCTTTGGTATTAAAGGTGCTTTTGAGGGATTTGATTGGTTGATGCTGTATTTTTCAACTATCCTGGTGTTTCTAGCTTAGGGTAGCTCCAGATGAAGTTTTTACTGTGCACTAATACTGCCTCAAGGGATGTGGTGGTGCTGTGGGTTAAACCGCAGAAGCCTCTGTGCTGCAAGGTCGGAAGACCAGCTGTCGTAAGATCGAATCCACGGGACAGAGTGAGCTCCTGCCAACCTAGCAGTTCAAAGCATGTAAAAATACAAGTTGGTAAACAGGTATCACCATGGTGGGAAGGTAACAGCATTCCGTGTCTAGTTACGCTGGCCACGTGACTACAGAAGCTGTCTATGGACAAATGCTGGCTCTACAGCTTGGAAACAGGGATGAGCACCGCCCCTAGAGTCGGACACAACTGGACTAAAAATGTCAAGGGGAACCTTAACCTTTAATACTGCCTCATTCACTAGCATTTATGGGGAAGTGTTCTCAAATAGCACCTCCTTCAATTGGTAACCCTCCAGTGTTTTCACAGTGCTTCATCCATAATTTTTTCTTACAGGAAAAGGATCCCTTTGGGAAAGAAAAAAAAAATCAAATAGCTGTACAGTGCTTCTAGACTGGTAGTGTGAGGAGTCCTCCGAAGCAACTGTCAATATTATCTTGTATTGATCAATTTGGCTTTAAGTACTCTTTTTTTATAATCAGCTTCCATTTTAGATGGAAATATGGGGTGTTGTTTTAATTAATAAATAAATAAATAAATAAATAAATAAATAAATAAATAAATAAATAAATAAATAAATAAATAAATAAATAAATAAATAAATAAATAAATAAATATGTATTCGTGAAGGCTTTCACGGCCGGGATCTAATGGTTGTTGTGGGTTTTTCGGGCTCTTTGGCCGTGTTCTGAAGGTTGTTCTTCCTAGAGTTTCGCCAGTCTCTGTGGCCGGCATCTTCAGAGGACAGCACTCTGAAGCCAACCACTCCAGCGAGGAGGTGGGATGAGGAGTCTCCCTGCTCAGCGGTCCAGCAGTCAGCTGTGTGGGAAAGCAGGGCAGAGCCAATTGGATTACTTCTGCTATTGACGTGATGTTGCCACCAAGAGATGTGTGAGCTGTGCAGAGCCTGATGAGTGGACCAGCCTGGTTCTTGAGTGAGGGAATTGGACCTCCAGGGTGCCTGTGGTGCCATGCATCATATTCATATCCCCAGGGATATGCATACAAAGCTCCTCTATTTAATATGTCTAGTTTCCACAGAAAAAGTATAGTTTGTAGATACACAATGTCCTCAGTTCATAAATCCTTCTCACTCCTCAATTCCACTTCACTGCACACGTTTCAGTGAAAATCTGTTTCACATTTTATTGTTTTTTTTTTTAATCTAACTGCATTCTCATTCCATTCTTTGTTCTCATCAAGTTGCTAAATGTTGTTTCTTCCTTCCATTGAGGGAAGTGATACATTTTTACACATTTACCAATACACGTTTTTTTTTACTCTTGGTTGGCTTTTGTTTCTGTCCCACTGTCCAGAATGTGTCTCCCCTCATTTTTAAATGGCATGCATACCTAACCATTCACATCTGCAACATATACCCATGAACATGTGTATATCTAATTTCTTTGAAATACACTGGAAGCTTCACAAATGTGTGAATTTGTAAACCAAGAAGCACTTCGTTTTATAACTAGATGTAGGAGGTGGTCACTGCTTTTGAGAGTCCCAGCCCTAAGAGAATTGTTTTCCATTCCTAATAAATTTTCATATTCCACAATATACAAGAATCAGCTTCCCTTCACATACTTCATCAATCCAGAGTTTCTAGATTTGCAGTGTAGAAGGGCAACATTTTTCTCTGTTAGTGGTAAGTCCTTGAATACAACTAATATCTTGATATCATTTTAAAAAAGTTGAAGGAGTTGATGTTACTCCAATATTTGCCTTTGCTTCCACACACTCAACACAATGGAAAAGAAGCCAACAATCTTTGCCGGAGAAGAAGGGGAAGAAATGATTATTTTATGAAAATTTACACTGCTTATCTCACATAGCCTTAAGATGGTGGAGATAGGCCCCAATACCAAGCTAAAGTTAGCATATACTATATACTATCATTCAAAATTGTTTAGACGTTTCCTTTTGATTCATGCCGTTGCTGTATTTTGTACATCCTCCTGACCACTCTGAGCAGCTGTAACAACACTTGTGGTATTACCAGTAATTTGCAACTTATCAAACATGATTGAACCTTGTTCTTTTGTGTAAATGAAACAGAACTCTCTGGTTAACTTTCTTTATACTTTGGAAATAGTGCAAAGGAAACCAAAGCTATATTTGCATGCCAGACAATGAAACATAACACACAGTGTATACATGCCTTTGACATTGTAATTACTAGCTGTTGTTTAGATTCCATGTATGGTCACTGGCTTTGGCTGTGTTGAAATCAGCTGTATCAACATTTAATCAAAGTCTTATAGATTTGGGGTGTATATTTTTCTAATGTCAAAATGGAAATACAGAGACAAAAAAATAAGTTTGAGTGGGATGGAGATGTGTGCCTGATAGGCTGCAAAAATCATGAGAAGTTTGCAGCCTAATGAGCAAGGCCATCGTGAAGGTGGTTGTCCCTAACGAAGCAAAACAGAGGGAGCAGTTTTCAACTGGAATGCCTAGAGTCTCAGCAACTTTTAATTAGTTCTGCTGAGATTCAAATGCAGACCTGGATGGTAGCACTCTCTTGTGCAGCCAACTGTGTGTGCTTATCTATCCTCCTGAACTCTTCTGAGCTAGAGATTGTGAATTGATCCTGTTGTTTGTTGCCTGGGTTAAATCATATCTGAGCTTATAGAAAGTAGCACATGAAGAATGACAACTTGAACCTCATACCTTCAAATGCTGAACAGGTATCACATGAAACAAAAAGTGGAAATCTAGGTTAGGAAATCATACTCCCATATTCTTTAGCATGCATGTACTTTATACATTGTGTGTATCTCATGAGATATTGATGTATGAACTGAACCTATAAATGTTTATGACCTCATACTCGGCAGCAGTTACTAGCATTCTTCATACATTCTTCTGTGCATAATCTTGAATCAACCCATTTTTAATAGAAACACTAAAAGTTACAGTCATTCTTGAATTCTTTTGGAGATTGACATGAAAACAGTTACATTTGCACATATTTTTTTGCTGAGCCCACCAGAAATCATTTGTACATCAGAGCAATCCAACCTTAACAGGAGGCTAACAGGTATTCTTTGCAGAGACATATAAGAATGACAACATTTTAATGGTATTCTCAAATGATTTCACTGACATACATATTGATGGGCCCTGTGGCACAGAGGCACTTCTAACTGACATGATTTCTACATTTTCATAATCCATGGATTTAAGGCGTGCATGAGAATGCTGCTGTGGCTCATGTGCTCAGGCTCATACACTGTCCGCAGCTTTGTATACTTCAACTGTATATCCAATATGTCTGCAGGAAAGAAAGATTTGGGCTAGAACAGCATTCTCAAATGCTTCAGCATCATCCAGAACCCTGCATGATCATGGTGCCAGATTTTGTGAAAAGTTTCATATATACAGCTGTGAAAAGAATAATGGTCTGCAAATATTTATGCTGTGCAGGGTTGGAGTGCCACTGGACTCTACAATATGGGAATTGAGCTAGAGTTAGCAGTTAATACAATATATTGGCAGTTTGTTTGGGAAAACAATGTCTTCACTGAAATGCATCTTTACTGCCTGGCAAATGTATGCCATACACAAACATATACAGTATATTATGAGAGCTTATGATTAAGATCCCACCTTGGAAAATCCTATTTATTGCATCTTGATTCTTCAATTTATTTTTATCTTATTATGTATTAGAGCAGTGGTTCTTAACCTTTGTTACTTGGATGTTTTTGAACTGCAACTCCCAGAAACCCCAGCCAGCACAGTTGGTGGTGAAGGCTTTTGGGAGTTGCAGTCCAAAACTCCTGAGTAACCCAAGGTTAAGAACGAGAGTTAGAGCACTTTCCCTGAGGATCATTTGTATAATTGCTTTTGACTTCTTTCAGTTTCAAATGACTTCTGTATTATTACAGTTTGTCCTTGTGGCGTCCACCCTCCTGCCCCTTTGCTTGACCTTTAAGCCTCAGAGCACACGAAGGCAAACACTTTCTTCTTTTACACTTGCTGCCACCAGGTGATCTCTAAATCACCATTACTTCAGATAGATTCAGGTCCACACTTCAATTTCTTTAAAATACAACTTTGGTTTATTGATTACAGAGATTGATTCATTGATATCTTCAGTAGCTAATTACTCCTCAGAATGTCCCAAACTACACACTCTACTACTCTCTCTTACTCTCTACACACTGACTCTCCCTGACTGACTCAGGCTCCGCCTCTTATAGCATCTCTCTCAGCTTCGCCTCTAAACAACATTAATATGCATGAACCATTCCATTACATAATATACATGAACCATAGATCTAATAAATGGAGAACGCTACAGTCCTTTTGTTTTCTTTTCTTTTTTGGCTTGCAAGAGGCCTATCTTGGTCTTCTGGTTTGGTTTGGTTTGTTAGCACAGTTAAGATGAAGACAGAATACAATAATAGATCTCCTTGGTTAAGACTTTGGTTCAACTGGTGACTCAGTTGATTTGTTATGGTTTTGATCGTTTGTGGAATTTGTTTTCTTCTGTTTGCAACAAAGTAGTCATTGCATAATGTCCTGAGCATGGAACAATTGTCTACCTAACCATCATTGTTGTCATTGACATCATCATTGTCATGGTGGCAGTGCTATAAAACATATCATGACTGAGCAAGGAAGATAAGTCTGTAAAACACCAAGGCTTTCACTGAAGTTGAATGGTAGGAATTTCAGAAAAGCCCAAACGAAATGCTTTTGATTTACACAATGCATTCTATAGAGATGGTAATCAATATGAACAGCTTTACAAATATTAGATTGATGCCTGGAAGAAAAGGTTATTGGGAGTTGCAAGCTGTGAGGGGCTATATAATACCTCTAGTACCAGAAAGAGAATGAACCCGAGACACTTCTCCCTGAAAATAAGGATGAGATGATGCTCCCCTTCCTGTGCCATGTAGAAAAACTGGCCGACATTGAAATTTTGAAATTTCAATGTTGGCTTCCTCCATCACCCTAAGTTTGGGTTCCTGGCTGCCCAAGGGACCAGGGTCTGCATGAGTCTTCTTCCTGGATGGGTTCTGGAGTGTCAGGTTTAACTGTGCTGGAGGATTCTTCTGACAAAGACATGACAGCAGCAGGACTGCTTTGGCTTGAATCGGGGCAGGAGAAGGAAACTCACACAATAAGATGGCCATTCAGCTCATGGGAATGGTGAGTTCTCAGAGCCATATGTGGTCAACATCAGTGCCTGGGGAACCAGGAGGAAGAACAGGAGAGGAAGCCAAACAGTGTTTTTTTTTCTGGGATGAAAATGGGTAGGACAGTCAGAGCATGGTGTCCAATTGTTTTTTAAGGACTTGAAAGAGGCACTGGTTTACAACTGTAATGTTACTGCAGCCACTAGGTTTTTGTGTCTGTGTTACTGGCTATGAGAAAAGAATGAGGTCCATAGACTTTTCTCAGAGGTATGTGTAATGGCCTTGGGCCAATAACTGAGCACTGTGGAAAAATGTGCTTGATGCCAATGACTGGAGAAGTTTCTGTCCTGCTGTAAGATTTGTGAACGATCTATAGAAAGATTTGGCAGCAGATGCTGAAATACCTGCATGTCACATGTGCACAGCTGTGGGCGAGCCTTGCCTTATTGACCTCTGAGGTCAATCAACGGACAAGCCATATGAGCAGCAAGGGGATCAACTCCCAATAGTAATAGGCCATTTATCCCTTTCTTTCTCATCCTTAATTAATTTATTCTCCCTTCCATTCTCTGGGGGATTCCAATTAAGGCAGAACAATTTGTTGGATATGGAGGCCTTTTTTTCCATGCCTCATAACATTTTGCTAACTAGGCAGTTCTCCCCAGATTCACCCAGCGATGCCATAATTCTGGGTCATGCAAATCAAAATAGCTGACATGAAAGAGCAATCCATCAGAACAATTCCTTGGGTTTTATGAAATATGTACTTGCCAAGGCTCTTAACCTGCAGTGTTAAAGCAGCTGCAGGTTAATATTTAAGCTGCAAATATGTTAAATATATTTTAGAATTTGCAGCCTTTGCAATTCCCATCATCAAATGAACTTTGCAGGTGTTCAAATATGATGTTAATCCTAAAGGATTTTTTTTCCTTTCCAGAAGACTATTAGCAATATTAAATTGGAACTATGGAATGCAAGCAAACTGCTTGACTGGAAGAAAATTAAGCAGTAAATAATGTATCATGATGACTTAAAGAGCAAGTTGAAATCAACGAAGGTGGTTCCTACCTCTTTCCAACAGCAGATGTTTAATTGTGTCTGGGCCTTTGAGTGCTGCCTATTAACATATTACAGATAATATAAGGAATTGTTTTTAAAACCATAGTTGGAATCCTACTGGTGTTTGTGTAGCGTTTGCATAGCCCACCTTAACTGATTGCAGGTAATTGATGGGATGGCAAGGCACATCAGTTGTGCAGTAATAACAATAACAATAACAATAACAATAACAATAACAATAACAATAACAATAACAATAACAACAACAACAACAACAACAACAACAATAATAGTAATAGTAATAGTAATAGTAATAGTAATAATAATAATAATAATAATAATAATAATAATAATAATAATAATAATAATAATAATAATAATAATAATAATAATAATAATAATAATAATAATAATAATAATAATAATAATAATATAGACTGAATGGCCAGGCAAGAGATTTCCCAGAACCTTGTCAATTAGCTTGGCCAACACCTTATGATTTTTATCTCATGAGGTAAAAGACCAAGGCGGAATGAAATTAGAACAGAAGCAAACACATCTTATGAGTCCAAATAAAAGAATCCAGACTCTGTCTTTCTCTGCCCCCCAAAAAATAAGCCAACTTACATTTTGAAACACTTTATTAAACAGATTATGGGTAAATGACAGGTTACAGCTTTGATTGGCTGTAGCAGAATAGGATTGGTGCAGCATGAAGGAGTGGATACTTGCATCAGCTAATCCACCTGTCAGCCGATGCCTACCTGCCATTCTTTTGGAATTGCCAATGGTTGGTCAGCCAGGTTGAGTATAGCCCTCCCCCTTCAGGTGCAAGACCACTGGGGGAACCCATAGGGAATGATTTTCACATCGTTCTCCAAACTTTAAACCAATGGGTTTAAAGGTTGGAAGTTCTTGCAAAAAGTTTGCCAGGGCCACGAAAATAGCTAAGTTAGTACTTACCTTAATAGGATTGGTGTGTCTGCTGCCTCTGGGTCATTCCTGATAATTAAGGTCCTCTTCAAGGAGTCTTCTCATGGTTTTACTGCCACTGTGGTGCAATGGGCAGCTGGCAGAGAAGGACCTTCCACAGTAGTGGCTCCTATCAGTGGAATATCCTCCAAAGAGGGATAAACTTGGCCACTTCATTGGTACCAGAATTATAGACCTTTCTTTTCTATTAGAAAACAATGAAACCTTGATTATTATGTTTGGTTTTATTGTTTAAATTCTATTTCTTAACTTTTTTATATTTTAATGCATTAATATTTTAACATCTTTAAACCATTTCAGCAGATTGACTTGTTTTTCACTGAAAAAATTAGAACTATTCATTGGCTTTCTTCACTGGTTGGGGCAGCTTATATTGTGTAAAGGTGATTTTTTTTTCGAAATTATATATTTCTGACTTCTGTCCTGAACCTTCTGAGTCTCCTGTGTAATCTCTCTCATTGTTCAGAAACCATGGGAAATGCATGATGAAGGTGGAAGTCTTTATTTATATATTTAAAAAATCATTGCTGCAGGTACGACTTTTGTCAATTTTTGATAATTAAAGATTTTCCCTGTCTGTTCCACAGCTCCTCCAGCTTCCCAATAATTACACAGGAGGCAAAATCCAAAGAAATGAAACAAAACAAGACAAAAATATGTGGCACATTAGAGACCATTATATTTTAATGTGAGCTTCTGTGGACAAGTCCACTTCATCAGACATATGGGAAAAATGAAATACTGGGTGAAATACCAATTTCACAAATAAAACATTCTAAATATTCATTAGCTGTAAGAGTCTTAAATTGTAGTTACATCTCACATGCAGTAATTTATGCCTATGTTTGTTGTTAGGTTCCACTGTAAACATTCCTGAAGGAGAAGAAAACAGGTACCAGGCATGAATAAAAAGGAGGAGAGAGAAGGGATGGGGGGTAAAGACTGTTAAAAACTCAAGGGGAAAGGAGAGAGAAGAGGCATATATAAAAGTAAAAGAAGACAGCAGAGGGAACACATGTGTTAATGAAGGTAATGCTGACAGTTTTTACCTTTGAGCCTTGTGATGCAAGATGGACCTGGTAGTTGTGAGAAAAATAACAGCAACAGTAGATAACAGCATAATTATTACATTTAGTAATGACTTAACAAGTCTAGGCCTATATTCAGTCCATTTATACGGGTGTCCATCATGCATATAAATTTTATCTCAGCTGTTTCCCTCTGTCTTCTTGTTTTGTAATGATTCTGTTCTAAAATAGTGACTTTCAGATCTTCTACAGAGTGTCCTGGTAGATTGAAATGGCTGAAGACCATTGTGGTTTCTGATGTCAGATTTGTGACAGTTGACCCATTTCCATAGAGACTGTCCTGTTTCTCCTATGTAGAATGCAGAAGGGCATTGTTGGCTAATATCACATTAGCTGAGGAAAAAGTGAAGATGCCTTTGATGTGATGTGTGACATTGTTAGGTCCTGTTATTGTGCTGCCAGAATAGATGTGTGGGCAGAGTTTGCTGTGACGTTCCACCCAGCATTCCCACTTTGTTTTCCCCAAACCAAGGTTCACTCTGGTGACGTTTTCTCTTTCATTCGCTGCCACCAGTGGATATCCCCTATCCACACTTACACAATACTTAAATCAGACACTTGCTGCCAACATGACTTGTTTATTTAGATTGAATTTGAATCACGAATGTTCTTTTTAATCATTTTATAGAATCACTCATTAAAACTTCTTATATTTGGTTACATGTTCAATTCTTCATTTGTTTCATTGATTTATTCACTTTAACCAACATTAATAATATCAGTTCTCTCTAGTTCTCTGACTATCTATCTTTACTATTCAATTTCTCTCCTCCACACTCTCATTACCTCTTTCACCTTCTCTCTCCTCCTAACTCCAATTCTAACTGCCAACTGACTCCGCCCCTCCTGTCCTCTCATTGGCTCCTGCACTTGAGCTTCAGCTATGAGTGACAGGAGTGATGTGGGCATTCCGTCACATTCGCTTTATGACAGAAATTGAAATGCTTAATTTCAAAAAGTCAACACTGCTAATGATGTCATCAGCTTCACCTGGTGTGAATTACACCGATAGCTTTTCAGCCAGTGTTTTATATTTATTAACAGCCCTGAAGACATTCTCTGAAATCTAATAGTCACAACTAGAGTAGGCCTATTGAATCGGTGGTGATTTGGCAAATCAGCTTCTCCATAAGTCCCATTGGTTCACTTGTGATTTTAGTTTTTACTGGAGATGGGCATGAACCACACTTGAGCACAGTTGGGCAAATTGGGCCCACAGGAGTTATATGGGTGCCTCTAATTCCCTGCCCCACTCCCCCCTGCAAGCACCCACTCAAAGGAAGAGGTGGCGCAGGGAAGCCCAGGCCACTGCCTCTGGGTGGGTGCCCACAGGAGGAGGCAGGGTGGAGAATCCAGGGTGCCTGCACAACACCTGTGGGCCTGATCCACTGAAGCACCAAACTGCAGTTCGCACTTATCTCTAATTGTGACTCACCACTGAATTTCAGATAATGCCAGTTGGCTTGTATGTAAACATTTTAAACAAATAAGCCTATAAAAATGTATGCACTTAAACATAGACTTCGTTCGTTTAGTCGTTTAGTCGTGTCCGACTCTTCGTGACCCCATGGACCAGAGCACGCCAGGCCCTCCTATCTTCCACTGCCTCCTGGAGTTGGGTCAGATTCATGTTGGTTGCTTCGGTGACACTGTCCAACCATCTCACCCTCTGTCGTCCCCTTCTTCTCTTGCCTTCACACTTTCCCAACATTAAGGTCTTTTCCAGGGAGTCCTCTCTTCTCATGAGATGGCCAAAGTATTGGAGCCTCAGCTTCAGGATCTGTCCTTCCAGTGAGCACTCAGGGTTGATTTCCTTTAGAATTGATAGGTTTGTTCTCCTTGCAGTCCAGGGGACTCTCAAGAGCCTCCTCCAGCACCACAATTCAAAGGCATCAACATAGACTATCCACACTTAAATGCCGGCTTTAAGGGAAAAAAATGCATGGCAAACTATCCATGGAGAAGGCCTTCTGGGATATTCATGTGGGAAGCATCTCTCAAATATACAGGGCCCAGCTTTACAGAGCTTTGTAACTAATCACCTGAGGCAAAATCCAGCTATCGGCTTCTCTGATTGAAAGGTGGGCTCCAATGGTTGGGGTTGGGGAAACCTGCCAATATAGTACTGTGACCTCCCAAACCTGATTTTGGGGGTTCAGATATCCATTTTTTTTTGGTGGAGGAGGCAGCACAGTGAGTGAGAAAGGAGAGAAAGGAAGTTTACTTGTGATCATCACTCTGATATTGGATTTAGCCCCACATCTTGAGTTAAAGCCAGAGCAGCTAGTAACCAATACAGGAAATATTATTGTTTCTTTTTCTTCAGTTTTTCTAGTCTGATCAGCAGAACACCACTACAGATTCGGAATCTAAAAGTCAAATTTTTATTGTCATTTCATTTCTTTAATCTCAAAAGAGATGCCAAATGAAAGTCATTTGAAAATTGTATACAGCAGCTGTGACTTGTTGAGTCAATCACAATACAGGATATTTTAAAACCTGTTTTAAAAGAGTATATAAAAGAACCATCTGGAGGATATTGAGTTTCATAACAGGCAGGAATTATTCAATAACTTTCTCCCAAATAGTAACAGCTTCTGAATCTTCAAAAAGAATCCTGGGCTTCAGAAAGGAGATCCTGTTTGGCTAAAATGGGAACACTTGTGGAATATGGATTTTTCTTTGGTCCCTCTGACTTGCCTGTGAGTTGAGGAAATGACCTTCAACACTATCAAAGTTTATTGTTTAAGAAGAAACAATCCCTCTTTTTTGCCAACAAATGGAGAAACTCTGCAAAATCTACAGTCTTGTGATCTGCATTGTTAACACATCTCATGCCAACATTCAAATTTAGAGTGTAACTCAGTAAAGGTGCGTTGGCCAAGAATTTGGAGGCTATATTACATGAGAGGGATTACAACTGTTGAGGAATAGTGGAGAATACTACAGAAGTGCCTAAAACGATTCATCCGGAATTGGTCCGAGTGATGGGCCTCCCCCTAGTTTTTCACCGGACCAATTTGCAGCATTTTTTAAATCAAAAGTGGAGGCCATCCGCCGGGACCTCTCTCCTTTTTTGAATACAGTGAGTCGAGCAGAGATGTCCAGCGCTCCGTCTTGCCCGGTGACCTTTGTCTCCTTTCAGCCTGTCACACCCGACACTGTGGCCAGGGCACTTGACCGCTGTCGTGCCACCACCTCCTCCTTGGACCCTTGCCCGGCCTGGCTAATCAAGGCAGCCAGGCCTTCAACAACGGAATGGGCTACTGTAATAATTAATGGGTCTTTCCTTGAGGGCAGATTTCCTTCTGCCCTCAAGGACACACTCATTAGGCCCATTAGAAAGAAACCTAGCTTGGCGGCGGATGAAATTGGCAACTACAGGCCCGTCGCCAATGTTTCCTTCTTAAGCAAGGTAGTCGAGAGGGTGGTGGCCGATCAGCTTCAGGCGCTCCTGGATGAAACAGATGCCCTGGATCCATTCCAGTCGGGCTTCAGGCCGCGCCACGGTACAGAAACGGCATTGGTCGCCCTGTGTGATGACCTATTGAGGGAGGCCGACAGGGGCAAAATGTCTCTGCTGGTCCTCCTCGATATCTCAGCGGCCTTTGATACCATTGACCACGGTATCCTCCTGGGGAGGCTCTCTGAGTTAGGAATAGGAGGCCGGGCTTTGGCCTGGCTCCGTTCCTTCTTGGAGGACCGCCCCCAGAGAGTACAGCTTGGGGAGAGTGTCTCGGCCCCGTGGAGCCTCAATTGTGGGGTTCCACAGGGGTCGATTATCTCCCCAATGCTGTTTAATATCTATATGAGGCCGCTGGGTGGGGTCATCAGGGGGTGTGGAGCACAGTGCCATCAGTATGCGGATGACACGCAGCTCTACATCTCCTTTTCACCTACCGCAGGAGATGCCGTTCTGTCCCTTCAGCGCTGCCTGGAGACCGTACTGGAATGGATGCAGGAGAATGGGTTGAGGCTGAACCCGGACAAGACGGAGGTACTAAGGGTGGGCGCCCCCACAGTAGGGGATTTGGGAAACTCCCTCACGTTTGGGGGGGTGACCCTGCCCGCCAGGGACGGGGTCCGCAGCTTGGGGATCCATCTAGACCCGGCGCTCACTATGGAATCCCAGGTGGCGTCCGTGGTCCGCACCGCCTTTTTCCACCTTAGGCGGATAGCCCAGCTGCGATCCTACCTTGATGTCGGGGCCCTCACCACCTTGGTGCATGCGCTCGTAATCTCAAGATTAGACCACTGTAATGCGCTCTACGTGGGGCTACCTTTGGGACTGCTGCGGAAACTACAGGTGGTGCAGAATGCGGCGGCCAGATTACTCAGTGGAGTGAGAAGATACCAACATATCTCCCCCACTCTGGCTGCTTTGCACTGGCTGCCCATCCGTTTCCGCATCAACTTCAAAGTGTTGATGCTTGTGTATAAAGCCCTAAACGGTTTAGGACCTCGATACTTGGCGGAACGCCTCCTCCCACCAAGATCTACCCGTGTCACTCGTGCGAGCCAGGAGGTGAGACTGAGGAGCCTAACGCCGAAGGAGGCCCGGAAGGAAAAGACTAGAAATCGGGCCTTCTCGGCGGTGGCTCCTCGTCTCTGGAACGACTTACCCCCTGAGATTCGCGCGGCTCCCTCGCTGGGTATTTTTAAAAAACAATTAAAAACTTGGATGTTTAGGCAGGCCTTCCCAACAGATAATTCCTGACGATTTCTCTCTACCCTACAGCTCTTCTATCCTGTTTAATAATTTTTTTATTTTTTTTTTATTTTTGTTAAGTAATATGGTTATATGTATTTTTATTGTTTATTCTTATGTTGTTAGCCGCCTAGAGTGGTCCTCACACGACCAGATAGGCGGGATATAAATAAAATAAATAAATAAATAAATAAATAAATAAATAAATAAATGATGTGGATGAAGTGGATGGCAATATATTTTCCTCCCTCTCCTTGAAGATCTCAAATACCTCAGCAACTCTATTAGGACTGCCATAAGTTGGAAGTGGCTTGACGGCATATAAGATACACGCTCTCAAAACATCACATTCAGTGGTTCTGTTTGCTAATGGGCACCACTGATGGAACATGTTTCCTCTTGCTTCTGCATAACTGCCAAATCTACTCAAGAAGGATAGAGGGACCCTCCAGAACAGATATTGGGAATGGCTGTACAAGATGGAGGAGAGGAATGGTGGTCCATGCATACAAATGTTGGATACAGATCATATGAAAATCATGTGATGGCCAGAGATTTTGGGCTAAGAAAGAGATGTATTTCTCTATCCATCATTACATCATGGATAGGCAAAGTCAGGAATTCACTACCAGAATCGTTTTTTGGTTGTGACCTATGATCCTAACAATGAAGGCTGACTTATTGATGGACCTTTGATGGCTCCTTGTAACCAGATGACTCCTGTGGCAGTGAAAGGTTTTGCATGGTCAACAAATTATAGATGTTTTGCTTCCTTGGCATGATGACAAGTATACTAGATCTTTTAATGCCATTGTGATTATCCCAGTATTGAATAACTGATGTACTAATGGCTATCTACTTGGACAGCCATGGAAAGGTACACTTGTGGAGAAGATAATCAGTAGTTGCTAGTCCTGATGGCCGTATGATGTGCAAGACTAGAGGCAGAGAGCCTGTGTGGGAGAAAGCTATTACTCTTTTTGCTCAGAACTCAGAAAAAATACTTTTTTTAACTTCCAGGACACCCCAACCACCAAGGACAGGGGCTATAACTGTACTTATTGCAAGCTGTAATCCTGTTTGTAGGCTTCCCGGAAATATTTGGCTAACCACTGTAGGAAGGGCTTGGTAGAACTGATTAAGCAGGACTCTCTCCCTCCTTTGCTCATTTTACTTATGAGTTGTCAGTAGATAAAAGTGCCTGTGATTGTCCTCCCTGTTCCATTAGCTCTGTGTTGTTTACATGGACAGACGCTATATCTCCAAGGTGTCTAGTACAAATCTTTCTCAGCTTCTCTTTCTTGGAGCACTGTTATGTGGAGACATATGAGAAAAGAATCTGGACTGCTGCTGTTCACGATTGGCTTTGTTTTGGAGGAATTACCAGCATCATATTTAGAAGCTGGAGTGCTTGCACTGCTGAACTCAGTTAGCAAAGCATTACATAATGCCTATTCTGCTCAAAGAGCATCAATGGGATAATAAAGTGAGCTGGAGAAATGTAGAAACCGTAAAAAAAACACCAGTGTAACCTTCTTTTAAGAAATTAAGTTCTTGAGTATGTTGGCAGCTCAGATTTCTTGCACAGTTCATGAGGTGGAAGAAAGAAAGAAAGAAAGAAAGAAAGAAAGAAAGAAAGAAAGAAAGAAAGAAAGAAAGAAAGAAAGAAAGAAAGAAAGAAAGAAAGAAAGAAAGAAAGAAAGAAAGAAAGAAAGAAAGATGGAGGATGACAGACGAGAGGATAATGTACCATACTGCCTTGCTACTGGGATTTTTAAAAATCAAAAATAAAAATATTATTCCTGCATCAGAATGCTGCAACTTCACTCATCCATAGGAAATGACGGGGGAAAGTGACTCTAAAATCATCTCATGATTTGGCACACCCTAGGGCCTGAACTCTTTAGAGAAATGACATATCAGTTTGAAAGAATACTAACCCTCTGAGTAAACACTGATCTGTAAAAAAGAGATTACACAGTTAATAACATTTAATATTTTGGTATCTCAACCCTCCTGTGTAGATTGGCCTAGGATATATATGTTTATTTACTTGCTGTATGTGAAAGTTCATTCTCAGTATCAAGTTTGTTTGGTCCACTAACTTTGTTAACCTTTGCATTTACTTGTGTTCTTTGGTCTCCTTCCATGAGTAGCCTGGATAGAAATGGTTACAGTCGGGTTAAAGGTCATAACCATTATGGGCTTTCAAGTTAAAATACACGGTGCTTTTTGAGGATCAGAGTGTGTTTATGCTTAATTATTTTCTTTGTGAGAATTTCTATGAAGAAGATTAATACAATATATAAACCATCTGGTTGAGCTTTAATACCTAGCTAGTTCCTTAATGAAATAACAATCCAAACTTTGCCAAGAAAGGGCTGAAATTCCAACAGGAGCGGCAAGCCTTGATATTACACAGTCGCTGTGGCTTATGGAAATTCAGTTAACCAGAAGTGGGAAGAAATCAGTCCATCGTGCCAATATATTTATTAAAGGTTCTGCCATTTTTCATATTGCACTGCAAAACAGAGCACTTTACAATATTTCAAAAGGATTATTTTATGTTGCATTAATAGAGCTTTCAAACACACATGAGCATGAAATCCTCTGGTGGAATGCATCGCTGTGGAGTGTGATTATTTCTTCTTCTTCTTTTTTAAAAAAAGTCAAAACACCAAATAACCTTTTTAGGGTCTCATAAAATGATATTTATATCTTTAAACGATTGCATTCCTAATCACCAAGCTGAGATTCATAGTGCTCGAGAGACACTGAAATCACTGCTTAGAAACAGTATTTGCTGACTTCACCAGGGTAACAGTTTAATCCTTAAAGTAATCAACTTTCACCCTCCGTCTTTGGGTCTCCTTGACTTTTAAGTTCTCCCTCGTCTTTTTTCAGAGGAGGGGAAAGAGCCCTGGTGCTAGGCGACAGCTATTATTCTCCTCCATGGGATAGTCCACTTTATTCAGACAAGTAATATCATCTTCTATTTACACTCATTTGAAGCTAGTGCGCAGGGTCAGCCACCACAATGCTCTGATGTTGCCCCAACGCAAAAGGAAAGACACAGCAGTGGGAGACAGCAGGGTTTGGAAGCCAGAATAACCTGGGAAGTAGATACCGCATGCCTATTTCGCTCTTTCATTTGATCCTTGCAAGAGAAAGAGGGGGGAACCCTCCCACCCATCTCCAAATCCCAAAGGCAGGTCATCAAAGGATTTCACACAAGCTGAAGCCCATTAATGAGAAGCAAGCAATACTGAACACTATTCTTTTCGCCCATCTTATGTCCAAATGTACAGCAGATAAGAACAATTGGAAATAGCACGCACAAAAATACAGATTAATTATTCATCTTTGGGCTGGGGGAAGTTCTCACTTCAATGGCAATATGTCAAGCTTCTAGCTAAAAACAAGAGGTTTTAATAATGTCTACACAAAGTCTTGTTTGTTACAGTTATATCCTCCATTTCACCAACTAATTCCAGGTAGTGTATGGGAGGACAATCTTCTTTGTCCTGATAGAGTAATAATGGCATTGAATGTCACACTATGGCAAAGTGTGGAATTTGAAAGATGTAAACATTCAAGAAATAAAGGCTTTATCATCATGTTATCACCTAAAATCTGAGTTACTGACCATGGAGAAAGGGAACAGCTTAAGGTCAACAAACAAGCAACACAAATGAACAAGAATTTGAATCTCTCAAGGCCGTTATTCTTATCACTACATAATAATCCAGAATTTGGAAATGTTTTTTCAAAGTTACTTGCTAGTTTTGAAAAGTAACTTGTTACTATTACTCATCATTAATGACAACCAAGGGACTTGTGTTACTTGGCATGAGATTTTGTGGACTGCAGCCCTGTCCATCAGGTGCAAGTAGTTCCAGCTCATGAAAAGTTATTCCAGATACAATTTGTTTGTTTTTAAGGTGTCCCAAAACTCCTGCTTGGTTTTGCTATAACAAACTAACAGAGCTACCCTCAGTAATTACTAAACATGTGGTTTTGATTAAGAAATTATTTGGAAAGCCTAACAAAGTGGGGGTATTTGTACATTTTCAAACCAATCGGAAGGAAACAAGGAGGTGCAACATGGCACTTGCCAAATATTGCTTTAGCACTTCAGGGGTTAAAAATGTGATGAATGTTTTAAGAAAATACTTACTGAAGAAAGAAAATGACAAGCTCATGCTAGGACCCTTCGGAAGTGAATTCCCCTGTCCCTATGATTTGTCACCATTTTCCAAGGGAAAGGATGTTAGAGAATAAAGAGAGATTGCTGTTCATTCATTTTAATTTTCAGAATGGAGACGGGTGTGTGTTTCAGATAATATTTTCTTCTTTGCTTTTGGGCAACTGCAATTCTCAGTCTAATTGATTGAGTGCTTATGTGTGTGAAATTTGTGCCATTCTGTGGGATTTGAGTGGGGTATATCACAGCCGCATTAGAAATAGGAGACACACTATTCAAATTGCATGGCTCTCAGCATAAGGAGGGAAGGAAGGAAATTGGTGAGAGCTTTGCCTACACACTAGAGGTCAAGCAGTAGTTAACAGTATTTTCATCCCAGGTCAGAAACCTTAATTTCCCTATCTTCATAGGGTTTTTTCACTATTCAGAACAATACAAATATGTTTAAAATATTTGGATACAAACTGATCTGGATGGGTTACAATCAGCCTGAATCAAACTGGTTCTGATTTTTGAGGTGAATAATTTGAAGTAGATGGTAATCATATATCTTAGCCATTATTGATGAATTCCTGTTTTAAAAAATACTTTAGAATGCAAAAATAAAAAAATAAAAAAATCAATACCTCCTGATACCACAAAAACATTTCCAATTACATAAATACTACTTTTCACACCAGAAAAGTAATTAAAAATCAATTGTTAAGCTACATTTATAAGGGGAACAGTGTGGTTAATGTTGTTAGCTAAAGGTAATGTGTAACAATGTTGTATCTTGCACTGAATTCAGTGAGGTTTACTCCTAAGAATAAACTCCCATTTGCTACACTGAATTCCCATCAAGTCCCTAATATTCACTCTCCTAAGACAAATCTATTCTCACAATTAATAAAATAGATATGAACAGCATGATGTACACAGAGATGAGTTTTCATAATCATCCCTAATAATGTAGGAAAATATGTATATTTATGGTGCACTCTGAAGACATGTAAGTCTGTAAGAAGTCAACTGTCTTCTTTGTTCAACACAATTAACATTTTAGCTGTATTGGGACTGCAAATGTGACAGATACCAGTCTCAGTCTCACATCTTCAGATAAAAGCATCTCAGCTTTTATCTCATCTTATGAGAGAGATGCTTGCATATCTCGTAGAGCTACCACTGGAGTAAAACATGTCAACATTCAGCACAAGTGGCTTCATAAATTCACCTAACCATAGACTTATACCTTCCCTCTATTGGCAAAGTGTGGAAATTGCTGGCTTAAAAATCTCCACCTACACAGCTGAGAAAAAATCCATAAAGGGACCTACAGCACAGATTGTTATAATTACATATCTCTCTCAAATATACCATCCTTTATTCTGTAGTTAGTTTTAGTTAGATTTACCTCAACTAGCAATCATTTCAATAGATTCAGTCAGAACCTATGGTGGGAAGAAATAAAAAACGTATCTCTTTTACTCACAAAATCTTCATATATGTCAGAATACAAACAAACATTCATTTATTACACACTACAATATCTTAACTGACTCATTGACTGGTTACTAAAACTCTAGCTGGTGCCTTCATAACTCTAACACACACAGAACACAGACATTGCTAACAGTCTAAGAGCAAAAAATCCTGACTGAGTAAAAAAAAAAAGGTGGAAAATGGATTCTGAGGTACAGGGGGAATGATTGGCTTCTACTATGTGATTGACATTCACCCCGAAGTCCCTTCTATCCAGACTTCCTAAAAGCATAGCATGCAGGTTGCTATAATTCCAACACCCTCTGATATGGCTATCCAGGTAAACTTTAAATTGTCTTGAGAAGAAAAAGAACAACCAACCAACTAACTGAGCCTAATTCCATTGCAGAAAAACCTGTAAAGTATCATAGTGATTTCCCCCTAAGGGTTAGAAAAAGAAGAAAAGAGTATGTTATGGGACTCATGTTTTTTTCCCAACTTGCTATTCCAGAATTGCATGCTCAATAACCTGCAGACTGAAAGGAACAACGCAGCCAGAAGGGCATCAGTTTTTAAAATAAGAGTGCATCCTTATTTTCACCAGAGACATGAAAGGCAAAGGAAAAAAGGACAATACAAAAGAAAGAAAAAAATGCCCACTAGAAGTGGGGCTTGGCAGTTTACAGAGTATTTTCATATGTGGTGGAAGTAATGTTTTGTGAAGCCTCCTGAAAACAAACACATTTAGTATTCAAAAAGAGTAATAAAACTGAAAGGAAGAGTGCAGCAGAAGTGGTCATAGCAAGAAAATCTGCAAACCTTGCCAACAAGAGTGTTCAGTTCTTCAATGAACTGAAAAAAATCAGATGAGGTGAGGGGAGGCAGCAAAAATTAACTTTTTGAGAAAAAAACCCTGCATCCTTATCTGCATTCTTCTCATTACATATAGTCCTTAAATAATGGCTCTTTTCAGAAAAGTAGGACATATGACCACCCTGTGTATTTCTTGGAAAACTTTACTAAGTGACAGTGATCTCATGATGACTTTTTCCCCCCGACAAAAATGCTTGTGTAAATTAATTCTGAGGAGTGGAAGTCTCACACAGCCTTCCTGGGAAGATACACTGCATATCAGCACTCTTGTAGTTGAGCCAGGTTTTGCAGGGTCAAAGCCCTGCGACTGTTACAATAACAGGGTCTGTGACATCATCCACCCCACCCCCAAATCCAGGCTTTCCTGTTTAACTGCATGCTTCACTGTAAGTGGGAGAGAAGTACAGTGGTGCCTCGCTAGACGATGATAATCCGTTCCACTGAAATCGCTGTTTAGCAAAATCATTGTCTAGTGAAAAGCATTTCCCCATTGGAATGCACTGAAACGAGTTTAAGTGTTCCAATGGGGAATAATTGTCATTGTCTAGTGAAGATTGGCCATAGGAAAGCCACTTTGCGAACCACCGATCAGCTGTTAAATTACTGTCCTGCGAAGCTTGGGTCCCGAAAACACCTGTTTTGCGAGTGCGGAGGGAGCTGTCAAAATCGTTGTCTAGCGGAAATTGGTTTGCGAAGCAGGGACCAAACACTGTCCAGCAAAATTCCCCCATAGGAATCACTGTTTTGTGAGTCGCTATAGCAATCACAAAAAGTCAATGTCTAGCGAAAAAACTGTCATGCAGGGTAACTGTCTAGCAAGGCACCACTGTATATGTTCTTAGGAACATGATGTTATTGCAAGCCATCCCTGTTACATTGCGAAGTATTATTAGGGTCTGAGGAAGTGGAGTTGTCCATGAAAGCTCACATTCAAATATAGCAGTTAGTCTTCTAGGTACCACATTTTTGTCTTTTTTTATTTTTATTTTGTTTTGACCTGATGTTGCTGTTAAAATTACCAGGCACAGTCAATCAAAATTATATTTTAAAAAATTGACTGGTATTATATAACAGATACAAGTTTAACAAAAAAAAAACAACTAGTACAGTGGTGCCTCGACATACTGTACAAATGTCCCGACTTACGACCATTTCAAGTTATGACCAGCTCTGGTTGAAAAATTTTGCTTCAACTTGTGGCTGGAGCTTCCAGATACAAACAAACAAACAAAAAAGGGCAGGGGAAAAGGGCGGGAAATTCAAATTGCTAACCTTTGGTAGGCAAAGAGACTGCTTCTTTATAGCTCTTTCACCCCAATGGTTAGAGTGACTGCGATCGGGGGGGGGGGGCTTGGGACTGCCTGGTAAGGTAAGGTGCTGCTTTTTGCTTTATAAAAACCGTTCTGGGTGGGTTTTGCAGGTTGGGTTTGGGCTGGCAGGGTTATGTTTCTGTGCTGTGTTGTTGTTTTGTTTTTTGCTGATTTTTTTTGCAGCCCCAGTGTGGGGCTTGCCCCATTGTTTATTTTTTGTTTTTGTTTTGTTTTTAAGCCCCAGCACCTTCGGGACTTCCTCCGTTGTTTATTTTATTATTATTATTTTTTTGCAGTCCCAGTGCATTCCTATAGGGCTTGCTCCATTGTTTATTTTGTGTTTTTTTTAAAGCCCAGCACCTTCGGGGCTTGCTCTGTTTATTTTTTGGGTTTTGTTTTTGTTTTTTAAAGCCCCGGCGCCTTGGGGGCTTGCTCTGTTTATTTTTGGGTGGGCTTTTTTTTTTTTTTTTTTGCAGCCCCAGAGCATTCAGTGTTTCTATTTTATTTTATTTTATTGGTTTTTTTTTTTTTTGGCAGCTGGAATGGATTAATCACATTCCAATGCATTTCAGTAGGAAATGGTGCTTCAACTTACGACCATTTCGAGTTACGTCCATCTTCTGGAACGGATTATGGTCGTAAGTCAAGGCACCACTGCATCTGTTAAATATTGACATAGTATGTATGCTGTTTAGATATGGGAGCTTTGTATTCGTATCCTGGGGGTGCCACAGTGGTCCATTCCCACCCACCCCTGGCAGCTGAGCAGGGAGACTTGTCTTTCTGCCTCCTTGGTGGAGGAGTCAGCTGTGGGAAGAGGCAGGGCAGTGCCAGCTGGACAATTCCTCGATTGATGTGATGTTGCCGTCAGATGAGCGCACAGCGAGGAGTCCAGTGAGTGGACTAGGCTGGTTCTGGGGGAGAGGGAATAGACCTGTGGTGCCGCATATTATAATAATCATAATCTTATCCCCAGGAATACAAATACAAAATTCCCATGTCTAATGCTGTTCCTAATATGACTGGTTTTTGTAACTCTGAATATGTTATTTCTGAAATCTGCAACTGCTTACAAAATTTCTTGATATTGTTCCCAAAGCTCCAATGACAATAGGGACCATTGTTGTTGTTGGCATTGTTGTTATTGTTACATTTATATCCTGCCCTTTGTAAAAGATAGCACTCAAACTTTTAAAAGAATAAAAACAGATAAAATCACATTGAGCTTAAAACAATAACATCATGTACACTAACCCCATTGTAAAAATAATTAAAAGTAAGGAACTAGAGTAAAAAAAAAACCCTTTACTAGAGATATATTGGATCTTATACAGTGGAACCTCTACTTAAGAACTTAATCCGTTTTGGAATGGTGTTCTTAAGTTGAAACGTTCTTAAGTTGAAGCAAGATTTCCCATAGGAATGGACTGAAAACCAATTAATCCGTTCTGGCTGTTTTTTTGTTGTTGTTGTTATGTAGAGGTGCGTTCGTACATTGAAGCATTAGTTCCCATAGGAACTAATGCAAACCTGGTTAATACGTACTCTACCACTAGGGGGAGAAATTTTTTTTTAACCTAAGATGACCTAAGGTTAAAAAAAGAGCAGGAAAGGTTTTTTTTCCTGTTCTTATCTTGGATTTCTGTTCTCAAGTAGAAGCAAAATTTAGCAAATGGAGCTGTTCTTAAGTTGGATTGTTCTTAAGTAGAGACGTTCTTAAGTAGAGACCCCACTGTATACACTTTTTCCTATTTTTATTTTGGTTTTATCTTTTCATTGGTTTTATTTCTATTTCATTGTTTGTGAAGTTTTATTTTTGTGCTGTAAATCAGGGGTCCCCAACCCCCAGTCTGCGGCCCAGTGCCAGTCCATAGGCTTCCCAGGAATCTGCGGAGACAGATCTCTGTCCCCACGCCCGCATGCACGGTGGGTGTGTCATGCTCACGGGTGGGCGTGTTGTGCTCACACACACACCCTATCGGCATGACAACCCCCTCCCACTAGCGCAACACACCCCCTGTGCATGAAGCCTGACCCCCCACTGGTCCACAGTTCCGAAAACGTTGTGGACCACTGCTGTAAACCACCTAGAATATTGTTTTGCACTAACAAACCTAAGAAACAAATAATAAATAAAATAAATACAAAACAATTTAGTGTAAATGACTTTTCAGGGTTTACTTCATGTTAGATATGCACAGGGCTGCATGTTATTTCATCTGTCTGGACTGACAGGATTAATTAGCTCCACTTATTTCCCACTGTAATCAATGGGTCTCAAATCAATCATGATTCATGTTAATCATGAGCTGACCCAGTTGGAATCCAATTTGATCTTTCCTTGTAATCTTCACCCCACACCACAAATGCAGGGCTGAGTTTAAAATATGCACATTAATACTATTCTGTAAAATAAATTTTCTGTCGATGAAATATGAACACAAAATATTTTATTTCTTGAAAAAGAATTTGTATTTATTTTTATTTTGGTTCTAAAATGTGATGGCGAGCTTTAGCAATTGGCTTAGGATAGGATACACGTGGTATAATATTTATGATTTCCTTAGTAAAATAATGCAGAGCACTGCATTATACAATAAATAATGCAGAGTACTGTACTGCATTATACAATACTCTTCTTACCCAGGTGAGGGATGTAAAGAACAGCCTAATGGATTATCACACAATTTTTCAGAAATTTTCTCCAAAGCAAATTCCTCCTGAGTGTTAATAAAGTTTAATTTAATGGGCCCAATATTCACTTGCTATGTCTTGAAATCAGTAGCAAGTGACTAAAGCCAAATCAATACATAATAGGTTAGATTGCAGAATGGAAACTCTTTTCTATAAAGCACTACAGTGTTTTGAGATTTATTTTCATTCCTAGTTAGGGTGAAAAGTTCACAGAGCATAGAATTTTAAGCAGAAGAATAATTTCAAGGAGGAAAAAAAACCCATTTTGGTCCTGAGATAAACCAAACACTGTTCTTAATATGCTGCTTCAAGTCAATCTGGAGAAAAAGTAAACAAAAAGCCACTTTCCAACACTACATAGATTTATTCCATGGTCTTCGTAACATAGGATAAAAACAACTGAAAGAAGAGTGTCTTAATGTTGCTTCCTTTTTTACCTATAGGAATCATTGAGCTGGGATTCTCTAAAGGCTAATGTTATTAAAGCTCAAGAGCAGTTAGGAACATAGGATGCTCCCTCATTCTGAGTCAGACCATTGGTCCCATCTAGCCCAATATTGTAAATTCTTAGCAGCAGTGGGTTTCTAGCAGAATTGTTCCATAACCCCTTCTGAAAACTGCTATTCCCCAGACATCTCCCATCCGTGTAGCAACCATGTTTATACTGCTTAGTTTCCAAAATCAGACAAGACTGGAACTGTTCAGGATGTTATGAAGTTAATACTGTGACCAAGGTTTTGATAAATCTCTGAAGGAAGGGTAAAGAAACTTTGTCTGCTAGATGTCTTTGGAGTGCAACACTCATAGTTTTTTTTTAAAAAAAAACTATTAGCTATGCTGGCTAGGGGTGATGACCCAGGACTTCCTCAGCTTTGCCTTTTCAGTGATTGCACCTCTGGTCTTGCTGCTGACTGCTTGCTGTCATTTTCAGACCACAGTTTACTCTCTTCCTTTCTTCAAGTTCTTCCCATCCATGGTCTCTCCAGCTCTTAATAGCTTCATCTTTGCCCTCCCCAGTAGACTCTGGACACTACCTTTTATACATGGAGAAGAGCATAATTATACCTACATGGAAGACACATGGATGGGGGTTCTGGAGCAGTTCTGCTGCAGGGAGGGTCCTGTGCCATCCACCTCCACACTTGAGCCACCACCAAAGGGTGTCATGAGGCACCAGACAGCTGACTTTGACCTTGACCCAAAAGAGGCACTGAAGACGCCGACATCAGCAATGCCTGCAGGAAGGGGTGGTAAATCCCACAGAGTAGTGGTGACTTACCTGTATAGGCACACTCTAAGGGTTGTATGTTGGTAGGGACAACTACTGAGACTCTTGGCAGTTCATTGTTCCTGTATCTGCTGGGCCCAATGGAGGCAACCGATAGACCCAATAACACAAGACGATCTTGGAACAAGTGATTGGAACTCAGCCCCACCACCACCACCACACACAACAGGCAGATGGACGGGAAACAGATTGCTGTGGTTGTTGTTGGAGCTGTACCACTCTGCCAAGAATTCATAAAAAACAATTCTACCTCACTTTCCCAATCTAAAGCCTATGACTACAATTTCAAAAGAAGTTTCATGTGCTGCCTCAGCACTTGGTGTGGGTAGTGGCACTTACACCAAAATATAGGACCAACATACTAAAAAGCAGGAAGATAAGCATATGATCACTCCAGTATACATACATGCTCAGAAAAGTTAGATAAGCCTGTAGAGAATTACAGTTTAGGAACCATGTTGTTCTTTAGTCATTAGGTCATGTCTGACTCTTCGTGACCCCATGGACCAGAGCATGCCAGGCCCTCCTGTCTTCCACTGCCTCCCAGAGTTGGATCAAATTCATGTTCTTAGCTTCGATGACACTGTCTAACCATCTTGTTCTCTGTCGTCCCCTTCTCCTCTTGCCTTCACACTTTCCCAACATCAGGGGCTTTTCCAGGGAGTCTTCTCTTCTCACGAGATGGCCAAAGTATTGGAGCCTCAGCTTCAGAATCTGTCCTTCCAGTGAGCACTCAGGGTTGATTTCCTTTTGAATTGATAGGTTTGTTCTCCTTGCAGTCCAGGGGACTCTCAAGAGCCTCCTCCAGCACCACAATTCAAAAGCATCAATTCTTCAGAGGTCAGCTTTCTTTATGGTCCAGCTCTCACTTCCATACATCACTACAGGAAAAACCATAGCTTTGACTATGCGGACTTTTGTTGGCAAGGTGATGTCTCTGCTTTTTAAGATGCTGTCTAGGTTTGTCATCACTTTCCTCCCAAGAAGCAGGTGTCTTTTAATTTCATGGCTGCTGTCTCCATCTGAAGTGATCATGGAGCCCAAGAAAGTACAATCTGTCACTGTCTCCATATCTTCCCTTTCTATTTACCAGGAGATGATGGGACCAGTGGCCATGATCTTAGTTTTTTTGATGTTGAGCTTCAGACCATTTTTGCACTCTCCTCTTTCACCCTCATTATGCGGTTCTTTAATTCCTCCTCACTTTCTGCCATCGGAGTTGTATCATCTGCATATCGGAGGTTAGGAACCATAGTTAATCCTATTTTAATAGCTGCTGCTAAAATGTCGCAGACTGTACTGTCACCTGCTTGTCTCAGTCTGCAAGAGGAAAAGAATGATACAAATCAGATGACCAGCCTGGTTTATTAACCAGCAAAGGACAACCCCACACCTTCCCAGAGGAGCTTAGCCTAAATGCTAGGTAACATCTTTGCAGGAGCTACCTCCTCCATGGGTCATTATGGATGATACAGGAATGGTCGGAG